>NC_091248.1:20642500-21267500 GCF_042477335.2 Ovis canadensis
ATTACTCATTTAAAGCAGTCACTTGAAAGGCTGTACATATTCATTATAATATGGCAAACGTTCTTTGGAATCTATAATTTAAAAGCTAATATTTATCTCCTTTCCATCGTTGAAAATACATCCATAATGCCACACATGGACACTCTTAATACTTTCATGATTTTTTAAAAATTTTCACCACCATTGCTTTGTAAAGTTTATTTCATGTAAATATAATCATATCACAAACAGACTTTTACTTCAAAACATCAATTTGATATGAGTTAGCACAGAGTCGGACACGACTGAAGCGACTTAGCAGCAGCAGCAGCAGCAGCACATTTCATGACTATGCAGTAACTGAGCAAGTAATAAACCATCATTTAGTTAATGATTCCTCTGCTGTTGGACTCTCCCCTCCCTAATTTTCTCTCCCGTAAATCAGTGTCTCGCACCAGTGTGCAAGTTTAGTTTTGTAGATGAGTTTTACTTGGAACCAGCCAGGAGACTTTCACTCATGTGTAGTTTATAAAGAGTCTTTATAATTTTAGCAAATCCTTTCCATATTACCAGGCAGTCAACTAGATGTCCTTTTCCCGCAGATGCATAACCACATGGCTCTCTGGCCACAGCCCCTCCCATTGAACCTTCTAGAGTCAGCTACTAGGATCAGGTTGGATTAGAACATCATAACATAGAAGCAAAGGTGTCAGGGCTGGGAAACTTCACAGAATGTGGAGGCGTGGTGGTGGTGAGGGAATGTGGGAGTTTTATTTGCCTTCTTCGAATCTATGCTACCCTTCTTGTATGTGGCCGTCATGTGTTCTCAGCTGGGTAGACTCCACCTCTGACTCAGGAGGGTCAATCAGGGGAGTACGGTGATTGGTTGGGAAGTGGGCTTATGGCTTGAGATGCTCCCCATATAATGAAGCTGAAGACATTTTATAATTGGTATGGAAGAGACTTGGTGTTTCCCCAGGTGGGCAGCATGGCACTCTGGTAATACTAACAGCCATCTTTGGGGGCAAAGGCAACACATTTAAGAACTGAAACCTCAAGTCCTCACAGAGAAATAGCTGTTGCACCAACAGTACCAAGAAGACTAAGCGTGAAACCTATGAACTTCCTAACTTTCTACTCACTTCCTAACTTTCTACTAACTTTTTATCACTGAGCTGATAAAACCAGTTCCTGGCTTAAGGCATGTGAGGGGGTTTTTGTTCCTTCCCCTGACAAGATGATAATGCAACAGGATGCTGCTTTAGCCTGGGATGAGGAGATGGAGAGGTTATTTGAAGATAAATCCTGGTAAGGACAGGTAGCCACCAAGACAGAAAAGGGCCAAGAGCAGAAGTCACATTAAGGCAGACAGGATCCATGTGTGACAGAGAAACAGAAGGAGGAAGAACATTCTGTGGGGCTGGCCTTGCTATCCCTCATAAGAAACTGAAGCTTAAAATTTTCAAATTGGGTAGATCATTGAGTAAGTAATGCAGCCAGGAACTGAGCCCAGATCTGGCTGGTTGCCTACTTTTTTGCCTTTTCTACTATATTTTCAGCTCATCCCCTTTCACAGGAAGCCCACATGCCTGGCTATAAGGGAAGGTGTAGAAGACACCTCTGCGATAGGTAGGTTTACAAAGAAATATTCTTTCCAGCCTGTCTCTTCTGCTGATGACACTGGCATGTTTGTAACCAGAAACAAGCGCAGGTTGAACCTGACCTGTTCAGAGGTCTGATTCAGCTAGACACGCAGGACTTTGTACGCATGGGAGCCGACATGTCCATTTGCACAGATCCGCTTGTCCTTTGAGTTATGATAATATAAACAGCAGCCCAGGGGTGAACACAGTGGACAGTGTTATATCTATTGCAGTGCAAAGTTGGCAAATACTTTATGGGGAGAATACTCATGACTTGATGTTCTTCTTTCATGAACACACTGGAAACTCTAGGATGAGCTCTGTAGCACTGGCATCAGTGGGTAGAAGATTTTGAATGTGGGTTTAATTCTGGAAATAGGTGATCACTTGTCATCTGCTTCCTGCCCTCACCCCCCACCCCCAGAATTCTGGTAGCAAGTGTTCTGTAAAGCGCTTAGTAAGCCAGGAAGCAAAGGAATTCTTAGGAGGAAACCTCCCTTGCTCTGCTGACTTCTACCTGTCTCAGCCTTCACTCTAGGGGTTGAAACTCAAATGTGGTTTTTTGGAGGAAAAAGCCCTGATGACACTTCTCTGTTCTATTATTGTTCTTGACATACAATCATTAAGTTGGATTGATTCGTTAGGGAGAATTGAAATGCTTTTGCTGCTGTAAACCTCAACCCCTCCTTAAGTAATCAGTTACACTAGAGTCAGGGGGCCACAAAGACATATGGATGGAGACTCTGAATAGCACAAGGGTTTTGCTACACAAGCTTGAAATATCTGTGTGGATGATTAACAGACGAGGAAGGGACGCGTGAGCAATTCAGCTTTTATGATGTGCCAGTCACAGTGCAATAGTATTTATAGGCATTACTTCATTGTGTCTTCACAATAATCTCACAAAGAAAGCCATTTAACCACCATTTTCCAGATGAGGAAAATGAGCTTCTGGAAGCACCAAGCATATAGCTAATGAGCGGCTGCTCTCAATTGAAACCCCGACCTCTGAATCCAAAGCTACCGCTCATGTCTCCTACATCAGACAGACCCAGGACATAAGTCTAGTTCATGAGACTCCAAAGCTTGTACTCGTCTACTAACAAATATAAATTTAAAAAAAATGCAATAGAAGAGAGTGATGGATTAAAGCAGTAGAGTTTGGGAAAGCAGAGTTTATTTTATGTTCACATTAAAATATTTATGCTATTCAACACACAACCCTTTGAAAACTGATTCCTGATTTAGACTAGATTAAAAAAAAAGACCATACTGTTGAGTACAAAACATACTTGCCAGTCCATTGTAAGACATTCAGAATGAAGGTAAAACATACTTGCCAGGCCATTATAAGACGTTCAGAATGAAGGCGGGGATTCGGGCATGTGAGTACACGTGTGTGTGTTTAGTTTTTCACTTGTAAAATAGGAACAATTTATCTCCTTTCAAACAGATTTAACACAAAGAACCAACTGCATTCCTGTCCCATTGTATGTTTTCAGGAATACTGAGCATTTTAATATCTGAGCTGCCAAGTGGCTTAATTTAAGCAAGACATCAATCTAAAGCAAAAGTCGGGGATAGTTTCTACTAAATAAACTTGCACAAATGTCAAAAACCAATGACAAAACTACCATTTTATTTTAGTAATACATTTTGATTCTTGTTCTTTTTCAATAAGCAGTGAGTCTTCAGACTTCAGATTGGAAAGTTCAGCTAAGGAAAACAACAAAATAAAAATCATTATTAGCCAGAACCTTTAGAAATAAAATGATTTTACTATTAACCTGAATATACTTGTACTTATTCTTGAACCCCACATCTTATCAGCAGCTATACAAAGAGGAGTGAGGGGAAAAACCCAGGCTGCGTCCCCTCACCAGTCATGCTCTCGGTGGGAGATGAGGTGGTGTCCTGATGACCCCATAGCGATGTATGTTGTGTGCTGCCTGAGGGGTGCTGTTCCCTCCTATTATCACTACTGAGGAGCTGTGCTTGGCTCCAGGCAGAAGTGGGAGCATCCTTCATCCTCCACTTGATGTTGGTGCTGGGCGAGGTGCCTGTGGATGCCTGAAGCATGCCCATTGCTTCCCCTCAGAGGCAGCCACTCTGCCTCTCTGTGCAGAGTCCTTAGTCCCATAAAGCTCAGCCATGGTGCAAGCTGTGCAGATTTAGAAATCATTTTTATAATTATAACATATAATTATATTCTATATTTTATATAATTATATATATTAATTTAATATAATTGTATATATTAATTATATATCCTATAATTCATTCCTTCTCTCTGCTGCAAAGATCTTGAACCAATTGATAAATGGTCTCAGAGGCAGGTGAGAATTAAAATATTACAGTGACTAGTCCTGCTGTGTTGCTGAAGATAGCAAGGTTTGGAGGTTCAGTTTCCTGAGTTTCTTGAAATGCCAACAGTAGCCCCGCTGGGCGCCCTCCACTGGACCGGTCCACTCCCTGCGTGTTCACTGCAGGGCGCAGGGAGTGTGGGGCTGGGCAGCTCCTGCCTGTAGGGAGCTTCTGAGGCAGAGCCAGGTGCCCCGTCACAGGGAACACGATTAAAACGGCAGGTGGAGGGCACTCATGCGAACTTAGCACAGTGTTGCTTAGAGAGAAAAACAGTGTAGTGCCACACAAGGAGAATGGGGTAGAAAAGCCCGCAGGACACATTTAGAACCCTTGTCTCCTGGATGTTGCCAGAAGTCCCACATCGCACCTGGCAGCTCTCAGCACTTAGCTGCTGCTGGAATCACCTGAACAGTGCTGGACATAAATGCCGTGTGCTGCCTCCAGGCAGTCTGAATGAATTTGCCTGGACATGGGTGACATTTCAGCATTTTCAAAATTCTCCCCTAGGTAATTCTAATAAGAAGCCAAGGTTGAAAAATCCAACAGGACCCTCAAAATGATTCTAATTCTATTTGATGTATTTAAATTCTACTTAATTAGTCAAAACCATCTGGACCAAAGGCACAAGGCCCTGGATAGATAAACAGAAAGGAAATGACCTGCTCTCAGGCTGATGGTAATGGTCAAGTTCAACATTGAACAGGCCACCAGGATTGTCATTCTGTCGCATGGTAAAGGCCACCCACGGTGTGAATTTGAATCAGAGAATGGTTGTTAATGAAAGTAAAACACATCTATGAGGGGAGCAGTCAGAGAAGGATAATTGCTGACTCTGACATTTACTAAAGAGTATCAGACACGTGTTATAAATATGACTCAAGTACTGAAGAAAAGGGAAGGGAACCACTTCCCAGGGTTGGATGTGTTTAGTAGCAGATATTTAATTTGCTTATGAACAGAGGGAAGCCTCCCTCACAGGGCTTTTGATTAGGAAAAGAATCAGATAGAGTTTGAATGTGTCAATAAACAGAGCTGAAGACTAGCACTGTCATGTAAATATGGTTCAGATTAGGATGAACTCACAGTTATATCATGTGGACTCAGAAAAGGATGGGATAAAAGAAGAAAATTCAAAAAAGAATTCAGGTCTGGCAATAACTGAAGCTGTTTAAAAAACTTCATAAACTATGTGGTACCAATAATTTCGGATAAAAATTGTATTACATCTGTAGATTGCTTTGAATAGTATGGACATTTTAATGTCCATTCTTTTAATCCAAGAGAATGAGAGTTTAAACTGCATCATTCCATGGGGGAAAGGCTATTTTATTCAATTTTCCTCATTATGTGCCAGAGTTCTGGGCTTCCCAGGTGGTGCTAGTGGTATAGAACCCACCCGCCAATACAGGAGCTGCAGGAGACACGGATCCGATCCCTGGGTCAAAAAGATCCCCTGGAGGAGGGCATGCCAATCCAGCCCACTATTCTTGCCTGGAGAATCCCATGGTCAGAGGAGCCCGGCAGGCTACTGTCCATAGGATTGCAAACAGTCAGAGATGACAGAAGGGACGAAGACATGTGCCAGTGTCTGAGGAAGCTCTTGAGTTTCCTGGGAAGTATTGAAATAACTTCCCTGGTGGCTCAGACTGTAAAGAGTCTGCCTGTAATGCAGGAGACCTGGGTTCGATCCCTGGTTTGGAAAGATTTCCTACAGAAGGGAATGGCTACCCACTCCAGGATTCTTGCCAGGAGAATCCTATGAACAGAGGAAACAACCCATGGGATCATGTAGAGTCGGAAATGACTGTGCTACATGTAGCAGCTCTGTTTTGCATTTTGCCCTATTCAACATACCAGGGTTTAGAATCAGATTTTTCTTTCTTTTTTTTTTTAAGGGAAAAAAATGTTTGGTGCTTTAAGAAAGCAGCCAAGAAGACTCCATATTAATGCTAAATGTACATTGTTATAATTCCAAAGAGTGAACCCAAACATTCTAAACGAAATCTTTACTTGTCACCTTCTATTAAATTACCAGGAACATTCACTCCCAGGGCTATTGCTCTAGATGGAGAAGTAGGCTGGCTGGAGCCCACCCTGATTGCAGGGCTCCAAGGGCAAAACAAGTTATAGAGAGACTTTAGATACAGTTCTTTTTGGACAAGTATGCTTCTGGCCATACTTCAGTGTTTGTTTTTTCTTTCTTTTTTTTTTTTTAAGCTAATTGTCTTTTATTAAAGTCCTGTTATTTAGTCCCTAAGTCATGTCTGACTCTTGTGACTCCATGGACTGTAGCCTGCCAGGCTCCTCTGTCCATGGGATTTCCCAGACAAGCATATGGAAATTGGTTGCCGTTTCTTTTCCCATATTAAAATATAGCTGATTTACAATGTTGAGTTAATTTTTGGCGTACAGCAAAGTGATTCTGTTATACATATGTGTATTTTTTCAGATTCTTTTCCATTACACAAGGTTATTACAAGATACTGAATATAGTTCCCTGTGCTATACACCAAGATCTTATTGTTTATTTTTAAAATTAATTTTTATTGGTGTATTTTTGCTTTACAATGTTGTGTTGGTTCATACTGTACAGCAAAGTGAATAAGCTGAACGTATACATGTATCCCATATCTTTTGGATTTCCTTCTCGTTTCAGTTCAGTTCAGTCGCTCAGTCATGTCTGGCTCCTTGCGACCTCATGAATCACAGCACACCAGGCCTCCCAGGTCCATCACCAACTCCCAGAGTTCACTCAAGCTCATGTCCTTCGAGTCAGTGATGCCATCCAGCCATGTCATCCTCTGTCATCCCCTTCTCCTCCTGCCCCCAATCCCTCCTAGCATCAGAGTCTTTTCCAATGAGTCAACTCTTCACATGAGGTGGCCAAAGTACTGGAGTTTCAGCTTCAGCATCAGTCCTTCCAATGAACACCCAGGACTGATCTCCTTTAGGATGGACTGGTTGGATCTCCTTGCAGTCCAAGGGGCTCTCCTTCCCATTTAGGTCATCACAGAACACTGAGTAGATTTCTCTATGCTACACAGCAGGTCCTCACTAGTTATCTATTTCATACATAGTATAAATAGTGTATGCATGTCAGTCCCAATCTTCTAGCTCATCTCAAACCCCGCCCCTCTTTCCCCCTGTTAGTGCCCATGTTTGTTCTCCACCTCTATGTCTCTATTTCTCTTTTGCAAATAAGATCATCTATACCATTTTCCTAGATTCTACATATTGAATCTGCATTCAGGGGTTGTTTAGAACACTAAACATTTGGGCAATAAAATAAAAGGAAGAAACATTAACATACATTAACATACACCTCTTCATTCCTGTGTATGGATAAAAACAGAATACAGACACTCAGCTCTCCACTCCCATGGGAAGATATGCGAGTTAAGTGAATGTGTTTATGCACTCAATCAGAGACAGATGATTGCAGCTCTGTTTGAATAAAGAGTAAAATGATCCAGTTTCTTCTTGCTCTACATCAGCTTTTCTAAATTCATAGGTAGTCTGCACTTAGGTGAGAAAACATTACTGGAAACTCCTAAGCAAATGCTGATGGGTTTAATAGCACAGAGCATGGGAATGAGACCACGGGTAGGGAGACAGAAAACACATCTGAAGAAGCATGCACCTGCTTGTGCCTGGCTCACACGTGCATGTGTACACACCTGGATTCCCTGGTTGAACAACGGGAGACATGCCTTGTGAAAGTCGGATCATGAGCCCCAGGGGGACAGGCATCGGACATCCAGTGCATCTCTTCCATGAGTGGGATTTAGTAGCTAATCTTACTTAATGTCTCATTTGATGTCTCACCAAAGCCTGAGGTTGGGAGACCTGCCTTGTGTCTGAGATTTGAGCTTCAGCAGAGCTACTCTTCCAGGTGGGACTACTGCCTTCACCCTCTTGCCTATGCCCACTGTTTGTGCTAGTCTCTCTCTCTCTCTTTTAAAAATACTGTTTATGCCTAAACAATAGCTGTTTTATCCTCTAGAGAGGTTCTCCAGTTGGCTGAAGAGGAATCATTCTCATCCCACGTCTTTGAATCCGGATTAATTCATCTGAAGTGATCCTCAAGGATATGATTAACATTTTTGGTGTGTAAGCAGGTTTGGAAGCATAGCTTTCTGATTTTCATAGCAGGGTTGAAAACTTAGGAGCTTGTGATATTTTATTTTAATTTTATTCTACATAATATGTTCCATTGAGGATTCTTTGAAGCCTAATGAGCCGGCACAAACAAGTCATTTCCCGTAGGTCAGGACTGCAAACGGTCCAGCATCACCCTTCCTCGTAACTTTTAATTTGAATCTTTGCTGTTATTATAGGAATTCAAATATTTTGTGGCATTTTTCTTTTATTTTTTAATGATGGAAAATTGTGTTGGTTTCTGCTGTACAACAATGAAAATTAGTCGAGAGGAAAATCCTCTTCCTCTTGAGCCTCCCTTCCCTCCCACCATACCATTGCTCTAGATCAGCACAGAGTGCCAGGCTGGGCTCCCTGTGTTACACAGCAACTTCCTCTATTATACCTGATGTGCACATACAGCAATGCTGTTTTCTCAGTCTGTCCTACCCCCACCAGCCCCTGCTCTGTCCACAAGTCCATTCCCTACTAGGCTCATCTTTTGCAATAAGTGTCTTCATGTTGTCTTATGTTAAAAAATTGTTGTTTAGAGTTTAAGTCATGTCCAACTCCTTTGACACCCCATGGACTGTAGCCCACCAGGCACCTCTGTCCATGGGATTTCTCAGGCAAGAATACTGGAGTGGGTTGCCATTTCCTTCTCCAGGGGATCTTCCCAACCTAGGGATTGAACCTTGGTCTCCTGCATTGGAGGTGGATTCTTTACCTCTGAGCCACTGGGGAAGTCCTTATGGAATAATTGTTTCACAAAGAATTGGTTTAGTGAAACCAGGGCAAGCAAAAAAAGAAATCTGAAAGGATCGTTAGCAAACTAGCAGATCCCAGCATCAAAAAGGTGGGCTTGGGCTCAGGGGGGTTGACAGCTCGGACCATGTAGCTGTCATTCCATTCCCTTTGGAGCCCACGCTTTCCCATCTGCCCTTCATCTTTCATACCAATCCGTCACCCTCTCTCCCCTTTCTATCACACTATATTTCTTGCTCTCAATTTTTTCTTGTCTTCATAAACCTGGCTTCACCCTTACATTTAAGGAGCCTCAGTTTAAATAGTTATTGGACAAACTTTAGTTTTAATATCCTGATTCCAAATGGCTGGAGGAAGAAATGGACTTTACCAGCTTGGACTCACAGTCCATTGCTGTTGTGGTCATTGGCACCTTTAGGGGAGTGTGCCCATTTGTAACCATGGGAGCTGATTTCTAACTGGAGATGTGAGCAGAACCATGGGGACAGATTGTGCCTAAGAAAGAGACTCTGAAGGCAAACTCTACAGAGAACTTTTCAGAAGTTTCAAACAGCATTTGCTTGTAATAAAAAGGAAAGCTGGTAAAAGAAGACTTATAGTATAAAGCATTGAGTAAGAAAGTAAAAATTACTGAGGAAAAAGTAAGAAACAAGATTTAACAATGGAAAAAAAAAAGACTAATATCTTGGTAACATGAGAGATACTTCACCAAGAAGATATTTCTTATCCCCAAAATATTATATAGAAACATTGTGGCTATCTATCTATCAATCATCTATCTATCCGGAGAATTGGAGAGTTAAAAGCAGACCCCTCCCACCCACACAGATGCAGAATTCCAGGGGGTTGAAAGAACCTGAGAAAAGGAGAGAATTTTCTTCATCATCAACCACCTCAAGAGACCGACACAGAGAACAGATGAATGTAAGAAATGGGAAATGTTGTTTGACAAGTTCTTTTATGAATCTTGGACCTACTGTTACATTTCAGGAATATACAGCTCTAGCATTAGTGAAATGTATCTGTGAGGTACGCTATTTCAACCGATATCTGTTTACTATTTGGCTGTGTGCACACTCTTGTCATGACCGCACTCAGTCATGTGTGCGCACTCTGCTGTGTCTCACTCTTTGTGACCCCATAGCTCCTCTGCCCGTGGAATTTTCCAGGCAAGAGTACTGGGTTGCCATTTCCTTCTCCAGAGGATCTTCTTGAACCAGGGATTGAACTTGTGTCACTTGGCTCTCCTGCATTGGTAGGCAAGTTCTTTACCCACTGAGCCACTGGGGAAGCCCACTATTTGGCTGTACTTGTCTTGGTTGCAGCTTGCTGGCTTCTCTGATTGTGAAGTATGGGTTTCTCTCTGGTTGTGGCAGGTGGAATCTTACTCAGCAATCCAGCCCACATCCGCCACATTGGAAGGCAGATTCTTCACCACTGGACCACCAAGGAAGTCCCCCAAGTGATTTACATGATGCAAATTCTTAAGTTAAAACTTTAAATGTAAAAAACACTCTAACTATTCTCTGTTATGAAACATTTGATTTACACAAGTATCTAAGTTCTCTTTTCTAAGACTCATATAATCATAAAAGATTTCTGCCCTCATGTATATGTTTTGCTTCAAAGTGAAATGTTATATTTTAAAGTACATAGCTTAGTGTCAAGTTCATAACTAAATTAATTTTCTGATAAATATTTTAATTGTGAAGAATTCATGTGCCTTTTATTTCAGTTTTAGAAAAAAAAGCCAATAAGTTTCAATAACTTAATCAAGAGGAGTTTTATCTTGAACATGGCAACAAGTCTGCATTTTTCTTCTGGAAATTATTTAAAAAATAAAATGAAAATAAGCAAAAAACCTTTTTTTTTAACTCAGGTTTTAGTAAAATAGAAAATAGATATAATTAATTGGTTCCAAAAACATTCAAGAGACTAACCAGGAGTGGAGAAAAAAATACTAGGCTGGAATGAATAAAGGAAGAGACCAGTAGCATCAGGTATAAGAAATACATACTAAGAAACACTAGTGTTGCAAGAGAAAATCACAGACCTGAGTATAAAAATCTAGCAGCGGAAACATTCTGGATAAGCTTTAGTCAAAGGAGCAGAGAAGGTGGCAGGAAGAGCCATCAGTACATGAGAAGCCTTTCTGTCCTCCTCAGCTAGTAGGAACCAAATTCCAGGAAAGTCAACTTATTATACAATGAGGTATAAAAGAAATATAGTATTTGTATAAGGAAAGTGTAAGAAAAAGGAAGAAAAGAGCAGCAAAGATTACTAGTAGATAAACAACATCACTTTGCTGACAAAGTTTGTATAGTTAAAGCTATGGTTTTTCCAATAATCATGTACAGTTGTGAGAGTCGGGCCATAAAGAAGACTGAGAGTCAAAGAATTGATGCTTTTGAACTGTGGTGCTGGAGAAGACTCTTGAGAGTCCTTTGGACAGCAAGGACATCAAACCAGTCAATCCTAAAGGAAATCAACCCTGAATATTCATTGGAAGGACTGATGCTGAAGCTGAAGCTCCAATACTTCATCCACCTGATATAGAGAGCCAACTGTTTGGAAAAGACTCTGATGCTGGGAAAGATTGAAGGCAGGAGAAAAAGGGGGCAACAGAGGGTGAGATAGTTGGATGGCAGCAGTGACTCAATGGAGATGAGTTTGAGTCCCCTGGAGGATGACATGGCAACACACTCCAGGATTCTTGCTTGGAGAATCCGCATGGATAGAGGAGCCTGGACGGCTACAGTCCATAGTGTCACAAAGAATCGGACATGACTAAGAGATAGGGAAACCTGGCTTGCTGCAGCCCATGGGGTCACAAATGGGTATATCTTTCCTTTTCTCCTTTGCCTTTCACTTCTCTTCTTTTCACAGCTATTTGTAAGGCCTCTTGAGACAACCATTTTGCCTTTTTGCATTTCTTTCTCTTGGGAATGGTCTTGATCACTGCCTTCTGTACAATGTCACAAACCTCCATCCATAGTTCTTCAGACACTCTGTCCATCAGATCTAATCCCTTGAATCTATTTGTCACTTCCACTATATAATTGTAAGGGATTTGATTAAGGTCATACCTGAATGATCTGATGGTTTTCCCTACTTTCTTCAATTTAAGTCTGAATTTGGCAATAAGGAGTTCATGATCTGAGCCATAGTCAGCTCCCAGTCTTGTTTTTGCTGACTATACAGAGCTTCTCCTTCTTTGGATGCAAAGAATATAATCAATCTGATTTCAGTATTGACCATCTGGTGATGTCCATGTGTAGAGTCTTCTCTTGCATTGTTGGACGAGGGTCTTTGCTATGACCAGTGCATTCTCTTGGCAAAACTCCATTAGCTCTTGCCCTACTTTATTCTGTACTCCAAGGCCAAACTTGCCTGTTCTACAGGTATCTCTTGACTTCCTACTTTTGCATTCCAGTCCTCTATAATGAAAAGGACATCTTTTGGGGGTGTTAGTTCTAGAAGGTCTTGTATGTCTTCATAGAACTGTTCAACGTCAGCTTCTTCAGCATTACTGGTCGGGGCGTAGACTTGGATTACCGTGATATTGAATGGTTTGACTTGGAAATGAACAGAGATCATTCTGTTGTTTTTGAGACTATAACTGAGTACTGCATTTTGGACTCTTTTGTTGACTATGATGGCTACTCCATTTCTTCTAAGGGATTCTTGCCCACAGTTATAGATATAACGGTCATCTGAATTAAATTTACCCATTGCAGTCCATTTTAGTTCACTGAATCCTAAAATGTTAATGTTCACTCTTGCCATCTCCTGTTTGACCACTTCCAATTTGCCTTGATTCATGGTCCTAATATTCCAGGTTCCTATGCAATATTGTTATCTACAGCATCAGACTTTACCTCCATCTCCAGTCACATCCACAATTGGGTGTTATTTTTGCTTTGGCTCCATCTCTTCATTCTTTCTGGAGTTATTTCTCCACTGTTATCTGGTAGCATAATGGGCACCTACTCACCTGGGGAGTTCCTCTTTCAGTAGCCTATCCTTTTGCCTTGTCATACTGTTCATGGGGTTCTCAAGGCAAGGATACTGAAGTGGTTTGCCATTCCCTTCTCCAATGGACCACATTTTGTCAGAACTCTACCATGACATGTTTGCCTTGGATGGCCCTACACATGGCACAGCTCATAATTTCTTTGAGTCAGACAAGGCTGTGAATTAAGGAGAGGTGGTAAGAATACACAGAAGAACTCTGCAAAAAAGATCATCAAGGCCCAGATAATCACGATGGTGTGATCACTCACCTGGAGCCAGACATCCTGGAATGTGAAGTCAAGTGGGCCTTAGGAAGCATCACTACGAACAACGCCAGTGAACGTGGTAGAATTGCAGTTGAGCTGTTTCAAATCATGAGAGATGATGCTGTGAAAATGCTGCTCTCAACATGCCAGGAAATTTGGAAAACTCAGCAGTGGCCGCAGGACTGGGGAAAGTCAGTTTTCATTTCAATCTCAAAGAAAGGCAACGCCAAAGAATGCTCAAACCACCGCACAGTTGCACTTATAGCAAAGCAATGCTCAAAACTCGCCAAGCCAGGCCTCAACAGTACATGAACCGTGAACTTCCAGATGTTCAAGCTGGATTCAGAAAAGGCCAGCGGAACCAGAGATCACATTGCCAACATCTGTTGGATCATACAAAAAAGCAAGAGAGTTCCAGAAAAACATCTACTTCTGTTTTTTTGACTACACCAAAGCCTTTGACTGTGTGGATCACAATAAACTGTGGAAAATTCTTAAAGAGATTGGAATACCAGAACACCTTCCCTCTCTCCTGTATGCTGGTCGGGAAGCAACATTTAGAACTGGACATGGAACAATAAAGTGGTTCCAAATAGTGAAAGGAGTACATCAAGGCTGCATACTGTCACCCTGCTTATTTAACTTATATGCAGAGTACATCATGAGGAACACTGGGCTGGATGAAGCACAAGCTGGAATCAAGATTGCTGGGAGAAATATCAATAACCTCAGATATGCAGATGACACCACCCTTATAGCAGAGAACAAAGAGGAACTGAAGAGCCTCTTAATGAAATTGAAAGAGGAGAGTGAAAAAGTTGTCTTTAAACTCAACATTCAGAAAACTAAGATCATTGCATCCAGTCCCATCACTCCATGGCAAATACATGGGGAAACAGTGGCAAGAGTGACAGACTTTATTTTTTTGGGTTCCAAAATCTCTGCAGATGGTGACTGTAGCCATGAAATTAAAAGGAGGAGATTAAATTTCCTTCCTCCTTGAAAGGAAAACTAAGATCAACCTAGACAGCATATTAAAAAGCACAGACATTACTTTGCGAACAAAGATCTACCTAGTCGAAGCTATGGTTTTTCCTGTAGTCATGTATGGGTATGAGAGTTGGACTATAAAAAAAGCTGAGCCCTGAAGAATTGATGCTTTTGAACTGTGGTGTTGGCGAAGACTCTTGAGAGTCCTTTGGACTGCAAGGAGATCCAACCAGTCCATCCTCAAAGAAATCAGTCCTGAATATTCACTGGAAAGGCTGATGCTGAAGCTGAAACTTCAATACTTTGGCCACCTGATACGAAGAAATGACTGGCTAAAAAAGACCCTAATCCTGGGAAAGATTGAAGGCGGGAGGAGAAGGGGACGACAGAGGATGAGATGGGTGGATGGCATCACTGACTCAATGAACATGAGTTTGAGCAAGCTCCGGTAGTTGCTGATGGACAGGGAAGCCTGGCGTGCTGCAGCCCATGGGGTTGCAAATAGTCAGATGTGACTGAGTCACTGAACTGAACTGAACTGAACTGAACTGATGGGGTCACAGACTGTTGGACGTGACTTGGTGACTGAACAACAACAATGAACATTCATTGGAGAAATATTTCCCTGGAGGAGATAAAAACTGTAATTAAAGCACTGGCTTAAGTTAAAAACAATACACCAAAACGTAGTGAATAGTTGCCTGTGAGGAAAGACCACAAAACAAGAATACTTTGAAACAATCAAGGACAATACATGACAAAGGAGGAAATGAGGAATGAGCTGAGAGAAATATAACATAATTGTTATAGAAATAAAGGCAAGTAAAATGCAGAGGGGATACTGTGGGAAGCATAGTAGAGGACAGAGAGGGGAAAAAATGAAAAAAGTAAGCAACGTAAACGAAAAATAAAAGGTTGTTAAAAATTAAAAAGAGAATTCAAACCATGAAACACAAGGAAAGGTAATCCAACACATGCAAAATTGGTATTTGGATAGAACAAAGCAGTAATATGAAAAATATTTAAAGATATACTTGAAGAAATAAAATTAAGATTCCAGTTTATATCTAGAAAAATCTTTCTGTATGCCAAGCAAGACTTTCCCTAAAATGGTTAACTGTGAGGCACACAGTGATAAAGCTATTGGAGCTCACACACAAGTGCCAGGCACAGCTTATTTTACTGTGTTTTTCACTTTATTGTATCTTAAGGATACTGCTCCTCCCCCTGCCTCCCCCAAGTTGCCAGTTTGTTGCATCTTGGTTCCAGTAAATCTCTGAGCACCATTTTCCAACATCATTTGCTGACTTCATGTCTCTGTGTTACATTTTGGTAATTCTTGCAATATTTCAAGCTTTTTCATTACTATTACATTTGTTATGGTGATCTATAGTCTCTGATGTTACTACTACAACTCACTGAAGGCTCAGATAATGCTTAGCATTTTTTAGCAATACAGTTTTTTTCCTTTGAGCATTTCTAAGATTTATTAACTTCAGAACTGTAAATACTATAAGCTTACAAAGTAATTTGAATGTTGATTTATATTTTTATATACCTACTTACTGTTGTAAATTTTATTTATTTAGTATTTTTAACTGAAGTATAGTTGCTGTACAGTTTTATATAAATATACAGCATAGTAATTCACAATTTTTAAAGGTTATACTCCATTTATAGATATTATCAAATATTGACTATATACTCCGTGTTGTGTTATATATCTTTGTAGCTTATTTTATAACTAATAATTTATACCGCTTATTTAATCCCCTACTTCCCTTCTCCCCTTCCTTCTTCACAGTGGTAACAATAGTTTATTCTCAACATCTATGAGTCTGCTTCTTTTTTGTTATATTGGCTAGTTTGCTGTATTTTTTAGATTCTACATTTGAATGATACCATACAGTGCTTGTCTTTTTCTGTGTGACTTATTTCATTCAGCATAATGTCCTCCAACTCCACCCATGTTCCTGCAATGGAAAAATATTGTTCTTTTTAATGGCTAGATGTTTCGCATTCTGTGTGTGTGTGTGTGTGTGTGTGTGTGTACATGCGTGCAAGCACGTGTATCATTTACCCATTCATCTGCTGACGAACACTCAGGTTTAGATTGCGTCCATATCTTGGCAGTAAGTAGTGCTGCTCTGAATATTTCTAATTAATGTCTTTTTTTTCTTTTGATAATACCCAGGAGTGGAATGGCTCAGTCATATACTAACCCTATTTTTAATTTTTTTCAGAAACTTCCATATTGTTTTCCGCAGTGGCTGCACTGCTTTGCATTTGCACCAACACTATAGGAGAGTTCCTTTTTTTCCACACCCTCTCCAGAATTTATTATTTGCAGATTCTTTTCTGATGGTCATTCTGACAGGTGTGTGATGACATCTCACCGTGGTTTTGATTTACATTTCCCTGGTGATTAGTGTTGAGCATCTTTTCATGTGCCTGTTGGCCATGAAAAAAATGTCTACTCATTTCTTCTGCCCATTTTTAAAACTGGGTTATCTGTTTCTCTGATGTTGAGTTGTATGAGCTGTTTGTGTAAGTTGACTATTAACCCCTTATCAGGCAGGTCATATCATTTGCAAGTATTTTTGTCCATGCTATAGGCTGTCTTTTCATTGTGTTGATGGCTTCCTTTGCTGTGCAAAATGTTTCAATTAGGTCCCATTTGTTTATTTTTCCTTTTATTTCCTTTGCATTAAGAGACAGATCCCCAAAAAATATTTCTATGGTTTATATCAAAGAGTTTTCTGCCTGTTTTCCTCTAGGAGTTTCATATTATTTGATCTTACACAAAACGTTTAAGGCTATATCAAAAAAGAAACAACAAAAAACCCTATACAGGAACAGAGAAATGCAGGTAGATTAGTTCTAACAGATTAGGAACACTTTTGTAGAACCTTTATAATTAAAATAGCTTGGTATTTTTCTTCTAATATCATGTAGACTGAAGAGCCTCTTGATGAAACTGAAAGAGGAGAGTGAAAAAGTTGGCTTAAAGCTCAACATTTAGAAAACGAAGATCATGGCATCTGGTCCCATCACTTTATGGGAAATAGATGGGGAAACAGTGCAAACAGTGTCAGATTTTATTTTTGGGGGGCTCCAAAATCACTGCAGATGGTGATTATGACCATGAAATTAAAAGACGCTTACTCCTTGGAAGAAAAGTTATGACCAACCTAGATAGCATATTAAAAATCAGAGACATTACTTTGCTAACAAAGGTCCATCTAGTCAAGGCTATGGTTTTTCCAGTGGTCATGTATGGATGTGAGAGTTGGACTGTGAAGAAAGCCAAGTGCCAAAGAATTGATGCTTTTGAACTATGGTGTTGGAGAAAACTCTTGGGAGTCCCTTGGACTGCAAGGAGATCCAGCCAGTCCATTCTAAAAGAGATCAATCCTGAGTGTTCCTTGGAAGGACTGATGCTGAAGCTGAAACTCCAATACTTTGGCCACCTCATGTGAAGAGTTGACTCATTGGAAAAGACCCTGATGCTGGGGGGGATTGGGGGCAGGAGGAGAAGGGGATAACAGAGGATGAGATGGCTGGATAGCATCACTGACTCAATGGGCGTGAGTCTGAGTGAACTCTGGGAGTTGGTGATGGACAGGGAGGCCTGGCGTGCTGCGATTCATGGGGTCGCAGAGAGTCGGACACGACCGAGCGACTGAACTGAACTGAATGGAAATATATCTTAGAGAACCTCTATACTTACATATATGCAGTATAAACTAAATATTTCGCTGGTGGCTCAGTCGGTTAGGAGTCTGCCTGTAATGCAGTAGACCTGGGTTCTATCCCTGGGTCAGAAAGATCCCCTGGAGAAGGAATTGGAACCCAACTCTAGTATTCCTGTCTGGAGAATTCCATGGACAGAAGAGCCTGGTGGGCTCCTGTAGTCCATGGGGGTCTCAAGATTTGGACATGAGTGGGTGACTAAACCTACCTACCTTGTACCTTTCTTCTACTACCATCATGTGGACTAATAGAACTATATTGAAAAAAACCTATAGTTACAGATTTTTAGTATAAACTAAAGTTGGTTTCTCAAATCAGTGGGGAAAAATATGGACTATGCAATAAATATTATTGAGAAAATGAGGCTAGCCATCTGGAAAGAAGTTAATTTGGATCTCCACCTCCCAGTGAACAGCTGAAACAACTCTATGTGGGTCAAAGATTTAAATGTAATTAATGAAAATTGGAATTTATTTATAACCTAACCGTGGTAAAGAACTTTCTAACTGTAACTTACAATCCAAAAGCCATAAAAAAATCAGTCTGACAAGTTCACTATTTTAGAGACAGTAATCAAACCACAAAACATATACTTGATCAAAAACAAACAAACATAAACTGAGCATAGTCACAATTTTAATGATTAGATTTTTGCTAAATAAAAAGATGCATCAGGCTATGTGATTGAGTTTCCTCAACTCTCAATCAAATTTGGCAAATGGAAAATTTGTCAGTATCCTCTACTAGTAAGGCTGTGGGATCAAGGAATCACATATATTGGAAATGTGAAAATGTAATTGTTCTATAGGAGAGAAATTTATCAGTATTGTTCAGAATTATCAATGCATACCCTTTGGCCTATCAATTCTACTTTCAAGGATATGTCCCATGAATATATTCACATGGTAAAAATAGCATATGCACCGTATAATTTTTGGCAGCATTATTTTTGACAGCAAAATGTTCTAAATTTTCACTAATACAGGATGGTAAGATGAATACAAGTCCTTTTTTTTTTTTTTTTTGGTCTATAAACTGCCACTATGAAACAGTTAAAAAAATAAAAGAACCCACTCTGTTGTATAATAAAAATATCTCTAGTGTCTATCATAGATTAAATAAACCAAGATTCAGCCCACTTTGGGCCATATGCTACCACCTGTGTTAAGAAGTTGGAAGATGAGACAGCATTATAGTTTTTACTTATGTGATCATGAGAGTATGTCTAGAAGGATATACAAGAAAATAATCATAGTAGTTACTTGGTTGGAGGTGAGATGGATGTTAATTGGGCAGAGGAGGAGCACAGGTGCTAGGGTTGTTCTTTTATTTTGTTACGTCTAGAAAGATTATATCATATGCCAAGCGAGAATTATTCACTTTGTTCTTTTACTTCTTATTTTGAATCATATGCATGTATTATCTTTTCAGCAATTTAGTAACTACTGTGAATATAAAAGTTATAATACTTTAATATATGTGCATGGGCATAATAATTCTGAACGAACCTGAGTGAGATTCATCGACACCTTTGTAATATATTCTAGATTTTTTTTGGCTTTCTTTGGTATGGACATTTCCAGTTGCTTCATTCTGAATGTTTATGTAAGGAAACTATTACTTTTTCCCACAAACATTTTGACAATTTTTCCTAAAGTGTCAATTATTCCTGGGATGTATGTTGTTTCCTTCCTGCATTAACTTCCAATTTACTAATGATGTTTGGGAGTTTGACATCAATGGGTTTAATAGTTCTAATGACAATGGGAATTACTCTTTTTAGTCATATGACAAGAAATATGTTGTAACTGCATATTATTTGTACTATTTATAAGTGGAATAGAATGTGTGGTGACCACAGTCGTGGGTTGACTATAGATGTATGACATTTGAGAGATGAATTTGAGTCCATTGCTGGGTTGGCATTATTTGGGGTGACCCGTAACTTAATAGAGAGTGTTTTTATGGCTGAACTGAGGTTTTGTAGCAGCCTCTGGAGTAATGAGATGGGAAATGGACACAGTCACTTAGCTGGCCAACTGCTGGTCCAGGGAAGACACAGGTGGCAAACCAGTCACCATGTCACCAACCTGTGTGGAGTTACCACTCCAGTCTAGGAAATATTTTCTAATTTCCCTTTGTTTACTTTTTGATCAATTGGTTATTTAAGATGTGTTATTTAGTATACACATTTGAGAATGTCCCAAATTTCCTCTTAGAGAACATACTTTGTATGATTTCAGTTCAGTTCAGTTGCTCAGTCATGTCCGACTCTTTGCGACCCCATGAATCGCAGCACACCAGGCCTCCCTGTCCATCACCAACTCCCGGAGTTCACTCAGACTCACGTCCATCAAGTCGGTGATGCCATCCAGCCATCTCATCCTCGGTCGTCCCCTTCTCCTCCTGCCCCCAACCCCTCCCAGCATCAGAGTCTTTTCCAATGAGTCAACTCTTTGCATGAAGTGGCCAAAGTGCTGGAGTTTCAGCTTCAGCATCACATTGTAAATCATTTAAGACCAAACTGAAAATACAGAGTCTAGAAATATGGCACAAAATGAAAATCACATCATCTAAATTTAGGAGCATCTGAGAACATGAACGTAAGCTAGTTTCCAGCCTTGTTGGATGGATGTCTTCACAGACTGTTCATTTCCTTGTTGAGTAATATGATGAAAACACCATAGCTTCATGTGTGCTTTTGCTCTATTCTTACCCAAGAGTCTTTTCTGCACAAATTAGCCCAGATCAGCTACTTTTGATTGATGTATTCTCATATCACAGATGATTGCATTGTCTTTCCTCAGGTGTTAGGGATTTTCACAACAGAGGATTCTACATGGAAAGATGAATTCTGTAGTGTTTCTAGCAGAGACGTAATATATCACAAATCCCACTTCTGTTTCTTCCTGGACTGACTTCTAGACCAGTAGTCCTCTAAGTTTTGTTCTTAGAGTCCCTTTACACTTTGAAAACTTGGTGATGACCCTAAAAATGCTTTTATTGGTATGTATTCTGTGTATTTCTTTTTGCTATATAGGAAATTAAACTGAGAACTTTGAAGATCTTAGTTGATTTATGTAAAAAACAATAATAAATCTAGCCCATGTTAATATAAATAATATTTATCATGAGATATAGCTATATTTTCTATAACAAAAATAGAAAAATGTCATTTTGTATGTATCTACAAAGCAAAAACAGACTCCCAGACATAGAGAACAAATTTGTAGTTGCCAAGGGAGAGGGAGGTAGGGAGTGATGGATGGGAGTTTAGGATTGGCAGGTGCAAGCTATTATATACAGGATGGATAAACAACAAGGTCCTACCGTATAGCACAAGGAACTATATTCAATATCCTATGATAAACCATAATGGAAAAGAATATATATATATATTCTTATTATATATATATATTCTTATTTTTATATATATATATATATATATATATATATATATTCTTATTATGACCAACCTAGATAGCATATTAAGAAGCAGAGACATTACTTTGTCAACAAAGGTCTGTCTAGTCAAGGCTATGGTTTTTCCAGTGGTCATGTATGGATGTGAGAGTTGGACGGTGAAGAAAGCTGAGCACTGAAGAACTGATGCTTTTGAACTGTGGTGTTGGAGAAGACTCTTGAGAGTCCCCTGAACTGCAAGGAGAGCCAACTAGTCCATTCTAATGGAGATCAGTCCTGGGTGTTCTTTGGAAGGACTGATGCTAAAGCTGAAACTCCAATACTTTGGCCACTTCGTGTGAAGAGTTGACTCATTGGGAAAGACTCTGATGCTGGGAGGGATTGGGGCAGGAGGAGAAGGGGACAACAGAGGATGAGATGGCTGGATGGCATCACCATCGATGGACCTGAGTTTGTGTAAACTCTGGGAGTTGGTGATGGACAGGGAGGCCTGGCATGCCGCAATTCACGGGGTCGCAAAGAGTCAGACACGACTGAGTGACTGAACTGAACTGATATTTGAATCACTTTGCTGTACAGCAGAAATTAACAGAACATTAAAAATCAACTATACTTGAATAAAAAAGGAAGTAATAATATGGATATAAATCCAGAAAAATAGAAAAATGGTATTGTTTGTTTGCAAATGTCTTTTATGCCTAAATTTACAGGACAGTGCTGGATTCACCCACCTGTATCTACATTCAATCTGTTGCAATATATTGTTTTGGTTGAAGTAAACACAAAAGAAATATGACTTCAGACAGACCTACATGTAGCTTGAAAATGGACTAGCGTTTTAAAAGTATTCTCATTGTAGATGTTAATTATAGTTGTAATTAAAGACTTTCTTTTTTGATTTTTTACCAAAACTTGGAGTGGAGTAATTTCTTTCTTTCTTTCTTTCTTTTTTTTTGGCTGGAGTGTGGGGAGACGTTCACATCGCTTGCTGAGTCTTAGTTCCCTGACCAGGGATTGAACCTGGGCAATGGCATTGAAAGCTCAGAATCCTAACCACTAGACCACCAAGGAATTCCTGATATATACTATCTTTTTCTTAAAGGTTAGTTGCCAAGAACTTTGGAGAAGGCAGTGCACCCCACTCCAGTACTCTCGCCTGGAAAATCCCATGAATGGAGGAGCCTGGAAGGCTGTAGTCCTTGGGGTCGCTGAGGGTTGGACACGACTGAGCGACTTCCCTTTCACTTTTCCCTTTCATGCATTGGAGAAGGAAATGGTAACCCATTCCAGTGTTCTTGCCAGGAGAATCTGAGGGACGGGGAGCCTGGTGGGCTGCTGTCTATGGGGTCGCACAGTCGGACACTGTCCAAGAACTTTGCATACACTGCTGAATTTATCTAGCTTGTTCTCTGGATGTATCTTTTTTTTTAATGTATTGAATATCATGCATTATTTTTGTAGCCATAAGTGTCAGTCACTTGGAAAATATGAGTTCACTGGCTTGTACAAATCTGCTCTCAACTGTTAGTAATGTGCAAGTATGAGTCACTTACATTCTCACAAACTGTGAGTCAATTCTAGAGACCAGAGCGCCAGGAAAGAAAGCAAAATCTGCAATGACTGGTCTGATGTGGCCCTACAGGGTGAAAGCAAGCACTCCTGAATTGGTGGAGCCATGGGATGTGAAGAAGAGAGGACTGTGGAGATCCTTCCCCTAAACCAAAGTGGAGATAATCAGGGAAATTCTCCACCCATCAGGACCTGGGAACGCTCTGGGTCTAGGAGAGCAGTTTGTGCAAGGCTCTTAGGGAGAGTGGGCAGAGGTTGCCCCGTCCCCCACCTCCCAGTACCCAGAGCATAGGTGTGTTATGATCACACAGCCACCTTGGTTGACAGACCATCAACCCACGAATAGCCCATCTGCACTTGAAGGTGAATATCCTGTATCACCCAGAAGCTTTGAAATCTCAACGGATTTTGGAATTTAGGTAAGACGTCAAGTACATTCCTTGGGGTAGGAACGAGTGTCCCTTTGAGATGAAGAATGAAATGAATGGGCACAAGAAGAGAGGACTAGGGCAGGGGTTGCCAGGGTTTCCTCACCATTTCCTTTCCCTTGAATGCAGAGCTGGGCTTGACTTCTGAGCACTCCTCGGGGTTACGTGGGGCTAAAGTGGTGACCACATGGCAGTGTTGTCATGCCAATGGAGCCGTGAATGCTGCCGTAACTAAGTGAGAATGACACTGCGGTGTCACAGAACAGATTCATCCAGTGCTACCATTGTTGTAATACTAATCTTATTTAGCCGGTGTTGCCAACACAGTGGATTGCACTTTTAAAGTTTACAATCTACTTATATCATATATGAAATAATTTCTGTGAGCCATTCAGTGGCGAAGTTGAGTAGTTCAATGAAAAGTACCATGTGGAGGTGGTATTTTATATCGCATTTAATAATTAACGTATAGTCAGTCATATGAAAACATTTGATTGATGTTTACGGTCGGTAGGAAAATCGTCCATTTGAAAATGTTTCAGTATAGAATGCTTTTTATCTGTTCTCAATTTGATTGGAAGAGTATTTATATATTAAAAAAATAGGCAGAAACAAAGAATATATTGAAAGGAAGGCTTTAATTAACTAAAGGAATTGGATTTGGAGGCAATTAAAGAGTAGAATAAGCTTGCAGAAGAGTTAATCAGTGATAATTAAGATAAAATTAAAAACCACCATGGATCAAAGCAAGTTTAGAAAATATAATGAAATAGAAAATAGCTTAATGTCACTTCATCTAAGAAAGAAAGGAAGTCCTGATAACTCCAGAGAAAACAAATGATAATATATTATGAAAGGTAAACTAGAAAAAGACATTTATTTATCCATAAACAGACCAATAAGCAGTCCTTTAAAATTATCTAGGAGAAGGGATTGACATTTTTAACAAACTGAAAAAAGAATGTATAATTAAGAAGCATGATGATTCAACAGTAAAATGGATGAAGGAACTGTGACATGTCCATGGAATGGAAAATCACAAAGTGATAAATAAGGGATGACTTGTGTTCCAAGCGTAATTGAGGGAAATAAGCCACACGTAAAGAAATAGGTACTTGATAATCTTATTTACATGAAGACATTATATTCAGGATCACAGGATTTTTTCATTTTTCCATTTTTGTACGTGAATACATTTTACCATTTCTAATACTAATGCCCTCAGTCGATGGCCTGTGCTAATATTATTGGTTATTACCAATATATCATCACTGGTTTGACTTGTTTTCTCTGTTTGAATATCTCAAAAGAGATGGAGCATAATGAAAGGGCTGGCTCTGTCAGGACAATTTACATTCTAGACCTCCCTGTGCTACACTAGCAACATATAATCTTGGGGAAAATCACATTGTTTCTTTGGAGATCAATTTCCTCATTTGAGTGGTTTATGAAATAGAACCAAGGGCATCAATCTGACTCTAGTGCCAACATAATTGCAGCTATATAATCTGACTTAACAATGACAGTGACACCATTTTCTTTCCTAATTAGAAAGACAATAACCTCATCCTTCACTACCTGAGTATAACTACTTTAAAACTCTGTACTCTCCTGAGTACATTGTGATATGACCAATACTCTATTGGTAGCAAGCATATTTAAGCATCAAGCAGACAACTCCAATGCACACATCTGTAAATAGAAACCAGAGTTAATTTTATGCCTGGTGGTCCTTTCCATAATAAAATGTATATATTACTAAAGCAAATAGGAACTCTAACAGCTGCAAATTCAGGACTTGCCAGTTTGGCAGTTCTGTGAAGACTGTGCAAATTATTAGCACTTGTACTGTGCTTGGAAGCCACTTTGCAAAAGAAAAAAAAAATAGGAAGCAATTTTATCCTAACATGGATTTTATTTATTTATTTATTTTTGTTTTCATAGGTTTTATTAAATAAAGCATTTGGTGTCAACAAAACAATGAATTTGTTCAACTAACATATTTTAGTTGGGATGCCATGTTCCCTCTAGCAGTTTCCCTCAATGGTAACATTTTATAAAACTCTAATGTAACCAAGATGCTAACATTGATAACATCCACTGATTGTTTCCAGATTTTCTGTTTTATTTGTACTCATGTGGGTATGTATTGTTTAGTTTTATATAATTATATAATGTTAACCACATGTCTGCATCAAAATAAGGTGTATTGTCTTGGAGGGCACACAGTGTGGAGATTCACATCAAACTGATACTTTGGACAAATAGCATCTTGGGAAAATTGAGTGTCACTTGACTTTTGTACCTGCGACCAGGCTTTGACCTTGAAGAGGCAAAGTAAAAATTTCTCTTCAAACAAAATTGGGTATACAAGTGTGTGGATTGAATCAGCAAAAACTCAAAAAGAGAGAATTCCTCTAGCAGTGGATGAATGATCCTTGTATGCAATTTTAAAACTGTGGATGTTACAAAGAAAAAAATGCAAATCAAATTCCACCTCTTTAAGAGATAAAGAGTTATGATATACTTTTATAAAATTAAAATCATTTAGCATATGAATTCTCCATCTTTGTTTTTCACTTAGCATTCTATCATATGAATTATTCTACATCATTTACTTGCTTTTAAAAGTAAAGTTAATTTCATTTTGTGACTGAAATTTATGGGTAAACTATACTGTATTTAACCATTATTTTATATTGGAGATTCTCCTTTTTTGCTCTTATTTACAAAAGTGTGGTCTCTATATAAATATCTGCCTGAATTTCTGATAACAAACTTTTTTTTCTAGAAGCAAATGAAACTATTAGGCCACAGAGTGTCTTAATTTTAACGTCTTAAAGCATATTTTGGAATAAATTTCCAGAAAATATTTTATCAAATTTGTGTTCACAGCAGATGTGAATTTTTAACTTGTTCATGATTAAATTAGTATGGATTTATACAAATGGCTGACTGTAAGGTTCTTTGATACTCTGGCCTTAACACAGGTTGGAGGGAGTTCTTTCTTGTGGTCCTCTACATACAAACAAGTTCCATTCTGAGAGTACATTAAGTTCAATTTGCTTGTAAGTCCAACAAGGTTAGTCTAAGTACCCAACTAACACACTCAACCATAGACTACTGTACTGTAAGGTTTACAATACTTTTCACACAAGTAATACATAAAAAACAAACACAAAACCATTTGTAATCTTATAGTGCAGTATCTTAAAAAATACAATAATTGGCATACATTGTCTGGCATGCATGTTCACATCTTTGAAAGTCTGCAACTTGAAGATTTTCTACAGGGGACCTGAGACTTCTCAGATGGCTCGGTGGGTAAAGAATTTGCCTTCAATTTTCCCACAGGAGATGCAGGAAATGCAGGTTTGATCCTTGGGTTGGGAAGATCCCTTGGAAGAGGGCATGGCAACTTACTCAAGTGTTCTTACCTGGAGAATCCCATGGACAGAGGAGCTTCTTGGGGTAAAGTCCATAGGGTCGCAGAGAGTCAGACATAACCAAAGTGACTGAGCATGCCTGCATGTACGAGAGGGCACACTGTATTCAGAATACTCCTGACTACACTGCCCTAGGACCAGGCACTAATGGGTGTGTCTGAGGATAAACAGGCTTTACTGGTCAGAGCAGCTTTGAGAACAGGAATTTGCTGGAAGTAATGGAGACTCTGTTTCTTGGGAGAGCTGATAATTAGAATCTATTTGTCTCCATGGTAAAATATTTATTTCTCCAGAGATACTTCAAAGAAAGTAAAGGATATCTTTTTCTGGTAAGCTCATAATGTGTGCTCCTCATGGTAGTGGCATATGCCGTGTAATGCTTAAAATATCAAGACGTAATTTCATAACAAAAGAGAGAAATCATTTACTTCAACTTGCAGTCCTTCCTCTGGGCTAGTCCTATGACCTGGTTTCTGTTTTATTTCTGTAAGGATTTTTGTCTTCTCTAATTGAAAGAAGAAATGAATATATCAGCTGAATGCTTATAAGAATTTTACTCGTGAGAATATAGCTACCAGATATAGTTCCAGGACAGTTAAGAGAGCTTCTTAACTGTCTTAGGTTTTCTTCTTTAGAGCTATTTGAAGGGTTGAGTGTTATCTAATTCATATTCCATTTTTTCCCAACCATATTTGGTGTCGAGTTGATGAAGGTAGCAATTTATAAATCTATAAATTGGTTTCAAGGCTTCAGATTCAAAGACTGATATAATCTAAACAAATAAAGTAGAAATATAATCATAAGGCTGATAGCTTAAATTTTATAAAAATATAATTAAATGTAACAAATTAACATATGCTATCACTTTATATTGTAGAAATCACTTTCAGTTCAGTTCAGTCGCTCAGTCGTGTCCGAGTCTTTGCGACCCTGTGAATCGCAGCACGCCAGGCCTCCCTGTTCATCACCAGCAACCGGAGTTCACTCAGACTCATGTCCATTGAGTCCGTGATGCCATCCAGCCATCTTATCCTCTGTCATCCTCTTCTCCTCCTGCCCCCAATCCCTCCCAGCATCAGAGTCTTTTCCAATGAGTCAACTCTTCGCGTGAGGTGTCCAAAGTACTGGAATTTCAGCTTTAGCATCATTCCTTCCAAAGAAACCCCAGGGTTGATCTCCTTCAGAATGGACTGGTTGGATCTCCTTGCAGTCCAAGGGACTCTCAAGAATCTTCTTCAACACCACAGTTCAAAAGCATCAATTCTTCGGTGCTCAGCTTCACAGTCCAACTCTCACATCTATACACGACCACTGAAAAAACCATAACCTTGACTAGACGGACCTTTGCTGGCAAAGTAATGTCTCTGCTTTTCAATATGCTATTTAGGTTGGTCATAACTGTTCTTCCAAGGAGTAAGAAATTTAATTTCATGGCCACAATCACCATCTGCAGTGATTTTGGAGCCCCCAAAAATAAAGTCTGACACTGTTTTTACTGTTTCCTCATCTATTTCCCATGAAGTGATGGGACCAGATGCCATCCATGATCTTCGTTTTCTGAATGTTGAGCTTTAGGCCAGCTTTTTCACTCTCCACTTTCACTTTCATCAAGAGGCTTTTTAGTTCTTCTTCACTTTCTACAATAAGGGTGGTGTCATCTGCATATCTGAGGTTATTGATATTTCTCCTGGCAGTCTTGTTTCCAGCTTGTGCTTCTTCCAGCCCAGCATTTCTCATGATGTACTCTGCATATAAGTTAAATAAGCAGGGTGACAATATACAGCCTTGACATACTCCTTTTCCTATTTGGAACCAGTCTGTTGTTCCATGTCCAGTTCTAACTGTTGCTTCCTGAGCTGCATATAGGTTTCTCAAGAGGCAGGTTAGGTGGTCTGGTATTCCCATCTCTTGAAAAATTTTCCACAGTTTATTGTGATCCACACAGTCAAAGGCTTTGGAATAGTCAATAAAGTAGAAATAGATGTTTTTCTGGAACTCTCTTGCTTTTTTGAAAATCCAGCAGATGTTGGTAATTTGATGTCTGATTCCTCTGCCTTTTCTAAAACCAGCTTGAACATCTGGAAGTTCACGGTTCACGTATTGCTGATTTAGCATTCCCAAATAGGAAGAGTTTATCTCTTTCTCCTCATGTACTTTCTATCTACCTCAGAGCCGTCACTTTGA
Organism: Ovis canadensis; assembly: GCF_042477335.2. Classification (NCBI taxonomy): domain Eukaryota; kingdom Metazoa; phylum Chordata; class Mammalia; order Artiodactyla; family Bovidae; genus Ovis; species Ovis canadensis. Next base: position 20,671,462 of record NC_091248.1, read on the forward strand.
AGCAAATTTGCTTCATATTCTTGGAGATGATTGTCTTTATATCTGACAAGTATTTATTGTTTATTATTTGATTGAATTTTTTGTTCCTTTGTTTTAAAAAATGTTTACTTTTTAGTGGTAGCAGCCAATTGGAAGACTATTTATTCTTTAACTCCCATTTTGTTTTCTTTAAATTCAGAAGTAACTTAGTAATTCTCTACTTTAAACACCCCATCCCACCTCCTCCTCTAAATATCTTCCAATGACATGTGCTGAATCTTGCCAAAGAGATACTTACAGTGTGTATCTGCAGGCCATGGCTTTGTTCCTTTTACCAGAAAATGAAAACTCAGTTCCACTGTGCATCTTAAGGGTTCATTCCAATTTTCAAAAACACAAAAGAAAATCTTTAGGACAGCTAGCTAAGCTGAATTGCAAAAAAGTTCATGCAAACACAGCTTGGTTGGGACAGGATTCCACTCCCATGGCCCATGAATCCTTGTAATTAATCCTCCCTCTCAACTTCACATTATGATTTGATTAAAGAACATTTATTCTAACTGAAAAAAGTAATATCATGATAAAATGGGCTTTGTTCTCTTTGAGCTGAGGACTATCCATGCATCTCACCGTAGGCTGACTTTTGGGGACTGGTGAGAGGAATAGGTACTTTTCAAGCTGTTGTTGTTCAGTTGCTAAGTCATGTCTGACTCTTTCCACCCCTGTGGACTGCAGCATGCTAGGCTTCCCTGTCCTTCACTATCTCTGGAGTTTGCTCAAACGCATATCCATTGATTTGATGATGTCATCCAACCATCTCATCTTCTCTCAGACCCCATCTCCTCCTGCTCTCAATCTTTCCCAACATCAGGGTCTTTTCCAATGAGTTGGCTCTTCGAATCAGGTGGCCCAAGTATTGGGGCTTCAGCCCAATACTTCAGCTTCAGCGTCAGTCCTTCCATTGAATATTTAGTGTTGATTTCTTTTAGAACTGACCAATTTGATCTCCTTGTAGTCCAAGGGACTCTCACGAGTCTTCTCTATCACCACAGTTTGAAAGCATCAGTTATTTGGCACTCAGCCTTCACTATGGTCCAACTCTCACATCTGTAATGACTACTAGAAAAATCATATAAAATAAACAGTATATAAGAATTTATAATACAAAATCAAGGTCTGTTGCTCTCTTCCTCTCAAATGCTTTCTTTCAATGAAAGAGTCATAATTTTGAAGCTATTTAAAAAAGTCTTTGGGAAATTGATTCTTTATCTGATAAGTAATTATTTATTAATTTTTGATTGATTGCTTGAGTGACTTTGCATATATACAGTGAATTAGTGAAGGCCTCCCTTCCTACCCAGTGAGTAGACTGGTGCCAGAGTATAGAGCTTAATAATGGGAGGTGGCTGGAATTCAGCCCCTCTGGGTGACCCCTCTGTACAGTTCACAAGCTCCAGACCGTAATAGATAACACTTGCTCTCATCAGCCTTCTGGTCCTTGCCTTAGCTTATTTCTGACTGTCCCTCCCAGGCATGGGTCTGCTAAGCCTTGGTGATACTTCTCCACCCAACTTCTTTGTCAGTCTTCCCACCAGGGATAGGTGACCCCAGTCATTTGAGAACATTTCAACATAATGTGCCCCTTATTTTTCATCTTGAGACTTCCAAGCCCATGCTGACAACTCGGAGAAAAACTAACACATGGAGAAAGGTAATGTCAAAAGCCTCCTGGCTTATGACTTCCCAAATTTGCTGGCTATTGAGTGCAGCACATTCACAGCATCATCTTTTAGGATTTGAAATAGGTCAACTGGAATTCCATCACCTCCACTAGTTTTGTCCATAATGATGCTCCCTAAGGCCCACTTGACTACACATTCCAGGATGTCTGTCTCTAGGTGAGTGATCACACCATTGTGATTATCTGGGTCATGATGATCTTTTTTGTATAGTTCTTCTGTATATTCTTGCCACCTGTTCTTAATATCTTCTGTTTCTGTTTGGTCCATAACATTTCTATCCTTTATTGTGCCCATCTTTGCATGAAATATTCCCTTGGTATCTCTAATTTTCTTAAAGAGATCTCTAGTCTTTCCCATTCTATTGTTTTCCTCTATTTCTTTGCACTGATCACTGAGGAAGGCTTTCTTATCTCACCTTACTATTCTTTGGAACTCTGCATTCAAAGGAGCATATCTTTCCTTTTCTCCTTTGCCTTTCACTTCTCTTCTTTTCACAGCTATTTGTATGACCTTCTCAAACAACCATTTTACCTTTTTGCATTTCTTTCTCTTGGGAATGGTCTTGATCACTGCCTCCTGTACAGTGTTACAAACCTCTGTCCATAGTTCTTCAGACACTGTGTCCATCAGATCTAATCCCTTGAATCTATTTGTCACTTTCACTGTATAGTCGTAAGAGATTTGATTAAGGTCATACCTGAATGGTCTGGTGGTTTTCCCTACTTTCTTCAATTTAAGTCTGAATTTGGCAATAAGGAGTTCATGATCTGAGCCACAGTCAGCTCCCAGTCTTGTTTTTGCTGACTATACAGAACTTTTCCTTCTTTGGCTACAAAGAATAATAATCAATCTGATTTTGGTATTGACCATCTGGTGAAGTCCATGTGTACAGTCTTCTCTTGCATTTTTGGAAGAGGGTTTGCTATGACCAGTGCATTCTCTTGGCAAAGCTCTATTAGCCTTTGCCCTGCTTCATTCTGTACTCCAAGACCAAATTTACCTGTTATTCCAGGTATCTCTTGACTTCCTACTTTTGCATTCCAGTCCCCTTTAATGAAAAGAAAATCTTTTTTGGGTGTTAGTTCTAGAAGGTATTGTAGGTCTTCATAGAACCATTCAACTTCAACGTCATCAGCCTTACTGGTCAGGCATAGACTTGGATTGCTGTGATATTGAATGGTTTACATTGGAAATGAACAGAGATCATTCTGTCGTTTTTGAGATTGCATCCGAGTACTGCATTTTGGACTCTTATTGACTATGATGGCTGTTCCATTTCTTCTAAGGTTCTAGCTAAGGTTCTTCTAAGATTCTAGCATATTGGGCACCTACAGACCCAGGGAGTTCACTTTTATGTGTCCTATCTTTTTTCCTTTTTATACTGTCCATGGGGTTCTTAAGGCAGGAATACTGACAAGGTTTGCCACTCCTTTCTCCAGTGGACCACATTTTGTCAGAACTCTCCACCGTGCCCCGTCTGTCCTGGGTGGCCCTACACGGCATGGCTCATAGTTTCATTGAGATAAACAAGGCTGTGGTCCATCCAATCAGTTTGATTAGTTCTCTGTGATTGCAATTTTCATTCTATCTGCCCTCTGATGAATAAGGATATGAGGCTTATGGAAGGCATAGCACAAGCCCTCTTGGAGGAGGTCACCATTAACCCCACCACAGAGCCTCCATAACTGACACAGGACTGGGAAAACAGACTCTTGGAGGGCACAAACAAAACCTTGTATGCACCAGGACCCAGGAGGAAGGAGCAGTGTCCCCACAAGAGACTGACCCAGACTTGCCTGAGACTTGCTCTTGAGAGTCCCTCGGACCGTAAGGAGACCCAACCAGTGAATCCTAAAGGAAATCAGACTTGAATATTCACTGGAAGGACTGATTATTGAAGCTGAAACTACAACACTTTGAGCCACCTGATATGAAGAACTGACTCATTGGAAAGACCCTGATGCTGGGAAAGATTGAAGGTGGGAGGAAAAGGGGACGACAGAGGATGAGATGGTTGGATAGCATCACGAACTCTATGGACATGAGTTTGATTTGGTGATGGACAGGGAAGCCTGGCATGCTGCAGTCCATGGGGTCACAAAGAGCCACTGAACTGATATGACTTCAAGGAAGTCCTATGTATTGAATTGAACTCTGCCTTATGTCAGCTCAGCCATCTGCCTCATAGATTTTGTCAGGTTTATGGTTCTGAGTATTAGAATTAAATTCTTTTTTGTTGTTGTTCAGGCTTAATTTATGACTCATGACCAGGGTGAGTGTCATGCACTGGTTGAGTGTCTATTAGCCAGAGACCCTCAGGCTTAAAAATAAGCCATCCTTATAAAGTATGAAACTTTCTCTCATTTGGGCCCAAACCTGACTATGCAGAGTTATATGATTAACAAGCAAGAAGAGAAACACCGAAGTTGGCATGTGTTTAGATATCAGTGGATCCTGAAAACAACATTTGTGTGCGCCTGATTAGTTTGAATAGTAAGATGCCTACCATCCACAATTCTGTAAGTTTCAGAGACTGAGGAAACACAATGTTCTGTGTAAATTTCCATAGTCTTTGCTGAGGTGGACTCAAAGTATTTATTACATTTTCCAACATTACAACAATCTTATGGATGCCACAAATAATAGTGGCCTGTTTACCATGTACTTCATCATTTCATATGTGTTGGTTCATTAAAGAAATTCATTTTTGCATGGACACTGGAAAATTAGGACCTGAAGCCCCTTTTTCTATCTTTCAGGTTCTTCATGACACTTCTCATCTCTGCATCTCCCTGTCCCCCAAAACTGGAAAGTAAGAATCTGAAGCCTGCTCTTTTGTTTGGGGTTGTGTGGTCTCTGTTGCGTCTGTGTCTCTAGTAACTGTTCTCCTGCCCCCTTTCCTCTGCAGGTCAGGATGACCTTCCCAGACTTGACCTCTAGGACATTTCAGCTCATCTGACCTGAAGCAGCAGCCTGGCTGACTCAGGTTTGTCTGTGGCTTGGCCTTCTGGGTCAGTTATTGTTAGAAGTCTGGGAGGCTAGGGCAATACAGACCGGGTCATGAGTACAGACATTACCAGACACCATCCCACAGTGATTTCAGGCTTTGGGAATGGGTGCCAGGGGCCCCAAACCACGACATGACCTACTGAAGAGTGGGAGGTCTGAAACAGGGAGGTAGGCCTGGCCAGGTGTCCAGGTTCACTCAGGACTTTGTCAGTTTCAGCACTGACAGAACTGAGGAAACCCATCATTCCCAGGCAAACATGAGCTTCTAGTCACCCTCAGTTAGTGTATAGGTTTTCCATTGTGGAGGTCTATCGCCTTCATCTTGAATGTCTCTAAGGAGCAGGGCACTGGGGCAGAGGAGACACTCAATAAACATTTCCTGATTAAGGAATGAATGGACTATTGCAAAAGGATGAACACTAGCCAGGAAAAAACAAACACAAACAAGATTCAAACTGCTGATTATAGTGGGAGTTTCCCTGAAGTCCCCTGGAATAACTGGAGCTGAAGCTTTAACCTAAAACCTTACATCCCAGTGCTAATGACTAGATGGCGGCACTCGATCCCCTGGGAAGAGAGAAGTGATACTGAGTAAGCTGCCCACTTTTGTGTCTATTGCATTTTAAGTAGGCAGCAGAGACCGGAGCAGGATGCTCCGAGGACACAGTTAAACCTGCTTCTAGCTCTGAGCTGGCTCTATTACTCACTTCTTGCCTTGCTATTGATTTCATTTATTTCACTCCCAGATTTTTGGCAGCATAATTTCCACAGAGAGTTTACTATTCAGCAATGGCCCTTGTAACCATGAAAATCTCTCTTTCATCATTGGTCTTCCCAGTGTTCCAGCCTGGTTATGGATCTGGTGATGGGGTAGTAGGGGAGGGGGTTGAGAGGGCGAACACGTGGACCCATCTGTACAGCAGTTGCTTCATTTCAATGATTTGCCAGATGAACAAACATCTACTGGGCTCTCTTCTGTGCAAGGAACTTTCTTTGACTGTGGCTCCCTCCCCCAAAAACCCAAGTTTCAGGGTCCTGGTTGGGAGTTTGAGCCACTAGCCCAGCTGTGGGAGAAGCTTGAAGCTTTGAGGGAGGATCCTGTAGACAGTTCACAGCAGGAAACTGTCCGGTGAAGTTGTGAATCCAAGAGGGATTGGCAAGGAATCTTGGAACCAGGAGACAGGAGAGAAACTGGGGACGTGCTGTTTGTGTAAGTGAGCAGTTTCAGGCTGGAGAGCTGAAAGCAGAACCTGGAGAAACTTCTGGATCTGAAAGATATAATCTAGACAGAGCAGGCTTTTTATTCTTGGACAGGGAAGGCCACTTAAACCAGCGCAGATCGGCAATCATGGGATCCAAGCATGAGTCCTGCCCAGACCCTCAGGCACATTATTTAAAGTCACTGAGTCTAGTTTCCTTGTCTATAAAATGAGGCTGAGATGCATGGTCTCCTGGCAGTTTCGGGTAATTAAACAAAATGATTTATGCATATGGTAAAGTGCAGACTTGGTGATGGTTGTTACTGCTCATTCAAGAATCTCTTTCGATGATGCTGTAGTTGGCTGCATAGTGAAATGTGGGCCTGCGGGGCGTTGTAACATCCACTTGTGCTGGCAGGAACTCTTCCTGCAGACCAGTACCCTGCTGGTGGCTAAGAAATACACAATGAAAGCTAAAACCTGTTAAGTTTGACAGCCAGAAGTACAGTTAAAGTGACATTCAATTTCAAAGGAGGGAGAGGACATTTCTGGCTTAGGAAGTCTTCACAGAACAGTGGGGTCCATTGAAAGGTAATAAAGGGACCAGTGGTTTCCCAGTTGGCTGACATGTGTGGAACTTTCAGATATTAAAGATGTCTGTCTCCGCCTCACAAATACTGATCCTGGGGGCCAGTATGTCATCATGTGCTGAGAAGTAGGGTTGGGGCAGTGCTCATAAGCCTTTTTCCAACATAGATGGGAGCCCAAGGAGAAGAGGGCAGAGGAATCCAGACAGAGGGATCCAGTGGGATTCGTAGGGCCTCATGGCGAAGGACTAGTGCTTTGATTTGGATACACACAACCAGAAATTATAGAGACGGTAGCATAGTTACGGTCACACTGTTGTTGCTCAGAAAGACTGTGAGGGACTGTTCATAGACTTTGAGCAGGAAGATAAGACACTAATTAGATCAGAAAGTCTCACCTGAAGATGGAGAGCCTATGTCTAGAGGCTACAGAAGTGTTCCAGGTGATTCTATTTGCAATTTTTTAAGGAATCTCCACACTGCTGGGCATGCACACCGAGGAAACCAGAATTGAAAGAGACACGTGTACCCCAATGTTCATTGCAGCACTGTTTATAATACCCAGGACATGGAAACAACCTAGATGTCCATCAGCAGATGAATGGATAAAAAAGCTGTGGCACGTATCACAATGGAGTATTACTCAGCCATTAAAAAGAATACATTTGAATCAGTTCTAATGAGGTGGATGAAACTGGAGCCTGTTATACAGAGTGAAGTAAGCCAGAAAGAAAAACACCAATACAGTATACTAACACATATATATGGAATTTAGAAAGATGGTAATGATAACCCTGTATGCGAGACAGCAAAAGAGACACAGATGTATAGAATGGACTTTTAGACTCTGTGGGAGAGGGAGAGGGTGGGATTATTTGGGAGAATGGCATTGAAACTTGTGTACTATCAGGTAAGAAATGAATCACCAGTCTATGTTTGATACAGGATACAGGATGCTTGGGGCTGGTGCACGCAGATGATCCAGAGAAATGATATGGGTTGGGAAGTTGGAGGGGGGTTCATATTTGGGAACTCATGTACACCCATGGCTGATTCATGTCAATGTATGGCAAAACCAATACAGTATTGTAAAGCAAAATAAAGTGAAAATAAAAATTAAAAAAATATATTGAATAAAAAAAAGAAAAAAACCAGAAATGTTCCGGGTGAGGCATGAAGAATGCATCAGTTAATGGGCTCGTTGTGGGATTCAAGGCAGGGTAAAAGCACCTTTCTGCAGAGGCAGTTTGAGGCTCTTACTTGATCATTTCTGTGTGCTCAGTTCTCTAGGCTGGGGACTTAGATGTGCACATCAGTTGGCCTGCGTCTGGTGACTTAAGACACAGAAATATCTGATCTTGTAGTTCAGAAGGCTAGGAGTCTGAAATAGCTCTTAACTAGGTGTTGTGGGCTGCTTTCCTTCTGGAAAGCATCTGTAGTCCGGCTTCTTCTCCTTGAGAGGATGACTGCATCCTCAAGCTAGAGATGGGGGGTCAGTCCTTCTCATCCAGCACCGCTTTGGCACTGACTCAGATTCCATGTCTCCCCTCCCCATGTCATGGGTCCTTGAGATTACGTTGGTCCTGCCAGGACAATAATGGGTCATATCTTCATTCTAAAGTCAGATGATAGGCAACATTAATTCCATCTGTAGCCTTACTTCCTCTTTGTAGGTAATGTCAAAATGTTCACAGGTTCCTGGGCCTTTCCTAGTGGCTCAGATGGTAAAGAATTTGTGTGCAATACAGGAGACCCAGGTTTGATCCCTGGGTAAGGAAGATACCCTGGAGAAGGGAATAACAACCCACTCCAGTATTCTTGCCTGGAAAATCCCTTGAACAGGGGTGCCTGGTGGGCTATAGTCTGTGGGGTCGCAAAGAGTCGGACAAGACTGAGTGACTGACACACTTCAGGCATTAAGACCTGGTCATCTTTGTCAGGAGGAAATGATTCTGCCTCCTCAGTGCTGCACTGAATGGAGCTGGATGGACCAACAAATTATCAGATGCTTGCATTTCTGTGTATATATGCATCTGTACACATACACAGTTTCACATTGAGGCAGGTTGCAACTGACAGTAGCAAAGCACATGCTGTGATGGAGAAAAAAAAAAAGGGAGACGCAGAAACAAGTCTCTTGGGACAGGGGACATCCACTCCCAGTTCTGGTGGTGGAGCCAGGACCTTCTGCCTCAAGTCAACACAGGAGCACAGCTTGGTGACCAGCCCTTTCTGGGTACGATCTTTGGGAAAGCAACTTAGACTCTTTGCTCTTCCAGTTTTTCATTGCTAGGGAAAAATAATGATGATTTATCTTTAATGATTTAAAGATTGAATGATGTAACAGTTTTTATAAAACATCTAGTGTCACTGCTGATTCCCGAAGCCTACAACTTCTGCATAGAGAAATCCCTCAATATATTCTTGTTGAATGAAAGAATTCATAAAGATTGTTGTCCTGGTGCAGCAGGGCTATATTTTTGGAATTGTTTTTAAATGGACTGTCATATTCTGCCTTTTTTTTTTTTTGGCCCTGGAGACTTTATACCCATTACAACAATGTTTCAGAGAGAAAGAAGATACATCTGTTTATCAATATACTTCCTAACCCAGGGATCGAACCCAAGTCTCCTGCATTGGCAGGCAGATTCTTTACCACTGAGCCACCAGGGATGCCTATAAAGAAACAGTACACAGATGTTAAGTTATTTTCCAATATATTCGAAGTTGTATAGATATCTTTATATTTTAATGTTAATGGTTAAACTCAGAATTTGATGTTTCTGATACGCAAAGGAACTACTCTGAGAGGGAGGTTCATGGGTCATGTTTATTTTCTTCTTTACGCTTCTCTGCTTTTACTAAATTCACCTATTTAGTATTGGCACAGGCTCTGGGATGAAGAAAACACTGTGAAATTTAAGTGCAAATGAATATTGGCCAACATTCCCCTATTAAAGAAACATTATTGCAAATGAAAGTTATTGCTTTAAGGAATGTGGCCATGAGAGCTGCAATGATCAGAGCGTGGGGAGGTGGGAGAATAATGGAAAGGACCTAGCAAACCATGGCTGCATAATACAAGCAAATGCCAGTGCTGGGAAATCAGAGCACCAAGCCCTGCTCTTGTCACCTGAAAAGCCCTGTGAGCCGCAGCCCTGGCCTGGCAGGAAGTAGGAAACTGACACTAAGGTGGACGTCAGGGCAATAGAGGAAGATGGCCCCATCAGAGGTCATGATGTTTCCATTTCAAACATAGCAGAGGTGCTCTCTGTATAGCTGGTACAGAGGATGATGGAAAGCGGAAATACTTAAGAGCATTGCCTTGTCTTGCTTTCCTCTCTTTTATTGTGTGGGCCAGGGGAACTTGGGGACATAGAAATAGAAGTAGACACAGATATAGGTGTGCAGGCAGATGCTGATGTAGAAACAGAGCTGGGGGCGGAGATGGGGAAGGAGATGCAGATGAAGACGTGAAAACAGACATAGATGCGGATGTAGATACAGATGCGGAGGTGCTGTCAGCAGGTACAGAGATGGACGCCTCAGGACCTCCTTGTACATGCCTGTCCAGCCTATTCTCCCTCCTCATTGTAGATAACTATGTATTTTTTTCTGATCTGTACATACATTTATGCTGCTTCATGCTCCTTTGCCTTTTGTTACAGTGTTTCCTTCACCTGGAAAGCTCTTCTCTCCCTCTCCAGGCAAGTTCTTCAAGAGACAGCCCAGAAGGACACTTCAGAAAACCTTTCATATACTCTTAACGGCAGATGGGTTGGTGTTCTGTACCATCTCCTGATCCCTGCATTTTGCTTTGTCTTGGTATTTATTACACAGTGGGGATTAGTGCCTTTCTGCTTAGGATTAGAATTGGTGGGAGGCGGGTGAACATAATAAAACAGTTTTCAAATTGGGTCCAGATTTCTCCAGGAGATTGCTAGCTGACACCTGATCACAGCCAGGAGCACTTAGTGCCCACATATGGGCTTGTGCTCATAATTGCGTTGGTGCCAAGAAATGTTTCTTCCCCTGTCACGAGCTAATGGGAAAGTACTAGGGTGAATTAACTTATAAGAGATGTGCTTGCATCTAGAGCAGGCCAGATGGCACCGCAGCACACTCACTAATGAAGTTTCACAGTCATTCCAATACAGGGAAGTGAGGGGAGACGTGAATCATTGCGGACACAGGTCAGTAGACACAGCGATGCAATTCAAGATGGCATTCTCTGCTGCATCCAAGTACGATTCAACTTAAATTATATTGGTATTGTGTTTGGTATGTTATTTGTAGGTGTTTTCCATATCACATTTGCATGAGAGCTAAAGGAATTTATACTTGGCCTTAATATCTTGTGAGAAGGCTGTGTGAGCCCTTCCGCTCCCCATAAATGAAGTTTGAGAAACACAACCCAAATGCCTCCTTTTCTAACTGCTGTACAGGTGACTTTGCGAAGATTTCTTAAACTTTTTAAACCTTAGTGTTCTTCTTGAAAAACAGGGATAATATTGGCTCCCACTTTATATAGTTTTTTAAATAAAATTAAATGAGATAGCTGGTGATAATTAAATGATAAAAAATTAAATGACAAAACTAAAAAATGTTTAGTACAGTGAGTTATATGGTTATGAGCTAAATGCATATTATTATTAATATTACTAGGCAAAGTGAAAGCAAGTGATACATATTAGGCAACTCTGTCCCTGAAGACATTCGTATGCTTGGAATATATCTACAGTGTAAAAATGTTCATTAAAATAAATTCCTTTTCTCTAGTTTTGCAAAACCAGGCTTCTTGCAGAAAGGTTTAGTGCTTCAGCCCTGAATGAATCAGAAATTGTGTTCATGGCTCTGTCTTTCAACTATCAGCCTTTTAATGAAGCTACCAGCCCTGCCTGGAGTAGGTGGCCCATGACTCCTGCAATTCCAAATGGACTCCAGAATAGCCTTTGCCACCAGGCATACCAGGGTCCTTCTGCTTTAGAAAGTGATTCTTTCATTTTATTTTTTATGGCTTTGCATTTTTTATTTAATTTTCAAAATTTCATATTAGTTATATTATATATATGTGTGTATATATATATATACACACACACACACATATATATATATATATATATATACTGGAGTGCCTATATATATTTATATAAATATACAGCTATTTACTATATAAATATATGAGCTATTTATATAGCTCAGCTGGTAAAGAATCTGCTTGCAAATCAGGAGATCCTGGTTTGATTCCTGGGTCAGGAAGATCCCCTGGAGAAGGGATGGGCTACCCACTCCAGTGTTCTTGGGCTTCTCTGGTGGCTCAGCTTGTAAGGAATCTGCCTGCAATGCTGGAGATCTGGGTTCAATCCCTGGGTTGGGAAGATCCCCTGGAGAAGAGAACTTCTGGCCTGGAGAATTCCATGGACAGTATAGTCCACGGGGTTGCAAAGAGTCGGACATGACTGAGTGAATTTCACTTTTGCTTCCAGGTGGTGTTATTGATAAAGAATACACCTGCCTGCCAACGTAGGAAACCTAAGAAATGCAGGTTCGATCCTTGGATCAGAAAGATCCCCTGGAGTGGGAAATGGTAACCCACTCCAGTATTCTTGCCTTGAGAATTCCATAGACAGAGGAGCCTTCCGGGTTACAGTCCACTGAGTCTCAGAGTCGGACATGACTGAAGTGATTGAGCACAGATGCATATATATATATATTCAGATTCTTTTCCCTTATAGGTTATTACAAAACATTTAATACTGTTTTCTGTGCTATACAGTAGGTCCTTGTGGTTTATTTTATGTATGTGTATATTATTTTAGTATGTGAATATGTTAATCCAAACTCCTAATTTATACCTCCCTCAGTTTCACCTTTGGTAACCATAAATTTGTTTCCTCTTTATGTGAGTCTGTTTCTGTTTTGTAGATTAGTACATTTGTATAATTTTTTAAATAAAGATTCCACATGTAAGTGATATCATATGATGTTTGTGTTTGCATGGCATTTCACTTAGCATGACAATCTTTCCATCCATGTTGCTGCAGATGGCATAGAAATGTGGGCCCAGTGCAAAATCCTGATGTGACTTAAAACCCATCCCCACCCTCCTTCTTTTTGTTGACTCATGGGTTTTTGATTGTAGGGACACTTGTATTACCCACCAACACCCATCCCCTGGGACTGCAGGCTCCTACTTACAGAGAGCCCTCCTCCAGGGAAGTTTTTCCAACTTCATCCTGGTTTAGTGGACAGATCCAGGAGAGGAACATGTTCCCGCAAGACATTTTGTAATGTTCTCATGCTTGGATTCCCTCCACTGTGTCCTCTTGTTGCCTGAATGACACCTGGATGGTTCAGACTTGGAGGTACAGCTAGATCTACCAACTGCATATTTCTAAGGCCATCATTAGACTCCAATCAGACATCTAAAATATATCCTCATTCCAAAGGGCATGTCTTGGGCCAAACTCTAATTTCCCCTCCTCTTCAGCTGCCTGAAGTTGCCTTTAGCATGACAACGACTTGCCCTGAAGTTGTAAAAGAGCAAGCTTCCTTGCAGATGAGGACAACATGGGGACTCACACAGGGTTAGGGGCCTGGAAGAGGTTGCACTCTTTGAGCAAGAGATGCAAAGGCAGGTCTCTCTGACAGGCTTATTACCAGCATGGATGACTGACAGAAAGGAGGTACAGACTTGAACAGATACTTAAAAAAATGAAAATGTGTATGTAGTAAACCCATGCACAGATGTGTAACAGCATGATCAAAAGGAGAGATGAAGGCAAAGACTTGGTGAGGTTGTGTTGCGCACTCATTCCATAGGCACAGAAGAGCAAATTCTGGAGGAGATGTGCAACACAGGGCTCTCATCTACTCTGCTGGACTGTTGTGTGACAACTGTAAAAAGCTTATGGATGTTGAATTGGTTCATAGTGCTTTTCAGGTCTACTATATCCTTCTACTTTTCTGTATAGACATTCTATTCATTTTTGAAATTTTGACATTGAACTTCAACTAAAAATCTTAATTTATATACTAAAAATATTTGCAATATATAGTGGATGGCACTAGTGGTTAAGAACCTGCCTGCCAGTGCAAGAGATGTAAGAGATGTGAGTTTGATCCCTGGGTCAGGAAGATCCCCTGGAGCAGGAAATGGCAACCCGCTCAAGTGTTCTTGCCTAGAGAATCCCATAGACAGAGGAGTCTGGTGGGCTATGCTCCATAGGGTTGCAGAGAGTCAGACACGACTGAAGTGACTTCACACACACACTCATGGTGGAACTATACGTAACTTTGTTCTGTACTTACCAAGACTGCTGTAAATGTATTATCGTACTTTGATAATTTAAAAAATAAAAATGAAAGAAGTAAAAATAAAAGATGCCATTGGTTTCCATCAAGATGTCACCGTCCTGACCTTTGGGGTAGTTGACACACTGGTGCTTCATGCACAAAGTTACTAGCTAGATGGCCAGTGTTGTTGAACTAAGGGTTATGATTAATCCTTTTATGGGCTCTTGTGCCATAAAGAAAAAAAAAACAACAACAATAAACTAAAAATAAAAACTAAAGAACAATGAACAAAGAAAAGCCAAAGTCAATTTTTGTTGCTGAGAAGATGACATTGGGTGATATATGTAAACTGTGTTCATACTGTGAAGTGCCCAGAGTTTCAGCTCCTGGAGTCGGAATCTTGTTTCTGAAGACTGTCTGAAGGTTAACAGAGTTCTGAGGGGCAGGCCAAGCACAGTCACGGGGGCCGAGGACCAGTAGGGGCGTCTGACTTCGAGTAGGGGGGCATGGGCTTGGGGACAGGACTGTTTCAGGGGACTGAAGGAAGCGGGTCTGCAGGGGTGAGCCCAGGACCCAGCAGAGGGTCTAGGCAATGGGTACAGGGTGCCTAGGGCAAGAGCAGAGGTCACGCTACACATGAACTCATGAGAAACAAGGGAAGGTTGGGGGTCCACTTATGCTGGTGAGGGAAAATGGGGGACAGACGGGGTGAGAGAGGGTGTGAGCAGGGAACAGGAGCTTGTCGGGAGGTGGATGCACTGCCTCTGAGTCCAGGGCCTGAGGTCTTACACCTGTTCTGTGAGTTACACTGTGAGATCTGCAGTGAATTAACCTACCTCTGTGTTCTGCTGTTTGCTTCCTGAAAGACATATAACATAAAGTAGCATAAATATATGATATATAATTGGAATTCCCTGATGGCTTAGATGGTAAAGAATCCACCTGCAATGTGGGATATTTGAGTTTGATTCTTGGGTTGGGAAGATCCCCTGGAGAAGGAAATGTCAACCCACTCCAGTATTCTTGCCTGGAAAATCCCATGAAAGGAGGAGCCTGATAGGCTACAGTCCATGGGGTCCCAAAGAGTTGGACACGTCTGAGCCACTTCACCTCACTTTGGTGGCTCAGCAGGAAAGAGTCTGCCTACAGTGCAGGAGACCTGGGTTCAGTCCCTGGGTTGGGAAGATCCCCTGGAGGAGGGCATGGCAACCCACTCTGGTATTCTTACCTGGAGAATCCCATGGACAGAGGAGTCTGGCGGGCTACAGTCCATGGGGTCCAAAGAGTTGGACACAACCGAGTGACTGAGCACAGCACATAATATATAATTATCCATAGGGAGTCAGACCTTCCCTCTCACTCCCTTAGTCCCTGGTTCCATGGAACTGTAGGACCGTTTGCTGTGGGGTTCTCTCAGCAGTGAGATGACCTGTGTCTATGCTGATCTCCTAGACTTCTCCATGTAGAAACAGGAACAGGGAACGTCAGCCCTGTGTGGGTTTGGTCTCTTAAACCATTGCCAAGACTGGAGGCTTCGCTGCTAGTTCTGTCTGCTTTGTTTGGCTGTACTGACACCGGGCTGCCCAGTTGCCTCTGCAGGAGTCTGCGCTCCTGACCTGAGTGGATCAAACACAGATGCACCGGGGCTGGTCACCAGCAGACTCTCCAGGGTGTGACATGGAGGCCGTGGATCATGCTCTGTGTCTCTTATCTATGGGTGATTTGTGGATTGTTGAGCTGCAGTCATGTTTGAATGTCCTGCGATTACTCACACTTAATATACTGTGATCCTTAATATGCCGTGAATATAGCTGAAATGAAAATTGTGTTATTGAAGAGATAAGCATTTTTTAAATTAATTCAAATTAAATTATGCATTTGTATAAGCAAGGACTGTACACGACAAGGACTGCCTTTCACTGTAATTTGTTTTGTGTTATTATCAAGCACATGGAAGATAATCAGTGCAATCCAGCCCCCACCCCCATCCCCCGCCCCCAGTCCCAGGGGACAGCCTGCCCTTTCCACAGTGAGGCTTCATGTGGGCTGCCTGGCTGAGGGGGCCCTTGAACGTGGCTGTCCTCAATGCAGGGCAGAGCTCCAGACATCATCTCACAGTCATCTCTGTTCACAGTATCTCTCCACTCTCATGTCCAGGTGTCAGTTTTAACTAATTTAGTCCAGCTTCAAACTTTAGACTCTCAGATCTGGATCTCCACAGATGTGACACTGTCCTAGCAACACCCGACCAAACACCTGGGTGAGTGGACACCTTGGTGAATAGTTGTTCTCTCAACTCATCACTGTCTCCTTTCATCCTCCTTCTCCCTACTGAAGTTTCAAGCGTGGTTCTATTGATTAAGTGAGCTGAGTAATTGATCGGTTTACTCATGCTTTCATTTCCAGATATTTATTAAGGACCCAATACGTGTCTTCCATGTGCTAAAACGGACTGTGGGAAGTCTCTTTGTCTTCCCCTGAATGTTGTGAGCTGGGAGCTACAGGCAGACACCCCAGCACTGAAGACCCCCTGACCCACATCTTCCCCCAGGGCCCCCACATCCTTCTGTTCCTCTGGGAGGTCCATTTAGGACTCGTAAGACATATTGCGTTTAAGGTGAGGGGAACTGACCAAAAGCCTTGACTTTGAAGAAGGTATTTTAAAATTGCTACTGGAATCATCACTGCCATTTCACTCTGAAAAGCACTTGAGGCAGTTTCCTTCTGTTTCCCTTGATCCTCCTGGGCCCGTGTGTTCCCTATGGATCAGTCTCTGAGGCTAGGGAGGTACAAATCATTTGCTCCAATTAAGACAGAGTGTGGGCTGTGGAGGGGTCCCGAGAGCTTTTTAAAGGGCTCCTTTTGGGAGCTGCTTGGTGCAGGCTGTCCAGCATCTGGAGGCATTTGTCTCCACAGGAGGCCCAGGAGGATCCACCCTCTGAGAGTGGGTGGAGCCCACTGTGGTGCTGTAGGATGGGGGAAATGAGCCTGCAAATCCTCTGATTGTGACCACCACACAAGTCACTTCAGAAGCCAAATCGAGTCAGTATGTGTCTCCTGGGAGTCTCCTGAAGGTGCACCACGAAAACTGCCCGGGAACCTACCCAGGACCCTGAACTGGGATATAGCCAGTGAGCAGAGAGGACCCTGGAGCCCATTGTTTGGGGGAAAAGGCAGATTCTTAGTGCCTTGGAATATCCTCCCTAGACATTCAAGTTGTCAACAAAGAAGAAAAACACTGTCCAGAAAAAACACAGTGTTGGGAGAAGAGGGAGAGGGCACAGGGTCTTTGATATGTCAGATATGTCAGAACAGAAGGAAAGCAACGAAAATATTTATCTTACTGTCTCCATTTTATAGATGAGCAAACTGTGGGCAGAAAAATGATGTGTGTCTAAGAACCAGCACAGAGCCTGAAATGGCTTTGGATGAAGTTTTTCACTGACATTTTTCATCACAGATGTTTATTTGCTGATGGTGTCCTATAGAGGTGCATTATCTTGGAGGCAAAATTAAAATCTGGTGCCTGAAACCACACATGGGGAACCCTGTGCTGCACACACAGCCTTCTTTTCTGCCAGTAGATATGCTCTGATCTTAGAGAAAAGATTGATTACATGTCATTTCATAAACTTACCAGAGAATTTCCCTCCAAAATCTCCCATTTGGAGAAACTCTCAGGAAAAGTCTCAGGGCTCAAGCATGCAACTGCTTCCTGGTTCTATGTTTACTGGTTGACCACTAAGACAAATGCCTTCACTCTCTAGCTCTTGTTTTTCCTTTTCTCTCTTTGGAAAATGAACATAAAACAGCTACTTGTCTGATTTTTTTGGATGAGAATTAATTTTTATAAATGCATTTTTTTAAAAGATGGAATTCAATAGAGAAAGGATAGACTTTCCAACAAATGATGCCAAAACACAAAACAGTAAATCTAGACAAAGACTTTACATTTCTCACAAAAATTAACTCAATAAAGACTGTATATCTAATGTAAATTGCAAGACTATAAAACTCTCAGAAAATAGCAGGAAAAATCCAGGACACATTGGATTTGGACATAACTCCCTGCAGACAACAGGCTTCCCTTGTGGCTCAGCAGGTGGTAAAGAATCCACCTGCAATGCAGGAGACCTGGGTTCGATCTTTGGGTTGGGAAGATCCCCTGGAGAAGGGAATGGCTACCCAATCCAGTATTCTGGCCTGGAGAATTCCATAGACTGTATAGTCCATGGGGTTGCAAAGAGTCAGACATGACTGAGTGACTTTCACTTTCCTACAGACAACAACAAAAGCATAATCCATGAAATAAAAAATCAATAAGTTGGATTTCATTAATATTAAAATGTCTTGTTCTGTGAAAGACACTGTTAAAAGAATGAAAATACAAGCTACAGGATGGGAGAAAATATTTAAAAAAACAAGTTTTTGATAGAGAGTTGGTGTCCAAACTATATTTTAAAAATCTCTTAAAACTCAAAAATTAGAAAATGACAATAGCAAAAATTTTTTTAAAAAGGAAAAAGTTTGAACAGACTTCTCACAAGGAGGATATGCAAATGGAAAATGCACATATGGAGAGCTATTCCACATCATTTGTCATCAGGAAAATTCAAATTAGAACAGGCAGATCCCTCTATACACCTGTCATAATGACCAAAATTCAGTACACTGACATCACCAAATGGTGGTGAGGAGGTGGGGCAACAGGAACTCTCATCATTGCTGGGGGGAGTGCAAAACGGTGCAGCCATTGGAAGATAGTTTTGCAGTTGCTCACAAAACTAAGCATACTTTTACCATTTTATCTGACAATCACTCTCCCTGGTATTCACCCAAAGGAACTGAAAACTATGTGCACACAAAAACCCGCACACAGATGTTTCAGTTCAGTTCAGTTCAGTTCAGTCGCTCAGTCGTGTCCGACTCTTTGCAACCCCATGAACTGCAGCACGCCAGGCCTCCCTGTCCATCACCAACTCCTGGAGTTCACTCAAACTCATGTCCATCGAGTCGGTGATGCCATCCAGCCATCTCATCCTCTGTTGTCCCCTTCTTCTCCTGCCCCCAATCCCTCCCAGCATCAGAGTCTTTTCCAATGAGTCAACTCTTCTCATGAGGTGGCCAAAGTACTGGAGTTTCAGCTTTAGCATCAGTCCTTCCAATGAACACCCAGGACTGATCTCCTTTAGGATGGACTGGTTGGACCTCTTTTCAGTCCAAGGGACTCTCAAGAGTCTTCTCAGACACCACAGTTCAAAAGCATCAATTCTTCGGTGCTCAGCTTTCTTCACAGTCCAACTCTTACATCCATACATGATCACTTGGAAAACTATAGCCTTGACTAGACAGACCGTTGTTGGCAAAGTACTGTCTCTGCTTTCGAATATGCTATCTAGGTTGGTCATAGCTTTCCTTCCAAGGAGTAAGCGTCTTTTAATTTCATGGCTGCAGTCACCGTCTGCAGTGATTTTGGAGCCCAGTGTTTGCAGTAGTTTTATTCCTAGTTGTCAAAACTTGGAAGCAACCATGATTTCCTTCAGTGGGTGATGGATAAATAAACTGTGGTGCATCCAGACAATAGAATATTATTCAGTGATAAAAAAGAAATGATTTATCAAGCCACAGAAGTACTATGAGGAAACTTAAATACATATGACTAAATGAAGGAAGTCAATCTGAAAAGGCTACACATTGTTTAATTCCAATAATATGACATCCAAAATAGGCAAAACTATGGGGACAATAAAAATATTAATGGTTGCCAGGGGTTGGGTACACCTGGCCAACAGAGGTTGAGATGGTTGGATGGTATCACTGACTCAATGGACACGAATTCGAGTAAGTGATGGACAGGGAAGTCTGGCATGCTGCAGTGCATGGGATTGCAAACAACTGGACATGACTGAATGACTTAAATGACTGAGGGGATGAGGGAGGGATAAACAGGCAGATCACAGAGGAGTACAATTATTCTGTATAGTACTATAATGGTGGATACATGTTATTATCTGTTTGTAAAAACCATAATGTAAGTGAGCCATACCTGCACATTACGTATGTTATGAAAGACTGAACCTAGCAAATATGCCACAGGATGCAAGATGTTGCTGGAGGAAATCGTATGTGTGGGGTGAGTGTAAGGTACCTGCAAGCTCTGTGGACTTTCTGTATTTTCTCCTAAAATTTTCTGCAAACCTAAATTTGTCCTAAAAATAAAGTTTATTAATTAAGACCCTAAAGAAAAAAAAAATGTGTGTAAAACACTCACATGTTGGCAATATTCAGTAATGTGGCTCATTTAGGTGAATAAAATGTCTTCCTCACTGACCTCTGATGCCCTCACCTGGCATGGGTGAGTTCTCCATATACTGTCCCCCTATCTGCTTGGCCAGCTCTGCCTCAGGACCCCTTGGAGAGAAATACCCTGAGAGTGACAGAAAGATGTCAGTCACTTGTAGGGAGTCCTGAAACATGTAGGCACAGCACAGTCACGTTGAATCATGTTGTGTCCTTTTACTGATTTGTCTTTCTGAATCCTCTGGAGCGCACATCCTGTCTGCACAGGGAACTTCACTGTTTAGCGTTTCAGCATGAAAAGTTGCTTTGAGCCCTGGCTCCCAAGGCGCTATCATTCTGACTCGTATCACTGGTTTCTGTCCAATAAAAATGCTGCAGATAAAGGTGACAAATTCTGCCTTCATCTGAAATGCTCTATTTTGTCACCCAGCAGAGGGAAAGATAAGGACATTATTAAAGGCAATGAAGAGGATTTAACGTCAACCCATGCAACCCACAGATCATCTGCTCCCACCTCCAGGAACCAGGAGAAAAGACCCAAGAAAAATAAATGATATTAAGTCACCTTCAGCAGTGCTATGGAACAGAAAAGGGTCCCATCTGTGGGCCATACATTTTACAAGTTTTTATTATTTTTTATTCTATTGGGGAGTTCGCATGAGATCTGGTTTTCAAATTAGGTTCCCATTCACCAGAGCTTCAGGGTGTCAAGATATGGGGGTAATTGGAGAGATGAGGATACTCTCAAGGCTCAGCTCAGAGCAGTCTGGGCTGTAGAGAATGGCCTCCATGCTCCCTTTCTTTTTTAACACATGCACACCTACATCAGAACAGCAGAGGAGGCTGGAGGTCAGATAAACAGCAGCAGGGGGAGTCACAAAGCCCTTCAAGAAAATTGTGTGCCTATAAGGCATTCCCCATAGCCAGGTCTCAAGACTCTGGGCTTATTTATTTACTCTGTGTCATCATTTACCTGGACAATGCGAGTATCCACTGTGGACATGATTGTCAAAGAGACTGAACTAGACAAGTGGCTCCCATCTCTTCCTTTCACAGGGGTCTTTATGCCTAAAAGGTTGAATGAATCACAGGCCAGGGCTTTAATACCTCACTCCCTGGTGAGACATATTGATGGAAAAACAGCTCAGAGCTGAGCTCACAGAATAAGCTAATAAGGCTGTCTGCTAACCTGCCCTGGAAAAGTGAAAGCTGGACCAGTTTCTCTGATGGTAGTCAGAAGCACCCTCAAAATCAAGGAATCAAGAGTGCACTTCATGTGTAAAAGAGACACAGCTGTAGAGAACAAAGTTCATTTCAGTTCAGTTCAGTTCAGTCGCTCAGTCATGTCTGACTCTGTGACCCCATGGACTGCAGCATGCAAGGCTTCCCTGTCCATCACCAACTCCCTGAACTTACTCAAACTCATGTCCATCGAG
This sequence comes from Ovis canadensis, assembly GCF_042477335.2. Taxonomy (NCBI): domain Eukaryota; kingdom Metazoa; phylum Chordata; class Mammalia; order Artiodactyla; family Bovidae; genus Ovis; species Ovis canadensis. Next base: position 20,693,010 of record NC_091248.1, read on the forward strand.
TTGGTGATGCCATCCAACCATCTCATCCTCTGTCATCCCCTTCTCCCACCTTCAATCTTTCCCAGCATTAGGGTCTTTTTAAATAAGTCAGTTATTTGCATCAGGTAGCCAAAATATTGGAGTTTCAGCTTCAGCATCAGCTCTTCCAATGAATATTCAGGACTAATTTCCTTTAGGATGGACTGGTTGGATCTCCTTGCAGTCCAAGGGACTCTCAAGAGTCTTCTCCAACACCACAGTTCAAAAGCATCAATTCTTCGGTGTTCAGCTTTCTTTATAGTCCAACTCTAAAAAGCAGAGACATTACTTTGCCAACAAAGGTCTGTCTAGTCAAGGCTATGGTTTTTCCAGCAGTCAGGTATGGATGTGAGAGTTGGACTATAAAGAAAGAGAATAAACTTATGGATACCAAAGGGGGAGAGAGGGGTTGGATGTCAAGAATACAGTGATGGATACTGTGATGGACTGAATTGGGCCCCCTCTAAATTCAGCTGAATGTTGGAACCATAACCTCCTATGAGATGGTATTTGGAAATGAGACCTTTGGGAGTTTATCCAGTTTAGATCAGGTTACAAGGGTGGGCCCTCATGATGGATTCAGAAGACTTATGTGAAGGACACTGAAAACCCCAGCTTCCTCTCCTTTTCTCTCTATTTTATGAGGACACAACTGAACTGTGGCTCTTAGCTTCCCAGAAGGCTAACTGTCACCAGGAGCCAAACTGGAAGGTGCCTTGATCTTGGACTCCAGCCTCCATAGCTGTAAGCAATGGATTTCTACTGCTTCCTGCACCCTGTCTGTGGTACTTGTAGCCTGAGCAGACAAACACAGGGATGAGTTGGCAGCCTCAGGAGCAGCTCTCACATCCATATTTCATGTTTTTTGCTAAATACTGTGGGTCAGAGGCATGAGCCAGACAGCCATGCTGAAGGATCTACCTCCTAGCTAAGTTCAGGCGAGCGGCTGGAAAATCATCTCAGAGGCGGAATTGTCTAAACAGCTCCACTCCCACGGCAATGCCTTCCCTATGTCCCAAGGGGTACAGCCCTCTTACCCTTTCTCGGTACTCCTGAGAGTCAGCAGGTGGGACTGGGCACATGGGCTCAGAGATCAGCTACCAGAGAGCAGCACAAAGCCTCTGCATGGCACTCATGCCCCGAACATGGAAATGGCACTGCCTCCCCAGGGCCTCTTGGTGAGGCTGAAGGCTGCTTGCATGGTTGGGGGCTCTAGTTCCAGAGGGCGTGCAGGAAGGACCCAAAGGTGGCCACCGGCAGAGGGCTCTGACAAAACCAGAGCTCAGCTCTCCATTCATTTACCTAGATAAGGAATCCATCATCCCTTGAGGAGAATCAACATCTCAACAGAAGCAGACCAGGCTCATGAGGCAGAAAGGATCTGACCCAGGAAACAGTAAAGGACATAGGAAACCACTACCTTCAATGAGATTCAGACACAATGATATCTAGAGAATAAGAATAAGAAGCTCTGAAGAATGAAAAAAAAAACTAGAAAATTGAAAGCAAGAGGGATTTCTTGGTCTTCTGACATGCAATTAATAAAACCATAAAATTAGGGCTGAGGGAACTTTGCAGAAATAATGATTTAGAAAAATGTTCATTAGATGACAGCCCAGGAGCCAAATTCAGAGTGAATTTTCATAAATCCCTCAAGCACATGTGGCTAAAATTCAGAAACATGGTGATATTTGGGGCTGGTATCTGAAAAGTGCTCAGAAATGCAAGAACAGGGCAAATGAAAGAGAAATGGTGACTAAAAATATGGAGACAGCTTCCCATCCGAAGGGCTCACTTAAGGCCATTTAGAACACTGCAGAGAGATATACACGGACAGATTTTAAATCAGGTTCAATGTCAGAATTTAGAAATAGAGAAAAAAACCCACAAGCTTCTGACTGAAAAAAAATTTCAATGAGTCAACAGGTTAGGGTATGAAAACAAGTCAGAATATCACCAGCCTTGCCACTCTTAGTACTAAATGCTTGAAGACACAAGATCAATATTTTCACTTTTCTAAGAGGAAGCAGATTAAAATCCTTACATTCCATACACACTCAAATTATTATTCACCAGGGAGGTCAAAAGATGATATTTTAGGAGTAGCAAAGACTCAAAACTATCAGAGTCCATTTACTATTTCTGACATCATTAAGCAAATATTTCAGATAAGGATTAAATAACCAGAATAAAATGTTCAAGAAAGGTGGGACATGCACTCAGGACACATTGGTTATTGAGGAAGAAATAGCAAAGCATAAGGGATTCAAGTAATTGTGATGCATGTTTGCAAGGTGACAGAATGGAGGCAGTGTGGACATAGGCATGATTTAGCTGTAGATTAAACTGCTTTCTAAGGAGCTCTGTGGAATGACCTTGCTCTGCTGACATCTGCCATGTGCATCTTCTCTTGGTGTAAAGTCCTGGCAAAGCTGAAGGAAGTGTTATTTGAGAGCTCCTAGAAAGCTCTTCTACTTTACGCTCTGCAGTAAATGGCCCACATTCTGTCCTTTGTCCTTGGTGTATGACTACTTTCTGGGGCTTTACTTTGACTTTTATGTGGTTCACCGATGCTGACCCATCACTCCAATGCCACGACATTGTTGATTCATTATTCTTCTCAACTGATCTCCTGTCCACAGTTTCCTTAATGATCACTTTTATTAGGTAAGGTTCACAGAAACAAAAGAAGGCAGTTTGCACCTGTCCTGGTAAATGTCATGTTGATAGAGACGATTTATTATGAAAATTTCCAATGGGCATGTCCCCTATCTGGGAAATGCATTACCCAGTTCTGACCAATTAAACTCTTCAGTTAAAACTAATTAGTTGACAAAGAGTTGCCCTGGCTCCCCGTGTATAAGTGGCATGCTCCATGCTTGGGTGGTAAGATGGAGCATGGATGATGTCAACAAACATTTATCTGTGGAAGGCTTGGTGTGTGTCATTATTAGCTATACACATTTACTTACATTGGCTTATTTAGACTTTAAAACATTTTACTACTTGAATTTTCTCAATCAGAACACAAAGACATGACAAGTGAACTTATTTACAAAACAGAAATAGACTTACAGTCATAGAAAACAAACATGGTTACCAAAGGGGAAAGTAGGGGAGGGATTAATAAGGAGTTTGGGACTAACTTATATACACTACTGTATATAAATGGTAATCAACAGGGATCTACTATAAAGAGCAGGGAACTACACCTAAAATGTTTTAATAACTTGTAAGGGAAAACCATTACTATGAACAAAGCTAGTAAGAGGTGATGGAATTCCAGCTGAGCTATTTCAAATCCTAAAAGTTGATTCTGTTAAATGGCTGCACTCAACATGCCAGCAAATTTGGAAAACTCATCAGTGGCCACAGGACTGGAAAAAGTCAGTTTTCATTCCAATCCCAAAGAAGGGCAATGCCAAATAATGTTCAAACTATTGCACAATCGCCCTCAGTTCACATGCTAGCAAGGTAATGCTCAAAATGGTTCAAGCTGGCCTTCACCAGTATGTGAATGGATAAATTCCAAATGTGCAAGCTGCATTTAGAAAAGGTAGAGGAACCAGAGATCAAATTACCAACATCTGTTGGATCATAGAAAAAGTAAGAGAATTCCAGAAAATATCTGCTTCTGCTACACTGACTACACTAAAGTCTTTGACTGTGTAGATCACAACAAACTGTGATCACAACAAAAATTCTTAGAGATGGGAATATCAGACCACCTTACCTGGCTTCTGAGAAACCTGTATGCAGGTCAACAAGCAACAGTTAGAACCAGACATGGAACAATGGACTGGTTCCAAATTGGGAAAGGAGCTTGTCAAGTATGTTTATTGTCACCTTGCTTATTTAACTTATATGCAGAGTACATCATGCAAAATGCCAGGCTGAATGAAGCACAAGCTGGAATCAAGATTGCTGGGAGAAATATCAATAACCTTAGATATGCAGATGACACCACCTTAACAGCAGAAAGTGAAGAGGAACTAAAGAGACTCTTGATGAAGGTGAAAAAGCAGAGTGAAAAAGCTGGCTTAAAACTCAGCATTCAAAAAACTAAGATCATGGCATCCAGTTGCATCACTTCACGGCAAATACATGGAGAAAAAATGAAAACAGTGACAGCCTTTATTTTCTTGGGCTCCAAAAATCACTGCAAATGGTGACTACAGCTTTGAAATACAAAGATGCTTGTTTCTTGGAATAAAAGCTATGGCAAACCTACATAGTGTGTTAAAAAGCAGAGACAGCACTTCACTGACAAAAATCTGTCTAGTCAAAGCTATGGTCTTCCCAGTAGTCATGTATGGATGTGAGAGATGGACCATAAGGAAGACTGAGCACTAGAGAATTGACAGTTTCAAACTGTGGTGCTGGAGAAGACTCTTGAGAGTCCCTCAGACTGCAAGGAGATCAAACCAGTCAATCCGAAAGGAAATAACCCCTGAATACTCATTGGAAGGTCTAATGCTGAAGTTGAAGCTCCAGTACTTTGGCCACATGGTGTGAAGAGCATACTTATTGGAAAAGACTCTGATGCTGGGAAAGATTGAGGGCAAAAGGAGAAGAGGGCAGCAGAGGATGAGATGGTTGGATAACATCACAGACTCAGTGGACATGAACTTGGGCAAACTCTGGGAGATAGTGAGGGACAGGGAGGCCTGGCATGCTGCAGTTCATGGGGCAGCAAAGAGTTGAGTTAGCAATTGAACATCAACGAATATACACATGTGTTGTGCTTAGCCGCTGTGTTGTATCTGACTCCTTGCAACCCATGGACTGTAGCCCGCCAGGCTCCTCTGTCCATGTGGATTTTCTAGGCAAGAATCCTGTAGTGGGTTGCTATTTCCTCTTCCAGGAGATCTTCCCAAACCAAGGATCAAATCCAGGTCTCCCAAATTGCAGGCCAATTCTTTACCATCTGAGCCACCAGGAAAGTCCCCAATATACATAGTTTCATAATGTCTGTATATATAACTAAATCATTTTTCTGTAAACCTGGAACTAACACAATATTGTAAAGCAACTCTCTTCAGTAGAAAGAAAGAAGAAAGAGAACGTCAGCTCACGAGACTCCTCCCTCCCTGGAACTTTCCCACATACTTTCAAGCATTAGAGAAGAAAACATCTGGATACTGACCTTGACTCTATTCCAACATGTGGGTACAATCTTGAATGGCAACATGGTTATTTCTCTTCTCCAAATTCTTTCCAGGGAATATAGCCTGAAACTCCCTACCAGGTATTTCTTATCTCACAAGTGAGTGTAAGCATCCATATTCACAGAGGATGGTCTAGAATATTCCATACACCTGTTTCTCCAGGTGCTCTGAACTCACTCTTGGCTGCAGTCAGAGCAGCAACAGATTCGTGAGACTCACGAGCTGCACTCCGCCAACCTGCACTGTCCTACCTGCAGACTTGCTTGTGTTATAGGTGGTCTGTGGCTCCTGTAAGTGAGGAGCTGTCTGGAACTTCCTGCTACTTTCACAACTGGGGTTTTGTTGAGGTCTCTGTTTACTACATCACATAGGTGCCACAATGGAGCTGCAAACAGGTAAGTGGAGGTCAATGTCTAGAAGCCAGTGGTATGCAGAGATCAAGCACAGAGACCTGCCTTGAAGAGGTGGTGGTAAGGGGCAGTGGGCCATGACCCTGAAGAAACATGGTTGCTGGAGAGAAATCAAGGGATACAACTGGTCACCAAGGGCAGTATGAAGGCTTGGGCCCTGAAATTGGTGCCAGATTGAAGTGGTAATAAATGCATGAGTTTTTAAATCCAAAAGCCTGACTTCAGTCCAAGGTCCTTCAATTTTCTGAGCTTCAGCTTTTCTCTATCACATGGGGATGAAATTCCAACACATATGATTGTCTTGAGGATTAAATAAGATGATGCAGGGGAGGCAGCTAGGATGACCATAAAGTCAAAAACAAGATGAAAAACTACAAGCTTTACCACCTGATAGTGTGGGTACCAGAGCAGAAACTCCGAACACATGTCTGCCTCCACAGAGTCTCCTGATATTGCTTTCTCTTGGCATGTGAGGATGTGTATAGAGCCTGACAACCACAGCAGGATCCTAAAGTGATCCCAGGTGGGGAGAAATGGCCTGTAGGGCCAGCCTTCCTCATCCCTCCCCCAGTGCATTATCCTCCCTGGTGTACTCTTACATGGGCTCAGTTTGGAACAGCAGCTGTACAGCCCACCTCTCAGACGGCAAAGCAGGCAAGTTCTCAGAGAAATGTCTGTCCCTAGTGAAATAATTTCCATGGGGAAAAAACAAATAAACACAAAATATTTGGAGATAATGAGATAAATTCTGATGCCAGTAACATTTCATTGGGGTTCTTTTATTTATTAAAATTCTTCCTCTGCTTGGTTTCTTGCTACATTTATGCTTTACCTAAATCTTCTTTCATAAGCTGCTATCTGGAAAGAGACATCCCTTTAAATAATTGAATTCTTCTGCTGTAGCCCAGTTTCCATTTATTGCTTTGGAAACCTGACTCTACTAATTCTCCTCCAGAATGAAAATAATTAGTTGGTCTGATTTTCTTTAATTTCATGAGCTCTAGTTCTAAAAAGAGACCACATACTAAAGAACATCATACTTGAGGAGTGTGATCTTGCCTTTATGTCCCCAAGGAAGGAAAGAAGGAGATTTAGTTTAATATTTGCTTTCTATGTAAGAGGAACCATGCAGGTAATTTCATACACACAATCTTAAATTTTGAGTCACAGTCTCTCTGAAGCAATGGTTATTGTTTTCCTTCTCTAGATGAAGAAACAGGTTCATAAAAGCCAAAATATTAGGATATTGGAAGAGCTAAGGTTTGAAGATCAATCTACTTGATTTTCAAACATCTTCATGTCTGTTTAGAGCTGTCAAAACCAAATAAATACAACGTCCTGTGATGTTATGAAAAATTTAAACACAATTCTAGGAAGCATGTTTTCATCGTGGGGCTCTATGGGCTTTGCAAAAACTGAAAACTTGACTCTCTGCCTTCCAGATACTGTTTTTTGTTAATTGCTTGCATTCATTTTCACATGGTCAGCAGAATGGAAGGCTCAATGAAAGGTTTTATGAAATGCCATAATCACTTTGGGGATCTGAGATACTGGGACTTGAATTCCTATCTTCCTAGATGCCCAAATGAGGTGGAATGAGGTCAGGGGCTGAGCAGAGTTGGGAAGGGGCAGTCTCCAACGGGAGAGCTTGCCCATTCGGACTACATTGTAAGTAAGGAAAGAGGTCTGTATATGTGCATGTACACACAGGGACTCCCCAGGTAGCACTAGTGGTAAAGAACATGCCTGTCAATGCCGGGGACATAAGAAACAAGGGTTTGATCTCTGGGTCAGGAACATCCCCTGGAGGAGGGCTTGGCAACACACTCCAGTATTCTTGCCTGGAGGATCCCCATGGACAGAGGAGCCTGGCAGCCTATAGTCCACAGGGTCACAAAGTATTGAACACGACTGACATGACTTAGCACGGCACACTTGTATTTATGAAAAGTCCACTCTGTTGGGGCGATGACCAGATACTTTCGAAAGCAAAAGTTTGTGTGGGGAGGATCTAAATGCAACTTTGGGGAAAATGGACTGAAAATAAGCATTTGCATTACATGTCAAGAGACAGTTCCCCCAGATCCTTTATCATTACCTTGTTCCTTTTTGCATGGAGGGTAAGAGAGGATTTTTATCTTCAAACTCAAGGGTTTTAACTCAAAACTCACTCGGCTTCATGTTCCGCTGAGCCAAGCACTTTGTCTTTGGAGACTTTTCCAACCTTAGAAACAGAGCTGAGGGTGGTTAATAAAACAGTTGGAGCCCAGCCTTCTCATGGCTTCCTGTGGTGGTTGTTTGTGGAGACTCAATTTCTGTGCTGGGTAACTTTCCTATCCAGGACAAGGTGGGCAAGGGAGGAGGCTGGGGGGTGTTTGAGTCATGATCCTGCTGCTCTGGATTGTGACATGAGGTCCTTCTCCAGTGCATCACATTACTAACTACTTGCTGCTCTTCATTTGCTCAATGTCTGGCTCTTTTCGACTTCATGAACTACAACACGCCAGGCTTCCCTGTCCTTCACTATCTTCCAGAGTTTGCTCAAACTCATGTTTATTGAGTCAGTGATACCATCCAACCATCTTATTCTGTCACACCCTTGTCCTCCTGCCCTCAGTCTTTCCTAGTATCAGGGTCTTTTCCAATGAGTTGGCGCTTCGCATCAGGAGGCCAAAGTATTGGAGCTTTAGCTTCAGCATCAGTCCTTCTAATGAACATTCAAAGTTGCTTTCCTTTAGGATTGATTGGTTTGGTCTCCTTGCAGTCCAAGGGACTCTCAAGAGTCTTCTCCAGCACCACAGTTTGAAGGCATCAATTCTTTGGTGCTCAGCCATTTTTATTGTCTAGCTCTTATATCCATACATGACTACTGGAAGAAAACATAGCTTTGACTAGATGGACAAAGTAATGTCTCTGCTTTTTAATATGCTGTCTAGGTTTGTCATTGCTTTTCTTCCAAGGAGCAAATTCTTCTTTAATTTCATGGCTGTAGTCACCATTGGCAGTAATTTTGGAGCCCAAGAAAATAAAGGCTGTCACTGTTTCCATTGGTTCCCCATCTATTTGCTATGAAGTGATGGGACTGGATGCCATGATCTTCATTTTCTGAATGCTGAGTTTTAAGCCAGCTTTTTCACTTTCCTCTTTCACCTTCATCAAGAAGCTCTTTAATTCCTCTTTGCTTTCTGCCATAAGGGTGGTGTCATCTGCATATCTGAGGTTATTGACATTTCTCCCAGCATCTTGTGCTTCATGCAGCCCAGCATTTTGCATGATTACTCTGCATATAAGTGAAATAAGTGTTGAGGTACTTCCTTCCCAATTTGGAACCAGTCTGTCACTCCATGTCTGGTTATAACTGTTGCTTCTTGAGGTGCACACAGGTTTCTCAGGAGGCAGGTCAGATGGTCTGGTATTCCCATCTCTTGAAGAATCACAGTTCATTGTGATCCACACAGTAAAAGGCTTTAGCATAGTCAGTGAAGCAGAAGTAGGTGTTTTCCTGGAATTCTCTTGCTTTTTCTATGATCCAGTGGATGTTGGCAATTTGATCTCTACTTCCTCTCTCTTTTCTAAATCCAGTTTGTACATCAGAAGTTCTTGGTTCACATAGGACTTGAAGGATTTTGAGCATTACCTTGCTCGCATGTGAAATGAGTGCAACTGTGTGGTAGTTTGAACGTTCTTTGGCATTGCCCTTCTTTGGGATTGTAATGAAAACTTACCATTTCCAGTTCTGTGGCCACTGCTGATTTTTCCAAATTTTCTGGCATATTGAGTGTAGAACATTAATGGCATATCTTTTAGGATTTGAAATAGCTCAGCTGGAATTCCATCACCTCCACTAGCTTTGTTTGTAGTGTTGCTTCCTAAGGTGCACTGGACTTCACACTCCAGGATGTCTGGCTCTAGGTGAGTGATCATTATGGTTTGTGGTTATCCAGGTCATTAAGATCTTTTTTTGTATAGTTTTGCTGTGTATTCTTGCCACCTGTTCTTAATATCTTCTGTTTCTGTTAGGTCCTTATCTGTTCTTTTTATTTATTTATTTCTTACTTTACAATATTGTATTGGTTTTGCCATACATCAACATGAATCTGCCACAGGTGTACATGTGCTTGGGAACACATGGCGGATTCATGTTGATGTATGGCAAAACCAATACAATATTGTAAAGTAAGAAATAAATAAAAGAAAAAAAAAGAACAGATATAGTATGGACCTAACAGAAACAGAAGATGTTAAGAACAGGTGGCAAGAATACACAGCAAAACTATACAAAAAAAATCGTAATGACCTGTCCTTTATTATTGTGCCTATCTTTGTATGAAACATTCCCTTTGTATGAAATGTATCTCTAATTTTCTTCAAGAGATCTGTAGTTTTTCCCATTCTATTGTTTTCCTCTGTTTCTTTGCATTATTCACTTTAAAAGGCTTTCTTAACAAGGGACCCAGAGCCCTTGTCATTGGATGTGGGATTAACTCAAGAACCATGTCTGGCTCAGGCCCTGGGCATGGGGACCTACCACTGGTGGGCACATTTGGCCCTTCTCTGAGATGGCATCAGACTATTGATAAGTTTTAGAAAAGTCTCATTAATATCAAGGATGTGCTTGCTGTTGAAACACCTGGAGGAGCTGAGCTCTGACACCCCTCCATCCTTCCAGAAGAAGGCTGGCATTCTTTAGGATGGAATTCTCTGCCTCCAGCCCTCCATCTGTCTCACTGGTCCTCAGTCATCTTCCTGATTTCTGCTCTCTCTCCCTGACTATTTCTCTGACTCTGGGTTTTCTGCATTTATCCCGGCTGTCCCATCTAGTCTTCCACCTGCTGCCAGCAGCTTCTGTCCCACTGGATTGATCCGCATTTCCCTTCCCCTGTGACCCCAGACAGGCTTGGATGAGTAGAAGTTTTTAGCTTTTTTTTTTTTCCTTTTTAATTCTGGTGAGGGAAGAAGAACACATATATGCACAACTGAATTATCTCCTGCAAACTTGTGCAATTAGAAAACAGCTGCAAGGATGATCCTGGGATTTGTAATAATCTCTTGCATTTGGAGGGATATGGAGATACCATTCTGATATGAGTCCTGAGTGCCAGCTGGGGGCCCCAGTGCTAATTAGAGTCCTACCACTTCCTGGGGACAGTTGAGATCATTTAACCCTTCTTTCTTCTGACAGCTTGCCTTTCAAGTGAGGGAGGCATGCAGTTCCCTCCAGTGGTGTGTTGGGAAAACATTATTTCCCTCTTCTTTTGGTTGGTTGCATTATTTTAGTCACTGTGTCTGATGCCCTGCTGTCCCCAAACCCTCTTAACTCTGTCCTCTGGTCACTGGACAGAGAAGTTGTCAAAACAGATGCCCCTCTGCCTGTTTCTGCTGCCTTTATCTGTGCCTTTGTGGGGAATCCTGAGGAAGTACCATGAGCGTTGCTTTCTCTGACCTTCCTTACTCCAGCATCACAACGGATGGGCTCCTAAGTCACCATGCACTGGAGAACATTACTTTGCAAGTCACTCGTCTTCAACTTTTCAGTCAGGCTGAGGGCTCAATCTTTAGGCCTCTAGCAAGTTCTCAACCACAAAGCACAGAGGGTTTTCTTGTACCTAAGTGTGGATCCTGATCCTGTTGTTCTGACTTCTAATCCAGAAGCATGTTGCTGCTTTCCCTTTCCCTGCTACCTGGAGGTCCAGGACAAGCGGTCAGCACTGGGGCTGATGGGGCTCCCCGCCCGTTTGTCTTAGCTTCTCTGTGTGTGTTCTGAGGGCATTCTGTCCTCACATGCAGGTCTGTGAGCACCCCTCACACACACTCCCAGTCTTATACTAAGACATATGACACTCTTCTATCCTCTAAAGTTAATTTCTTCCTTATTCCCTACTCAAGGAAGCCTCAGCAACACATCTCACTTAATTCAGGATACAGGTGTTAGAGTGTAGGGCACCTACTCTCTAATATTAAAAGCCGTGGAATCCATGGAGGTCAAGAAGCTCTGTAACATAACAAGTTGAATTTTACTCAGCTGTGCCAGGGAAGAAAATAAAACAGAATAAAAATAGAATGAAACCCTAACATCTAACGGGGGTGTGTTTGGAGATGAGGCATTTAAAGAGGTTATTAAGGTTAAATTAGGTTACCAGGGCTCCTTATCCAATAAGGCTGGTGTCCTTATAGGAAAAGGAAGTGATCAGAGGTGTCCACAGTGAGAAAAGGCCAGATGAGGACAAATGAGAAGGTGGCTACCAAGGAATATAAGAGTTCTGTGTGAAGACACAGGGCCAATGACCAAACATTATTAATAGAACCAAAGGATACTCTTAATGTTCTCATCACTCAGGAAATTACAAGCATTTTAGGAGCTCTGTGCCAAGAACCAGGAACAGATGGGATGACAATGACTGTGATGATGATGACGATGGTGATGGGATGACGTTGAAGATGATGACGGTCACTCAGGAAATGACAAGTGTTTTAGGAGCTTGGTGCCAGGGACCAGGAACGAATGGGATGACAATGATGGTGCTGATGTTGATGGTGGTGCTGAGTGTCTATTTACAAGATACTATTTCACATTCTTTATTCTTTTAATATTTTTACTCAAAGTTTACTGATTCTTTCAATGATTTAAGCTACTGCAATTTTAATTTGTCCTTAAAAAGACACCACAAGCAAACAGACAGTGCCTGCTAGCTTAGAGAAGCCCCTCGATGTATGGTGGAGCATATGGTACGAGGGAGCAGGGAGTAACTTATGTAAGGTGGGTACCTGGAGTGGAGATGCGGCTCCTTTGTATGCTAGGATTTGTACACTAGATTGACATGGGGTCAATCCCTCAATCTCTCCATGTCTTAGTTTGTCATTTGTAAAATAAACATATTGTGGTGTCCACCTCAAAGACGTCTATAAAGACTAAATTTAAATGTTATTGTGTTAATTAATTATTATAGCATTAGCAATTATTCTATTACTAATGTATGAAAAAATACTTGGAATACTATGTACCTCTGGAGATTTTGAAACTAAAAAAGTTCCCCAAGGAAGTGTGCTTTTCACGGATTTGGGGAAAAGTTCACATAGAGTGTGTCTGAAGCTTCACTCAGTAACTGGTATGGAGATAACGCTGAGGATGGACCATAGTCAGATGAGCCCTCCCTCCTCATCCGCAGGCTCCCCATTCATCCTCAAGTTCTCAGCTGCAACGGTGGGGCTGTCATTCCATCACGACAGTGCAAAGGGAACTTCTGGGCCCGCTCATCCTCTCACACCTGGGTTGGATAGGAATGGCGATAGAATGGTGAAGAAGTCCTTCCTCTGGGTAAAGAAACAGCACAGGAAAGCGCTCAGCACCTTGGACAGCAGAGCAAAGGGTGATCCCGGTGTTTCAGTCAAAGTTGCTCTATGGGGACTGTGCCCCTTCTGTTTTCACAGTCTGCTCTTTGTCTCATCGCTCACGTAAAGAAAACAGAATGAAATGAAAAAGAGAGAAGAGAAGAAAATTGAAGAAAGGGAAGCAAATGACCCCTTGGTGTTTTCCAGAACAACCAACACAGCCAGGGGCGGTGAGTCTGAGCAGGGCTTCGCTCTGGGGTCGGTCTCCTCGGGAGCCTCTGGGAGGATGTGGTTACTTCTATGGCAGTTTGTGGGGATGCAGAGGAAAGGCAGCCGGAGGCACTCTGCTTCCACCCTCCTCCTCAAGACTCTTCTCTGAACTCTATTAAACAACACTCAAAAGTATCACTGAAAGTGAGCAAATTCTCACTCTGTATGAGAAGCTAGCCTGTCTCAGCTGAGTCCTACACCCAGGAGTGTCTGAAACTGATTAAAGCATCCCAAGATGTGGAGGGTTCTACTCCTTCCTGGGGAAATGGAATAGGGCACAGGTGATTTCTTCAGGGTCCACGCTAGCACTGGGACTCAGCCTTTTCTTTGAAAGCACCTAGAGGAAAGTAATTTTCTGGAGGTGTGGGAGATCTTGCCCAAATGAAAGGTAGGAGGCTTGACATTTTACAAATAACTGAATTCCTATAAAGTGTTCTGTGAGTTTCCTTTCTGAGGTTTCCAATTGGCTATCTACTGTTCCTAAATTAACCCCCTAAAGGTAGTCTCCCTGGGTTGCAGAAGGCATCCAATCTCGTTATGTCTAATTATAACAATATAAAGTCTATTTGTGAATGAGATTAATCATATAAAATGTATCAAAGTCATGTCCAAGGACTGCAGGGCATATTAATTTGCTTCCATGCATTTTAACTTGGCAGTTCCCATTAACATTAATGAGATTATTAGGTTAAATTCAGTGCCATGAACAAAGAACAGTCATCAAACAGGCACAAACAATTCATATAAGAAAAAAAGTTTCCAAAATAACACCCACTAACTGTGTGTATTAAACTAGAATTACAATGAAGAGAAATCGTGTTATTCAGGAACTTGTTCATAAATCTAAATGCTTGCAGAGCCAGTACTAGTCACCTAAGCGTGTGATTGTGACAAAGCGAGCCTGTGACCCTTGCTGGTGATTATTGCTCAGGGGAAGACACTTTCTATTCCAAGGATAGGTCATTAACAACAACATCTGTTATTCCTATATTATCAAGATAAAACCTTTGTTTTCAGAAGATGAAACTCCAAGCAAGATGATACTACAATAGGTGCAATTTGTCTGCAAGCTTAATTATTTCCAGAGAAACCAGCTTCTGACAAAAATCATCTTGGCAATCTATCAGGAAGAATTATTTGTGCATTTAGGAGCAAAAGGCAAAAATAGCTTCTAAAAATACACTCTTCCCTGAGTGCTTACCTCATATTATTTTTTCAAAACATGATGGGAACTGCAAAATGAGGGTCCAGAGGAATTGAAATGTCTCTGTCAAGTGCATGAGCTCTTCCTCTGCTGGTTTCTAAGGTTGCCCCCACACAACACCACAGTTTGGTTGGCTTAAATCAGTTATTTATTTTCTCAGGATTCAGAAAGCCAGAGGTCCAAGATCGAGGGGAGGGAAGATTGTGCTTCTCCTGAGGCCTCTCTCCTTGGTTTGCAGGTGGCAGCTGTTTTGCTGTGTCCTTACCTGGTCTTTCCATGCATCTGCCACCCTTGGTGTGTCCAGTGTCTTCTTGGAAAGACACTAATCAGATGGCATTAGGAGCTCATTTCAACCTGATCATTTCTTTAAAGGCTCTGTCTTCAATACAGGGACATTCTGAGGTATGGGGGTTAGGACTTCAACTTATTAATTTTGGGAGCATACAGTTCAGCCAGAACTCTATCGTTCATCTGTGTATCTATCCGTGTTATCTACCAATCACCTAGCTATTATTCTCTCTAGATTTTAAACCTATCATTTTTGTAGTTGTGTGCTTAGTTGCTCAGTCATGTCCAACCCTTCAAGCTCCTCTGCCCATGGAATTTTCCAGGCAAGAATACTAGAGCATGGTGCCATTTCCTACTCCAGAGGATCTTCCTGACCCAGGGATCAAATCTTTAAAATTGGATTGCTATAACATTGAGAATTCTTTGAAAAATAAAATGAACATATATGTGTGTGTTTATTGGAGTATAATCCTCTGCAATATCATGTTAGTGTCTGCTGTATGGCAAAGTGAATCTGCTGTATCTATGTATACATTGCCCCCCGCCTTTTGAGCTTCTCCGCCTGCTGCTCCCTTACCCCACTGCTGTAGGTCATCTCACAGAACTGAATTGAGTGCCCCGTGCTATGCAGACACGTCCTGCCAGCCATCTATTTGCCCAGGTACTGTACGTCTGTCGGTGCTGCTCTGCAAATCTGCCTCAACCCCATTCTCCCTCCTGCCATGACCACATGCCTGCTGTCTACATCCGCATCTGCATTCCTACCTTGCAAATAGGTCCTCTCTACCAGTTTTCTAGATTCCACATATGCAGGTTAATATGTATTTATTTTTCTCTTTCTGACTTACTTCACTCTGTATGACACACTCCAGGTCCTTCCACATCTCTTCGTTTTTCTTTCAAGATGAGGTAGTTCTGAGTTTTCACTTTGACCCTTCTTTCTTCTGGGAGTGATTTTCTACTGAAATAGGGAGTCTGTCAGCTTCTACTTCCGGACATTATTGTATTTACTAATTTAATGCATGTGGAAACACCTAGCCCTAGTCAGACAGTCATCAATACTTGCTACTCCTTCTACTTTTGTAGGTACTATTCCTTTAGATTAAAACAAATTTAAAAAATCCCCATTTTCAAATACAAGTTTAAATGTACATTGTGTGGGCAAATTTTCCAGACAAGATGAAGGACTTGAACTTTGCTAGGTCCTACTTAGTCCATTTTCCTTAACTGAAAGTCATTATGAACTAACAATTCTTTTCTTTCTAAAAATAGATATATAAATCTTAAAATAATATAAATTCATTTCAAAAATTTTAAATTTTACTGAAATGTAAAGGATAGAGAAATCTACCATAAATTCTATAACTCAATGGTAACCACTGTTAGTATTCTTGAGACGCTCTCCTATTTTACTTGTTTGTATATAGGTGAAAAACACACCGGAGAAGGCAATGGCACCCTACTCCAGTACTCTTGCCTGGAAAATCCCATGGATGGAGGAGCCTGGTAGGCTGCAGTCCATGGGGTCATGAAGAGTCGGACATGACTGAGTGACTTGACTTTCACTTTTCACTTTCATGCATTGGAGAAGGAAATGGCAACCCACTCCAGTGTTCTTGCCTGGAGAATGCCAGGAACAGGGGAGCCTGGTGGACTGCAGTCAATGGGGTCGCACAGAGTTGGACACGACTGAAGTGACTTAGCAGCAGCAGAAAAACACACACTTCAAAGAAATGGGATCACTGACTCAGATTATCCAATGATTTTAAATGTTTAGGTTATTTTACTAATAGAGTTGTTATAATGGATCCTCTTCATGAGTTCTGAGGTTGAGATTCTGCACTGGCATTACTTTTAAAAAGAATTGCACACAAGTTTACTCAAATAATAAAGCATTCAGTAACAAACACTTATAGAAGGCATAAGAGATGTGAGTTTGATCCCTGGGTTGGGAAGATCCCCTGGAGGAGGGCATGGCAAACTACTCCAGTATTTTTGCTGGGAGAGTCCCATGGACTAAAGAACCTAGTGTGCTATATAATCCATAGGGTCACAAAGAGTCAGACATGACTGAAGCAACTTAGCACACAATCAGCAAACAGTTATTGAGCATGAGTGTATGTTAGGAGCCAAAGATTAAGAAGCAGAACAAAACATGAATGGAATGTGGTGTCATGGGGGCCTGAGGAAGTGCTGGCCCTAACCTAGGAGCTGACTTTCAAAAGCTGGAGGGGGACCTGGGAAGAGCAAGGTGCCTGGAGCAGTGCAATGAGCTTCAGCAGCAATGCCCAGGGCTGAGTCTGCAGAGGTGGCCAGGGCGGTAAAGCCTCCCCACAACACAGAGTTAGTAGGTTTGGTGTCACGTGAGCAGGCAGCTCAGACAGATGAGAGAGGCCTAGTCAATGCACATTTACTTGGAGAGGAAAGAAAGGAAAAAGCTGGGGATGGCTCACAGGTTTTGAGTTTCAGAGTCTGAGAAAACCAGCAGTGCCATCACTGAGATGAAAATGGGTGAAACTTCTGGAATATGTAGATCTTTCTTCCCGTCACACAGAATGGAAGCTTAAAGAGATCCATGCTATCATAATGAAGACATAGGCCCAGCAGATAAAGAGTATGGGGCTTCTTTTTTTATTTATTGATGGAAACTGGATCTTTCAGATAAAATATGGCAGTGAGTCTGGGTACTGCTCCTTACTGTTATGTGTTTCATGCCCACTGGCTGAGTTGCTCTCATTAAGTACATTTCTCCCTTGGTGGGGACATCTGTTGCTGCCTCTAAGAAGGTTCACCTTCGGTCTTATACACAGTTACCTGGGATGACACTGGAGTTAGCAGGTTCCCTCCGTCTTTTACTATGACTCCCTGTCTTCCTACCAAGTTTTCATAGATTTTCTCAAATACTTGTTTCTTCAGTCATTGTATACTATGTCCTCAGGGCCATTTCTAGAAACATTAAATGGTTTTACTTTTTAAAAATACTTTTTACAAGTTTTACTGGGGATTTGGTTTGTCAAGGTCCTATGTTGTCATTCTGAAAGTGTAACGCCTTAAAAAAAAAAGTCTCTATTTTTAAAAACTTTGCTAAAGATTGCCTGAACCGTTTCCCCTTCACTTCATATGCATTTGACATGGCTGAGTGTGTCTTGACCATGAGGGTCATTGGATTGAGATGGCCATTAGACCCTTGTATCACTACCAGCTGGATGTGGCTCATGGCTGCTGGATTTGTTATGTATTGCTAGATACCAAAGTAGCACAGACTTGGTGGCATAAAATATACATTTATTATTGCATAAATTCTGGGTGTCAGCTGTCCAAGAATGACTTAGCTGGATCCTTTGCTTACTTCTCTCTCACAAGACTGAAAGCAACATGTTGGTAAAGGCCATGGATTCCTCTCAAAGTTCAAACAGTGAAAGATTCACTTCAGGGCTCATGTAGAGTTGACCCTGGAGAGTTCTGTATCAGCTATAAGCCTAAGGCTTGAGTTTCTGGCTGGCTGTTGGCTTGTCCATCCTCTGTTCCTTGTTACATGGACCCCTCCACTGGGAATCTTTATGAAATGTTTTTTCAGTGTATTGAGATGAACCCCACCCCCCCCCCCCAAAAAAAAAGAGAGAGACTTTACTCTGTTAGTGTTGGTTGAAAGTATTAACTGATTTTTTAAAAAAATGTCAAATCCATATTGTATTTCTGGAGCACATCTGATTTGATCATGATGCATCTTCCTTTGTATACCTTGTTCTGTTTGGTTTAATATCAAGTAGAGAATTTTGCATTGTCAATTGAAAAAATACACGAAACACAAAAATTAAGAGTTATGTATTATTCATTGGAAATTTTTACAACTTAAGCCTGGGAGGCAGCATCTCAAGTGAACCCGAGAGAACCGCTCTGAGAAGGCAGAAGGTTATATAGGAGTTTTGCAACAAAGGGCAGGTAGCATGAACATCAAAATGTTCTTGTAGTTAAAGGCAACCAAATATCCCAACTTGAGGAATTTAGTGCTTTTCTATGTATGGGAAGTTGCAAGAGTCTGGGCTCATTGAAATAAATTCTTTGATATGCATCTCAACTATCTGGGGCCAGAATCCTGTTTTCCCATCTTGAGCTTCCTCAGGGCTGACTGTAGGGAGTGACTGGAGTCTGATGGCTGCTAGATGGCAGGTATTTTTTCCTTCCTGAGTTCCCTCAGGGCTCACCAGGTCACTTTCTGTGGTGGCTGCAATCTCTGATGACTGTGACATCATTTGTTAGCTGGTATGGCAGAAAACATTCCATTTCTTATTACTCATCGGTGATACTGACCTTTCCTGGCGAGTCCTGTGTTTAGCTTGTTTACCTGCCCTGACTTACAACTTAGACTTCTGAAAATGAGTCCAATACTGACAAACGTAAATTACTAAAAAAATTACTCATGACTTTTATTAATTTGAGAGATGTATAGATACAAGAAGAGTATCTTAGTAGTAGCTGCATTAAATGAGCAGTGATGATGCTGGCATAAGTGTTACCATATTTCTTGAAGTAGTGAGTGTAACTTTATTTATGATTTTATGGGCCTGGAAAAAGCCTGAAAAAACTGCCACCTTTTATTAAAATCATCATTAATTTCTGCTTTTATAGGAGAGCCTTGTGAGAAGTGGATTATTTCCTGCCATATCAGTAAACAAGGATGTCACAGTCATCAGCCATTTCTGTTCTTGTTCAGTCACTCAGCTGGGTCCAACTCTTTGTGACCCCATGGACTGCAGAACACCAGGCTTCCCCGTCCTTCACAATATCCCAGAGCTTGCTCAAACTCATGTCCATTGAGTCAGTGATGCCATCCAACCATTTTGTCCTCTGTTGTCCCCTTCTCCTCCTGCCTTCAATCTTTCCCAGCAACAGGGTGTTTTCAAATGAGTCAGGCCTTTGCATAGGATAGCCAAAATATTGGAGCTTTAGCTCCAACATCAGTCCTTCCAAAGAATATTCAGGGTTGATTTCCTTTAGGATTGACTGGTTTGATCTCCTTGCTCTCCAAGGACTCTCAAGAGTTCTTCAACACCACAGTTCAAAAGCATCAATTCTTTGATGCCCAGCTTTCTTTATGGTCCAACTCTCACATCCATACATGACTACTGGAAAAACCATAGCTTTAACTAGACGGAGCTTTGTTGGCAAAGTGATATCTCTGCTTTTAATATGCTCTTTAATATGTGATTTGTCACAGCTTTTCTTCCAAGGAGCAAGCATCTTTTAATTTCATGGCTGCAGTCACCATCTGCAGTGATTTGGAGCGCAAGAAAATAGTCTGTCACTGTTTCCATTGTTTCCGCATCTATTTTCTGTGAAGTGATGGGACTGGAGGCCGTGATCTTCATTGATTGAATGTTGAGTTTTAAGCCAGCATTTTCACTCTCCTCTTTCCTTTTCATCAACAGGCTCTTTAGTTCCTCTTCGCATCAGCCACGGTGGTCCTCCAGTATGAGCTGGTGAGCCCTGGGGGGACTCAAGAAGGAGAATACCTGCCATCTTGTAGTCATCAGACTGCAGCTGCTTTCCACATTAAGCCTTGAGGAACTCAGCATATAAAAAGAGGATACTGACCCCCAGATAGCTGAAATGCATACCAAAGTGATGATTTCAGGGAGGCCAGAGTCTTTCATCTTCCCATACATAGAAAAACACTATATTCCTTAACTTGGGTTGTCTGGTTTTCCTTAATTTACAACCATCTTTTGATGTTCAGGGGCTTCCCTGGTGGCTCAGCTGGTAAAGAATCCGCCTGCAATGCTGAAGACCTGGGTCCCATCCCTGGGTTGGAAAGATCCCCTGGAGAAGGGACAGGCTACCCACTCCAATATTCTGGCCTGGAGAATTCCAAGGACTATATAGTCCACGGGGCTGCAAAGAGTTGGACAAGACTGAGGACTAGATCTGATAGATAGAGTGCCTGATAAACTATGGACTGAGATTCATGACATTGTACAGGAGACAAGGATCAAGACCATCCTCATGGAAAAGAAATGCAAATAAGCAAAATGGCTGTCTGGGGAGGCCTTACAAATAGCTGTGAAAAGGAGAGAGGCAAAAAGCAAAGGAGTAAAGGAAAGATACAAGCATCTGACTGCAGAGTTCCAAAGAATAGCAAGAAGAGATAAGAAAGCCTTCTTCAGTGATCAATGCAAAGAAATAGAGGAAAAGAATGGGAAAGACTATAGATCTCTTCAAGAAAATTAGAGATACCAAGGGAACATTTCATGCAAAGATGGGCAAAATAAAGGACAGAAATGGTATGGACCTAACAGAAGCAGAAAATATTAAGAAGAGGTTGCAAGAAACACAAAAGATCTGTACAAAAAAGATCTTCATGACCAAGATAATCACAATGGTGTGATCACTCATCTAGAGCCAGACATCCTGGAATGTGAAGTCAAGAGGGCCTTAGAAAGCATCACTATGAACAAAGCTAGTGGACGTGATGGAATTCCAGTGGAGCTATTTCAAATCCTGAAAGATGATGCTGTGAAAGTGCTGAACTCAATATGCCAGCAAATTTGGAAAACTCAGCAGTGGCCACAGGACTGGAAAAAGTCAGTTTTATTCCAATTGCAAAGAAAGGCAATGCCAAAGAATGCTCAAACTACCACACAATTGCACTCATCTCACACGCTAGTAATGCTCAAAATTCTCCAAGCCAGGCTTCAACAGTACGTGAACCATGAACTTCCAGATGTTCAAGCTGGTTTTAGAAAAGGTAGAGGGAGCAGAGATCAACATTGCCAACATCCGCTGGATCATGGAAAAAGCAAGAGAGTTCCAGAAAAACATCTATTTCTGCTGTATTGACTATGCCAAAGCCTTTGACTGTGTGGATCACAATAAACTGTGGAAAATTCTGAAAGAGATGGGAATACCAGACCACCTGACCTGCCTCTTGAGAAACCTATATGCAGGTCAGGAAGCAACAGTTAGAACTGGACATGGAACAACAGACTGGTTCCAAATAGGAAAAGGAGTACGTCAAGGCTGTATATTGTCACCCTGCTTATTTAAATTATATGCAGAGTACATCATGAGAAATGCTGGGTTGGAAGAACCACAAGCTGGAATCAAGATTGCCGGGAGAAATATCAATAACCTCAGATGTGCAGATGACATCACCCTTATGGCAGAAAGTGAAGAGGAGCTAAAAAGCTTCTTGATGAACGTGAAAGAGGAGAGTGAAAAAGTTGGCTTAAAGCTCAACATTCAGAAAACGAAGATCATGGCATCTGGTACCATCACTTCATGGGAAATAGATCGGGAAATAGTGGGAACAGTGTCAGACTTTAAATTTTTGGGTTCCAAAATCACTGCACATGGTGACCACAGCCATGAAATTAAAAGATGCTTACTCCTTGGAAGGAAAGTTATGACCAAGCTAGATAGCATATTGAAAAGCAGAGACATTACTTTGCCTACTAAGGTCCGTCTAGTCAAGGCTATGGTTTTTCACGTAGTCATGTATGGATGTAATAGTTGGACTGTGAAGAAGGCTGAGCACCGAAGAATTAATGCTTTTGAACTGTGTTGTTGGAGAAGACTCTTGAGAGTCCCTTGGACTGCAAGGAGACCCAACCAGTCCATTCTGAAGGAGATCAGTCCTGGGATTTCTTTGGAAGGAATGATGCTAAAGCTGAAATTCCAGTACTTTGGCCACTTCATGTGAAGAATTGACTCATTGCAAAAGACTCTGATGCTGGAAGGGATTGAGGGCAGGAGAAGAAGGGGACGACAGAGGATGAGATGGCTGGATGGCATCACTGACTCAATGGATGTGGGTCTGGGTGAACTCCGGGAGTTGATGATGGGAGGCCTTGCATTCTGCAATTCATGGGGTCGCAAAGAGTTGGACACGACTGAGCAACTGAACTGAACTGAACTGAATGGAACTGAGCAACTTTCACTTTTGATGTTCAGACTACCTACCTTTTGTTGCAAAACTTTCCATATAACCTGGCTCTTCCACTCACCTCCTTGGAGCAGTTCTCTCAGGGTTACTTGAGACACTGTCTCCAGCGCTTGAAGGGCATCATTCCTCAGAGGGCCTGGACCCCCCCTTGCATTCAGAAAAATCACCAGTGCCCTGGTACTTGCTCATCCAGCAGCAACACATCCAAGGCCCCACTGAATTTTCCACTGAATAAAACATAACTCTCAACTTTAGGTTGCTTGTAACTTTTTAGTTGACACTTGGATGCTGTGTCTCACTAATAGTCAGCCTAAGGGAGTTAGTTGGTGAGTCCCCACATCTCTGTTGCAGTGAGACACACAAGACAGTCAAGGTATCGAAGGGATGAAACAGCTTCTTACCAGTAAAAAGAAGTTGGGTATTTTCTTTCATCCAATGTTTGGTATATTCCCTCTGTGTTGATGTTTTCCTCCAATTAGCAAACTTTTAGATGGATTTTTCTTCCTAGGAAAATATGAGGAAAATTGTACAATCTCAAAGGCATGAAGCTGTAAGTATCCAGAAGTCAACTGATTATATCCCTCATTTATTCATTCTGCTGTTTCTTACTCTGCTCCGAAGACACCACTGTATGTCTAACATCTGAGTATGGACATTTGTGTTCCATCCCCTCTTTTCACTGTGTACCTCATTCTTGCCTTCAGCTCTGACCAGTGTCTGCTTCCTAAATTGCTCTGATTTAATCTCTTTAGGGAGTCACATTTATTCCAGGTTTGTTTTTATTCTCTAGGTCAGGGTGACTATAATGTGGAGTATATCTTAGAATGTGGAGTATATCTTAGAATGTGGAATATATCTGAGTGTCCAACTTCTCCTTAGGTAGACTTTTTACCCATCCTCCCATGTTCATTGCTGCCTGGGTATCCTGGCATCATTCCTCAGAGGGTCTGGGCCTCTCCCTTGCATTCTGAAAAGTCACCAGTGCCCTGATACTTGCTCACCCAGCAGCAGCACATCTAAGGCCCCAAATCCGCAAACTCAGCTGTCCACCTTCTCTGCGGCTCTCACACCTTGTTCCTGCATCCATCTGTTTTCCATCTTCCCTTTTATAACATGTCTAATCGTGCTCCTCTCTCTAAATCTCTTTGCTTCTTTTCTACAGTACCATACATTTCGTAGCTGTTATCTCATCATATTTTGTTTGTATGAAAGCTTAAAAGTTTAGGCAAAAGAGTGTTCCCTTCAATTTCCATTGCCACTGTCAAGGAACTGTAAGGAGATAATTTTAAGCAGGTAACTGGCTTACGCTGCATTTTAATCTGCTTCTCCAAGTGTACAGAGAATATGTTGGAGCTGGGGTGACGGTGTAGCAGTGTGGACGTCAGTGAGGGGTTGTTACAATATTCCATGAAAGACAAGGTGCTGGCTGTTTCTTTTTCCTAGGATTATTGAAAGGGGATGAGGGAAAATGGATCAATTCATTTGGGAACTATTTGAGATTTGAAAGGAAGTTTAGAGAATTTTTGGCTTTACCTTCAACACATAAAGATCTTGGAAACCATCATTCTGAGGTAGAAGACAGATGGGCCCCTAGGCTGGACAGCTGGTATTTATCAAGTAGAGTAAAATTCAAGCTTTGTTCTCACCCAGACACTCCAAGGATGAAGCTAGTGGCAAAAGCTGATCTCTGCTGAAGGAAAGAGATGAGGTGCCCACTCTTGAGGTCAAAGAAGATTTACCTGTGTGCACATGCACAAAAAGACTTCTTGGGGGTCAAAAAATGAGGGGCACCCCATAATAACCATGGACATGTACCCACAGGCCTCTGTGGTGGCCTTAGCACACCTTAGCAAAATTTGCCTTAGCAAATCCACCTTAGCAAAAATTTGCACAGTCATGTTGAGGAGGGTCTAAGAACCAGTCAGAGTTGAAGAAAGAAATGAGATAATTGGCCAAATGTCCACAAAGACCCAGAAAGACTCTCCTATATAAGTGATTTACATCACCTCTTTATTACACTGCTCATTCAGGATGCCCACACCCCTCTCTGGGTGGGTGTCTCTGCCTTGCTTCTGGCTTACTGTACTCCTCATTGGGAAGGATGCCTGTGCCCTTTCTCTCTGGGTGTGTATTTCTGTCTTGCTTCAGTCTTAAATAAACAGCTTCTCTGTGTTCTCTCCCACATGTTATGCTGTGTCTCTAATAATAAACTTTGCACCATTTTTTTTTTCACAGTTTTGCCTCCTTGAAACTTTTTTGATTTCAAATCAGGGAAGAGACAGGGCCACTTTCTTTCTGACCTAGCCCTTGGTCTGGTGGTGAGGATTTCTGATTTTCATACAGGCTACCCAGATTCAGTTCCTGGACAGGGAGCTAAGATCTCTCTCCAGAATCACTGCTGTCCCTTGGAGATCAATTCTTCTCCATATAACAAGAGAAAGTTAATCAGGCTAAAAATCAAAGATTTTTCTTGAACTCATAAAAGAAGAAGTCACAGGGGAAAACCCAACCCAAAATCTCAGGAGACAAATAAATTCAGAGAGTCACAGTTGACATGCTCCTGGGAGCCATAAACCCATAGGAATGCTAAACAGTTATTTTGACAAGCTAATGGTGATGCTAAAGCTGAAACTCCAGTACTTTGGCCACCTCATGCGAAGAGCTGACTCATTGGAAAAGACTTTGATGTTGAGAGGGATTGGGGGCAGGAGGAGAAGGGGACGACAGAGGATGAGATGGCTGGATGGCATCACCGACTCGATGGACATGAGTTTGAGTGAACTCCAGGAGTTGGTGATGGACAGGGAGGCCTGGCGTGCTGTGATTCATGGGGTCGCAAAGAATCGGACATGACTGAGCTACTGAACTGAACAGAATGGAGGCTGGGTGTGGACTCACAGGAAAGTGAGGAACTCCTGGGGCCCTATGTATGATATCATGCGGTCAACCTCAAGGAACCCCACAGCTAAGACTCAGAAAAGTCCACTGTGGCTCTGGCAGGGGGAAGGCCAGAGTACATTGAGAAATATCTTCAGAGCAAGTTTCTCAACAGAGACTCAGGCTTTAGGGAAAAAGACTGGAGGAAGGGCATTTCTATGACTCCAGTCTTGCTCCTTCCTTCTCACTTAAGAAGGTGAAGAGAAAACTAGGGACCCTTGTGATGGTCAGAGCCCAGGGACACAGGCACACAGTGGTACTGAGATGTCATCCTAAGATCATAAAACTTCCTCCCCGGCCCCACCCTCTTACCCCAGTCGTTACTCGCAAACCAAGGCTCCAGCACCACAGCATAGATTACAAAAAAATGAGCTGAAACAAATGCGTGGTGCCCAGGCAGGAGTTCTTAGGGACAGTCAAAGTCAGCGGAGGAGATGCAAACCAAGCAACCTTCACAAGAATGAGAATTGTCAGCCTGAATGTGTATGCATCTGAAACAACAGAGAATGAGGCATTATTTGGTAGAACTACAAGGAAAAATGGCAGCCCACTCCAGTATTCTTGCCTGGAAAATCCCATGGACTGCAGAGCCCGGTAGGCTACAATCCATGGGGTCACAAAGAGTTGGACACAACTGAGCTCTTTCACTTTCACTTTCACTAGGAACAATAGACAAATCCAGTATTACCATCACAAACCCTTTTTTCAGTAATTGGTAGATCAAATGGAGAGAAAAATCAGTAAGGATAGAGTTGATCTGAGCAGTATAACAATTAATTACATTGGTTGATATTTAAAGAATACTCCATTTAACCACAGCTGATACATACTTTCTCAAGCTTGCATGACTTAGTGGCAAAGTTAGCTAACATTCTGGGCCATAAAACATATCCTAACAACCCTAAAGGGATAGAAATCAGAAATTATGTTCTCAGACTACAATGAAAGGAAACTTGAAATCAATAACATAATGTCTGGAAATCTCCAAATAATAGGAAATTAAACAACACACTTCTAAATAACATGGGTCAAAGAAGAAGACTGAAGAGAAATTAAAAATACTTTGAGCTAAATGAAATTGAATATGTAGCTATCAGAACTTATGGGATACAATGAAAGCATGATTTGATAACAGAGAAGTTTTATAGCACTAAATGAATGATTTATAGAAAAGAAATACATAAAATCAATAATTTGAGCTTTAATTTTAGGGAACTAGAGCACAAGTAATTTACAGTAAAAAAAGAAAAAGAAAATATAAATTAAAACAGAAGTCAAGGACACTAAAGAAAAAGGAAAACATTAGAGAAAATTAGTGAAAGCAAAAGATGTTTCTTTGAAGAAATCAATAAAAATTGATAAACTTCTAGTCAATCCAACCAAGAAAGAGTGAGAAATTGCACAATTTCTTACTATCAGAACTGAAAGAGATTTCATTACCACCGATGCTATGAACATTAAAATGATAATAAAGAAATACTGTAAACAATCTTGGGCTAACAAATTTGATTGCTCAGGTGAAATGAGACTGCTCCTTGCAATATAAAAATTTCCAAAACTCACAGGAGGAGAAATAGGGAATCAGAATAGAGTTAAATTTGTTAAAGAATTTAAGTCAGTAATTACTAACCTTCCATAAAAGAAATGTCCAGGTCCAGATGGTTTCATTGGTGCATTCTACAATTTTTTTTTTAAAATAGTGAAATCAGTTTCCCACAATTTAGTTCAGAAAACAGAAGCAATGGGTCGCTTCTGAACTCAGTGTAAAAGGCCGACATTACTGCTGCTGCTGCTGCTGCTGCTGTTTAGCCGCTCAGTCGTGTCCAGTTCTGTGCGACCCCCATGGACTGTACCCTGCCAGACTTTTCCACCCATGGAATTCTCCAGGCAAGAATACTGGAGTGGGTTGCCATGCCCTCCTCCAGGGGATCTTCCTGACCCTCGAACCCAGGTCTTCTGGGTTGGTGGAGGATTCTTTACCATCTGAGCCACCAGGGAAACCTGAAAGGCCAGCATAACACTAAGCAAAGAAAGGCATTATAAAAAACCCATGGATGAATGTATTTAGTTGCTCAGTCATGTCCAGCTCTTCGTGACCCTTTAGATTGTAGCCCACCAGACCGCCCTCTCCATGGGATTTTTCAGGTAAGAATACTGGAGTGGGTTGCCGTGTCCTTCTCAAGGGATCCTCCTGGCCCAGAGAGTGAACCTGCATCTCTGAGTCTCCCGTGTGCAGGTGGATTCTTTACCCGCTGAGCCTGCAGAGAAGCCCGGTGAGTATGTCTCATGAAAATCATTCTAAGATTCCTTAGTCAATCAAGTCTAATAATGTACAAATTGAATCAAACATTAATTATACCAAGTAGGATTTATTCAAGTTATGGAAGGCTGGTTAAATATTTGAAATTCAATTAATTTCATCCACCATGTCAATAGGCTAAAGAAAAAAAATCATGATTATACTAATAGATGAAGATAAAGCATTTGACAAATCCAGTACCCAATTATCATTAAAACTGTCAGCCAAGCAGGAATTGAGAAGAAACTTTCTCACTTGATAAAGAATAGCTACAAAAATATATATCTAACACCAGAGTGAGTAGAGATAAATTAGATATTTTCTCACTAAGATAAGGAAAATGGCAAGGATGATCCCTCACAACTCCAATATAAGATTGTACTGGAAGCCCTAGCCAGTGTAAAAAGACAAAAAAAGAACTAACCTGTACATTAATTGGGAAGGAATAAATAAAACTGCCTTTGTTTAGATGACATACTTGTTTACATAGAAAATTCCAAATATTAGAGACAAAACTTCTTGGAACCAATGATAGATGATTAAAAAAAAATCATGGAATGAAAATGTATTATACAAATGTCAGTTGCTTGCCTATGTATCAACAATGGACAACTGGAATTTGAAATTTAAAAAGTAACATCATTTATACTAGCACCCAAAAGTGAAATAGTTATAAATATCACAAATTATGCTTGGCCTCTACATGGGGAAAACTATAAAATTCTCTTCAGTTGCCAATAGCCGACATTTTTCAAGCTGGGACCCAAAAATTCTTCTGCCTTCAATTGAGGTTCACTGGTAAGAGAATCTGCCTGCAATGCAGGAAACATGAGTTCAATCCCTGGGGCAGAAAAATCTCCTGGAGAAGGAAATAGCAACCCACTCCAGTGTTCTTGCCTGGGAAACCCCCTGGACAGAGGAGTCTCACAGGTTACAGTCCATAGGGCCGCAAAAATGTCCAACATGACTTAACAACAAAACAACAGCAACAGCAAAGATAAATCCAGTCTTGATGTCTACTTGTATTTCTGTCTTGAAGGATTCTCTAAATTGGAAATCTTTGGTTTGAAATCTAACTGATAATTTCTGAAACTTATAAATGAAGGCCTACCTTTGTTTTTGCTATATGGACAACTTTTGTTTATAAAAAGAAAATTCCTCAGTATTGTACTCCCTACACACCTGAGGTCTCTTGACCTGCAGTCCCTAGATAGGAGGCTCTATGTTTTTCTTTGGGCCGGTTCCTGCTGCATACACTGCTTGAAATCATTCTTCCTGTTTCCCATCTTGAGCTCTGTCTGTTTCATTTTTCATCCTTCAGCCAGAGAGAGCACTTTAAAATGAACCTAATTGTGTCACTTCCATTTGTAAAATCCTTCCATGCCTTTCCAGTGCCTACAGGCTAAAGTCCAAATGTGTTGCTGTGAATTGTGACTGTGACACAGACTTGGTCACCTTGCCAGGTTTATCTGGGGCTGCTCTGTATGATGTGCGTGTGTGTAAATGTACCTGCCTCTGTTTAAGCTTGTGCACACACAGTCATAGTGTATCACGCCATCCAACCCTAGAATCTGCGTGTAAGATCCTAGCGTGCACTCTCTCTCAACACTGTCACCAAACTTGCTTCTGCTTCCTCACCTAAGAGTTCTGACCCATCTTTGGATGTTTCTTCCTCCAGGAAGCCTTCCCTGATAGCGGGGTTGAGACTAGACATACCTGCAATATTACAGCGTTTGATTTTTTCTGCCCAACAACTCATGCCCCTGGTATAAGAGCTGTTTTTTAAGAGCTCATTGCCTCCAGTACTAATGATTCTGACTAGGTACGTTTGTTAATTCACTTATATTCAAATAGAGAGTATCTACCAGGCACTGTTATTCAAGGATTCAGAGATCAGCAACCAAGCACTTATGATACAAAGCAATTGCTACTCTCATGAAGTTTTCCTTTTTTTGCCTCTTGGGAGTAGGCAAGAAAAACTAAGCAAACATAAGAAATACATGAATTCAATAGCACTTCAAAAGATGATGTGTGCTGAATAGGGAGATTGATAGAGAAAGGGTAGATAATTTTTGAGATTTCCAAGTCAAGACTTGAACGTAAATAATTAGAGAGTTATTCATTGGGACTATGGCGAAAGCACATTCCAGCTGGGGTCTGAATTCTTGCAGTGCAGAAGTGCCTGGGATATCTGAGGCAGTGTAGTGAGGTCAAGCAGCTGGTGCTGGGTGGGTGTGGGGAGTAGTGGAAGGCGAGGTCACACAGAGTGAACAGAGGACATGGAATAAGAGTTTGCCTTGCCTGCTGAGGGGTCCTACCTCCTCTCCCACAAGCTGGGGGAATGTAACTCATCTAGCCAACCCATTTACCTCCTTCTTCCCTTGGAGGCAATGACTAGGGTGGGACCAATCAGAACCTTCGGTGAGTTTAACATAAATACTCTCCAGTATGTTGGGGATACAGAAGGGATGGGTTACTTTATTTACTGTGAGTATCTTACTTTCAAAAAAAAAATATATATATATATATAAGGCCAGAGCAGCCCATGGATGTATTTTCTGTGATATGTCAAGAACTTGTGTAAGAATAGAGTCAGTGCAGAAGAAAACAGTTTCACGGAAGAGACAAGGAAAAAATGCAAGGTATCATTAGTGATCTTACATCCAGCAATGGCAGAAGCCAGCTTCTGCCTTGATGATTGGTAGCTCAGATGATAAAGAATCCCCTGCAATTTGGGAAACTCAAGTTTGATCCCTGGGTCAGGAAGATCCCCTGGAGAAGGGAATGGCTACCCACTTCAGTATTCTGGCCTGGAGAATTCTATAGACAGAGGAGCCTGGCAGATTACAGTCCATGGGACTGCAAAGAGTCAGACACGACTGAACGATTTTTCACTCACACTTACCTTGATGATTAGCATAAAATTCACTTGTTAGAGTTAAATTTTCATCATTTGCAAGCTGGCTTTCTCACTAGGGCACCTTTCAGTGATCTCAGGTCAGCCTTTCATTTCTATTTTACTGAACTTTATTCTGGGGGCAGACGGTGTTGACAGAAACGTGGCCTCAGCATTTATCATCTCGAGGCCACACTTGTTAAATCCGTAGCGCTGATCATATTCCATTTCTTCCAACTGTTCAAAGTAAATTACAGACATCATAGAATTTCTTCTGCAAGGGTCTCAGCGTGTCCCCAAATGACTAGAACTCTTTTAAAAATCATAATCACACATTAGGACACCTACTTTGGGAGTTACTGAGCTACTCCATGGCATCATTGCCTCAGCATACAGTTATTTGGCCACATGGCGTTCATGAGCCTTGAACTGACCTGAGCCCCTCTCTTGAGCACATGCGGTAGACAGTAGCCCTTAGAGTCACAAGCAAATTTAAGTTCCTGATGTGACTCCTCCAGTGGTCCTTGTGATCAACAGTCTACTCCCTACCGAGGCCTCCCCTATAACCCTGTTAGATAAGACCCACACAGAGCTTAACCTAAAACTCAGCTCTTTTTGGTTTTAATCAACCAGTAGGAATTAAGAATCTCAGAACACTTCACTTACGGACCCTAATGAAAACATGTGGCCCAGGTTCTGCTAGGGTTTCCCTGCCTCCACCCTTGACCTCTGTCTTGACTTCCCTGAGGGGCCCCAGGAGGTGAGGTACTTCCTCCAGGACTTGTGAGTAATAAAGTTCTCTATATCAAATTCTATTGTTCTTTTATTGAACCTTAGCTCCTTAGCCAGCACCCTGTGCTCCACTTGAATCTTAATTTATCCAAGTCATAACAATCTCAAATAACAATACGAAATTTGACAGGATGTGAATGTTGAACAGACTGCCTGTTTTAAGTAAGTCAAGAGGCTGGCTGCATCAAAACGCCGTTACGGCTTGCACTGCTAAGTCATGGCTACTTTCCCTCTGTTCAGATTTCTTTCTGTGCTGAGATTATCTGGTGTCATTGATTTCCAGCTTCACTGGAAGTATAAACTATAAAGAAAAGAAACTTCACAATATTGATTTAAAGAAAGGGGGGAGTCTACAAAGTAATGTTAATTAGGTAAATTAACACACTCTGTATTGAGTGTTTAGCTACTCCTTTAGAGATGTCACAGTTTTTGCACAAATCCAAGCCAAAGAGGTTGACCAGAATAATCATTTAGAAAGTATTCTCTAATATTTTTCTGTGATTTCCTATGATGCCTCCTGCTTGAAGCCTCAGAGTATTTGTAATCAGCAATGCTTTACAAATTGCTCTGGGGAATTATTACTTGGAGATGAACAGAAACAGAAAGTCAGTCATTAAAATCCACCAAAGTCTTCCCACTGACTACAGAGAGCAGCTCAATAAGTATAGAGGATGTAATAACAAGGCCGGTCCTCTGCCACGTGCTTCTCCAGCTGCAGCCCAAGACGCTGGTTCATTGATCTTTATTTCCCTAGAGTCGGCACAGTGCATAGTAAATGCTCAATAAATTTTGAAGTTAGGTCAAAGCCCATCATTTTCAAACTCTCTCTGAATCACAATCATAAGGTCCAGAGGACAGTGTTCCCTAAGATCACTTTCCCAAGACAATTGTTACCAGTGACTATGCAATAACCTTTTCTGCAATTCTCAAAGACATTTCAGTACAAGAACTGGCACGGCTGGGGCTTGATAACAGGCCTAACAACATGTAAATCCCCTTGACTGACTGTTTTACCCTCCAGATGGTGGGGCCAGCATCAGGGTGTTTTCAGAGGTGTTCTCTGCAGTGAGGGCTGGTGGTACTCCTCCAGCCAAGGGTACCATGATGAGTTCTTGCTGATATATTTAAGGCCTCTATGCTGAAGGTATTTACTGACAAATTTATTCAGAAAATTCTTATCCTTGTTTTTCTGCAGGTCTCATCCAACCTTCTTTTTATTGTTACCACCCCATCCCTTAGGGGAAAAGTTAACTAAATTTAAATTTCTTCCTAAAAAAAGTTAAATACCAATGAATAATTTTTATTTTCCAATTAAAGATTATGCTCTAGAGGACCACACACCATGATAATATATGTGAGATTTTTTTTTTTTTCCCACTAATAACCAAGTTTACCTCTTTGTGGGTAACTTTATTCCTGTTCCAAATGCATGCTCACCAAGTAATGTGTCTTTCTTTGCTTTCTTCAATACTTTGCCTTCAGCTTTTAAAAAGAACATTTTAAATATGAAGATTTTAGTTGTGATTTAAAAGCCATGTAACATAAAATTTACCATCTTAGACATATTTTAGTGTACAGTTAAGTAGTGTTGAATTTTCATATTATCTTTGGGCAGAGAGCATGCTAATCTGCATCTTCTCAGTTTTAATGTATGTGCTTTGGAGTGTGCACACCTTTCCTGTTTGAATATTTGAATGCTATGTCTGAATGTGTGTGTGTGTGTGTGTATGTGTATGCTCATGTGTGTATTTGATATCCTAGGAGATTCTTGGGTTATAGTTTCTGTCTCATAAACTGTGTCATAGTTTGTGTTTTGAAAAATTCTCAGCCATAATTTTTGAAATAGCTCCTGTGTGCTTTATTTCTCTTTCATCACCTACTGATTCTAACCGTACAAATATTATTTCATTTGCTACATTTCCTCGGCTCTTAAATGTTCTGATCTTGGGTGGGTGGGGTTCTACTCTATTTCTTTTTGCATTTTGGTTTGGATCATTTGTACTGATCTGTCTTTTTTGACGGATCTTTTGAGTGATTCTTTCCTTGGGTCTACTCATGAGTCCATGAAAGGTAATCTTCTCTTCCTGTGCATTTGATTTCTAGCATTTAAATGGATTATTTCTTGTAGTTTTGATGTCTGCTGAATTTTCCAGTCTGGTCTCTCCTATTGTGTATTCTTTCTACTAAAGCAATATTTATCAACCTTGGCAGTAATGATATTTTGGACTGGGTAATTTTGCATTGTCAAGGACTGTCCTGTGGGTTGTAAGATATTTAGCAGCATCTCTGACCTCTACCCTCTAGATGAGACCATCAAAAAAAAAAAAAAGTCTCCAGATATTGTCAGATGTCCCTCTTCCAAGGTGGGGGAAGTATCTTCCCTTCCCAGCTGAGAACTTTTGCTTTGAGAACTTTAACATATCAGTCATAGTCATTTTAAGTCCCCTTCACCTTAGTTGCTTCACCTGCCCCCTATTTGATTGCTTCGTCTCTTTATAAATAGTTTCATCAGAACTTTCTTTTAATTTTTTAAAAATTTTATTCATTTTTTAGGACTGCGCTGGGTCTTAGTTGCTGTGTCTTGGCTTCCTCTAGTTGCAGCAAGTGCAGGCCATTCTCCAGTTGTATTTGTGAGCTTCTCACGGCACGGGCTTCTCTACAACAAGTGGAGCAGGGGCTGTAGCACGCTCGAGCTTCAGCAGTTGTGATTTATGGACTTAGTGGCCCCATGGAATGCGGAATCTTCCCAAACCAGGGATTGAACCCACGTCCATGCATTGGCAGGTGGATTCTTAACCACTGGACCACCAGGGAAGCCCTGCTTTGTCTCTTTCAACTGTTTTTCTTGCCATTTTGTGTGCATCATAATTTTTCATTGAAAACCAGAATTGCAAAAACAAGAGATATTGAGATAAATGTTTTTATCCTTGAAGATGAGCATGTTTTCCCTTCAGTTATGCATTAAGGTAGGTGTGTGATAATGCTACTCTCATCGAGACGTGGGTAGGTTTTTAAGTTTGTTGCATCAAGACTCTAAATTCATCTCTTGACAGCTTTTCAACTTACTTTCATTTCTTCCTCTTTTGCTGCTCCCTAGGGTCTGTCCCTTGCAGGATCCCACTGGTGCTTTTACTTAGGGCTACTTAGTGTCCATGGGTGTGGGAAGGAGACAGTGAAACTCTCTCTGACATTCTAGTTGATTCTCGGTCTTCAGTGTCGTGAAGCATGTGGGTTCCTGCTTTTCCTCCAGGTGTGATGCTGAGTCTGGTGTGCATTTCTGCACCGCCCTCAGGATCAGAGCTTCTTTTCTGTCTCTTTTTGTCTCCAGCTGTAGTTATTTCCACCAGTGCCCTCAGGATACAGTTGTAATGCGCTACTCCCTGCAGGTTTATATTTGTCCCTGAGACAAGGTAAAACGATGATCCCGGCAGCTGGCAGTGGTGACCCCTTTCTTCCCCACTTCCCTTCTTCTCCTCGGGCAATAAAGACCAAAATCATCCCACTGATGTGGATGATCTTCTCCCTGCAGATTCAGTATTCTCCCTTAGAGGGCGTGAGTAGGGGAGAAGTTCTGGCAATGACTAGGCTATGGTTTTTCCAGTGGTCGTGTATGGATGTGAGAGTTGGACTGTGAAGAAAGCTGAGCGCCGAAGAATTGATGCTTTTGAACTGTGGTGTTGGAGAAGACTCTTGAGAGTCCCTTGGACTGCAAGGAGATCCAACCAGTCCATTCTGAAGGAGATCAGCCCTGGGATTTCTTTGGAAGGAATGATGCTAAAGCTGAAACTCTAGTACTTTGGCCACCTCATGCGAAGAGTTGACTCATTGGAGAAGACTTTGATGCTGGGAGGGATTGGGCGCAGAAGGAGAAGGGGACGACAGAGGATGAGATGGCTGGATGGCATCACTGACTCGATGGACGTGAGTCTGAGTGAACTCCGGGAGTTGGTGATGGACAGGGAGGCCTCGTGTGTTGATTCATGGGGTTGCAGAGAGTCGGACAGAACTGAGTGACTGAAATGAACTGAACTGAACTGAACTGAATGGGTCCCTCCCACAGCCTGTGCTGTAGGAGAGCCGTAGGAGAGCCATAGGACAGTGGTAGGAGAGTTTCTCTCCCATGGGGAGACTAATCTCCCCACCTTCCCTGTGAGTTCTGGTGGGGTTTCTGGCGGAAGAGCCTCCAAGAGATTGCAAAAATTGCATGTCTGATACACCCCCACTCTGACTCACATTCATTGAAACATGAGGTTGCTGTTGGCTTATTGAGTGTTCGGTGGCCCTTTGGCCAGTAAACAAATGCTTGGGTCTTGCTTTTTCTCTACAAATACATATGCTTCCCTTGATTTCAGGTTGGTTGTTTGCCCTGAAACATCTGTTACCTGATTGGTTCAAGAAAAGACACAGATGTAAAGCCTTCCAAGATTATTCTTATATGAGCATGGGATTAACACTTTCTAACTGTCTGTATCTTCAAGGTGAAAGTGGAAGGCTCATCATGACATTTGAAGAATATCTGCAATAGAAATTGAGCTCTGAATTAATGTTTTTCCCCTCTTTTGGCAGGTTAAATGTTTTTCCTATCATTTTCTGGCTTGTATTGTTTTTAGGCCAAAAAAAAAAAAAAAAAAAGGAAAAAAAGATTGATCATGACTGTTTCCTTTGTTCTTCAGTGTCTGCTGTGTCTTTTTCTTTCTGGCTTCTCTTATGATTTTCTGTTTATCACTGGATTTCAAGGATTTGTCTATGATATCCTATGCCTTTATTTTTATTATGTCTGAGGTTCATTGAACTTCTTGGATCATCCAGTTTGGAAAATCAAATGCTTTTTCTGCCCTCCTCTGCCTCTCCTGATCTATTTATATGTATTATAGTTAATATTGCTTCACAGTTAATTTGAAATTAGAAGATACTGGCTCCTTGGAAGAAAAGCTATGATAAATCTACACAGCTATTAAAAAGTAGAGACATCACTTTGCCAGCAAAGGTCTGGATAGTCAAAGGTATCCAGTAGTCATATACAGATATGAAAGTTGAACCATTAAGAAGGCTGAGCACTGAATAATTGATGCTTCCAATTTGTGATGCTGGAGAAGACTCTTGAGAATCTCTTGGACAGAAAGGAGATCAAACCAGTCAATCCTAAAGGAAATCAACCCTGAATAGTCATCAGAAGGACTGCAGCTGAAGCTCCAATACTTTGGCCACCTGACGTGAAGAGCCAACTCATTGGAAAAGACCCTGATGCTGGGAGAGATTGAGGGCAGGAGGAGAAAGGGGCAGCAGAGGATGGGGTGGCTGGATGGCAGTCTTGACTCAATGGACATGAGTTTGAACAAGCTCTGGAAATGGTGAAGGACAGGGAAGCCTGGTGTCCTGCAGTCCATGGGATCACAAAAAGTCAGACACGACTGAGAGACTGGGCAACAACACAGTTCTTTGAGTGTCCTTCTTTTCCGTTTCTCCGTATTTCTATTTGGAGAAACTGTTATCAGGTTTATAGATCTGTGAAACATTCATTTTAGGTATTGGCTTATTTAGCTCTAGAAATACCCTTTGCCTCTAAATAACCTTCAAACTCTATTTATGTTCATGGCTCTCTTTCAATCTTGAAGTATAATTTTAATAGTTGATTAGTGGACTTGTTTATTAATTCCATCATCTGCCATTTTGGTGGCCACTTATGTTGAGTTATATTTCTCCTTTATGGTTATGTTTTCTTGCTTCTTTACAGAACTAATAGCTTTCCATTGTTTGTTGCACATCTTACCTTCTAAGATTCTAAATCTTCAGTGCTTGGACTTTTTCTTTCAAGTGTCCGGTTCAGTTCAGTTCAGTTGATCAGCTGTGTCCGACTCTGTGACCCCATGAACCGCAGCACGCCAGGCCTCCCTGTCCATCACCAACTCCAGTAGTTTACTCAAACTCATCTTCATTGAGTTGGTGATGCCACCCAACCATCTCATCCTCTGTCGTTCATTCCCTTCTCCTCCTGCCCTCAATCTTTCCCAGCATCAGGGTCTTTTCAGCTGAGTCAGCTCTTCGCATCAGGTGGCCAAAGTATTGGAGTTTCAGCTTCAACATCAGTCCTTACAATGAACACCCTGGACTGATCTCCTTTAGAATGGACTGGGTAGATCTCCTTTCAGTCCAAGGGACTCTCATTTATTATAAATCAGCTTGACAGTTCCAAGTCTTTAAAAAAATTGATTTTGAGTAGCAATTTAGTCCAGGGCTAAATTAAACTTATTCTGAGGTTGTGAACTTTCTGGGATCTCTTTTGAATTACCAAAGTGTTCAACAAGGTGTTTGCATTCTGGCTCCTTGGAACTTGAACATCTGACACAAACTCTGATAGCTTTTCAGTTGCCAATTTGTCCATAGTTGTCCCTTCTCTGGTTCTGCTTTCTTTCCTGATCTGTTCATACTCAGCTGAATACTAAAGGAGATGCTTACACAAAATTATGAAGTTTGTGGCAAATATCAGCTATTTTAGGAGCCCCAAACTCTGATCTGTCCACTCTACTCAGAAAAACTCCCGAGTCCTGTCTGGGTTCCCCTCCTTGTATTGCCATCTGGAAAGTTCCTACAGGCAGAGCTGGCGCTATCACAGTGATCACATCTTCTTTTTCTTTTCAGGGATTGCAGTCTTGCACTGCCTCTTAGGTAATACCTGAAAAAGGTTATTTTATGCACTTTGTCTAGTTTTCTAGGGTCTTATAATAAAGACACGTGCTTATTTGATGTTTTAAGTCTTTTGAGTTTTATCATCATTATTTTCATTATTGTTGTTATTGTCTTCATTCCCTCTTTTTATCATTTCATAAAATCCCATTGTGTGGATTTATTAGTTATTCATCTGCTGCTGCTACTGCTAAGTCACTTCAGTTGTGTTTGACTCTGTGTGACCCCATAGATGGCAGCCCACCAGGCTCCCCCATCCCGGGGATTCTCCAGGCAAGAACACTGGAGTGGGTTGCCATTTCCTTCTCCAATGCATGAAAGTGAAAAGTGAAAGTGAATTTGCTCAGTCGTGTCCGACTCTTAGCGACCCCATGGACTGCAGCCTACCAGGCTCCTCCATCCATGGGATTTTCCAGGCAAGAGTACTGGAGTGGGGTGCCATTGCCTTCTCCAAGTTATTCATCTAGTCCCCCATTTATAATGGAGTGGGTAGCCTTCTCTTCTCCAGGGGATCTTCCCAACTCAGGGACTGAGTCCAGGTCTCCCGCATTGCAGGAGGATTCTTTATCAGCTAAGCCACCCGGGAAACCCTATAAGTAGGTATTTGACATATTTCCAGTCTTTTGTCCCTCCTTACAGAGTTTCATGGAAGAAACTTATGCAAACAGTATCTTATGTATTTACTAGCTTGCCTTTAGAATACATGTCCTGAAGGGAGGGGAGTTTCTCAATTAAAAATTGATTCAGATAAAACTCTGCTAGAGAGTGCTAGCATCTCAGAAACTCTATTTGGGAAATTCCTATCCCCAAAGTGAATTAAGTTCATGTCTGAACCCTGAATTTGATTTGCATGTTTTTACAAGTCTATATGCATGAATTAAAATAGAAAATGCTCTGTTACTTACAGCTTTTTGTTGTTGTCAACTTTTGTTCTTGTGGAGATTTATCTTTGTAGTCATATGTAACAATGGTTTATTAATTCCAATTTCTGTAAAACAGTCCATTGTGCAAAAGAATGATAATTTATTTATCCTATATAAGGTAAGGGCTTCCTTGGTGGCTCAGATAGTAAAGAATCTGCCTCTAATGCAGGGGACATTTACCCAGGTTTTATATCCAGTTTTTACAAAGTATCCAATCTGTTACAAAGATTGCTACTATGACAATCTCAAGTCTTTTTCTGAACACAAGTACACATCTATACAGTATTTCATAAACAAAATCTGGGTTTAACAAAAATTACCAGACAAAACTATAGGAACAAATACACAGGTGATTCAAGTATTACAGTTATGAGAAAATGACCAAGAAAAGTTATGACTACAAAATTAGTAGAATCAGAAAGTTAATAAACATCTGAAAAAATGGAGAATTTTGTCATATACCTGGAAAAATATATATAATCATTAAATTGAAAAAATATTCTGCCAATAGTTGAGAACTCAAGATGGGGTTATCAGTAAACTAGAAACAGTACAAGAGAAGATTACTGAAGTGGAATACAGATCACTCCAAATCATCCAGGCAAGGCACAGGGACCAAAAAAGTGAAAAGAATGTATTATATTGAAATTAATAACAAAAATATATGATTTTTGTTAGCACTTGAATTCAACACTGCCCGGAAAGACCTAACATAAATAATAAGGAAAGAAAAGAAGTAAGATGTTTAAGGATTAGGGAAGAAAGAAGTCATATACCAGATGACATAATACCTAGAAACTCTAACATAAAGAAATAATCAGGTTTATAAATAAATTTAGCAAAGTTACTAAATATGTTATCAATATAAACTATTAGTATTTTAGCATTTTCATGTACTAGAAACAAATAGAAATGAATTAAAAGGATTACAGTATTATTGGGAAATAACAAATGCCTAGGGATAAATATAATAAAGATATAGGGAACTTGTACCCTTTAAACTACAAATGTCACTGAAAGAAATTAAATAATTCATAAATAAATGAATGAACATAGCATATCAATTTGCTGGTAGCTCAGATGGTAAAGAATCTGCCTGCAATGCAGGAGACCTGGGTTCAATCCCTGGATTAGAAAGATCCCTTGCAATGTGGGAGACCTGGGTTCAATCCTGGGTTGGTATGATCTCCTGGAGAATGGAGGAGTTAGTCACTCCAGTATTCTGCCTGGAGAATTCCACAGACAGAGAAACCTGGGAGGCTACAGTCCATAGGGTTGCAAAGAGTTTGACTTGACTGAGCAACTTTCAGTAGTTAAAAACTTAAAATTGTATATTTGAAAAATTTCCTAACACCAATTTATAGAATGCAACTAATCCCAGACAAAATCCCAGCAAATATTTTTTTTCTGTAAAAATGTATACACTATTTAAAAATGCCTAGGAATTCACAGGACTCAAAGTAGCCAAGACAATATTGAAGACAAAAACTTACTGCATTTTATATTTTTAAAATTTAAATGTCACAGAAAAACATATAATTTTCCATTTTTATCACTTTAAGCATATAGTTCACTGCTGACTGTATTCACTTTGTTATGAAACAGATCTCCAGAACTTTTTCATCTTGCAAATCTAAGGCTATATATCTATCAGTTTTCCTTTCCCCCATCCTCCCAGCTCCTGGTAATGACCATTTTACTGTCTTTCTCTATGAACTTGACTATTTTATATGGCTCCCCCATCCTTGGGATTCTCCAGGCAAGAACACTGGAGTGGGTTGCCATTTCCTTCTCATATATATATATATATATATATATATATATATATATATATATATATATAATTTATTGTTGCTATGTCCTGAATCTGGAGAAGGAAATGGCAATCCACTCCAGCACTCTTCCCTGGAAAATCCCATGGACAGAGGAGCCTAGTAGGCTACAGTCCATGGGGTCGCAAAGAGTTGGACACAACTGAGTGACGTTATGAAAGATGTAACTTTCCAGAATAATACTGAATGAAGGTCTTGACAGTTTAAAATTTCCCTTAACATAGAGATTCTGATCATGTAAACAAAGGCCAGTGGACCACACGACCCCAGGTCCTTTGCAGCGCTGGATCCCTGACAAGCCTGGTGTCTGCACATCCTTCTGGCAGGACATGCACAATAGCATCACTGCCTATCTTGAGGATGTGCTTCTAGTTTATCTCATAGACTTCTTTCCTTTGCAATGTTCCACCAAAGACCAACAATAAGTGGTGGTCAAGGTCATCTCAGTGAATGAGGAGAAAGAACAGCTCCCCCGTTTGTGCTTATAAACAAAAAAAAAAAGTACTTTCTTTCACTATTTTCTAAATAGTGCTGGGCAGGGCCATATTCATGGTTCCTGATGCTTCTTATACCATGTGAAGCAGTTTGAAGTCAATTATGGTGTTCATGGGATGAAAATGAATTCAAGATTATGAATAATGTTTAGATATGGAAATGAATTTTCTCAAACACCTTGTTTTTGTGGACATTATAGAAATCTGGCCCACGTATCCTTAGGAATCTACTGTGTGGATATTTGATGATTCTTATTAATTTCCTTCTCTCCTTACTTCCTGTCTACATCTTCCTTCCTATGATTAATTAATTGCTTGATTAATCAAAGACTCCTGACATCCTCTCAAGGCTAAGTATGTATGCATATATTCACAGAAAAAACATGGATTAAGGACTTATTCTGTGTTTGGCAAGTTTCATTTCTTGAAACCCTGAGTGTGACCCCAAAGGCTATTTTGTCATCTCCACTTTACTAGAGAGAAAACTGAGACAAGGGGCTGAATTACTTGGCCAGGGCTCCGTGGACAGTGAATGGCAAAGCTGGGTGCAGAGCGCAAGTCCAAAGCCCGAGTCTTGGTTCCAGGCCCCTCCCTGGGATTGCGCCCCTCCCGCTCTAGGAGCTGGCAGTCACTGAGACCTGGGTGAGCTTGTGCTCTGGCAGAGAAAAGCACAGGACACTGTGGGAGGAGCTGGGCGTCCATTCTGCTACCTCAACCTGAGTAATGAGAGCTTCCCCCCATGGAAGTGGAGCCCCAGTTATGCTGTGAACCCAACCCTAGACCAAACCTCCTTTATTTCCTGTCCATGGGGTGTGTCCAGAGCACCCTCGCTTCCCAGAACAAGGCAGAAGGAGCAGCGTCCCACAGACCTGCAGCTGTGCCTCTCCTGGGATGAGGGATGCATGCCTGGCTCCACATCCATGGACGTGCAATGCCTTCCAGGGCCCAGGTGAGCACTTAGTGGTGAGAACAGCATCCCTAACGTCAGACTTGGACCTTGAAGAGCAATTCTGATTAGAGGGCACATCTGGTGGATTCATTAGCAATGCCAGGACCCAATTCCAAATTAAAAATCTTGAGTCTGGTTTAAAAAAAAATTTTGCATTGTTGTGAATATCTTTCCTGAAGGATTTCCTTGTCTTAGGCTGGCTGGTGCATGAAAAGGGCTAACAAAGTGAGGACATAGCCCTGATGCCCCTCAACTCCAAATACATTGAGGAGCCATCTGTCTGCTCCGTCCACAGTGCGCAGCAGCCGCTGTGACCTGGGCTCTTTGCTGTGATGCCTAGTTCCCAGAAAGTGGCTTTTCAGAGCTTACACTTCTGGGAGGGGTCTGCAGGAGAGGGGTGCGGTGCAGGCTACCAGCAGCTTCCTTTCCCTCATTCCTAAATTGCTCTGAGCCCTGGAAACATCATGGGGTGCAGCGTCCTCTCCCCTCTAGATTCCACAGAAACCCATCCCTGATGCTGTTTCTAGCATCTTGTCGCTGTCCCTTGAATCTGACCCAACAGCCGGCCCAAGGAGCACCCAGGTTCAGATCACACAAACCGTCTGGGGAGGGCTGGCACCGGGCTGCCCTGGAGCTGGCTGCTCACCTCAGCACCTTCCTGAGGAACAGAAATGTAAACTCAGTTGTGCAGTGAGACGCTGCACAGACAGGATGCCGCCTACTGGGAGGGCAGCTGGACACTGAGATGGTCAGACATCTGGTCTTTGGTGGGACTACTGTGTTAGGAAATGTTCATGCTCGCCCTGCACCTCCCTGTGCTGATTGCTTGAAGCAGGGAACACACCACACAGCCACTCTCTGTTCCTACAGTTCCCAGAAATCAAGCTCTGCAGTATGTCTATCAGGCCCTACTCACCTACCTCTCCCAGGTCAAGCTGCTCCGCCCCTCGATAGTGTCAGAGGGATGGATCTGTGTTGACAGCATTTTCTGCTGGTTTCTACCCATGTGATGGTGGAGATGGACATTTCATTCATGACTGAATATGGTTGTTTCATTCATGTACCCACAACTCCTAACAGCTCCTCACAGAAATGATTCTTTTTGCTTGGTGGTTTTTTTTTTTTTTTTTTTTTTGGGTCATGAGTTTTTGAACTCACATCTTAAACATGAGAAGGTGTTTTCCAAACCAAAAATACTAGATGTACTTAGTGAAAAGAAAGATGAATTGTCTGATTGCTGTGCACAATGGTTTAACAGAGGAGTCTCTTTGAAAGGAGATGATTAAATCACAACACTCAATGGAATTGTCATTAGTATCATTTAACCAAACAATTTGTGAGTAAATACAAGTAAATTCAGTAATTCAAGCTGACAATAAGCTTTACATGTGCATGCATGCTAAGTTGCTTCTGCTGCGTCTGACTCTTTGCGACGCTATGGACTGTAGCCCACCAGGTTGCTCTGCCTGTGGGATTCTCCAGGGAAAAATTCTGGAGTGGGTTGCCGTGGCCTCCTCCAGTGGATTTTCCTGACCCAGGAATTGAACCTGCATCTGTTAACATCTCCAGCATTGGCAAGAGGGTTCTTTACCACTAGCACCACCTAGGAAGTCCCCATGCCTCATAGCAGAATACACAAATATGGCATTAGAAAGAGCCTATTAATACAAAATTACAACCAAATTATATGAGATGAACATTTAATAACATAGATAATAAAAATTATACAATTAAGAGTTTTTTTGTTACTGATATATTGGGTATTTAAAATATTTTCGTTGAAAAATGCAT
Organism: Ovis canadensis; assembly: GCF_042477335.2. NCBI lineage: Eukaryota > Metazoa > Chordata > Mammalia > Artiodactyla > Bovidae > Ovis > Ovis canadensis. Next base: position 20,737,236 of record NC_091248.1, read on the forward strand.
AATGAATGAAGATACAGTTTCAAAATAAGAAAGCTCAATTGCATATTAATGACCTACCATCACTGGCTTGAGCATGTTTACCTTTTGCTTTATTTTGTTTCATTCCACTGCCCCTCCCCACTGACAGTTGTTTGAACAATGAAGTGTAGATTTAAGAGACAAAGACATTTTTTTCCCTGAGATATCACATTATCGTTTGCTATTTACATGATAAGTAATAATTTGTCAGCTTCCCAAGCTTCAGTTACTCACATATACAGCTGCAGTGCCGCTCTTTACCATCTAAAATTACAAATGGCACTGTGGTCTGTTGCCTGCTGCTGATATCACTTTATGACTCCTACCCACATCCCTACTGTGATAAACACTGTATCGATAAGCCTAAAAAGCTTCTGGCATGTATGCAGTGCTCAGGTGAGCTTTATTTTTCATAAGGATGCTAACATAAAATGCTTTAAACTCAGAATTTGGGAATCGTATCTGCCCACATTAAATTTTATGATACCATGATGTGAACTGAAGAAAGTGTATAAGTAAGTTGAGACTTATATTTCTAACAAATTCAGGCACCATGTTTTCCAAAATAATGAATTGGGAAGTCTGAAAAGATTATGGAAGGGGAGAGCCTCCAGGCAAACTTTGAAAGGTCTTGAAGGTTAGAATTCAGGAGTTTATCTTGAGATCATGTTTGGTCCACTGAATGATCATCCACTCTGGGCTAATGTAGAACAGAGAGCACCCCTAGCATGAGAAGAAATACAAAGAACGAGATATAGGGGCCATGGAGAGGGAGAGGCGACTGTAGGAGGCTCTGCATGGGCTTCCCTGGGACACAATGACTGCTGAGAATTCAGTCAAAGAAGGGACTGTTTGTATGGCACCATTAGCTGGCTGGACTGTAGTCAATGGCCAGGGATGGAGAATGAGGATGGTTAGATGAGAGTGACAGCGCACAGATGCCCCGTGCAAGGGGCTGGGGAGGCTGGGCGGGGGGACTTGGGAAAATTTAGAACCTGGAGGAACATCAGGGACCTTTGAATGCAAAAAATGTGTATAAAGTCAGACTTAAGAGTTGGAATGTAGTTGTGGAGCCAGAGTCTGTGGGACATCATACGTCACACAGTATTTTTCGATCTTTATCAGAAGAACAATTAAGGGGCTCGCGTGGTGGTCCAGTGGTAAGACTCTGCTCTTCCACTACAGTTGACATGGATTTGATCCCTGGCAGGGGAATTAAGATCTCACATGCTGTGTGGCCAGAAAATAAAACAAAGAACTTCATTAAAATATTCTACAAAGATAAGCAATTAAAAACCATGGGGTCTGAAGATTCGTGTGTGAAATAGCATCTTTGGTTGGCCATGGAGGTGGGACTGAGTAGAAGGTAAAGCTGGTATGTGTAGGTCATGTGGAGATATTTTGGTCCCAGGAAAGGGGAGAGATGGTGATGGCTTTGACTAGGACACTGATGAGGTGTTTGGTACAGAGTGAAGAGATTTGCTAGGAATAATACACCAGGACCCAGAGGAGAGGGTGTCTGGACTCACTGTCACCTTCTGAATTGTACCCATGGGTGGGTGATGGTGACAATCAAGAAAGAACACATTGGAAGAGACTTTTTTTTTTTTCATGGAAAAAAGAGGTAAGTTTGAGGATGGGTCTAGATCATAAGGAGCAGTTTATTGATTAGAAGTGTTTATTGATGAGCCAAGTCAGGGCTTCTGCAAATGGCTCAGGGGCAAAGAATCTGCCTGCCAATTCAGGAGACGCTGGAGACTTGGGTTTGATCCCTGGAGGAGGAAATGGCAACCCACTCCAATATTCTTACCATGAAAACCCCATGGCCAGAGGAGCCTGCTGGCTGTAGTTCATGGGGTAGCAAAGCAACTGAGCACACAGGCACAGCTGTTGAATGTTGTAATGAAAGTAATAAATAAAAGTAAGTAATCTCCAATTAAAATAAATAAATTTATATTTAAAAAAAAGAAAGTAATGAGTAAGCACAAGACGTCTAGGGGTGAGAGATGAATGAGAACAGAGCCTGAGGAAATTCAGTGACCACCAGAGCTCTTCTATTTCTATGTCTACTACCCACCTATTTTATCCAAAGAAATATGGATAATCCATTTTAAATGATACAAATGAACTTATATAAAAAAACAGGAAGGGACCAACAGCCACAGCAAACAAAACTTATGTTTACCAAAGGGGAAAGAGCAGGGAAGGGATAAATTAGGAGTTTGGGACTGATATATATATACCTGTGCTTCATCCAGTCCAGCGTTTCTCATGATGTACTCTGCATGTAAGTTAAATAAGCAGGCGGCAATATACAGCCTTGATGTACTACTTTCCCTACTTGGAACCAGTCTGCTGTTCCAAGTTCGGTTCTGTCACTTCTTGAACTGCATACAGGTTTCTCAGAATCAATAATTGACAAAGACTTACTGTATAGCACAAGGAACTATATTTAATGTTTTGTAATAACCTAAGGGAAAAGGATCTGAAAAAGAATAGATATATATTTGTGTATAACTGGATCGTTTTGCTGTACATCTGAAACTAACATGACATTGTAAATCAATTATATTTCAATTTAAAAAATGATTAAAATAAATTATTTGTCATTAGAAATTAGCAAAAATACGATTAACACATTTAAGGCAAGTAGCAAAATCACTTTTCTCTTCTTCCCTTGAGTTCTAAAATTATTTCCACTTCGAAGAACCCAAGAGTGGCCTCTATAGAGAGGAGATTACCTTTGGTTACACCAGTGCCCCAGCAAGGCTTCCCAGGTGGCTCTGCGGAAAATAATCTGACTGCCAATGCAGGAAACACAGGAGACATGAGTTTGGTCTCTGGGTTGGGAAGATGGCAACCCCCTCCACTATTCCTGCTTGGAGAATTCCATGGACAGATGAGTCTGGCAGGCTACTGTCCTCGGGGCCGAAGAGTCAGACTCCACTGAGTGCACCACACAAACAGTGCTCTAGCCACTCTGTCAAAAGATGCAGAAAAGATTGGGGTGCTTCTCTGTCCTTGTGACATTGAACCACAGGCCTCCGTGCCTGGAGCTTGCTAGGACAATTGACATGTTGTTCAGTCGCTCAGTTGTATGCGACTCTTTGTGACCCCATGAACTGCAGCACGCCAGGCTTCCTGTCCTTCACCATCTCCCAGAGCTTGCTCAAACTCATGTCCACTGTGTCAGTGATGCCATCCAATCAGTTTTTTGAAAGTTGAGCTTTAAGCCAGCTTTTTCACACCCCTCTTTCACTTTCACCGTCATCAAGAGGCTCTTTACTCTTTGCTTTCTGCCATAAGGGTGGTATCATCTGCATATTTGAGGTTATTGATATTTCTTCCAGCAATCTTGGACTCACCCCTTTCCCAGACCAGTCTGTGTTCCATGTTCAATTCTAACTGTTGCTTCTCAACCTGCATACAGATTTCTCAGGAGGCAGATAAGGTGGTCTGGTATTCCCATCTCTTTAAGAATTTTCCACAGTTTCTTTTGATCCACACAGTCAAATGCTTTAATGTAGTCAATGAAGCAGAAAACTGAAAGTGAAAGTTGCTCAGTCCTGTCTGACTCTTTGTGACCCCATGGATTATAGAGTCCATGGAATTCTCCAGGCCAGAATACTGGAGTGGGGAGCCATTCCTTTCTCCAGGGGATGTTCTGTTCTTCAGAGGATCTTCCCAACCCAGGACCTCCTGCATTGCATGTGGATTCTTTACCAGCTGAGCTACCAGAACCCTAATGAAGCAAAAGTGGGTGTTTTCTGGAGTTCTCTAGCTTTTTCTATGATCCAATTGAGGTTGGCAATTTGATCTCCGGTTCCTCTGCCTTTTCTAATTCCAGCTTGTACATCTTGAAGTTTTCAGTTCACATACTGTTGAATCTTAGCTTGAAGGATTTTGAGCATTCCCTTGCTGGCATGTGAAATAAGTGCAATTGTGCAACAATTTAAACATTCTTTGTCATTGCCCTTCTTTGGGATTGGAATTAAAACTGACTTTTCCAGTCCTGTGGCTACTGCTGAGTGTTCTAAATTAGCTGGCATATTGAGTGCAACACATTAATAGTGTCATCTTTTAGGATATGAAATAGCTCAGCTGGAATTCCATCATCTCCACTAGCTTTGTTTGTAGTGATGCTTCCTAAGGCCCATTTGACTTCACACTCCAGCGTGTCTGGCTCTAGCTGGGTGATCACAGCATCATGGTTATCTGCATCGTTAAGATTTGTGTATAGTTCTTCTGTGTATGTTTGCCACCTCTTCTTAATATTTTCTGCTTCTGTTAGGTCCATAACAATTTGTCCTTTATTGTGCACATCTTTGATATCATACAAAAGACATGGGGGAACTGGAAACTGGTGGACAGAATTCTTTTATCTGACCCATGGTTCCTCATCCCTCTGCTGTAAAAAACAGCTCTGTTCATGTCTCTGGAACAGTGCTGGAAATGTTGAGTTAGTCATTTAGAAATGTGGATGGGGGAGAGGCTGTGTGGCCTTTCCTCTCTCACTCATCCCCCTCAGATCTTCCCTTGCTAAGATAAACAGAAGCTTGGAAGTCCTCACCCTCAGCTACAAGATCAGTAATTGACAATTTGCTGGGAATTAAAACCAATTTTCTGTGGCTACAGTCCATGCGATAGCAAAAGAGTCAGACAGGACTTATCGACTAAGCAAAAACAACAATGCAGGTAGCACACAGGAATCAAAAACCCTAGAGCTGATTACTTGAATTTGATATGATACAAAAGATTAAAAAATGATAGCTGGATTCAGGTGAGGTTATGAATCTGCTGCAAACCAATAAGGAAGACTTAATGGGTCCGTAAACACCATAAATATCTCCAGTGCTTAGAATCCTACAGAAAAGTTAGTAAGCTCAATAAATATGGTTGAGGATACTTGAAAGAATTAGTGCCTGAGTTGTAGAGCACATGTTTTATCTTAAGTCAGGGGAATGCTGGCTGGATTAAAGAGAGGAACGAGTCTGAAAAATAAACAACCATTTGTGTTGTCTTGATCTCCCTAGAGATCTAAGCTATTCCTAGTAATTACAAAACACAAAGTAATCTGTCCTTGTTACAAAGGAATGTGATGCTGATAATCATATACTTTCAAATGTCATGGAAACCCCAAGAAGTACTGAGATAACAGGTCCCATAGTAATTTCTCCCTAGTGCTGCACCTTCTCTGTTCCAGGTGGGATACTCAAATTCCTTTATAATGGTCCTTTCCTTATACCAGACTGGGGAGACAGGGCTGCCTTCCCCCAGTTTTTCTCACTGGCCCCTTTAGTATAGGATGGAAGGACTTCAAAACTGTTGCTTAGATCCTAGTAGTGAAGTCACAAAACTTAAACCTTAACCACAGCTCCAGCAGGAGTTCAGTTCAGCTCAGTCGCTCATTCCAGTCCAACTCTTTGTGATCCCATGGATTGTAGCACACCAGGCTTCCCCGTCCTTCACCCACTCCTGGAGCTTGCTCAAACTCATGTCCATCGAGATGGTGATGCCATCCAACCATCTTGTCCTCTGTTGTCCCCTACTCCTCCAATCTTTACCAGCATCAGGGGATTTTCCAATGAGTCAGTTCCTCACGTCAAGTTGCCACAGTATTGGAGCTACAGCTTCAGCATCAGTCCTTCCAATGAGTATTCAGGGCTGCTTTCTCCTTGCAGTCCAAGGGACTCTCAAGAATCTTCTCCAACACCACAGTTCAAAAACATCAATTCTTTGGCTCTCAGCATTCTTTAATGATCCAACTTTGACATCAATACATGACTACTGGAAAAACCATAGCTTTCAGTAGACAGACTTTTGTCAACAAAGTAATGTCTCTGCTTTTGAATATGCTGTCTAGGTTGGTCATAACTTTTCTTCCACGGAGCAAGCGTTTTTCAATTTCATGGCAGCAGTCACCATCTGCAGGGATTTTGGAGCCCCCCAAAATAGTCTGTCACTGTTTCTGTTGCTTCCCCATCTATTTGCCATGAAGAGATGAGACCAGATGCCATGGTCTTCGTTTTCTGAATGTTGAGCCAACTTTTTCACTTTCCTCTTTCACTTTCATCAAGAGGCTCTTTAGTTCTTCTTCACTTTCTGCCATAAGGGTGATGTCATCTGCATATCTGAGGTTATTGATATTTCTTCCTGCAGTCTTGATTCCAGCTTGCGCTTCATTCAGCCTAGCATTTTGCATGATGTACTCTGTATTTGGAGAAGGCAATGGCAATCCACTCCAGTACTCTTGCCTGGAAAATCCCATGGACAGAAGAGCCTGGAAGGCTGCAGTCATGGGTTCACTAGGTGTCGGACACAACTGAGTGACTTCACTTTCACTTTCATGCATTGGAGAAGGAAATGGCAACCCACTCAGTGTTCTTGCCTGGAGAATCCCAGGGATGGGGGAGCCTGGTGGGCTGACTTCTATGGGGCCACACAGAGCTGGAGATGACTGAAGTGACTTAGCAGCAGCAGCAACAGCAGCAGCACTCTGTATTTAAGTTAAATAAACAGGGTGACAAAATACATCCTTGACACACTCTTTTCCCAGTTTGGAACTAGTCTGTTGTTCCATGTACAGTTCTAACTGTTGCTTCTTGACCTGAATACAGAATTCTCAGGAGGCAGGTAAGGTGGTCTGGTATTTGCATAGCTTTAAGGATTTTCCACAGTTTGTTGTGGAAGAAATTTGCACAATCATGATCTTATTTGAAATTTTAGACATTTGATTGATTTTGACAAAGAAACACATAGCATCTGTCTGAGGTTGAATAGTTTGATGATTTTGTAACAATGTGACATTTCACCAAATGAGTATAACAGTATCTGGCTTTCATAAGTGCACTTGAGAAAACCAAGGGAAACTCAATTGACACAAAGACCCAGTAATAAAATAAGAGTTTATCATTTTCATGTAGTTAAAAATCTCTTTAGAAAATATTTATTGGAATATAAGTGCTTTTGGAGAAGGAAATGGCAACCCACTCCAGTATTCTTGCCTGGGAAATCCCATGGACAGAGGATCCTGTTGGGCTATAGTCCATGGGGTTGCAAAGAGTCAGATATAACTTAGCTACTAAAACAACAACAATAACATAGTTGCTTTATAATGTTGTGCTAGGAGGAGGCAATGGCACCCCACTCCAGTACTCTTGCCTGGAAAATTCCATGGAAGGAGGAGCCTGGAAGGCTGTAGTCCATGGAGTTGCTGAGGGTTGGGCATGACTGAACAACTTCACTTTCACTTTTCACTTTCATGCATTGGAGAAAGAAATGGCAACCCACTCCAGTGTTCTTGCCTGGAGAATTCCAGGGACGGCGGAGCCTGGAAGGCTGTAGTCCATGGAGTTGCTGAGGGTCGGGCATGACTGAACAACTTCACTTTCACTTTTCACTTTCATGCATTGGAGAAAGAAATGGCAACCCACTCCAGTGTTCTTGCCTGGAGAATTCCAGGGACGGCGGAGCCTGGTGGGCTGCCATCTGTGGGGTCGCACAGAGTTGGACACGACTGAAGCGACTTAGCAGCAATAGCAGCAGCAACCTTAACCCAAACCCTAACCTCTTATCCAGGAAACACACTATGATTTTGGCAAAAATAACATTTTCAGTTCTAGTGCCTGAGCACCGTGAGAAGAAAATTTGTTTTTGTTTATAGGTGGAGAGGACAGATGTTTGGATGTATAGCAATAAACAGAAAGAAAAAGGCCATCTATGAACTGTAGAGGTGGGAGCAAAGTTGGAAATACCGACTGGTTTTGCCACAGCTACTGTACGGAATTCCATCCTGGTCTCACAAGGTGACTTTATTCCTACTCACACACATCATGTGGGGAGCCAGCAGCCAGGGATCGAGGCCCAGTCTGGGAGGCACCATGTTTCCTGGCAAGAAATTGGAGAGATGATCAAGCCTGTCAGCTCTGCAGGGCTGTTGTGTTTAAGGCAGAAGTGCTGATATTATCTGGAAATGACTTGTTTCCATGTGTACATGTGTACACACACATATTGCTGGGAGAAATGTCAATAATCTCTGATATGCAGATGACACCACCCTTATGGCAGAAAGTGAAGAGGAACTAAAAAGCCTCTTGATGAAAGCGAAAGAGGAGAGTGAAAAAGTTGGCTTAAAGCTCAACATTCAGAAAATGATCCTGGCATTCGGTCCCATCACTTCATGGGAAATAGATGGGGAAATAGTGGAAACGGTGTCAGACTTTATTTTCTGGGCCTCCAAAATCATTGCAGATGGTGATTGTAGCCATGAAATTAAGACACTCCTCGGAAGAAAAGTTTTGACCAACCTAGATAGCATATTCAAAAGCAGAGACATTACTTTGCCAACTAAGGTCCGTCTAGCCAAAGCTATGGTTTTTTCAGTGGTCATGTATGGATGTGAGAGTTGGACTGTGAAGAAGGCTGAGTGCTGAAGAATTGATACTTTTGAACTGTGGTGTTGGAGAAGACTCTTGAGAGTCCCTTGGACTGCAAGGAGATCCAACCAGTCCATTCCAAAGGAGAGCAGTCCTGGGTGTTCTTTGGAAGGAATGATGCTAAAGCTGAAACTCCAGTACTTTGGCCACCTCATGCGAAGAGCTGACTCTTTGGAAAAGACTGTGATGCGGGGAGGGATTGTGGGCAGGAGGAGAAAGGAACAACCGAGCATGAGATGGCTGGATGGCATCACTGACTCGATGGATGTGAGTCTGAGTGAACTCCGGGAGTTGGTGATGGACAGGGAGGCCTGGCGTGCTGTGAGTCATTGGGTCACAAAGAGTCGGACATGACTGAGCGATTGAGCTGAACTAGGACTCAACCCCACATGGCTGGGACTCGAACCCAGCCAACCCCCCGCTTGGGACTTAAACCCATGTGGCTGGGACTCAAACCCAGCCAAAACCCACAATACCTGGTTTCAGGACACTCATGAAGCTCAGGTTCTTGATGTCTCATGGCAGAAAGAATTCAGTGAGAGACAAAGTGATAGGTAAGAAGTGGATTTATTCGGATACAGAGAGAAGCACACTGCACAGAGAGAGGGGAAGCCATGGCCAATGCAGCCACAGGATGTGGCCTGGTTAGTTTTTATAGGCTGGGTAATTTCATATGCTAATTAGTGGGAGGACTATTCCAACTATTCTTGGGAATGGGTGGAGATTTCCAGGATTTGGACCACGGCCCACTCCTTGGTCTTTTGACAGTGCCTTGGAACTGTCATGGCACCTCTGGGTGTGTCATTTCACTTGCTGATTTAGGATCAAGGTCTAGCCCTTGGTTCCATTTGATTCTAATCAGTTTATGTTGTGTCCTTGGGCTATGTCATTCTTTGAAATTTGTGCCCTGCCCCTTTCCCTCCTGTTACACTGTGATTAACACACAAATATATGTTACTAGTTGCTGAAAATTGATGCTGTTGCTTCATTAAATTCACCGGTATTCTAATAAAGAAGTATTAGAAGCCACAATTCACATACATAGAAAGTAAAGTGCAAGGTCTCCTGGATACATCCAAGTAATATACCCATTAGAGGAAAGCAACTTCAGTTTCTTCAGTATTACTTGTTGGGGCATAGACTTGGATTACTGTGTACTGAGTGGTTTGCCTTGGAAACGAACAGAGATCATTCTGTCACATTTGAGACTGTATCCAAGTACTGCACTTAGGATTCTTTTCTGACAATGATGGATACTCCATTCCTTCTAATGGATTCTTGCCCACAGTAGCAGATACAATGGTGATCTGACTTAAATTGACCCATTCCAATCCATTTTAGTTCACTGATTCCTAAAATGTCGATGTTCACTCTTGTCAAGAAGCTGAAGTTGAACGGTTCTATGAAGACCTACAAGACCTTCTAGAACTAACACCCAAAAAGATATCCTTTTCACTATAGGGGACTAGAATGCAAAAGTAGGAAGTCAAGAAATACCTGGAGTAAGGGGCAAGTTTGGCCTTGGAGTACAGAATGAAGCAGGGAAGAGGCTAATAGAGTTTCCCCAAGAGAATGCAATGGTCATAGCAAACACCCTCTTCCAACAACACAAGAGAAGACTACACATGGACTTCACCAGATGGTCAATACTGAAATCAGATTGATTATATTCTTTGCAGCCAAAGATGGAGAAACTCTCTACAATCAGCAAAAACAAGGCTGGGAGCTGACTGTGGCTCAGATCATGAACTCCTTATTGCCAAATTCAGATTTAATTGAAGAAAGTAGGTAAAACCACTAGATCATTCAGGTATGACCTTAATCAAATCCCTTATGATTATACAGTGGAAGTGACAAATAGATTCAATGGACTAGATCTGATAGACAGAGTGCCTGAAGAACTATGGATGGAGGTTGTGACATTGTACAGGAGGCAGTGATCAAGACCATCCCCAAGAGAAAGAAATGCAAAAAGGTAAAATGGTTGTCTGAGGAGGCCTTACGAATAGCTGTGGAAAGAAGAGAAGTGAAAGGCAAAGGAGAAAAGGAAAAATATACCCATTTGAATGCAGGATTCCAAAGAATACCAAAAAGAGATAAGAAAGCTTTCCTCATTGATAAATGCAAAGAAATAGAGGAAACAAAAAAATAGAATGAGAAAGACTAGAGATCTCTTCAAGAAAATTAAAGATACCAAGGGAATATTTCATGCAAAGATGGACTCAATAAAGGACAGAAATGGTACGGACCTAACAGAAACAGAAGATATTAAGAAGAGGTGGCAAGAATACACAGAAGAACTATACAAAAAAGATCTTCACAACCCAGGTAAACACGGTGGTGTGATCACTCACCTAGAGCCAGACATCCGGGAATGTGAAGTCAAGTGGGCCTTAGGAAGCATCACTACTAACAAAGCTAGTGGAGGTGATGGAATTCCAGTTGAGCTGTTTCAAATCCTGAAAGATGATGCTGTGAAAGTGCTGCACTCAATATGCCAGCAAATTTGGAAAAGTCAGCAGTGGCCACAGGACTGGAAAAGTCAGTTTTCATTCCAATCCCAAAGAAAGGCAATGCCAAAGAATGCTCAAACTACCGCACAATCGCACTCATCTCACACGCTGGCAAAGTAATGCTCAAAATTCTCCAAGCAAGGCTTCAACAGTACATGAAGCTTGAACTTATAAGTTTAAGCTGAATTTATAAAAGGTAAAGGAACCAGAAATCAAATTGCCGACATCTGTTGGATCATTGAAAAAGTAAGAGAGTTCCAGAAAAACATCTATTTCTGCTGTATTGACTACTCCAAAGCCTTTGCCTGTGGGGAATCATAACAAACTGTGAAAAGTTCTTCAAGATGGGAATACCAGACCACCTGCCAACCTCCTGAGAAATCTGTATACAGGTCAAGGAGCAACAGTTATAACTGGACATGGAACAACAGACTGGTTCCAAATAAGAAAAGGAGTACCTCAAGGCTGTATATGGTCACCCTGCTTATTTAACTTATATGCAGAGTACATCATGAGAAATGCTGGGCTGGAAGAAACACAAGCTGGAATCAAGATTGCCAGGAGAAATATCAATAACCTCAGATATGCAGATGACACCACCCTTATGGCAGAAAGTGAAAAAGAACTAAAGAGCCTCTTGATGAAAGTGAAAGAGGAAAGTTAAAATGTTGGCTTAAAACTCAGCATTCAGAAAATGAAGATCATGACATCTGGTCCAATCACTTCATGCCACATAGATGGGGAAACAATGGAAACAGTTACAGACTTTATTTTTTGGGCTCCAAAATCACTGTAGCTGGTGACTAGAGACATGAAATTAAAAGATGCTTGCTCCTTGGAAGAAAAGTTATGACCAACCTATATGGCATATTAAAAAGCAGAGACATTACTTTGTTGGTAGAGGTCTGTCTTGTCAAAGCTATGGTTTTCCTGTGCTCATGTATGGATGTGAGAGTTGGACTGTGAAGAAGGCTGAGTGCCGAAGAATTGATGCTTTTGAACTGTGGTGTTGGAGAAGACTCTTGAGAGTCCCTTGGACTGCAAGGAGATCCAACCAGGCCATTCTAAAGGAAATCAGTCTTGAATATTCATCGGAAGGACTGATGCTGAAGCTCAAATTCCAGTACTTCACATCATCTGACTCAAAGAACTGACTCGTTAGAAAAGACCGTGATGTGGGGAAAGACTGAGGGCAGGAGGAGAAGGGGATGGCATAGGATGAGATGGTTGGATGGTATCAGCAACGCAATGGATGTGAGTTTGAGCAAACTCCAGGAGCTGGTGTTGGACAGGGAGGTCTGGCGTGCTACAGTCCATGGGGTCTCAAAGAGTTGGACGGGACTGAGGGACTGAACTAAACTGAACTGAAGTGAGAAGTAAACAATTCCCACCCCAACCCCACACTCCCCCCACCATGAGCTGGGGGTATATTGTGACTATTGAGAGAGTCAGTTCCTAGGCAAATGGATAAGAAGTCCGGGAGTCCAGGAGGAGAGAGGGATCTAGGATTCTCAAGGAGGAAGAAAGGATAAACTGCTTTTTTTTTTTTCTCTACATTCCATAGTATTAATCACATAAATTTTTTTTTTCTCTTTAAGCCCAGAATTGTCTTAAAAAATAAACTTAGTTTAAACCCTGTGCTCAGTTCAGTTCAGTCGCTCAGTCGTGTCCGACTCTTTGAGACTTCATGAATTGCAGCATGCCAGGCCACCCTGTTCATCACCATTGCCTGGCGTTCACTCAGACTCATGTCCATGGAGTCCGTGATGCCATCCAGCAATCTCATGCTCGGTTGTTCCTTTCTCCTACTGCCCCCAATCCCTCCCAGCATCAGAGTTTTTTCCTATGAGTCAACTCTTCACATGAAGTGGCCAAAGTACTGGAGTTTCAGCTTCAGCATCATTCCCTACAAAGAAATCCCAGGGTTGATCTCCTTCAGAATGGACTGGTTGGATCTTCTTGCAGTCCAAGGGACTCTCAAGAGTCTTCTCCAACACCACAGTTCAAAAGCATCAGTTCTTCGGTGCTCAGCCTTCTTCACAGTCCAACTCTCACATCCATACATGACCACTGGAAAAACCATAGCCTTGACTAGATGGACCTTAGTTGACAAAGTAATGTCTGCTTTTGAATATGCTATCTAGATTGGTCAAAACTTTTCTTCAGAGGAGTAAGTGTCTTTTAATTTCATGGCTGCAATCACCATCTGCAGTGATTTTGGAGCCCCCCAAAATAAAGTGTGACACTGTTTCCACTGTTTCCCCATATATTTCCCATGAAGTGATGGGACCAGATGCCATGATCTTCATTTTCTGAATGTTGAGCTTTAAGCCAACTTTTTCACTCTCCTCTTTCACGTTCATCAAGAGGCTTTTTAGCTCCTCTTCACTTTCTGCCATAAGGGTGGTGTCATCTGCATATCTGAGGTTATTGATATTTCTCCCAGCAATCTTGATTCCAGCTTGTGCTTCTTCCAGTCCAGCGTTTCTCATGATGTACTCTGCATATAAGTTAAATAAGCAGGGTGACAATATACAGCCTTGATGTACACCTTTTCCTATTTGGAACCAGTCTGTTGTTCCATGTCCAGTTCTAACTTCTGCTTCCTGACCTGCATACAGATTTCTCAAGAGGAAGGTTAGGTGGTCTGGTATTCCCATCTCTTTCAGAATTTTCCAAAGTTTATTGTGATCTACACAGTCAAAGGCTTTGGCATAGTCAATACAGCAGAAATAGATGTTTTTCTGGAACTCTCTTGCTTTTTCCATGATCCAGCAGATGTTGGCAATTTGATCTCTGGTTCCTCTGCCTTTTCTAAAACCAGCTTGAACATCAGGGAGTTCACGGTTCACATATTGCTGAAGCCTGGCTTGGAGAATTTTGAGCATTACTTTACTAGCATGTGAGCTGAGTGCAATTGTGCGGTAGCTTGAGCATTCTTTGGCATTGCCCTTCTTTGGAATTGGAATGAAAACTGATCTTTTCCATTCCTGTGGCCACTGCTGAGTTTTCCAAATTTGCTGGCATGTTGAGTGCAGCACTTTCACAGCATCATCTTTCGGGATTTGAAACAGCTCAACTGGAATTCCATCACGTCCACTAGCTTTGTTCGTAGTGATGCTTTCTAAGGCCCACTTGACTTCACATTCCAGGATGTCTGGCTCTAGATGAGTGATTACATCATCATGATTATCTGGGTCTTGAAGATCTTTTTTGTACAGTTCTTTTGTGTATTCTTGCCACCTCTTCTTAATATCTTCTGCTTCTGTTAGGTCCATACCATTGCTGTCCTTTATCAAGCCCATCTTTGCATGAAATGTTCCCTTGGTATCTCTAATTTTCTTGAAGAGATCTCTAGTCTTTCCCATTCTGTTGTTTTCCTCTATTTCTTTGCATTGATCACTGAAGAAGGCTTTCTTATCTCTTCTTGCTATTCTTTGGAACTCTGCAGTCAGATGCTTGTATCTTTCCTTTACTCCTTTGCTTTTTGCCTCTCTCCTTTTCACAGCTATTTGTAAGGTCTCCCCAGACAGCCATTTTGCTTTTTTGCATTTCTTTTCCATGGGGATGGTCTTGATCCCTGTCTCCTGTACAATGTCATGAACCTCATTCCACAGTTCATCAGGCACTCTATCTATCAGATCTAGGCCCTTAAATCTATTTCTCACTTCCACTGTATAGTCATAAGGGATTTGATTTAGGTCATACCTGTATGGTTTAGCGGTTTTTCCTACTTTCTTCAATTTGAGTCTGAATTTGGTAATAAGGAGTTCATGATCTGAGCCACAGTCAGCTCCTGGTCCTGTTTTTGTTGACTGTATAGAGCTTCTCCATCTTTGGCTGCAAAGAATATAATCAATCTGATTTTGGTGTTGACCATCTGGCGATGTCCATGTGTAGAGTCTTCTCTTGTGTTGTTGGAAGAGGGTGTTTGCTATGATCAGTGCGTTTTCTTGGCAAAACTCTAATAGTCTTTGCCCTGCTTCATTCCGCATTCCAAGGCCAAGTTTGCCTGTTACTCCAGGTGTTTCTTGACTTCCTACTTTTGCAT
Organism: Ovis canadensis; assembly: GCF_042477335.2. Taxonomy (NCBI): domain Eukaryota; kingdom Metazoa; phylum Chordata; class Mammalia; order Artiodactyla; family Bovidae; genus Ovis; species Ovis canadensis. Next base: position 20,752,253 of record NC_091248.1, read on the forward strand.
TCTAGTCCCCTATAATGAAAAGGACATCTTTTTAGGTGTTAGTGCTAAAAGGCCTTGTGGGTCTTCATAAAACCGTTCAACTTCAGCTTCTTCAGCATTACTGGTTGGGGCATAGACTTGCTAACTGTGATTTTGAATGGTTTGCTTTGGAGATGAACAGAGAACATTCTGTCGTTTTTGAGACTGCATCCAAGTACTGCATTTTGGACTCTTTTGTTGACCATGATGGCTACTCCATTTCCTCTAAGGGATTCCTGCCCGCAGCAGTAGATATAATGGTCATGTGAGTTAAATTCACCCATTGCAGTCCATTTTAGTTCGCTGATTCCTAGAATGTCGAAGTTCACCCTTGCCATCTCTTGTTTGACCACTTCCAATTTGCCTTGATTCATGGACCTGACATTCCAGGTTCCTATGCAATGTTGTTCTTTATAGCATCGGATCTTGCTTCTATCACCAGTCACATGCACAACTGGGTATTGTTTTTGTTTTGGCTCCATCCCTTCATTCTTTCTGGAGTTACTTCTCCACTGATCTCCAGTAGCATATTGGGCACCTAATGACCTGGGGAGTTCCTCTTTTGGTATCCTATCATTTTGCCTTTTCGTGCTGTTCATGGGGTTCTCAAGGCAAGAATAATGAAGCGGCTTGCTATTCCCTTCTCCAGTGGACCAGGTTCTGTCAGACCTCTCCACCACGACCCACACGTCTTGGGTTGCCCCGCAGGCATGGCTTGGTTTCATTGTACTAAGGATTACATAACAACAATGTATCCTGCTTCAGGAAAGTTTCTCCTTCCTGAAAACCTTCTGACTAATCCTGATATTTTAGAATACATATTAGGGGAGTGAGTCTGATAGGCTCTTTCTATTGTTAAATTCTAATCCTATTATCCTAAAATGTAAATTGTGGGAGTGGGTCAGGTAAAAGTTTTACAACCTTGAGACATCTTTTGATTATTGTAATAACTAATTTAAAAAGTATATAATTCCCTTACTAAAAGCTAGCAAAGGGGGCACTCTCGGCCCACCTTCTGATGTTTGAAACTTTCCTTGTCCCTCTCACTGTAATAAACCTTTTGCCACCCAAGAGCCCTGAGTGGTCAAGCCTGGTCTCTGGTCCTGAAGCTAAATCTTTGGAGATCACGAGTCTGACTTCGTTCACCGCAAACTATCACTATGGTTTAGGGACATTGCCCATCTCAGCTCAGCTCACAGAGGTCATCCTGGCTGGCTCACCTAAGGAGCCCAATTAACAGAAGTCACGAATACTGGAGATCTTTTTAAAAAGTTAACTTATTTTTATTGATGTAGTTTCAGGTGGACAGCAAAGTGATTCAGTTACACATACATATATATTTTTTCAGATTCTTTTCTTTTATAGATTACTATGAAACACTGAGTAGAATGCCCTGTATAGGTCTTAATTGGGAGCATGGGATTGGCTGAGTGTACCAGGTAAGAGTCCAGGACCCTTAACTCCCGACCTTTACTAATACAGAACTTGCAAAGGCAAGAGTTAAAAGTTTTGCAACCCATAAATCAACACATACAGGATCCAAATTTTGAAGAGTTACAGTGATCAGAAAAGAAGAGTTCTTGGAAGAAAGTTTCCAGTGTGCTGGGAACCCCTTGTCCCCACCACCTGCAACTGGAAAGTGGGAAGCACATTGCCAGTGTTTCAGGGAAAGTTTCCACAATCCCTGGGCAGTGGACTGATACCAGTTCACAGCCTGTTAGAATCTGGGACACACAGCAAGCAGTGAGCTCAGTGAGCCAAACTTCTTTTGCTGGTCCCTGTCCTTTTCATTACCGCCTGAACCATCCCCCATCCCTCTCTAGCCCATGGAAAATTGTCTTCCACAAAACCTGTCCCTGGTGCTAAAAAGGATGAGGACAACTATTTTAGGGGACACCATGAACAGGTGTCAGATTCATGCCTGACAAATATCATCAGACACAAGGCTGATTGAATGGGCTATGGGAGTTATGTTCTTATCATCAGAGAATTGCAGGAAAAATCCGAGGACCTATAATTATTTCGCTCACATGACAAGGCTGGCCTGGCTTCAGATTGGGTCTGACTAGTCAGTGGAGAGAAGAGGAAGGTTAACCTGTGATTGTATCTACTAAGTTATTGCTCCACTGCCCTAAAGACCAGACACCCTTTTATCTCTCTGGCATCTCATCTTACTTTTCACCAGGTAAGGATACTAAATCAAGGATTTAAGATTAAATCTTTTAAATTAAAGGATATCCATAAAATCATAGGTTATCAATGATCTAAATTCACAGATCAGCTCATTTCAGTTCAGTTGCTCAGTCATGTCCAACTCTTTGCGACCCCATGGACTAAAAAGCAGAGACATTACTTTGCCAACAAAGGTCCGTCTAGTCAAGGCTATGGTTGTTCCAGTGGTCATGTATGGATGTGAGAGTTGGACTGTGAAGAAGGCTGAGTGCTGAAGAATTGATGCTTTTAAACTGTGGTGTTGGAGAAGACTCTTGAGAGTCCCTTGGACTGTAAGGAGATCCAACCAGTCCATCCTAAAGGAAATCAGTCCTGAATATTCACTGGAAGGAATTCGTAGATAGATCACAAATAAACCTACACTGGGTTCATTTTGGTCCACATGCAACATGCTGAGACACTGAGTCTCAAAGGGGGTTTATTCACAGTGTGGCCAAGGAGGAGAGGGGAAAACAAATCTCAAATCTGCCTCCCCAAAGGGCTCAGTCTTTACAGGATAATGCATAAAGAAGCAGAATGGTCCATGTACAGGGTGCATGGGGAAAGGTGGTTTTAAGAAGATATGGGAAAGGAATCTGAATAAGAATGTATGTATGTATGGACCAGTGAGTTACTTTGCTATACATTTGAACAACTAACACAACCTTATAAATCAACTATATTTTAATAAAAAATAAATTTTATAAAAAGGTGGGATCTTTCATCCTGAAGGAGGTAGAAGGGGGACAGGATTAAAACTTTGGAGCTTTGGGTTGTTACCTAACTATACCTGGATATTCTCATTTCAGAGGATCTATCAACTGTATGTCCATTTATTGTCTAATTACTTTTTTACCTGGTAGCTCAGATGGTAAAGAATCTGCCTGCAATGCGGGAGACCTGGGTTCTATCCCTGGGTCAGGAAGATCCCCTGGAGAAGGAAATGGCAACCTACTTCAGTATTCTCACCTGGAAAATTCCACAGACAGATGAGCCTGGCAGGCTACAATCCATGGGGTCGCAAAGAATCAGACATGACTGAGTGAATAGCACTACCTTTTTACTATCTTTTACAATGATATATATATGTGACCTTGGAAGAAAGAGGTTTTGGAAATTTTAGTTCATTTTCAAAATTCTGAAAACCTATTATTTAGAATACACTATCATTTGGTACATATTATATAATTGTGTGTTGTAAAGTAAGTCAAATTCATGATGGAAAATAAAATTGGGACTACTTGTTACCCAAATAATAGTGTCATCTTCAGTCAAATATTTCAGAAATAATGTAATACATAGATATATTTGGGGAGTTTAGGGAATAGGCTTTGAGTGCCGAAGAATTGATGCTTTTGAACTGTGGTGTTGGAGAAGACTCTTGAGAGTCCCTTGGACTGCAAGGAGATCCAACCAGTCCATTCTGAAGGAGATCAACCCTAAGATTTCTTTGGAAGGAATGATGCTAAAGCTGAAGCTCCAGTACTTTGGCCACCTCATGTGAAGAGTTAACTCATTGGAAAAGACTCTGATGCTGGGAGGGATTGGGGGCAGGATGAAAAGGGGTTGACTGAGGAAGAGATGGCTGGATGGCATCACAGACTTGATGGATGTGAGTCTGAGTGGACTCTGGGAGATGGTGATGGACAGGGAGGCCTGTTGTGCTGTGATTCATGGGGTCGCAAAGAGTCAGACAAGACTGAGGGACTGAACTGAACTGAAGACATAAACGAAACACAAGTGAAGATGGATACCCTCATGGTACCCAAGTGGAAAGTTGAAACAAACTAATGATTGAGAAAAAGGCATCAAGAAAGGGTGATAGTTATGTCAGGTATTTAAGAAAGAAAAAAAGAGGGGCGGTCCTAAGATGGCGGAGGAATAGGATGGAGAAACCACTTTCTCCCTCACAAATTCCTCAAAAGAACATTTCAACGTGGGGCAAACTCCACAAAACACCTTCTGAATGCTGGCAGAGGACATCAGGCACCCAGAAAAGCAGATCATTGTCTTCAAAAAACAGGTAGGAAAAAATATAAGACGAAAAAAGAGACAAAGGCGGTGGGGAGGGAGCTCTGTCCCGGGAAGGGAATTTTAAGAAGAGAGGTTTCCAAACACCAGGAAACACTCTCCCTGCTGAATCTGTGGCGAGCCTTGGAAGCACAGAGGGCAACATAACAGGAAGGAAAAATAAATAAATAATTAAAACCAACAGATTACAAGCCCAACAGTGACTCCCCCAGTGGAAAAGCAAGGCAGATGTCTGCATCCGCCACTAGCAAGTGGGGGCAGGGCAGGGAGGCTCGGGAGGCGCGGGCTGCAGAGCTTTGTAAGAATCGGGCAGGAACGCCCCGCGCGTAACCAGAACGAACTAACTTGGGCTAGCAAACCAGACTGTGGGATAGCTACCACGCGAAAAGCTCAAATGTAAGACACCACCAGGACCGCGCACAGAACAAAGGACAGAACGGAAATAGCCAGCTGCAGACCATCCCCCACCGGGGACAGGCAGCTAGAGCCGTAAGGGCTGGAAGGGGGCAATCGCAGCCCCAGAGAGACTTTACCTACCAAACTGCAAGCAGGCTTCTTTACTAAGACTTCTGGGGGTGCTGGACAGTCACCATCTGCCTCACAAGGGGTGCCAGTGGTACACCCAGAAAACTGAGCAGCAGAGACAGGAAAGGCGACATGTCACAGCAACCACGCTCGCCAAACACCTGAGATACGCGGACCTGGGAAGGGCACAAAATGCAGTCCCAACCAAATCTGCACCTCTGAGGGCTGCCTGAAAGCTGAACGTGAGCGGCTTAGACCAGGGAGGTGCACGCAGCCTAGGGCTGGCCTCAGACGGTTCCCGGCTGAGCATCATAGAGCCGGAGGAGTTTGTGCGCCGCGAGCAGGGACAGGCCCAGCGGGACTGAGACACTGCATGCACACGACAGTGCTATTTGTTTGCAGCATCCCTACCTCCCCACAGCGCAACTGAACACGTGAGACTAAAGAAAAAAAAAGTGTCCACCACCGCCCCCCTGTGTCAGGACAGAAATCAGACACTGAAGAGACCAGCAAACAGAAGAAGTTAAACAGAGGGAACCGCCTTTGAAGTGACCCCACACTGCCTACCACACCAGAGGAAGGGCCAGATATATCTTTACTATTTTTACAATCATTCCCTTTTTTTTCTTTTTTCTTTTTCTTTTTTTTGTTTTGTTTTGTTTTTTGTTGATGCTGTTGTGGGGTTGTTTTTTCTTCTTCTCTTTTTCTTCCTTTTTTTTTTTCTAAATTTTTAAAATTGTTAAGTCCTCTATTTCTCCTCTAATTTTTATCTCTATAACCTACTTTTACTTTTAAAAAAAAAGACTAATTTTTAAAGCAAACACCATATATAGTCTTTGTGTGGTTGTTGGTGGTGTTTTTAAATAATTCTTGTGGCTCTTTTTTTTCCTGTTTTTTTTCTTTTTCCTTCTTCTTCTTTTCTTTAATATTGTATTTTTGAAAATCCAACCTCTACTCTAGATTTTTAATCTGTGCTTTTTGGTTTTTGTTGTCAATTTTGTACATGTAAAAACCCAAACTTCATTACCCAGTTTTACCTGAGAGCGAGATTACTGGCTTGACCACTCTCTCCTCCTTTGGACTCTCCTTTTTCTCCAACAGGTGACCTCTGTCTCTTCCCTCCCCCTTCCCTTCTCGATCCAACTCTGTGAATCTCTGTGTGTTCCAGACGGTGGAGAACACCTAAGGAACTGGTTACTGGCTGGATTTGTCTTTCTCCTTTTCATTTCCCTCTTTTATCCTCCTGGCCACCTCTGTCTACTTCCTCCCTCTCCTCTTCCCTGTATAACTCTGTGAATACCTCTGAGCGGTCCAGACTGAGGAGCTCACATAAGGAAGTGATTATTGGCTAGCTTGCTCTCTCCTTTTTTGGTCCCACCTCATCTCATTCCACTCACCTCTAACTACACCCTCCCTCTTCTCTTCTCCTTGTAACTCAGTGAAACTCTCTGGGTGTCCCTCAATGTGAAGAAACTTTTCATCTTTAACCTAGATGTTTTATCATCGGTGCTGTATAGATGGAGAAGTCTAGAGGCTACTGTAAAAATAAAACTGAAAACCAGAAGCAGGAGGCATAAGTCCAAAGCCTAAGAACATCAGAGAACTCCTGAATTCAGGGAACATTAATCAATAGGAGCTCATCAAATGCCTCCATAGCTACACTGAAACCAAGCTCCACCCAACGGCCAACAAGTTCCAGAGCAAGACATACCATACAAATTCTCCAGCAACACAGGAACACACCCCTGAGCTTTAATATATAGGCAGCTCAAAGTTACTCCAAAACCATTGATGTCTCATAACCCATTACTGGTCATTCCATTGCATTCCAGAGAGAAGAAACCCAGTTCCACCCACCAGAACTCCAACACAAGCCTCCCTAACCAGGAAACCTTGACAAACCACTTATACAACCCCACCCACAGTGAGGAAGCTCCACAATAAAGAGAACTCCACAAATTCCCAGAGTACAGAAAGGCCACCGCAAACACAGCAATGTAACCAAGATGAAGAGACAGAGGAATACTCAGCAGGTAAAGGAACAGGAGAAATGCCCACCATACCAAATAAAAGAGGAAGAGATAGGGAATCTACCTGAGAAAGAATTCCAAATATTGATAGTGAAAATGATCCAAAATCTTGAAATCAAAATGGAATCACAGATAAATAGCCTGGAGACAAGGATTGAGAAGATGCAGGAAAGGTTTAACAGGGACCTAGAAGAAATAAAAAAGGTCAATATATAATGAATAATGCAATAAATGAGATCAGAAACACTGGAGGCAACAAATAGTAGAACAACAGAGGCAGAAGATAGGATTAGTGAAATAGAAGATAGGATGGTAGAAATAAATGAAGCAGAGAGGAAAAAAGAAAAACAAATTAAAAGAAATGAGGACAATCTCAGAGACCTTCAGGACAATATGAAATGCTCCAACATTCGAATTATAGGAGTCCCAGAAGAAGAAGACAAAAAGAAAGACCATGAGAAAATCCTTGAGGAGATAATAGTTGAAAACGTCCCTAAAATGGGGAAGGAAATAATCACCCAAGTCCAAGAAATCCAGAGAGTTCCAAATAGGATAAACCCAAGGCGAAACACCCCAAGACACATATTAATCAAGTTAACAAAGATCAAACACAAAGAACAAATATTAAAAGCAGCAAGGGAAAAACAACAAATAACACACAAGGGGAATCCCATAAGGATAACAGCTGATCTTTCAATAGAAACTCTTCAGGCCAGGAGGGAATGGCAAGACATACTTAAAGTGATGAAAGAAAATAACCTACAGCCCAGATTACTGTACCCAGCAAGGATCTCATTCAAATATGAAGGAGAAATCAAAAGCTTTACAGACAAGCAAAAGCTTAGAGAATTCAGCACCACCAAACCAGCTCTCCAACAAATGCTAAAGGATATTCTCTAGACAGCAAACACAAAAAGGGTGTATAAGCCCGAACCAAAACAATAAAGTAAATGGTAATGGGATCATACTTACCAATAATTACCTTAAACGTAAATGGGTTGAATGCCCCAACCAAAAGGCAAAGACTGGCTGAATGGATACAAAAACAAGACCCCTCTATATGCTTCTTATAAGAGACCCACCTCAAAACAAGGGACACATACTGACTAAAAGTGAAGGGCTGGAAAAACATATTCCACGCAAATAGAGACCAAAAGAAAGCAGCAGTGGCAATACTCATATCTGATAAAATAGACTTTAAAACAAAGGCTGTGCAAAGAGACAAAGAAGGCCACTACATAATGATCAAAGGATCAATCCAAGAAGAAGATATAACAATTATAAATATATATGCACCCAACATAGGAGCACCACAATGTATAAGACAAATGCTAACAAGTATGAAAGGGGAAATTAACAATAACACAATAATAGCAGGAGACTTTAATACCCCACTCACACCTATGGACAGATCAACTAAACAGAAAATTAACAAAGGAACGCAAACTTTAAATGATATAATAGACCAGTTAGGCCTAATTGATATCTATAAGACATTTCACCCCAAAACAATGAATTTCACCTTTTTCTCAAGTGCTCATGGAACCTTCTCCAGGATAGATCACATCCTGGGCCATAAATCTAACCTTGATAAATTTTAAAAAAATCGAAATCATTCCAAGCATCTTTTCTGACCATAGTGCATTAAGATTAGATCTCAATTACAGGAGAAAAACTATTAAAAATCCCAACATATGGAAGCTGAACAACATGCTTCTGAATAACCAACAAATCACAGAAGACATCAAAAAAGAAATCAAAATATGCATAGAAACGAATGAAAATGAAAACACAACAACCCAAAACCTGTGGGACACTATAAAAGAAGTGCTGAGAGGAAAGTTCATAGCAATACAGGCATACCTCAAGAAACAAGAAAAAAGTCAAATAAATAACCTAACTCTACATCTAAAGCAACTAGAAAAGGAAGAAATGGAGAACCCCAGGCTTAGTAGAAGGAAAGAAATCTTAAAAATTAGGGCAGAAATAAATGCAAAAGAAACATAGCAAAAATCAACAAAGCCAAAAGCTGGTTCTTTGAAAGGATAAATAAAATTGACAAACCATTAGCCAGACTCATCAAGAAACAAAGAGAGAAAAATCAAATCAATAAAATTAGAAATGAAAATGGAGAGATCACAACAGACAACACAGAAATACAAAGGATCATAAGAGACTACTATCAGCAATTATATGCCAATAAAATGGACAACGTGGAAGAAATGGACAAATTCTTAGAAAAGTACAATTTTCCAAAACTGAATCAGGAAGAAATAGAAAATCTTAACAGACCCATCACAAGCACGGAAATTGAAACTGTAATCAGAAATCTTCCAGCAAACAAAAGCCCAGGTCCAGATGGCTTCACAGCTGAATTCTACCAAAAATTTAGAGAAGAGCTAACACCTATCCAACTCAAACTCTTCCAGAAAATTGCAGAGGAAGGGAAACTTCCAAACTCATTCTATGAGGCCACCATCACCCTAATACCAAAACATGACAAAGATGTCACAAAAAAAGAAAACTACAGGCCAATATCACTGATGAACATAGATGCAAAAATCCTCAACAAAATTTTAACAATCAGAATCCAACAACACATTAAAAAGATCATACACCATGACCAAGTGGGCTTTATCCCAGGGATGCAAGGATTCTTCAATATCCACAAATCAATCAATGTAATTCACCACATTAACAAATTGAAAAATAAAAGCCATATGATTATCTCAATAGATGCAGAGAAGGCCTTTGACAAAATTCAACATCCATTTATGATAAAAACTCTCCAGAAAGCAGGAATAGAAGGAACATACCTTAACATAATAAAAGCTATATATGACAAACTCACAGCAAACATTATCCTCAATGGTGAAAAATTGAAAGCACTTCCCCTAAAGTCAGGAACAAGACAAGGGTGTCCACTTTCAATGCTACTATTTAACATACTTCTGGAAGTGTTGGCCACAGCAATCAGAGTAGAAAAAGAAATAAAAGGAATCCAAGTTGGCAAAGAAGAAGTAAAACTCTCACTGTTTGCAGATGACATGATCCTCTACGTAGAAAACCCTAAAGACTCCACCAGAAAATTACTGGAGCTAATCAATGAGTATAGTAAAGTTGCAGGATATAAAATCAACACACAGAAATCCCTTGCATTCCTATACACTCATAATGAGAAAGTAGGAAAAGAAATTAAGGAAACAATTCCATTCACCATTGCAACGAAAAGAATAAAATACTTAGGAATATATCTACCTAAAGAAACTAAAGACCTATAAATAGAAAACTATAAAACACTGATGAAAGAAATCAAAGAGGACACTAATAGATGGAGAAATATACCATGTTCATGGATTGGAAGAATCAATATAGTGAAAATGAGTGTACTACCCAAAGCAATCTACAAATTCAATGCAATTCCTATCAAGCTACCAGCGATATTTTTCACAGAACTAGAACAAATAATTTCAAGATTTGTATGGAAATACAAAAAACCTCAAATAGCCAAAGCAATCTTGAGAAAGAAGAATGGAACTGGAGGAATCAACTTGCCTGACTTCAGGCTCTACTACAAAGCTGCAGTCGTCAAGAGAGTATGATACCAGCACAAAGACAGAAATGTAGATCAATGGAATAAAATAGAAAGCCCAGAGATAAATCCACACACATATGGACACCTTATCTTTGACAAAGAAGGCAAGAATATACAATAGATTAAAGACAATCTCTTTAACAAGTGGGAAAACTGGTCAACCACTTGTAAAAGAATGAAACTAGATCACTTTCTAACACCACACACAAAAATTAACTCAAAATGGATTAAAGATCTAAATGTAAGACCAGAAACTATAAAACTCCTAGAGGAGAACATAGGCAAAAGACTCTCTGACATAAATCACAGCAGAATCCTCTATGATCCACCCCCCCCCCCCCCGAATTCTGGAAATAAAAGCAAAAATAAACAAATGGGATCTAATTAAAATTAAAAGCTTCTGCACAACAAAGGAAAATATAAGCAAGGTGAAAAGATAGCCTTCTGAATGGGAGAAAATAATAGCAAATGAAGCAACTGACAAACAACTAATCTCAAAAATATACACTCAACTTATGCAGCTCAATTCCAGAAAAATAAACGACCCAATCAAAAAATGGGCCAAAGAACTAGACATTTCTCCAAAGAAGACATACAGATGGCTAACAAACACATGAAAAAATGCTCAACATCACTCATTATCAGAGAAATGCAAATCAGAACCACAATGAGGTACCACTTCACACCAGTCAGAATGTCTGCGATCCAAAAGTCTGCAAGCAATAAATGCTGGAGAGGGTGTGGAGAAAAGGGAACCCTCCTACACTGTTGGTGGGAATGCAAACTAGTACAGCCACTATGGAAAACAGTGTGGAGATTCCTTTAAAAATTGCAAATAGTACTGCCTTATGACCCAGCAATCCCACTTCTGGGCATACACAGGAAACCAGAATTGAAAGACACACATGTACCCCAATGTTCATCGCAGCACTGTTTATAATAGCCAGGACATGGAAACAACCTAGATGTCCGTCAGCAGATGAATGGACAAGAAAGCTATGGCACATATACACAATGGAGTATTACTCAGCCATTAAAAAGAATACATGTGAATCAGTTCTAATGAGATGGATGAAACTGGAGCCGATTATACAGAGTGAAGCAAGCCAGAAAGAAAAACACCAATACAGTATACTAACACATATATATGGAATTTAGAAAGATGGCAATGATGACCCTGTATGCGAGTCAGCAAAAGAGACACAGATGTGTAGAGTGGACTTTTGGACTCAGAGGGAGAGGGAGAGGGTGGGATGATTTGGGAGAATGGCATTGAAACATGTATACTATCATGTAAGAAACGAATTGCCAGTCTATGTCCAATGCAGGATACAGGATGCTTGGGGCTGGTGAACGGGGATGACCCAGAGAGATGTTATGGGGAGGGAGGTTGGAGGGGGATTCATGTTGGGGAACGCATGTACACCCGTGGTGGATTCATGTCAATGTATGGCAAATCCAACACAGTATTGTAAAGTAAAATAAAGTAAAAATAAAAATTAAAAAAAAAAGAGACTAATATATCTGTGAAACACCAGGGAAGGAAAGAGGAAACGTGACAGAGAGGTGCCTGGCCTAGTCTGTGCAGGTCTTTGTAGACCTCTGTGAAGCTTGGAAAGAGAAGCTGATGCAAGATGTTAAGGATAGAAATGACTTGATCCAACTCCTTCTCTAGAGGCGTCACGCTGGCTATGCTGAGGATGGATGGAAGGGGCACGGGTTGAAACATGAACTACACACTATTTAGGTCACCTGACAAGGATTAGGATGCTCTGGATCAGGGTGCAAGCTCTGGAGGATGGCAGAGGTGCTGGGAGTCAGGATGTATTTTGAATATGGAGCCAACACTATTCCCTAAACCAATGGAGTCAGGAGCAAGTGAGAAAGAGAAGAATGAGTGATGACTCCAAGGTTTTTGTCATAATCAGTGGAAGGATGGGGCTGCCACCAAGTGAAATGGGGGAGTCTGAAGGGAAGCATGTTTGGGAAGAAAAATTGGCATTTCACTTCTGAACAGATTGTTTTGGTTTGTCTATTAGATAACTGCTGAAAATAGAAAATATTGGTCTATGAATCCAAGGTAAGAAGAAATAAATAGTGGAGGCAGTGAATTATCAACATGAGCAGTATTAATCTAATTATAGAAGCAAAGTAAAATTTACAGAAAGGTGGTTAATCTAAATGTATATTTGAATGAGTTTTTGAAATTGATGATGTGTAACTCTCAGAACCCAGATGATCACCTCATGACCTTTTGGGTCTTACCACCCTCCACAGAGGTAACAGCCACTCTCAGCTTTTTTTTTTTTTTTTTAAGTTAGAGAATATTGTTTCCACCCTCAGCTTTTAACAACAGAGACAGATTTGCCTATGTTTGTATACTTTCTGTACAGAATAGATTTGTATGTGTCTGGTTGCCTATGCTTAAATTTGTGCTTGTTGTAATCTCCACATTGGAGTTGTAGCTTTTTCATCTGCAGTACCATTCTATTGAAAGAATATAACACAATTTATTTTTTCATTCTCTTTGATGAACATTTTGGTGATTTCTGAATTTAGATTATTATGACATCTATAAAAGTTGTGTTTATGCTTACTGGTGAATAGACAATCACAAATATATATTTTATTGAAAATATAGCTAAGAGTAGAATGACTTGGGATTATAGAGTAGGGGCATTGCTAGTTTGAGGAGATACTCACAAAATGTGCATTCAAATGGGTATATCTTTCTTTTTCTCCTTTGTCTTTCACTTCTCTTCTTTTCTCAACTATTCGTAAGGCCTCCTCAGACAACCATGTTGCCTTTTTGCATTTCTTTCTCTTGGGGATAGTCTTGCTCACTGCCTCCTGTACAATGTCACAAAACTCCATCCATAGTTCTTCAGGCACTCTATCAGATCTAATCCTTTGAATCTATTTGTCACTTCCACTGTATAATCAGAAGGGATTTGACTAAGGTCATACCTGAATGGTCTAGTGGTTTTCCCTACTTTCTTCAATTTAAGTCTGAATTTAGCAATAAGGAGTTCATAATCTGAGCCACAGTCAGCTCCCAGTCTTGTTTTTGCTGGCTGTACAGAACTTTTCCACCTTTGGCTGCAAAGAATATGATCACTCTGATTACAATATTGACGATCTGGTGAAGTCCATGTGTAGAGTCTTCTCTTGTGTTGTTGGAAGAGAGTGTTTGCTATGACCAGTGCAAAACTCTGTTAGCCATTGCCCTGCTTCATTTTGTACTCCAAGATCAAATTTGCCTGTTACTCCAGGTATCTCTTGAATTCCTACTTTTGCTTTCCAGTCCCCTATGATGAAAAGGACATCTTTTTTGGGTGTTAGTTCTAGAAGGTCTTGTAGAACCATTCAACTTCAACTTTTTAGCAATAATTGTTGGGGCATAGGCTAAGATTACTGTGATATTGAATGGTTTGCCTTGTAAACAAACAGAGATCATTCTGTTGTTTTTGAGACTGCACCCAAGTACTGCATTTTGGACTCTTTTGTTGACTGTGATGGCTACTCCATTTCTTCTAAGGGATTCTTGCCCACAGTAGTGGATATAATGGTCATCTGAGTTGAATTCCCGCATTCCAGTTCATTTTAGTTCGCTGATTCCTAAAATTTCTATGTTTACTCTTGCCATCACCTGTTTTACCACTTCCAATTTACCTTGATTCATGAACCTTTGAATGCAGAGTTCCAAAGAATAGCACACAGAGACAAGAAAGCCTTCCTCAGTGATCAGTGTAAAGAAATGGAGGAAAACAATAGAAAGGAAAGACTAGAGATCTCTTCAAGCAAATTAGAGATGCCAATGGAATATTTCATGCAAAGATGGGCACAATAAGGAACAGAAATAGTATGGACCTAATAGAAGCCGAAGATATTAAGAAGGAGAAGCAAGAATATACAGAAGAACTATACAAAAAAGATCTTCATGACCCAGATAATCATGATGGTGTAATCATTCACCTAGAGCCACACATCCTGGAATGCAAAGTCAAGTAGGTCCTAGGAAGCATCACTATGAACAAAGCTAGTGGAGGTGATGGAATTTCAGTTGAGCTATTCCAGTTGAGCTATTTCAAATCCTAAAAGGTGATACTATTGAAGTGTCACACTCAATATGCCAGCAAATTTGAAAAACTCAGCAGTGGCCACAGGACTAGCAAAGGCCAGTTTTCATTCCAATCCCAAAGAAAGGCAATGCCAAAGGATGTTCAACTACTTGCACAATTGCACTCATCTCACATGCTAGCAAAGTAATGCTCAAAATTCTCCAAGCAAGGCTTCAACAGTATGTGAACCTAAAAATTCCAGATGTTCAAGCTGGATTTAGCAAATGCAGAGGAACCAGAGATCTAATTGTCAACATCTGCTGGATCATCAAAAAAAACAACAGAATTCCAGAAAAGCATCTATTTCTGCTTTATTGACTATGCCAAAGCCTTTGCCTGTGTGGATCACAATAAACTGTGGAAAATTCTGAAAGAGATGGGAATACCAGACCACCTGATCTGCCTCCTGAGAAATTTGTATGCAGGTCAAGAAGGAACATGTTAGAATGGGACATGAAACAACAGATTGGTTTCCAACTGGGAAAGGAGTACCTTCAAGGTTGTATGTTGTCACCTTGCTTATTTAACTTCATGTAGAGTATATCATGCAAAATGCCAGGCTGGATGAAGCATAAGCCTGAATAAGGCTTGAGGCTGAATAAGGAATCAAGATTGCTGAAGGAAATATCAATACCATCAGATACACACGTGATACAACCCTTATGGTAGAAAGTAAAGAAGAACTAAAGAGTCTCTTGATGAAAGTGAAAGAGGAGAGTAAAAAATTTGGCTTAAAACTCAACATTCAGAAAACTAAGATCATGGAATCTGGTCCCATCATTTCATGGCACATAGATGGGGAAAAATGGAAACAGTGAGAGACTTTATTTTCTTGGGCTCCAAAATCACTGCCAGTGGTGACTACTGCCATGAAATTAGAAGACACTTGCTCTTTGGAAGAAAAGCTATGGCCAACCTAAACAGCATATTAAAAAGCAGAGATATTACTTTGTCAACAAAGTTCCATATGAGTACATAGCTATGGTTTTTCCAATAGTCATGTATGGATGTGAGAGTTGGGCTGTGAATAAAGCTGGGTGCTGAAGAATTGATGCTTTTGAACTATGGTGTTGGAGAAGACTCTTGAGAGTCCCTTGGACTGCAAGGATATCAAACCAGTCCATCCTAAAGGACATCAGTCTGAATATCCAATGGAACAACTGATGCTGAAGCTGAAGCTCCAATACTTTGGCCACCTGATGTGAAGAGCTGACTCACTACAAAAGATCTTGATGCTGGGAAAGACTGAGAGAAGAGGAGAAGGGGATGATAGAGGATGGGATGGTTGGATGGCATCACTGACTCGATGGACATGAGTCTGAGTAAGCTTCAGGAGTTGGTGTTGGACAGGGAAGCCTGACATGGAGTCACAGAGTCGGACACGACTGAGTGACTGAACTGAACTGACAGTTTTCCAAAGTGTTTTTACCAATTTATGATTGTCTGCCTTTTGAAACTTAGGTTTTTCTAGCCAGAGCACAGTAATAGCTTATAATAGTTTAGTTTACCTTTCTCTGACAACTAATGTCATTGAGCATTCTGTCACCTATCATGTCCATATGGATATCCTCTGTTTTGAGGTAGATATCCTTATTTTTAAATATGATATTTTCCCCATTTTTATCCCATTGTCTGTCACCTTCTGGTTGATTTCTAAGTATTCTTTGTATATTTTATGTAAATGCATTCTCAGAGTCTTACAATTATTTTTTCTATACCATGGTAGCTTACATTTTGCTTAATGGTTTTTCAATGAACGCAAATCCTAGATTTGAATGTTTTCCTGTTTATTTTCTTTTACATTATGACTGGTGCTTTATATTTCCTGTATAAGACATTTCCCGCCCCCCTCCTTAAATTCATGAAGATTGTCTTCTATCTCTTCCAAAATTATTATCATTTTACTTTTAGATTCATAAGCCACCTGGTATGCTATTCTGTAAGGAGTCAGGTACAATGTCAAAAAGTATTTTCTTTTTCTTTCTTTTTTTTTTTTTTTTGTTGTTAAAAAGGAAAACTCGGCACCATTTAGATATATTTTCCTTCCTAAGGACCAGAGTGTCATAATCAGATCATCATATATTCATGGATCTTTCTGTCTATTCTGGCCTCGGTCCATTTTTCCAGCTTTGCATCAGGTCAGGAGAAGGCAATGGCACCCCACTCCAGTACTCTTGCCTGGGAAACCCCATGGACAGAGGAGCCTGGTAGGCTGCAGTCCATGGGGTCGCTAGGAGTCAGACATGACTGAGCGACCTCACTTTCACTTTTCACTTTTATGCATTGGAGAAGGCAATGGCAACCTAATCCAGTGTTCTTGCCTGGAGAATCCCAGGGACGGGGGAGCTTGGTGGGCTTCCGTCTATGGGGTCGACTCAGAGTCAGACATGACTGAAGCGACTTAGCAGCAGCAGGAGCAGCAGCACCAGGACAAGAGTGTCTCTGTTGTAAGCTTTAAAACATGCCTTGTATCTGTATCTCAATCCTCAAGTTCAGTTTTGATTACATAGGATCATTTCTAGTATTCTTGGCTCTTTGGTTATAGAATGACTTTATGAATACTGATTTTAAAAGACTTCTGTCACCTTGATAAAATGTACAGCTCAAGTTGAACGTGGTGATGTCTTTATAATATTGCTTTTTCCAATTCATAGACATTTTATATTTAAAAATTTACTTAGTAAAATCTAATTAGCCTTTTAATTTTTGTTTGGAGTCCTTACAGATTTTTTAAATTTAATCTACTTATAAATGTGTATAATGCTATTAATTAATACTCTTAATCAACTACAGATTACAGGTCAAGCACAGATCAGTCACAAAATTTAGTTACTTTACTAAATTCACTTATTAACATAATAATTCAGTGGTGCTTTATTTTGGATTTTCTATATATATGATAATATCTCCTGCAGATCTTTGTTTTGTATCTTTATACTTTCACCAGTATTTCCTACCTTGATATTGCACCTGCTAACATCCAGTAAAATTAATAGTAGAATTATTTTTCTTTTTCTTCAGTCCAAAAATAAATCTTTCAAAATTTTGTCTTGAACAAGATGTTGTCTGTATTTTTTATTTCTTTGTAAATACTTCTTAACAGATCAAATATGCTTCCATCTATTTCTAATTTTATGAATTTTATTTCTAGCCCTTTCATTTTATCAAATGCATTATTCTTCAGCAATTAAGATGGTCATACTTTTGAATTATTACATTGATTTATTCTTTTAATATTAAACCGACCTTGGACTATATACTGATTAATCATGATCTATTTATAGTTTTACACAAGACTGAACTAGACTTGTTAATATCTTATTTTTTAACATCATATCTATGATAAGGAGAGACATTTTCCTGAGTTTTTTCCTTTCTTACAATGACTTTATTCAGATTTTATATCAAGTTTATACTAGGTGCTCCAAACAAACTGGGCTTTTTCTAGTTTTACATTCTCTTAGAAGAATTTGTAGGAATTCAAAAACAAAACTGCCTGAGCATGAGATTTTCTTTGTGGGAAGGTTTTAAATTAGAGACACCAAATCTTTGGTTGACATAGAACTATTGAAATTTTCCATCTATCCTGCATCTGATGATTATGTCATTTAAGATGTAAGTATTATTCTAGTAATGAGTGAGATTTGAGGTTTATTTGTGGTTCTGCCAGAGCTTGTAAAACCTGACCTTAACAGGATAGAAAATCACTTGGTGACATTCAACGTTTACTTATAATTAAAAACAAAACAAAACAAAAAGAAACAACACCCTGTAGGAACATGGGAATGAGACATTTTTGATCCTGATTTAACAATATAAATCTAGAAGAAAATGCCTGCAGTAAATAGCATCATTAATGCTGAATTTTTGAAACATTAATTTAAACTAAATACAAGGTGCCTCCTCTCATTAAGTTTTCTCAGTATTCTACTGAAAATCTTAGACAGTGCAATTAGGAAGCAGAAATGCATTTATAAGTTTTGAAAAGGTAAAAAAGTCACTGTGTCTATATTATTTAAATTCTGCTTATGACAATAAACATCCCCAAAAGTCTATAGATCATTATTAAGTATAAGAAGTGAGTTTAGGGAAATTAGTGGACAAAGAGTTGTTAGATAAAACAGATCATTTTTATCAATATAGCATAAACTTAAAACACATATAAAGTATTTATGCTTATAAAATTTATAAAGCTTATAAAGGAGAAAAAATAATTATATAGCAATAAATTTACCAAAATCATACAACTATCTGGAGAAATTATAAAATATAATTGAAAGTCATCAGACACTTTAATAAAAGCAGAGATAAACCATGGTCATTCATAAGGAAACCTAGCATTGTAAACATATCTTGTGCAAAAATTAATTTATATAGATTGTTTTCAACCTTTTTGATCTGTTTAGTCCTTTAGCCTCCCCCAAATTATTAAAGACTACAAAGAGCTTTTGCTTATGCAGACTGCATCTCTCAACACTGATCTTCTTATAAATGGAAGTTCAGAAAATTTTTAAATATGTATTTTTAGTTTATTTAAAATGACAAAATCATTAGACATAAACATAAATAGCACATATTAATATTTTATAAAAGATAACTGTTATTTCCCAAACAGATATAATGAAGAGGGTGACCTCATTTCTTTATTTTTTAAATATTTATAATATCTGACAACAGTTAGCTGGATTATGGTCTTCATTTCTGTAGTCTGTTGTGATGTGTACATGAGTAGGAGAAAGGAGAATCTTGAGGACCCTCTACAAAGGTCTTGGGATGTCTCGTGTTCTTGGCTCTATGTTAAGAGCTGGCCTACATAATCAATGCATTTTAAAATCCCAAGAAGTTTTGTATATCTGTGTGCGTGTTTGTCAGGGACAGTGGTGGTTGTGTATAAGCGAAATAATATACTAGGAAAGATCTTCCTGAGCAGTATTTTAGTTTCTTCTTGATGCTGTAACAAATTACCTTGAACTCAGTGCCTTAAAACAGTGCGCATTAGTGATCTCGTCACTCATGGACAGCACACTGAAATGTCCTCAGCTGGCGAACACCCAGGTGTCCACAGGGCTGAGCTCCTTCCTGGGGTGCTGAGGCAGATGTGCTTCCTTGAATTCCCAGCTTCCATAAGCCTCTGGTATTCTTGGCGGGTGCCTCCTTCCCACCCTCAAAGCCAAGGATGACTAGTCAAGTCTCTGAATTCCATCACTCCAACTACGTTTCACATTTCCTTTTCTGGTTCTGACTCACCTAGGCAAGTCTTTTGCTGAGCAAAACCCTTGTATTGAGCCTCAGATTATCCTGGAATCATCCAGGGTAATCTCCCCAAGTCAACTCCTTAATTTAGTCACTCCTGTAAAGTCACTTTGTAATATAAGATAGATGATCACATGTTCTGCAGATTAAGATGCAGATATCTTTGGGTACCATTATTCTATCTATCAAAAATGGGCACATAAGTGAAAAAAAGTCACAGTGAAAAATAAACAAGGATCCATAAACAGATCTATGCACATAAATGTATTTCATTTCTGATTGATTACACATAGCAAGGAGGTGTTATGCATATTTCAGGGAATATTTATATGAAATCAGTTATTCATATAAAAATTAATTGGATTTGCATCATATCATACAAAACAAATCCTAGTAGGTTTAAAAAATTAAACATAAAAATAAAAAATTTGATAAATTCTACTACATTAAATTAAAAACTACTCTTAAGCAAGTAGACTTACAAAGACAGTAAAAATATAAGTCAAAAGCAGGAGAAGATATTTGTGACCAGTAAATGATTAGTATTGAAAATGCACGAAGAATTCATGATTCAGAAAGAAAAGATAAAACCCAAGTGAGCTGTATGTAAACTCTTCCCTCTTACTAGGTTCATGAGTTATAGCACACTGTAACACACAGCATCACTTGTTATAGCATCACCTCTTCACTCCATTTTATGGCAAAAATAGCATTCGATTGTACGGATATTCTGCAATCTGTTTATTCATTCATGCTTTGGCTTAGGCTGTTTCTACATTTTTGCTGTTCTGAATAATGCTACTATGAATATATGTGCACACAGACTTGTTTGCATACCTGTCTTCAGTTCTTTGGAGTACAGACGAAGGGGTTTAATTTCAGGGCACTATTGGACTTCCCATGTGGCACTGGTAAAGACCCCACCTGCCAATGCAGGTCAGACCTAAAAGATGCTGGTTTGATCCCTGCGTGGAGAAGATCCCCTGGAGGAGAAAATGGTAATTCACTCCAGTATTCTTGCTTGGACAATCCTACGGACAGAGAAGCCTGGTAGACTGCAGTCCATAGGGTCTCAGAGAGTCGGACACAACTGAAGTGACTTAGTAAGCACATGCTCCTCCTAGAGGCTTCCCAGGTGGTGCCAGTGTTAAAAATTCTTGACTCCCAAAGCAGGAGCCTCCAGTTAGATCCCTGGGTTGGAAGATTCCTTGGAGAAGGGAATGGCAATCCACTCTAGTATCCTTACCTGGGAAATTCCATGGACAGAGGGGCCTGGCAGGCTATAGACCATGGGGTTGCAAAGAGTCAGATACCACTGAAGCGACTCAGCACACAGCATGCATACCTTTTTAATAATATGGTTTTCTAACGCGTGAACATATTTTTGCATTTAATTAGATCTTGTTTAAGTTCTTTGAACAGTTTTTGAAAGTTTCAGCATAGAAGTTGGTGATTAAGAGATGGTAAGCAGGCAAACTTTGATACTGCAATCCTCTTTTATAAGAATTCATCAGGTTTTTTTTTTTTTATTAAGTATTCTTCTGGTGGTTGTAATGTTTGTAATTAGAGCCCAAAGTGCTGAAGAATTGATTCTAGCATTTTATTTTTTACTTTTTGCTATCTTATCCATTGGTTTTCTGGAGGAACAGTGTTTTGCAGTTTCCTATTCTGCCATTATTGAATATGTCCCTCTAAAAAATCCTTGTAATATGAATTCTATTATTACAATTATTTTTTAAATTTCTTTTTTTCTATTATGTTTTGTTCAAACATATGGCTTGTAGGATTGTATTTCCTTGACTAGGAATTGAACCTGGGCCAAAGCAGTGAAAACCAAGAATCCTAACACTAGGCCACCAGGGAACTCTCTGCTTTTCTTTCCTATTCCTTCCTTCTTGAATTACCTATTCAAGCCCTGTGCTCATTTTCTTTTTTTTTTTTAAAGGTCTTCATTGAATTTATTACAGTATTGCTTCTGTTTTATGGTTTTCTTTTTTTTTTTTACCACATGACATGTGGGATCTTAACTCTGACCAGGGGTCAAAATCCCACCCCCCTGCATTGGAAGGCAAAGTCTTAACCACTAGACTGTGAGGGAAGTCATCTGTGCTAATTTTCTATTGAGCTTTTTGTAGTTAGCATATAAAGAATTCTTATCACTTAACTATTTTGGAAATATGTTTCAGACTTTTTTGTACATCTTAAAAAGTTTTGCTCATGGTGAACATTTAAAATATAAGATTGTAACTATTAACATTACTCATTTTTCTTCTGTGGTATTTGTCTCAAGTGTTATGATGCTTAGAAAGTCCTTCTCTCTCCCACTAATTGCATATATTATTCTTTTACTTTCCTGTTTTCAATTGTATGAAAAGTGTGAAAGTGAAAGTGCTAGTAGCTAAGTCTTATTAAGCTCTTTGCGACCCCATGGATTGTAGCTTGCCAGGCTCCTTTGTCCATGGACTTCTCCAGGCAAGAATACTGAGATGGGTAGCCAGTCCCTTCTCCAGAATTACATGAAAACTTTAATCCAATTGCAAATTAATTTTCTATATAGCATATGATATTAATCTAAGTTAATAATTTTCTTTTAATTAACTACTTCAAGTCTGATTCCTATGTTCTAAAAGAAAAGAAAAAACAAAAAAACAGGGTCAATCAGCCATGTGGAATATTAACTTTATTATGTACTAACATTTTAGTTGCATCTTTTCTGAACAATGGACACCATTTGTGTCTTTATAATGTGCTTAAGTATCTCTAATATCTGCTCTACTCTAAACCTTAGTATTCTTTATAAAAATTGTCTGCACTTTAAGAGTGGGTTTATTCTCCCATATCGTTTTGTCTACATAACATATATGTATCTCTCCACTTAGAGACTTTTCATAGTGACTGAATGGAAATAATTTACAGAGAATTGTATATTCATAATTTGTTGTTCAGTCACTCAGTTGTGTTTGATTTTTTTGCATCCCCATGAGCTACATAGAGCATACCAGTCTTCCCTGTCCTTCACCGTCTCCTGGGGTTGGCTCAAATTCATGTCCACTGAGTCAGTGATGCTATCTAACAGTCTCATTCTCTGCTGCTCCCTTCTCTTTTTGCCTTCAGTCTTTCCAGCATCAAGATCTTTTCCAATGAGTCGGCTCTTTGCAACAGGTGGCCAAAGTATTGGAGCTTCAACTTCAGCATCAGTCCTTCCATGAATGTTCAGGGTTAATTTTCTTTAGGTTTGACTGTTTTGATCTCCTTGCTGTCCATGGGACTCTTGAGTCTTCTCCAGCACCATAGTTTGAAAGCATCAATTCTTCAGTGTTTAGCCTTTTTTATGGTCCAACTCTAATATCCATATAGAAAGAAAAGAAAGTGAAGTCACTCAGTCGTGTCTGACTCTTTGCAACCCTGTGGACTGTAGCCCACCAAGCTCCTCTGTCCATGGGATTCTTCAGGCAAGAATACTGGAGTGGGTTTCCATTTCCTTCTCCAGGGGATCTTCCTGACCCAGAGATCAAACCCAGGTCTCCTTCACTGCAGGCAGACACTTTATCCTCTGAGCCACCAGGGAAGCCATATATGACTACTGGAAAAACTGTATCTTTGACTGTATGGAATTTTGTTGGCAAAAAGCTGTGTCTTTGTCATAGCTTTCCTTCCAAGGAGCAAGCATCTTTTAATCTCATGGCTGCAGACACCATTCACAGTGATTTTGGAGCCCAAGAAAATAAAATCTGTCACTCTTTCCACTTTTCCTCCTTCTATTTGCCATGAAGTGATGGAACTAGATGCCATGATTTTATATTCATAATAAAAAAACAATTTGTTTTTGTTTAGACATTAAGTGCCATTTTAAATTATTTTAACAGGCAAAATCAAGAAAATATGGGAACTTCATATGGCTCATACATTCTGAAAAAAAATGTGGAAGTGAGCACAGGAAGCTGGCAGTCCTGATTTGTAGATGTGAGTTTATGCTCTGCTACTCAGTGATATCTGTCTAAGTTATGTGGGGCTCAGGTTTCTCAAATGCAAATACAATGTCTTAACCGGCAAATGTAGGCAGCCATAATTTTTCTTCTCTAATATAGTTAATTACAAAGTGATAAATATAATTCCCTGTTCTATATAGTAGGCCCTTGTTTATTTTATATAAAGTGATGTGTATATGTTAATCCCAAACTCCTAATTTATCTCTTCCCTCTCCTCTTTGGTAACCACAAGTTTGTTTTTTATGTCTGTGAGTCTATTTCTGTTTTATGAATACGTTCATTTGGGTCATCTTTTATTCCACATATAAGTGGTATCATATGGCATATGCTTTTCTCTGTCTGGCTCACTTCATATAGTATGATAATCTCTAGGTTCATCCATGTTACTGCATATGGCAAATATTTTGGATATTTTTATGGTTGAGCAGTATTTCATTGTATAAATGTGCCACATTTTCTTTCATTCATCTGTCAGTGGGCATTTAGATTGTTTTCCTGTTTTGGTTATTGTGGACAGTGCTGCAATAACAATGGGTTGCATGTATCTTTTCAAAAAGTGGGGTTTTTTGATATAAACCTAGGAATGAAATTTCTGAGTCATATGGCAGATCTATTTTTAGTTTTTTGAGGAACCTGCATGTTGCTCCCCATAATTGGTTGCACCAACTTACATTCCCACAAACAGGGAAGGAGGGCTTCTTTTCCTCCACACCCTCTCTAGCACTTAACCAGACTGATTTGAGAAAATATTGCTGTAATTTATGTCAGAGAATGTTTTAGGCAAACATAATTTTAACAAGGAATTTTCATATAGAATGTTGTGTAAAGTTGTTTGGTAAAACAAAATATGCTATACATATATAAGGCAATCCCAGTTCAGTTCAGTTCAGTTGTTCAGTCGTGTCCGACTCTTTGCGACCCCATGAATCGCAGCATGCCAGGCCTCCCTGTCCATCACCAACTCCCAGAGTTCACTCAAACTCAGGTCCATCGAGTCGGTGATGCCATCCAGCCATCTCATCCTCTGTCATCCCCTTTTCCTCCTGCCCCCAATCCCTCCCAGCATCAGAGTCTTTTCCAGTGAGTCAACACTTCTCATGAGGTGGCCAAAGTACTGGATTTCAGCTTCAGCATCATTCCTTCCAAAGAAATCCCAGGGCTGATCTCCTTTAGAATGGACTGGTTGGATCTTCTTGCAGTCCAAGGGACTCTCAAGTGTCTTCTCCAACACTACAGTTCAAAAGCATCAATTCTTTGGTGCTCAGCTTTCTTCACAGTCCAACTCTCACATCCATACATGACCACTGGAAAAACCATAGCCTTGACTAGACGGACCTTTGTTGGCAAAGTAATGTCTCTGCTTTTCAATATGCTATCAAGGTTGGTAATAACTTTCCTTCCAAGGAGTAAGCGTCTTTTAATTTCATGGCTGCAGTCACCATCTGCAGTGATTTTGGAGCCCCCAAAACAAAGTCTGACACTGTTTCCACTGTTTCCCCATCTATTTCCCATGATGTGATGGGAGCAGATGCCATGATCTTCGTTTTCTGAATGTTGAGCTTTAAGCCAACTTTTTCACTCTCCTCTTTCACTTTCATCAAGAGGCTTTTTAGTTCCTCTTCACTTTCTGCCATTAGGGTGGTGTCATCTGCATATCTGAGGCAATTCCAGACCTCTACAAATTAATTTAAGATCCTGACCTGTAGTATTTACTTCAATTAAGTTCAGTCACTCAGCCATATCTGACTCTTTGTGACTCCATGGACTGCAGCATGCTAGGCCTCCCTGTCCATCACCAACTCCCAGAGCTTATTCAAACTCATGTCCATCGAATTGGTGATGTCATCCAACCATCTCATCCTCTGTCATTCCCTTCTCCTCCTGCCTTCAATCTTTCCCAGCATCAGGGTCTTTTCAAATAAGTCAATTCTTCACATCAGGTGGTCAAAGTATTGGAGTTTCAGCTTCAGCATCAGTCCTTCTAATGAATACCCAGGACTGATTTCCTATAGGATGGACTGGTTGGATCTTCTTGCAGT
Organism: Ovis canadensis; assembly: GCF_042477335.2. Classification (NCBI taxonomy): domain Eukaryota; kingdom Metazoa; phylum Chordata; class Mammalia; order Artiodactyla; family Bovidae; genus Ovis; species Ovis canadensis. Next base: position 20,778,065 of record NC_091248.1, read on the forward strand.
CTAAGGGACTCTCAAGAGTCTTCTCCAGAACCACAGTTCAGAAGCATCAATTTTTTGGCCCTCAGCTTTCTTTATAGTCCAATTCTCACATCCATACATGACTACTGGAAAAGCCATAGCTTTGACTAGATGAAACTTTGTTGGCAAGGAAATGTCTCTGCTTTTTAATATGCTGTTGTATTTACTTGGTACAGGTTTAATGTATAAAGTTTTACTGTTGTCGAGTGTAAAGGGTACGATAAATGTCTTCCTTCCCTTCCACAGTCTCCAATGAAGGGATACATTCTAAGGACATAGTTAGGAGTTAGCAGATTTTTGCAGGAAAAAAAAAAAAAAAAGCCAAGAAAGGTTTTCTCCTTTTGGTCCTTCAAATACACTGCCACTACTGGCCGCTGTGTTTTTCACTTCTACTCCCCTCTGAAATTGCTCTGTATGGTCAGATGTATACTTTAACTGAAAGTTTTACAATAGGCAAAGACTGAATAGACAAACATTGAAAATAAACATAAAAAGTTAAAAATTCACTGTGATAGTGTGTACCTCTGAGTGTGTTTGTTGCTCAGTTGTGTCCAACTCTTTGTGACCCCATGGGTTGAGGCCTGCCAGTCTCCTTTGTCCATGGGATTTTCCAGGCAAGAATAATGGAATGAGTTGCCATTTTCTTCTTGGGCAGGTCTTCCTGACCCAGGAATTGAACCTAGATCTCCCACATTGCAGGCAGACTCTTTACCAATAGTGAATAATTATTAAAAATAAATTCATGTTATATTATTCAGTGAAGAAACTCTATTAGGATTATAGTAATCTTATGTTAGAATTTTTACATTAAAATAAAAACTCAGTTTTATTTCTCAATAGAACCACTTGTACAGGAAGCATTGCTGGTCTTTGGCCTCCTTCTCAAACATTCCTTTTCATGGTTATATTTTCATTTTCTTGCTTTGGAGATATAAGTCACAGCACTAATCTAGGAACATAGGCAGATTTGTGGTTGCCTGAGGATTCTATCATACGTATTTACCAGAACTAAGAGTAATTTAGTTAGTCATGAAATTAAAAGACGCTTACTTCTTGGAAGAAAAGTTATGACCAACCTAGATAGTATATTCAAAAGCAGAGACATTACTTTGCTGACTAAGGTCCATCTAGTGAAGGCTATGGTTTTTCCTGTGGTCATGTATGGATGTGAGAGTTGGACTGTGAAGAAGGCTCAGCGCTGAAGAATTGATGCTTTTGAACTGTGGTGTTGGAGAAGACTCTTGAGGGTCCCTTGGACTGTAAGGAGATCCAACCAGTCCATTCTGAAGGAGATCAACCCTGGGATTTCTTTGGAAGGAATGATGCTAAAGCTGAAGCTCCAATACTTTGGCCACCTCATGCGAAGAGTTGACTCATTGGAAAAAACTCTGATGCTGGGAGAGATTGGGGGCAGGAGGAGAAGAGGACGACAGAGGATGAGATGGCTGGATGGCATCACGGACTCGATGGGCGTGAGTCTGGGTGAACTCCAGGAGATGGTGATGGACAGGGAGGCCTGGCGTGCTGCGATTCATGGGGTCGCAAAGAGTTGGACACGACTGAGCGACTGAACTGAACTGAAGAGTTTTTTAAAAAGTTGGGCCTTGAAGCTTCCGTTTCTATGGAACCAAAATTTAATGATAACAAAACAAATGTTGAAACATTTACTTGAAAATGTAAAAGTATAGAAGATATACAGTGCTCATTTTACTATTAATTTTATTATTTTGAAATAGATCTAGAAATTGTCATTTATCCTATTGCTTTTGCTTATTTCCTAATAACTATAAATAAATAAGAGTAGAGTGAAAATAGATCTGCCTCTTTGATTCAAATGAAAATATTTTGATTATTTTTTCTTGGTCTTTCCCTGGAGTACTCACACAATTTGAATTAAGGTTTACATGAAAATAAAAAAGAGACTGAGAAATAACTCTATGTAGTGAATTTCCTGCTTCCCACAGATTAGGGAACCACAGAGATGGCACCTACTACCTGCCAATTAGCTAAAAGGTCAAAATCCCCATTGTGAGCAGGCAGGTACTGTGCAGATTTTATCAGTCCAGCATGACTTGCAAATAAGGCTTCCTAGCAGATCAGGCTGAGTTATTCAACAGCTCTGCTAAGCAGGACTCAGTAGGAACAGAATCACTTTTAAAGCTGAACTTGGTGTCTGGACCCCTACACTGAATTCCTTCTTGAAGCCAGAGTTTTGCGTGAAGTAAAAAAGAGCATAAATGCTTCACCAAGCAAAGGGGACCACAGTGGACTAATGCCCTCAAAAGTGTGTCCAGACCTGGAGGGGGCAAGGAGGAGTTTTACAGTCTCAATTCAAAGAGGGCCTAATCAACTAGTGGACATTCTTTTGATTGGTTGGTGGTGAGGTAATCAGGAATCAGTATCATTAACCCTTGGTTCCCATAGGTCTTGGGCCTACTTGCCTGCGGGCAACAGTTAACTTCTCCCACTTGGTGGGAGTTTCAGCCTCTGCAAAAGAGCTGAGAGATATTGTTATGTGAATCCTTTGAGGGAGGACCAGGACTCTGCCCCAACTCTTCACTACTGTTTCTTGGCTGCCCCTCCCTTGTCTGAGTATCCCTTCCTTTCCCGGATTAACAATTGTTTTAATCTGCTCATTGAAACTCAAGCAAGGCCCTGGAGGCTGAATAAAGCATATTTTCTATAATCAAGAAATGGGGGACACAGCAAGTCTTTTGTGCGCAAGAGCCCCACAGGGTTCTGCTCACTTTCACTTTCCTCTCAAATATCACCTGTGCTCACTTGAGACTAAAGTGGAAAATAGGTTGAAATGGTCTCCCTAATATCTAACAGTATTACTCTTCTATCACTATTTTTTACAGTGCTGACTCTTTAAATTTACACAAAACATGTACCACTTTGTAACCCACTCCCCTTGGTCATTTTGGTTTTGTTTTTCTTTCCAAACAGCAAGAGTAGACAGGTGTAAGGGTGACGAGGCACTGGTGGGACATGCCACACACACCCCCATACACACACACTCATATACACATTTAAGAAAACACTTAATATGGAAATAGTCTGAATTTCATTTATTGTTCTATCTATACTGATCTCTAACACTATAGACCGTACAGAATTTAAAACTTTCATCTGAAGAGAAATGAAGGTATTTGTAACTGTAGATGCATGTGTTGAACCTGTGAGGTGCCAGGGTCCTGGGCAGAGGAAATGGTGCCCCTGCCACTTTGTCCCCATGGCTACTTTGCAAGATGATCAGTGCGTATGTGAGTAACCGGGGCAAAGACAGGGCAATGACACATTACCTAGTGGAGAACTGAGTTGCATATTGTCTCATTTCAATGCTTAATCTCTATTCATTGTATCATATCCTTCCCTTAAGGTTTTCACTACCTTGCTTATTTCTTTAATCTTCAGAAGAGCTATCATCTTGATTTTTTATATTAGCAAACTGAGTCTCAGAGCATTATGTAGAATGTCTAAGACTTGTTCTTCTTCTTTTTTTTTTTTTAGTTTTTTTTTTCTTTTTGATGTGGTCCAGTTTTTAAAAGGTTTTATTGAATTTGATACAATATTGCTTCTGCTTTGGCTTTTGGCTACAAGGCATGTGTGATCTTAACTCCCTGACTAGGGATTGAACCCACATCCCCTGCATTGGAAGGCCTATGTCTTAACCACTGAACCATCAGGGAAGTCCCCAAGACTGGTACTTTTTTAAGTTTGTTGATGCTAGATCTTTAGGTCTTTATACTACATATACCATATATGTAGTATATGTCTTAAAAAAATTTTTTTTTTAATCTATACTCTTGAAAGATATTCTGGGGCACATTAAAATTTTTAAATGTTTTTGAGCAAAATTCTGAGTTGGGCAGCCTTCAAGCTAGTGGAATGGAGTACCAAGTTTCTAAACAAAATGAAATGAGACAATTTAGGCAGAAGAGGGCAGAAACAAGAAATCTATACTCAGTAAGAACAGTGTGTTAGTTATGGCAGGGTCACCCTCTTTTAGGGGATGGCAGTGGCCTGTGAGGCTGCTGACCACATTTGCGCTCTTGGGGTGATTGCTGATTGGCTGATCTGAGGTTCCATTTCTGGGAGAGCCAAACTTCAATTCAGTTAAGTCTCAGCTTGGTGACTCAGGGCCTAGCATAAGTGATTCTACTAGGGGCCCTTTGTCTTGTTTGTAAACAGTCCAGAGATACTGATTAAGATCAAAAGGAAAATAACCAACACTCTTCCTCTAAGTTAATTTAGGAACATTTCACAAGACATCTTGCTAACGTTTTCCAGGGAGTCAGGCTTTGTTTTTCAATATTTGATCTACATAAAATGCACATATTTTACAGTACATCTTGATTCAGGAAGTATATTTTGAAAAAAAAATATAGTTGCTTCTTTATAACTTAACCTGCTTTTACCAAAGCTATGCAGAGGGAAGAATCATCTGACGTTCCTTTCTTAATACAAGAATTAATTCATCATTAATTCAAGGGTAACATTTTGAAATTTGTTAACTATCTATCTGTCTCCTGAATGATCAGCACTGTGACCTGGTAAATCTGAAGAGAAGAGTCTTAAGCCTTTTACTTTTTAAACATCATGTTTGTATTTATATTCATTTTAACACGATAGCTTGTTTATACAGTACTTTTACTTTTTGTTAGAACACAGGTTGAGGATCATGCAAAAGATTAACTTTTTTTTTTAATAATTCACCAAAAGTGAGGATAAGGTTATTGTTTTGTGCTGAATGGCTGATGTTAAGAAAAAAATGCCTGTATAATGAAAGCAGCTTGAGAAGCTAAAATTAGAAAGGTTGACAAGATAAAAGCATTGAAAAATTATTCTGCTAGTTTTTCTTTCTGAAGAGCAAGCTTAATTATTGGAAGATGACTGTGACTGCATTCACCACAGTTAAGCAGATGACTTTTAAGACTTTCATTTGTAACTCTGATAATAAAATTGAATGAAATATCAACTGCCATATTTAGGATTTAATATGTGAGATAAAACGTTAAAGATAATGCCTCAGCAAGATTCAGAATGATGAGATGAGAATAGTGAAATTCATAGAATAAGGAAGTACATTGGTAGATGCCAGAGGCCAGGGTGTGGGGAGGTGGGGAGTGGGGATGGGAAATCAGTGTTTAATGGGGACAGAGTTTCAGTTTAGGAAGGTGAAGAGTTCAGGAGGTGGACAATGTTGACAGTTGCACAGCAGTATAAGTGTACTTAATGCCACTATGATGTAAATGTAGTTAAAATAGTATGTTTTATATTACATGATTTTAACCACAACAACAAAAAATTAAAAATTCAGTATGATGATAGAAAGAATAAAGGAGTAAGTAAACATTTTCATGTAAGTAAACATTTTCGTACATATAATTGGGCCATAAGAATTATTTTATCATTCAGAAATTTGAAAATGAGTTAAAACCAAACGATGGGCTAAAATTTAGAATGAAGATGCAGCAAGTCCCCTACATATGAACAAGTTCCATTCTGAGAGCGTGTTTTTCAGTCTGGTTTATTTGTAAGTCCAACAAAGTTAGCCCAGGCACCCAACTAACACAATTGGCTATATAGTAGTGTAATAGGTTTATAATACTTTCCACACAAATGATATGTACATAAAAACAAATGCAAAAAGTAAAGAAAACATTTTTAATCTTACAGTGCAGTATCTTGAAAAGTACAGCAGTATAGTACAGTAGCTGGCGTACAGGGGCTGGCATCAAGTGAACAGGTAAGAAGAGTCACTGACTGGAGGAGAAAGAGCAGGTGGGGGGTAGTAGAGCTGAGGGGTTGTCAGTGATAGGAGATGAAGGGCAAGATGCAGTGTTGCTCACATCTGATGCTGATGGCATGGGTTCTGGTTCTTTGCTGGATTCAATTTTATTTACTCTCTTGAAAAAAGCAATCCAGTGATGTCTGGGTAGTAGCTCTTTTTTTTTTTTTTTTCCTTATTGTATCAATAGATGACACAGTAGCACTGGATTCATTCTGAATGGCTGCAATCTTCATGCCTTATTCTATGTTCAGGTCCTGTGCATCAAAAACAAACAGTGCCTCCTCAAATAAAGCAAATCTCCTTGCCATTACCTGTGTCGTGAATCTCTTCTTAGCAGTACCAGCTACAATAACCACTGCTTCTGGACATCCTGAGCTTGAAATAAAGACACTGTACTACTCTACTGTATATATAGGACTGTACAGTGCACAAAAGCACAACCACTTATGAGGATGCCTGCACGTGACAATGTATGCCAGGCATGTGAACTAATTAAAAAAAAAATTCCAAAAGAACTGAGTTTGGTTCTCTTTCTTAAAGGATATTTATAGCAAGAAATATGAGAGATGGAGTTTTGTTGATTGACTTCTTATTAAAATGATGACTTGAGCCAACACGTTTTCCTTCTCTTTGTCAAGACCTCACTAAATCCTAATTAGAAAGTGTCTTGAGGCAGAGAGACTGGGGCGGGTGAGGGGGCCGGGGGGAGGTTGGAGAGGGAGTTACTCAGAAAATAAAAACTATTAATATTGATTGGGCAGAAGAAGAGAAAAACGGAAGAGAAGGAGAACCTTAAAAAAAAGGTTCTAGCTCGAAGGAGATCAGAAAGATCTGACAGCCAAGAGCAACATGTGATCTTTGGATCCTGCATTTGGGAGGAAAAAAGCTATAAAGCTGTTATTATGGCAATGGATGCCACCTGAGTATGGCGTACACAGTAAATTAAAATATTGTATGAATCTTGGCAACTGTGAGTTAAAAGTGAGATAATTGAATTGAAGTTATATGGGAACGCTTCATTTGTCCTAGGAGTTATGTGCTTAAGTAATTAGGGGCAAAGTGATTTCACAATACACATTATGTTGTCTGTGTGTGTGTGTGTGTGTGTGTGTGTGTGTGTGTGTGTGTGTGTGCAAAAGGAAGATAGTCAGGGAGACAGAGAGAAGACAAGCTTGATAAAATAAACATTTCTGATTGAGATTAGAGAATACAAGTTCTCACTGTGTTATGCTTGTAGATTTTATGAAAGTGTAGTAATTTCCAATAAAAATCATAATAAAAACACAAAGATGATTAAGCAGCATAAAGAAAAAATGCTCAAAAAAGGAACTCAAAGGAAATAAAATATCCACGCCAGAAAAAGATTACATGAGTGATAAACTATTTGACTCTTTAGTAAATACATTTAAATTGCTGTCATATAAGCACTGTTTATTGATTAAATTTTACTGGAAAGGTGAGTGCGGAATAAGCACTGTAATAAAGTTAAACTTTGTCTTTTAAATAAGGACATCAATAGATAACATCTAAAGCAGAAAAATCAAATCATCGCATAAAAAGTGTACTATTTTGATGTTTGGATGCAACGATTGGGGCCTTCCCCAATGGCACAGAGGTTAAAGAATCCACCTGAAGTGCAGGAGATTCAGAAGATGCACTTTTGTTCCCTAAAGTGGAAAGACTATCTGGAGCAGGGAGTGGCAGCCACTCTAGTATTCTTACCTGGTCAAGCCCATGCATGGCCAGAGGAGCCCGGCAGGCTACAGTCCATGGGGTGGAAAAGAGCTGGACATAACTGAGTGAGCACACACACACACACACACACACGCACCAATTGAGAAGACGTTGGAGCAGTGATCAGCACTGCCCTTGTGAATGACCCTCTGGTGCAGGGACGTGCAGCACTGCCTGTGTTTCACCACAGGCCTTTGAGGACAATGATCTTTCCTCTTAACTATGTGTGTGGAGGCCAGAGTTTTAAATAATTACCTAAAACTAAAGTACTTGGATTAAGCACATGTACATCATTACTGGAAGGATGTGGGGCACTCCATGGAACAACCAAGCCACAGGGAGGGCAGTAACCTTGCCTGAATATGATGTAAATTCACCATCTTCCTTCTTATAACATGACAGGAAACAGTCTCTGAAGTTCCTAAATTTACATCTTACAGCTTTAACTCAGGCATAAGCTCAAGAGTCCACAGAAACTATCATCAGACTCAGACCAGGCTTCTACCCTTCTATCAATTCCCTGGGAGACAGAAGGTGTGTGGAGACAGACTTGGCTGTATCTGAGGGAAATATGGTCCAGAAGGGTTGGGGCTCTGAGGCTTCACCCCACTGGTTAGGCCGCCATGCCACCATCTGGCAGGTGCCGGAGAAAGACAGGAAGGGACTAAGGGAATTATTACAGCACGACAGTGAGCCCAGCTTTCCTTTTTTTTTTTTTTCTTTTTAATAGCTATATTGAGATGGAATTTTTAAAAATGTACACTTAGCATGTCCATTTTGAGGGTTTTTCGTGCATTCACAGATACTTGCAACCAGCATAGTCAATTTTGGAATATTTTCATCCCTTCCAAATTAAACCCTGAGCCCTCTGCTGTTGTTAGGGACCATGTCTGGGGATAGTCACAAATGTGGGGTAATGCAGGGAGGAACACGGCACTGGATCCATCAGGCCCAGTGTATTGAAGTGGGCTCTCTGAGCAGAGATTCTACATCAGTGTTGCAGCTTTGGGAGTTTGATATCGGTTGATTTGAACATGGACCCAAAAGTGGTCCATAGTGAGCACGTTATAACTGCTAGAGTGGCCTTTTCTTGATGTAGAGGAAGGGATTCCAAGTCTCAGAGAGAGCAGGATGTTAGGGAGGATTTGTCGTTTAAGACCTGTTCCTCTACCCTGAGAGGGTCCAGGGGACAGCCTTTCACTGTGACTGTGAGAAAGAAATTTGTGACTGCCCCCACCCTTCATCCTACATCCGGGACCAAAAGTATAACCTGAATCCTAAACACAGAGGGTTAAACTTCTGCAGACCCAGAACTCTTTGAATGAAGGGAGGTCAGGACTCCCCCAGGAAGGACCCTCATGCACTACCAAAAAGGTATATTGTTAAACTTCTGTTCAGCCTTCCCCAAAGGGACTTCCAGCCATTTATAAGGTAACTACTTTGGTAAGAAGAGAATAATCAGAACTTTCAGGGGCTCCTGAACACTGGCTGGACTGATCCAAATTCCAAGAGAGCCAAAATGTCCCTGTGGCCCACCAGTTGGAGGAGGGACTTATTGGTGTCAGGCTTAACCCCCAGGGAGCCCAGGGAGCCCTACAACCCATCCTGTGGTTATTTTCTCAGTTTCAGGATGCATTATTGGAATAGAAATGCTTAGCAGCTGGCAGCATCTTCACCTTTGTTCCTTTACCTTTCAAGCGACAGACATTATGGTACAAAATGCCAAGTGGAAGCCCTGAGAATGGGCTCTACCTAAGAAAATACTGAACCAAAAGCAATATCACATTCCTGGAGGGGTTGTAGAGATCAGTGCCCCCATCAGGAACTTGAAAGATGGAGGGGTGGCGATTCCCACCACATCCCCTTTGACTCACCTATTTCACCCTTGCAGAAGATAGATGGGTCTTGAGAGTGAATGTTGATTCTTGTTAGATTAATCAAGTGGTGGCTTTTGTTACAGCTGGTGTTATGGTTGTGCTTGAACAAACTAACACATCCCCTGGTACCTGGGGTTCAGCTATTGACTTGCAAATGCTTTTTTCCTCCATACCTGTCAATAGGAAATAGCTGAAGCAGTTGCTTTCTGCTGGCAAGGCCAGTAATACACCCCACTGTCCTACTTCAGGGGAGCACCCACTCTGCAGGCCTATGCCATCATGCAATTTGCTGGAATACTGATCAAATGTCTCTTTTACAGCATACCTTACTCATCCATTATGTGGTTGATATTATGCTGATTGGACTTAGCTGGCAAGAAGTAACAAGAAGTGGGCCAGAAGGGTAGGAAGTACATCTGACCATAGCTCAAGGCATGCAGTGGTGTGGGGCATGTAGAGGTACCCTTTTTAATGCAGAGGATAAGGGGCTGTCTCCAGCCCCCCCACACCCAAAACAGAAGCAAAACACCAGTGGGCCTCTTTGGATGCTGAAGGCAATCTATTCCTCTTTTGAGTGTGTTATTACTATATAACATATAATATTATCCTTTTATGATATAACATAAGATGGCTGAACTTTATATCATAGTATTTAAATATCATTAATTGTACATCATTATATGTCAGTTAGGGATATCAAAGAGAAAACATCACCCAAAGATGTCACCTCCTTTGAGGAAGGGATTAGTGTTTTTGAGTGTATGCAGGATTGTTATATCAAGTTGGGAAGAACTGTAATCTTGTTATTGTTTCTGCTCAAACATTAAGTTTCATTTAAGGAGATGTGCATGGATGCCAAGTTGACAAAGTATTCTTGTGACGATTAGCTTGATGGGTCACAAGGCATTTGGTCAAACATTACTATAAGGGTGTCTGGGGTGGTGTTTCCGATGATATTAATATTTGAATCAGTAGTCTGAGTAAAGCAGACTGCACTTCCTAATAAAGGTGGGCCTTACCCCAAAAAGATGTCTTTTCATTATAAGGGACTGGAATGCAAAAGTAGGAAGTCAAGAAACACCTGGAGTAACAGGCAAATTGGGCCTCAGAATGCGGAATGAAGCAGGGCAAAGACTAATAGAGTTTTCCCAAGAAAATGCACGGGTCATAGCAAACACCCTCTTCCAACAACACAAGAGAAGACTCTATACATGGACATCACCAGATGGTCAACACTGAAATCAGATTGATTATATTCTTTGCAGCCAAAGATGGAGAAGCTCTATACAATCAACAAAAACGAGACCAGGAGCTGACTGTGGCTCAGATCATGAACTCCTTATTACCAAATTCAGACTCAAATTGAAGAAAGTAGGGAAAACCGCTAGACCATTCAGATATGACCTAAATCAAATCCCTTATAATTATACAGTGGAAGTGAGAAATAGATTTAAGGGCCTAGATCTGATAGATAGAGTGCTTGATGAACTATGGAATGAGGTTCGTGACACTGTACAGGAGACAGGGATCAAGATCATCCCCATGGAAAAGAAATGCAAAAAAGCAAAATGGCTGTCTGGGGAGGCCTTACAAATAGCTGTGAAAAGAAAAGAGGTGAAAAGCAAAGGAGAAAAGGAAAGATATAAGCATCTGAATGCAGAGTTCCAAAGAATAGCAAGAAGAGATAAGAAAGCTTTCTTCAGCAATCAATGCAAGAAATAGAGGAAAACAACAGAATGGGGAAGACTAGAGATCTCTTCAAGAAAATTAGAGATACCAAGGGAACATTTCATGCAAGGATGGGCTCGATAAAGGACAGAAATGGTCTGGACCTAACAGAAGCAGAAGATATTAAGAAGAGGTGGCAAGAATACACGGAAGAACTGTACAAAAAACAACTTCACGACCCAGATAATCATGATGATGTGATCACTAGCCAGACATCTTGGAAAGTGAAGTCAAGCGGGCCTTACTTAGAAAGTATCACTACGAACAAAGCTAGTGGAGGTGATGGAATTCCAGTTGAGCGATTTCAAATCCTGAAACATGATGCTGTGAAAGTGCTGCACTCAACATGCCAGCAAATTTGGAAAACTCGGCAGTGGCCACAGGAATGGAAAAAGTCAGTTTTCATTCCAATTCCAAAGAAAGGCAATGCCAAAGAATGCTCAAACTACCGCATATTTGCAATCATCTCACATGCTAGTAAAGTAACGCTCAAAATTCTCCAAGCCAGGCTTCAGCAATATGTGAACCGTGAACTCCCTGATGTTCAAGCTGGTTTTAGAAAAGGCAGAGGAACCAGAGATCAAATTGCCAACATCTGCTGGATCATGGAAAAAGCAAGAGAGTTCCAGAAAAACATCTATTTCTGCTGTATTGACTATGCCCAAGCCTTTGACTGTGTGGATCACAATAAACTGTGGAAAATTCTGAAAGAGATGGGAATACCAGACCACCTAACCTGCCTCTTGAGAATCTGCATACAGGTCAGGAAGCAACAGTCACAACTGGATATGGAACAACAGACTGGTTCCAAATAGGAAAAGGAGTACGTCAAGGCTGTATATTGTCACCCTGCTTATTTAACTTCTATGCAGACTGCATCATGAGAAACACTGGACTGGAAGAAACACAAGCTGGAATCAAGATTGCCGGGAGAAATATCAATAACCTCAGATATGCAGATGACACCACCCTTATGGCAGAAAGTGAAGAGGAGCTAAAAAGCCTCTTGATGAACGTGAAAGAGGAGAGTGAAAAAGTTGGCTTAAAGCTCAACATTCAGAAAACGAAGATCATGGCATCTGGTCCCATCACTTCATGGGAAATAGATGGGGAAACAGTAGAAACAGTGTCACACTTTATTTTGGGGGGCTCCAAAATCACTGCAGATGGTGACTGCAGCCATGAAATTAAAAGACGCTTACTCCTTGGAAGAAAAGTTATGACCAACCTAGATAGTATATTCAGAAGCAGAGACATTACTTTGCCGACTAAGGTCCATCTGGTCAAGGCTATGGTTTTTCCTGTGGTCATGTATGGATGTGAGAGTTGGACTGTGAAGAAGGCTGAGCACTGAAGAATTGATACTTTTGAACTGTGGTGTTTGAGAAGACTCTTGAGAGTCCCTTGGACTGCAAGGAGATCCAACCAGTCCATTCTGAAGGAGATCAGCCCTGGGATTTCTTTGGAAGGAATGATGCTAAAGCTGAAACTCCAGGACTTTGGCCACCTCATGCAAAGAGTTGACTCATTGGAAAAGACTCTGATGCTGGGAGGGACTGGGGGCAGGAGGAGAAGGGGATGACCGAGGATGAGATGGCTGGATAGCATCACTGACTCGATGGACGTGAGTCTGAGTGAACTCCGGGTGATGGTGATGAACAGTGAGGCCTGGCGTGCTGCGATTCATGGAGTCGCAAAGAGTCGGACACGACTGAGTAACTGAACTGAACTGAACTTATCCAATCAGTTGAAGGGCTGAATAAAACACAAAGGCTGACCATCCTACAAGTAAGAGGAAACTCCTTCAGTCCAACTACCTTCAAGCTGAAACATGAGTTTTTGTTGTTGTTTTTCTTTTTCCTCCTTTTTTATTCAAATTGAAATATTTGCTCTTCCTTGGGTCCCCAGCCTGCTGGCATTTGGACTGGAACTTAAACTGTTATTTATCCGGAGTCTCCCGTTGGCCCACTACAGACGGTGGATCGCGTGGGCCAGCTCCTTATAACAGATCCTGCGCTGTCTCTGTCTGTATGTGTCAGCACGCATACATATAATACACAGTCTGCTCGCACTCTGTCCCTAAGTCACGTCCAGCTCTCTGTGACCTCGTGCACTGTAGCCCACCAGGCATCTCTGCCCATGGGGCTTTCCAGGCAAGAATACTGGAGTGGGTTGCTGTGACCTCTTCCAGGGGATCTTCCAAATTCAGGAATCAAACCCATATCTCCTGCATCTCCTGCACTGACATGCAAATTGCCTCTGAGTCACCTGGTAAACCACAATAACTTGCATGCCGCTGTGCTGTGCTTTGTCACTCAATTGTGTCCAATTCTTTGCTATCCCATGGACTGTAGCCTGCCAGGCTCTTCTGTCCACGGGGATTCTTCAGGCCAGAATATTAGAATGGGTTGCCATGCCCTCCTCCAGAGGATCTTCCCAACCCAGGGATCAAATACAGGTCTCCTGCATTGCAGGAAGATTCTTTACCATCTGAGCCACTTGGGAAGCGTAAGAATACTGGAGTGAGTAGCCTATCCCTTCTCCAGAGGTTCTTCCTGATCCAGGAATCAAACCAAGGTCTCCTGCATTGCAGGCAGATCTTTACCAGCTCAGCTACCAGGGAAGCCCAATAACATGCATATTTATCCATATATATTCCTCCATTTATTTATTTATGTCTTCTGTATAGAGGCCATGCAAATTTTTATTCAGAATTATTCTTAGATACTTGATGTTGATTGATGAATTTGTAAATGATTTTCTTCTAATTTCAGATCTAATGCTTTACAAAGCTGGTATAATGGATATATCATTAAACCTATTATATATATATACATATATGCATACATTTATACACACAATATAGAGATGGGAATACCAGGCCACCTTACCTGTCTCCTGAAAAGCCTATATGCAGGTCAAGAAGCAACAGTTGGAACCTGACATGAAACGACAGAGAAAGGAGATTGGAGAAAAGAGAAATGAAGAAAATTGGGAAAGGAGTGCAACAAAGCTGTATATTGTAACCCTGTTTATTTAACTTCTATGCAGAGTACATCATGCGAAATGCTAGGCTGGATGAATCACAAGCTAGAATCAAGATTGCCAGGAGAAATGACAACCTCAGCTATGCAGATGATTCCACCCTAATGGTACAAAGTGAAGAGGAACTGAAGAGCCTCTTGATGAGGTGAAAGAGGAGAGTGAAAAAGTTGGCTCAAAACTCAATATTCAAAAAACTAAGATCATGGCATCTAGAAGGAGAAAAAGTGGAAACAGTGACAGAATTTCTTGGGTTCCAATATCGCTGTGCACAGTGATTGTAGCCATGAAATTAAAAGATGCTTGCTCCTGGGAGGAAAATCTATGGCAAACTTAGTTAATGAGTTAATTTATACTATTAAACAGTTTCCAAAGAACTAACTTATAGCTTTGTTGATTTTTCAACATTCTCATTTTTCTACTAGTTTTTACTCTTACTTTTGTGTTTCTTTCTTCTATTTTAATTGAATTTAATTTGTTATTTATAAATTAACTTATTTGATCTATCAGCTTTTTAGAAAATTGTTTAATTTTCATGCTTTTAGAAACATCCTAGTTTTCCTTTGATTATGGATTTCTACCTACCTTACTTCCACTGTAGCCAGAAAACAACAACAACAACAACAAACACCTCATTTTATTTCAGTCATTTGAAACCTGTTGTAACTTGTTGTAAGGCAAAAAATATGACTAGTTAGTAAATATTTTTACTTGAAAAGAATGTGCTTATTTCAGTCATTTGAAACCTGTTGTAACTTGTTGTAAGGCAAAAAATATGACTAGTTAGTAAATATTTTTACTTGAAAAGAATGTGCTTTCTGCAGTTATTGGTTGAAGTGTTCTACATATATTGAATCAATAAAGTTTGCTAAACATATTCTTTATTGTTTTAAGAATTGATTTGCTTCTTAGCTTGTTGTATTTCTGAGATAAGTGTGTTACATTTTTGAGTGATTATGGATTTTCTCATTACTCAACTTCTGCTTTACATATTTTCAAGCCATGTTAATAGTGGTGGGGATTTTAAGGTTACCATATTTTCCTGTTTAATTGATGGGCTTAGTACTATGTCTTAAAATTATTGATATTGACCTAATTATACCAATTCTTTTTGGTAGTTCAGCTGGTAAAAGAATCCTCCTGCAATGCAGGAGACCCCAGTTCCATTACAGGATCGGGACGATCCCCTGGAGAAGGGAATGGCTACCCACTCCAATATTCTTGCTTGGAGAATTCCATGGACAGAGGAGCCTGTCAGGCTACAGTCCATGGGGTCACAAAGAGTTGGACATGACTGATCAACTTACACTTTCACCCTTTACTAATGTTAGTGCAAAGTAACTTTTTCAAGCTTTATTTAAATGTATCTTTTTTGAATATCATATTGTCAGGTTTTATTTTTTAATGTAGGTTATTGTCTTTTAACTGGAGTTTTTTTATGTTTGAGTTTAATGTAATCACTATTATAATTGAATTTAAGTCTACCATCTCACTATTTTTATGGTCATATAAGCCATTGTTGCAGAAAGTCTAGAAAAGTCTAGATAGCATTCATTTTTAAAAGAATTTTAAGAGAATATCACCCGGGGTACAAAATTCCTTTGCAGTTGACAGAAAGACACAATTTCTCCATTCATTCCCATCAGGAGCCCACCTGTGCTTCAACTGCCATCTTTTTCTACTTTGGTCTACTCTGGGTTCTGAAAGTAAAAGTGAAAGACACTCAGCCTGCCCGACTCTGAGACTCCATGGACTACGCGGTCCATGGAATTCTCTGACTTAACTCCCATTCTAAAATCTGGTGCTCTGCCAGTCTCGACTCAGGGTCGCTGGTGTTTTCTCTAGTCCCTCTCCTGGATGGCTCCTGGGTTCTAACTGTTGCTCACCAGAACTGTGAAGACACAAAGTTCTCTGTTCTGCTGGTTACTTCTTGTCCAGGCGTTATTTGCTTCATGACCTGGGATGACTCAAGGGCAAACACTTCAAGGAGAAAACTGGGGGTGAGTGTTGCTATCACTTCTCTTTCTCCTTTTCCCTGGGATCTTAGCCCCTCACCAACTATCTGCCTTAAGAGGCCAGTCCTAGTGTGTTTTCTTTTTTGCTTTTGTGAGATTCCCCAAAGCTTGCAGAGATACTGTGACTTACCTGCCACTTCTGGACTCTCTCATTAAACCAAGAATTGCACATGATCAAAAGAATGAATAGTAGACAGAATGCTTCCTTTCTGTCCACATCCTTGCTCCTCAGGTCCTGGGTGGGGTGGAAGTACTCCAATATTTCAAACAGATGTTTAAAAATATTTTCATGCCCATGTATCATGCTCAACAGGACTACTGGTCACAGCATCAAGTTAGCAGAGAAATCTTCTTGTGGTTTGGTGTTCGTTTTTCTTATCGGTCATGAGTTTGGGCACCCTTCACATGTTTATTTGTCATACATATATCTTCCTTTTTGGTGCACTAGTTCAATATTTCTTGTCTATTTTTCTCTTGGGTTATTGGTTTTTGATGCCTAGCTTTATAGAAGTGATCCATATGTTATGGACATAGCTGTTGATGGTTGTGTGACTGGTAAATATAATCTCCCAGTCTTTGGCCTGTCATTTCTATCTCGAAGTGACGTATTTTGAGAAACTAAATTTCTTAATTTTAGTGAGGTCAGTTTATATTTTCCTCATGATTTCCTCAAAGAAAGGCAACACCAAAGAATGCTTAAATGACCACACAATTGCACTCATCTCACACTCTAGTAGTGTAATGCTCAAAATTCTCCAAGCCAGGCTTAAACAGTATGTGAACTTCCAGATGTTCAAGCTGGTTTTAGAAAAGGCAGAGGAACCAGAGATTAAATTGCCAACATCTGTTGGATCATCCAAAAGGCAAGAGAGTTCCAGAAAAACATCTACTTCTGCTTTATTGACTATGCCAAAGCCTTTGACTGTGTGGACCACAAAAAACTCTGGAAAACTCTTAAAGAGATAGGAATACCAGACTATCTGACCTGACTCCTGAGAAATCTGTATGCAGGTAAGAAAGCAACAGTTAGAATTGGACATGAAACAACAGACTGGTTCCAAATAGGGAAAGGAGTACATCAAGGCTATATATTCTCACCTTGCTTATTTAACTTATATGCAGAGTACATCATGAGAAATGCTGAACTGGAGGAAGCACAAGCTGGAATCAAGACTGCCGGGAGAAATACCAATAACCTCAGATATGCAGATGACACCACCCTTATGATAGAAAGTGAAGAACTAAAGAGCCTCTTGATGAAAGTGAAAGAGGAAAGTGAAAGTGAGTGTTGGCTTAAAACTCAACATTCAGAAAACTAGGATCATGGCTTCTGGTCCCATCACTTCATGGCAAATAAATGGGGAAACAAAGTGGCAGACTTTATTTTTTGGGGCTTCAAAATCACTGCAGATGGTGACTGCAGCCATGAGATTAAAAGACGCTTACTCCTTGGGAGGAAAGTTATGACCAACCTAGACAGCAGAAACATTTCTTTGCCAACAAAGGCCTGTCTAGTCAAGGCTATGGTTTTTCCAGTAGTCGTGTATGGATGTGAGAGTTGGACTATAAAGAAAGCTGAGTGCCAAAGAATTGATGCTTGTGAACTGTGGTGTTGGAGAAGACTCTTGAGAGTTCCTTGGACTGCAAGGAGATCCAACCAGTCCATCCTATAGGAGATCAGTCCTGAATATTCATTGGAAGGACTAATGTTGAAGCTGAAACTGCAATACTTTTGGCCACCTGATGAAAGAACTGACTCATTGGAAAAGACCCTGATACTGGGAAAGATTGAGGGCTGGAGGAGAAGGGGATGACGGAGGATGAGATGGTTGGATGGCCTTGCTGACTCTATGGACGTGAGTCTGAGTGAACTCCAGGAGTTGGTGATGGACAGGGAGGCCTGGCATGCTGCAGCCCATGGGGTCACGACTGAGAGACTGAAGAGTACGGAACTGAGCATTTCCTCTCCTGGTGCCCAGGGAATATTTCCCTATGCCAAGAATTCAGAGATTTTAAAAAAAAAAACATTTCGTAGAATTTTAAGTGTTTTGGAATTCACATTTAGATTTAAAATCCACTCATATCCATCTTCTTATAGTGTGAACTGTATATCAATTTTCATTAATTTCAATGTCCAATTGACTGGACAACATTAACAAAAAAATCCTTCCTCAACTTCTCTATTATCTTGTTTTCTATATCTGCCTTACAATTGCCTTAGAAATGAAAATTATCCTCCTGCTTCATACACATCCTAGTGGGAATTTTGAGATTACACTGAATGTTGATTTAATTTATAAAAGTACTGTCACCCTTACAACTCTGATCCTTCTAATCTGTGAACAGCGTATATGCCTCCATTTCTTAGATCATCTTAAATTTTACTCAACTCCTTTTATAGGGCAATGTGCAAACAACAGCCAAATTTGGTTAAATTTATTGATGTTTATTTGAGCTTTT
Source organism: Ovis canadensis (assembly GCF_042477335.2). NCBI lineage: Eukaryota > Metazoa > Chordata > Mammalia > Artiodactyla > Bovidae > Ovis > Ovis canadensis. The sequence continues at coordinate 20,796,736 of NC_091248.1, forward strand.
CATGCTATTTAAATGTATAATTCTAAAAGGTCTATGCATGTAATGACAGCTTACCCTTTTCAATATTCATATTAATTTTTCTTGACATTGGGCAAGGGCTTTCAGCACGTATTAAATTGAGTAGTGATGTCAATATTTTTGCTTTATTCCTCCTAATCTCTTAGGAAAAGTTTCAATCATTATTTTACATTTTCAAAGTGGATAAAAATATGCTAATGTATCAGGTTTAAATTGTATGCTCTCTGTGTCAATAACATGAATCCAATAGAGAAATGTCTGATACAAGGTGACATTACTTCCTTCTCATTTTTATACATCAAGTGCCTTTATTAGATTCTTAAGTTATTCTCTAGCCCCAATGTATATTTTGATTCTTTTCCCCCAAATCCTATAATTTTGCCTTGTTTTACTTTGGACTGGTTTTCTTCTCCAGTTTATAACTGTTTATTTTAGCTTTGCCCTCATGGTTCTACTGTCTGGAATTTCCTTAACGTATGAGTGATTTTTTTTTCGCTCTATTTTCTGCCTCATAGCTTCAAGTACTACCTAAGTAAAGGTGTGATAAGTCGAATTTATCTGTTCTGGCATGCGTAAACATATCTTTATCTTGGCTTCAAAATGTGCTGGTAGTTTGGGTGAAGAATCCTGTGTTATAAACTAAGTTTCCTGAGAATTTACAAAGTCCTCCTATGTGTTCTAACATACAGAGCTGCTGGTAAAATAATTGAAGTTAGGCACCCATTTAGTCCTTTGAGTTGACCCATTTTTTTTTCCAGGAAATTTGCAGGATTTTCTCTTTATCTTTTATGGTTTAAAATTTCATAATTTTGAGTATAATTGTGGTACTTATTAGGAAATTTCCATCAAAAACTTCTATGTTTCAGCTCTGAAAAATTATCTTCCATAATGCTTTTAATAATTTATTCTACCCCATTTGCCATGTTCTCTCCTTTTGGGAATCCTATTAATCAGATGATATACCAGATTGATTCTATTTGGGTTATTTTATTTTTAAAAGAAAAATTTTGTTCAATAGTTTATATTTATAGCAGTTGTAAAGATAGGACAGAGAGTTCCTGAATATCTTGCACATGGATCCCCCTGTGGTTAACATCATGAGATATTATGATATATTTATCAGAAGTCATGAACCAAAACTGATATATTAACTAAATCTATCATTTACATTAGGGTTCACTCTATGTTGTCCCATTCTATGGGTTCTCAAATATGTAATATGTTTTTGTTAATTCTTTTTTTTTTGGTATTTTCTTATTTTCTGGTTCTACAAGATTCTCTACATAATCATCAGTGAAAATGGCAGAGTAAGGGAATGCAAGTCAATTCCTCTACAAAACAATGAATCAGCTGGCAAAATCAATGAGGTGGATGAAACTGGAGCCTATTACACAGAGTGAAGTAAGCCAGAAAGAAAAACACCAATACAGTATACTAACACATGCATATGGAATTTAGAAAGATGGTAATGATAACCCTGTATGCGAGACAGCAAAAGAGACACAGATGTATAGAATGGACTTTTAGACTCTGTGGGAGAGGGAGAGGGTGGGATGATTCGGGAGAATGACGCTGAAATATGTATACTATCAGGTAAGAAACGAATCGCCAGTCTATGTTTGATACAGGATACAGGATGCTTGGGGTTGGTGCACGGGGATGATCCAGAGAGATGATATGGGGTGGGAGGTGGGAGGGGGCTTCAGGATTGGGAACTCATGTGCACCCGTGGCTGATTCATGTCAGTGTTTGGCAAAACCAATACAGTATTGTAAAGCAAAATAAACTAAAATTAAAAATTAAAAAAAAATCTATTAGTATAAACTCTCAGATCTTTAGAATTCAATTAAAGTGTTATAGCAATCAGAACACAATGAAGGAAGAACAACAGCAAACAAGCTGTGTATAAAGCAGGGAGCTTGTAGTGTTTCAGCTGAGGTGGGGCAGACCCTCTCTCCAGGGCTCAGCAGTGGCTTTGAAAACAGCCACCCGTGTTTTAGTGCATGAAACTGTTATTTGATAGAGCAGACCAGACCTTCTTCTCAAAATACTGTTGTTGTTTATCTTGACCTCAGGGATCCTTGTAGAACTGTTTCAAGAGACTTGCCTTTATTTTGCATAACTCAGAACTTTTCCAGGCTGATTAATCTATCCAGGGATATTTGCTTGAAACATTTAAAGGAAAATGTATCAGCTGCTGCCACCTGGGGACAGCAATAATTAATTTATAGGGAAAAGGAGCCTACCTGTAAAATTTTGGAGGAAATGCTGGGGGATGAGAAGCTTTGGGAAATAAAAGCTTTGAAAAGCTCCCACCTTTGCTTTGGCACTTGGAGGATGTTCAAGTCTAGGGCTGCATGTGTACTTGGGGGAGATCTGAGAAGGCCCCGTGTGCTCAGCTTTGGCTCTTTGTGTGCAGAAGGGAGAGCCGAGGCAGGGACACAAACTGCTGACTTGAGTGTTGAAGGCTTCCAGACACAGAGACATGAAGTTGCTCAGTCGTATGCAAATCTTTGTGATTCCATGGACTGTAGCTTATCAGACTCCTCTGCCCATGGAATTTTCCAGGTGAGAGTATTGGGGTGGGTTGCTATTTCCTTCTCCAGGGGATCTTCCCAAACCCGGGAACACAGAGACAACCTGTGAAGACTGGGATTTGTTGTTGTTGTTGTTAGATTTGTTCATGTATTTAAGGAAATTCTGTCAAACACCCAGCTGACCTGTAAGCTAATAGAGACCTCAGTAGCCACAAGGAATACAGGTTTTACAAAACTAGGTCATAAAAGTTACTAAACAAAGAGATAATAAGTCTTGCAACCAACAACATCCTCTGGTGAGAAGGTAGAATTTTATCTCTAGAACTGGCACATTAAGAATATCCCAAATGTCTAGTTTTCAGCAATTCTTTTTCATATAGTGATTTAATTTCCTTTTTAACAAATTTTATTGAAGTATAGTTGATTTGCAATATTGTGTTAATTACTGCTGGGTAGCAAAGTGATTCAGGTCTATATAAATATATATAATATTTCATACTCTTTTCCACTATGGTTTGTCTCAGAATATTTAATATAGTTCTCTGTGCTACACAGTAGGACTAATTGTTTATCCTTTCTATATGTAATAGTTGCACCCCTCTTCTTGGCAATTACAAATCTGTTTTCTATGTTTGTGAGTCTGTTTCTAATTTTTAAGAAAATTTTTGAAGCATTCAAAAAAGCAAGAAAAACATGGCCCATGCACAGAAAAAAAATTAATAGAAACTGTCCTTGATGAAGCTCAGACATGGACTTATTAGACATGAACTTTGTGAACTGTCTTAAATATTCGCAAAAAACCTAAAGCAATTATGGATAAAGAGTTTTACAAAGTTAGGAAAATGCTGTTTTCCCCAAAGAATAATGTCAATAAAGAGATAAAAATTACATAAAAGAAACCAAATAACAGTTTTGGAGTTGGAAAGTAGTATAACTTAAATGAAAAATTCACTAGAAGGATTCATAATAGATTTAAGCAAGCAGAAGGAAGAATCAATGAATTTGAAGAAAGGTCAATAGAAATTAGTAGGCCTGAGAAACAGAAAGAAAAAGTAATCAGCAAAAGCAAACAGGGCCCATCCCTATGGGATGGCATTAAATACACCAATGTACATATAATTGTAATCTCAAAAGGAGAAGAGGGCAAGAGACTGAGAGACGATTTTAAAAAAATAATGGTCAAAACTTCCCAAATTTGCAAGGCTGTTGCCCAAGTTAAATCCTGTAGTTAATAACGGAGTCTATTAGGCCTGCATGATGAAAGCTCAGTACAGGAAGTCCCCTACATATGCGCCTTCAAGTTGTGAACTTTCAAAGGTGTAAACATATATCTGGTTCCAACAAGGAGCCAGAGCCTATGCCATCCATCTCAGGGGTGAGCGAAATTGCAGCTTGCCCTCTGTCTCCTCTTAGTAACCATGCTTCAGCTCTACCACCTCCCATGTCCAATCTGTCCTCCAGTCAGCAACTCTTCTTGCCTGAAATTCGCTCAATGCCAGCCCCTGTATGTCAGCTGTTTATGTACTACACTACTGTACTTTTCAAAATAATTACCATATGATTAAAAATGTTTTCTTTATTTTTGAGTTTGTCTGTTATGTACTATTTATGTGAAAAGTATTATAACCCTATCCCAGTAGAGTACTATATAGCCGATTGTGTTAGTTGGGTATCTAGGCTAACTTTGCTGGACTTACAAATGAATTGGACTTACTAATGGGCTCTTGAAATGAAACTCATTCATATGCAGAGGACTTCCTGAACAAGCTCTGGACCCTGAGCCCAGTGGGGCTTCCTGACTGGTGATCGCATGGCCATAGCAGGGGGGAGAAGCACCCAGACCTCACAGGGAGAAAGCACAGAGATTTGGGGTTCAGTTTCCCCCCAGAACTCAGATTGTGTGTCTCTCATTTGACTGGTCCTGTGTGTGTGTGAACTAAGGCGCTTTAGTTGTATCTGACTCTTTATGACCCCGTGGACTGTAGTCCCCCAGACCCCTCTGTCCATGGGATTTTCCAGGCAAGAATACTGGAGTGGGTTGCCATTTCCTTCTCCAGGGGATCTTCCCGACCCTGGGATGGAACCCATCTCTCTGATGTCTCCTGCCTTGGCAGGCTAGTTCTTTACACTAGTGCCACCTGGGAAGCCCTGACTTGTATCCTTCATAGAAAAGTGCAGTCATACATACAGTACTTTCCTGGATTCTGTGAATTGTTCCAGCTAATTGTCAAACCTGAGGGGGTTGTAGAAACTCCATAGAATTGGTTTCATTGGTCAGAAGTGTGAGTGGCTTCACAATCCCTAAATTTCTGGCCACAGTCTGATGTGAGGTCAGTCTTGTGAGGGAGCTGTGGGAAACCCTTGGATCTAGAGCCCCTGGTCAGCAGTATGAGTGGGCTGGAGACCACATAACTTGTAGCATCTGAAGTGAAGCCAGTCCTATTGATTAGGTCCTTTAAACTGGACTATAAAGAAAGCTGAGCACAGAAGAATTGATGCTTTTGAAATGTGGTGTTGGAGAAGACTCTTGAAAGTCCCTTGAACTGCAAGGAGATCCAACCAGTTCATCCTAAAGGAGATCAGTCCTGGGTGTTCATTGGAAAGACTGATGATGAAGCAGAAACTCCAATATTTTGGCCACCTGATGCGAAGAGCTGACTCATTTGAAAAGACCCTGATGCTGGGAAAGATTAAGGGCAGGAGGAGAAGGGAACAACAGAGGATGAGATGGTTGGATGACATCACCGACTCAATAGACATGAATTTGGGTAAACTCTGGGAGTTGGTGATGGACAGGGAGGCCTGGCAGTTCATGGCGTCACAAAGAGTTGGACACGACTGAGTGAGTGACTGAATTGAACTGAACTGAAACTGTATGATCTGACACTAATTATGGGGGGTTAGAATTGGAATTGTATTGAAATAATGCATCATGCTAACCACTATGAGAAAAAAAGTAGTATAAAATAGAAATAGAAAAGAAAATAGAAATAGAATAGAAAAAGAAGTAGAGAAGAAATAAAGTATATAGAAATAAAAATAGAATAGAATTAATAGAAATAAAAACAAATAGAATAGAAACAGAAAAGAAATAAGGATAGCATCAAAATGGAGCCCTAGAAAATATCTATTAAGACACAGCACACACATCAATCAATTAAAACACACATAATGTAATGGAGGAATTAAGGATGTAAGTCAGAGAAAACAAATAGCTAATTGACAGAAGTAAGCACTTCCTTTTCAGTAATTACATTAAATTAATAAAATAGATTAGGTATTTCAACTGAAAATGCAAAATGTGGCAGAAGTGATTAAAAAAAAATAATACAAGTATATGTTATTTAAAAGGACTCATGTTAAGTCCAAAGACACAAATAACTTGACAGGACAAGAGAGCACTATTTAAGTCTGTAAGTAAAATCCTGGATTGTCTATCTCTCTTTTGAATTCTACTTTTTCCTTCAGATATCTTGAAGCTCTGATGATAGGCATAGATGCATTTACAGTTGGTCTGTTTTGGGGGGGACTATTTAATTACTACAACAGCCTTCTTTGTCTGTAATGATTTTATGTTGGTTCCTTCTGGTTTTTTGTCCCAGTCTTTTTCTCTCTGTTCACTGCTGAATTATTTGTATAAATCTGGGTTGTCATTTCTTTTCTTTCAGCAATTAAAGAGTATCCTTTCTCCCCTCTGTTTACCATGTTTTCTGAAGAGAAATATGCAATCATTTGAACTGTTGTTCTCTACAGGAAATGTACCTTATTTTAATCTGGCTGCTGTCAAAATCTTCCTTTATGTTTAATTTCCAACAAGTTGATTGGTGGGTTCCTTTGTGTGGTTTCTCTTTGAGGTTCTTTGGCTTTGGAAATATAGGTATGGCTTATGTTGATAGCTACATCTCTCCCATCTCCACATCCATCTGCTGGATCCTTGTGTCTAAATTTCCACTCCCACCCTTTTTTTAAAATGATGTCACTTATCCCTGGACATTTCTAGAGAAGTTTCAGGTTTACAGTGAACTAAGGGAGATACAGACAGTTCCTACATACCTTTGGACCCCCCACATGAATAGATTCCTTCATTAGCAACATCACTAATTAATCATCATTATCATGGGTGATTTTTTTTTTTAACCAAGGTTGAATCTACATTAACATATCTTAATCACACAGAGTACATAGTTTACTTTAGGGTTCAGTTTTGGGGGTGTATTTTACAGGTTCCAATGTATAGTGACATATATCCATCAGTAAAACATAATACACAGAATTTTCATTGTTCCAAAGATCCTCTGTGCTCTGCTAATTCATCTCTCCTCCACTCCACTGCTGATGACTACTAACCTTTCTTCAATCGTCTCCACTTCTTCACCTTTTCCAGAATGTTAGGTAGGTGTAACTCTACAGTATGCAGCCTTTTCAAATTGGCTTCTTTCACTTAGTGATATGCATTTAAGTTTCTTTTCTTTTTTTTTTTTTTTTTTTTTTTGAGCCTTGAAAAGATCTTTATTTTTTTTTTTCTTCAAATACAATTTTTTTTTTTAATTTTTAGTTTTTTATTTTTTAAATTTTAAAATCTTTAATTCTTCCGTGTTTTTCAACGGCTTGATAGATCATTTCTTTTGAATGGTGAATAATATTCCACTGTCTCAATGGGCTGCATTTTATTCATCTATTCACACACCAAAGGAAATGTTGGTTGTTTCCAAGTTTGGACAATTGTGACTAATATGAACATTTATATGCAAATTTTTGTCTGGACATAAGTTTTCAACTCCTTTGAGTAAATATCAGTGGGTGCAATTGTTGGATTGTATGGTAAACATATGATAGTTTTGTAAGAAATAACCAACTGTCTTTCAAAATAACTGTACCATTTTGTACTCTCCTGAGCAATTTTAAAGATGGCAGAATGGAAGGATGTGCACTCATCTTCTCCTGTGAGAACTCCAAAATTGCAACTCACTGCTGAACAACAAACAGGAGAATGTTGGATTAAAAAAAAAAAAAAAGATGCCCCATGTTCAAGGGCAAATAAGAAGTCCCAACAATACAGTTGGAGGGGTGAAATCATATTTAGAATCAAACCCAGTTTACCAGCCAGAGATGCTCAGAGGGCTTGAGCAAAACTTTCTGTGCATCATGAACCAGAGAGCACATAGAGACGGAGCCAGACCTGCCTCTGAGTGTTGGAGTGTCTCCTGCGGAGGCACGGGTCAGCAGAGGCCTACTGCAGAGACAGGAGCTCTAGCTGCAGCAGTCCTGGGTCATGCAGCATGTGGCATAAGCCCTCGTGGAGGAGGTATCCATTAGTCCCACCACAGAGCTGCCTAGCAGATGACCCACAAAACAATTACACCAAAGAAATTCTTACACTGTTAGGAAAGTTCTAGGACCCACAACAGATTTCCAAACCTGGGGATCCAGCAAAGGGACTGAGAAACCACAAGGAATCTGACTTTGGAGGCCAGTGGATTTGATTACAGAACTTCCACTGGACCAGGGAAACAGATTCTTGGTGGGCACAAACAAAACCTTGTGCGCACCAGGAGTCAGGAGAAAGGAGCAGTGTCCCCACAAGTGCGTGAGCAAGAGTTGCCTGTGAGTGTCCAGGAGTCCCCAGTGGAGGGTGGGTTGACAGTGGCCTGCTGCAGGGTCGGTGTCATTGAATACAATAGTGAGTGCACAAGTCCTTTTGAAGGAGGTGGACGTTTCCTTCATTAACCTTACCATAGTTTGGCCTCGCCAAACAACCAGGAGGGAGCATAGCCCCGCCCATCAAAACAAGTGTGGATTAAAGATTTTCTGAGCATGGCCCTGCCCATCAGAACAAGACACACTTTCCCCCACAGTCAGTCTCTCCCATCAGGAAGATCCCATATGCCTTTTATCCTTATACATCAGAGGGCAGACAGAATGAAAACCACAATCACAGAAAACTAACCAAACTGATCACATGGGCCACAGCCTTGTCTAACTCAATGAAACTATGAGCCATGTTGTGTAGGGCCACTGAAGATGGACAGGTCATAGTGGAGAGGTCTGACATAATGTGGTCCACTGGAGAAGGGAAAGGCACCACTTCAGTATTCTCGCCTTGAGAACCCCATGAATAGTATGAAAAGGCAAAAAGATAGGACTCTGAAAGATGAACTCCCCAGGTTGGTACGTGCCCAATATGCTACTGGAGAAGAGCGGAGAAATGACTCCAGAAAGAATGAAGAGGCAGAGCCAAAGCCAAAACAACATCCAGTTGTGGATGTGACTGGTGATGGAAGTAAAGTCCAGTGCTGTGCTGAATAATATTGCATGGGAACCAGGAACATTAGGTCCACGAATCAAGATAAATTGGAAGTGGTCAAACAGGAGATGGCAAGAGTGAGCATTGGTATTTTAGTGGTCAGTGAACTAAAATGGACTGGAATGGGTGAATTTAATTCATATGACCATTGTATCTACTACTGTGGGCAAGATTTTCTTAGAAGAAATGGAGTAGCCATCATAGTCAGTAAAAGAAACTGAAATGCAGTACTTGGGTTCAATCTCAAAAAGAACAGAATGTTTGCTTCCAAGGCAAACCATAATATCACAGAAATCCAAGTCTATGCCCCAACAAGCAATGCTGAAGGAGCTGAAGTTGAACAATTCTATGAAGACCTACAAGACCTTCTAGAACTAACACCCCCCAAAAAGATGTCCTTAACATCACAGGGGACGGAAATGAAAAGTAGGGAGTCAAGAGATACATGGATTAACAGGCAAATTTGGCCTTGGAGTACAGAATGAAGAAGGGCAAACGCTAACAGAGTTTTGCCAAGAGACTGTGTTGCTTATAGCAAACACCCTCTTCCAACAACACAAGAGATGACTCTACACATGGACATCACTAGATGGTGATGAAATAATATTGAAAATATTGAAATCAGATTGATTATGTTCTTTTCAGGTGAAGTTGAAAAGCTCTATACAGTCAGCAAAAACAAGACTGGGAGCTGACTACAGCTCAGATCAGTTCAGTTCAGTTCATTTCAGTCGCTCAGTCGTGCACGGCTCTTTGCGACCCCATGAATCACAGCACGCCAGGCCTCCCTGTTCATCACCATCTCCCGGAGTTCACCCAGACTCACGTCCATCGAGTCCATGATACCATCCAGCCATCTCATCCTCGGTCGTCCCCTTCTCCTCCTGCCCCCAATCCCTCTCGGCATCAGAGTCTTTTCCAATGAGTCAGCTCTTCGCATGAGGTGGCCAAAGTACTGGAGTTTCAGCTTTAGCATCATTCCTTCCAAAGAAATCCCAGGGCTGATCTCCTTCAGAACGGACTGGTTGGATCTCCTTGCAGTCCAAGGGACTCTCAAGAGTCTTCTCCAACACCACAGTTCAAAAGCATCAATTCTTTGGCACTCAGCTTTCTTCACAGTCCAACTCTCGCATCCATACATGACCACAGGAAAAACCATAGCCTTGACTAGATGGACCTTAGTTGGCAAAGTAATGTCTCTGCTTTTGAATATACTATCTAGGTTGGTCATAACTTTTCTTCCAAGGTGTAAGTGTCTTTTAATTTCATGGCTGCAATCACCATCTGCAGTGATTTTGGAGCCCCCCAAAATAAAGTCTGACACTGTTTCTACTGTTTCCCCATCTATTTCCCATGAAGTGATGGGACCAGATGCCATGATCTTCGTTTTCTGAATGTTGAGCTTTAAGCCAACTTTTTCACTCTCCTCTTTCACTTTCATCAAGAGGCTTTTTAGTTCCTATTCACTTTCTGCCATAAGGGTGGTGTCATCTGCATATCTGAGGTTATTGATATTTCTCCCAGCAATCTTGATTCCAGCTTGTGTTTCTTCCAGTCCAGTGTTTCTCTTGATGTACTCTGCATATAAGTTAAATAAGCAGGGTGACAATATACAGCCTTGATGTACACCTTTTCCTATTTGGAACCAGTCTGTTGTTCCATATCCAGTTCTAACTGTTGCTTCCTGACCTGTATAGAGATTTCTCAAGAGGAAGGTTAGGTGGTCTGGTATTCCCATCTCTTTCAGAATTTTCCACAGTTTATTGTGATCCACACAGTCAAAGGCTTGGGCATAGTCAATAAAGCAGAAATAGATGTTTGTATGGAACTCTCTTGCTTTTTCCATGATCCAGCAGACGTTGGCAGTTTGATCTCTGGTTCCACTGCCTTTTCTAAAACCAGCTTGAACATCAGGGAGTTCACGGTTCACATATTGCTGAAGCCTGGCTTGAGGAATTTTGAGCATTACTTTACTAGCATGTGAGATGAGCGCAATTGTGCGGTAGTTTAAGCATTCTTTTGCATTGCCTTTCTTTGGAATTGGAATGAAAACTGACCTTTTCCAGTCCTGTGGCCACTGCTGAGTTTTCCAAACTTGCTGGCATATTGAGTGCAACACTTTCACAGCATTATCTTTCAGGATTTGAAACAGTTCAACTGGAATTCCATCACCTCCACTAGCTTTGTTCGTAGTGATGCTTTCTAAGGCCCACTTGACTTCACATTCCAAGATGTCTGGCTCCAGACTAGTGATCACATCATCATGATTATCTGGGTCATGAAGATCTTTTTTGTACAGTTCTTCCGTGTATTCTTGCCACCTCTTCTTAATATCTTCTGCTTCTGTTAGGTCCAGACCATTTCTGTCCTTTATCAAGCCCATCTTTGCATGAAATCATGAACCCTTTATTGCAAAATTCAGACTTAAATTGAAGAAAGTAGAGAAAGCCACTAGACCATTCAGATATGACCTAAATCAAATCCCTTATGATTATATAGTGGAAGTGACAAAGAAACTCAAGGGGTTAGATCTGATAGACAAGAGTGCCTGAAGAACTATGGATGGAGGTTCATGACATTGTACAGGAGGCAGTGATGAAGACCATCCCCATGAAAAAGAAATGCAAAAGGCAAAAGTATTGTTTGAGGAGGTCTTCCAAATAGAAAAGAGAAATGAAAGGCAAAGGAAGAAAGGAAAAATATACCCATTTGAGCCACAGTTCCAAAGAAGAGCAAGGGGAGATAAGAAAGCCTTCCTCAGTGATCAGTGCAAAGAAATAGAGGAAAGCAACAAAGTGGGAAAGACTAGAGATTTCTTCAAGAAAATTAGAGATACCTAGGGAACACTTCATGCAAAGATGAGCACAATAAACAACAGAAATGGTAGGGACCTAACAGAAGCAGATGATATTAAGAAGAGGTGGCAAGAATACACAGAAGAACTATGCAAAAAAAGATCTTAAAGACCTGGATAGCCACGATGGTGTGATCATTCACCTAGAGCCAGACATCCTGGAATGTGAAGTCAAGTGGGTCTCAAGAAACATCACTCTCAACAAAGCAAGTGGAGGTGATGGAATTCCAGTTGAGCTATTTCAAATCCTAAAAGATGATGCTGTGAAAGTGCTGCACTCAATATGTCAGCAAATTTGGAAAACTCAGCAGTGGCCATAGGACTGGAAAAGGTCAGTTTTCATTCCAATCCCAAAGAAAGGCAATGCCAAAGAATGTTCAAATACCACACAATTGCACTCATCTCACATGGTAACAAAGTAAAACTCAAAATTCTACAAGCTAAGCTTCAACAGTACATGAATGGAGAACTTCCAGATGTTCAAGCTGGATTTATAAAAGGCAGAGGAACCAGAGACCAAATTACCAACATCTGGTGGATCATGGAAAAAGCAAGAGAGTTTCAGAAAAACATCTATGGCTTTATTGACTATGCCAAAGTTTTTTGTGGATCACAGTAAACTGTGGAAAATTCTGAAAGAGATAGGAATACCAGACCACCTTTTCTGCCTTCTGAGAAATCTGTATGTAGGTCAAGAAGCAACAGTTAGAACCAGACATAGAACAATTGACCAGTTCCAAACTGGGAAAGGAGTATGTCAAGGCTGTATATTGTCACCACACTTGTTTAACTTCTATGCAGAGTACATCATGTGAAATACCTGGCTGGATGAATCACCAGCTGGAGTCAAGATTGCAGGGAGAAATATCAATTACCTCAGAGATGCAGAAGACACCATCCCTATGACAGAAAATAAAGAGGAACTAAGGAGCCTCTTGATGAGAGTGAAAAAGCTGGCTTAAAACTCAAGATTCAAAAAACTAAGATCATGGCATCCAATCCCATCACTTCATGGCAAATAGATGGGGGAAAAATGGAAACAGTGACAAACTTTATTTTCTTGGGCTCCAAATTACTGCATATGGTGACTGCAGCCATGAAATTAATAGATGCTTGCTCCTTGGAAGAAAAGCTATGACCAGCCTAGACAGTGTGTTAAAAATCAGAGACATTACCTTGCAGACAAAGGTCCATCTATTGAACCCTATGGTTTTTCCAGTAGTCATGTATGGATGTGAGAGTTGGACTATAAAGAGAGCTGAGTGCTGAAGAATTGGTGCTTTTCAATTGTGATGTTGCCTAAAACTCTTGAGAGTCCCTTGGCCTGCAAGGAGATCCAACCAGGCCATCCTAAAGGAAATCAATCCTGAATATTCATTGGAAGGGTTAATACTGAAGTTGAAGCTCCTATAATTTGGCCACCTGATGCGAAGAACCAACTCATTGGAAAAGACCTTGATGCTGGGAAAGATTGAGGGCAGGAGGAGAAGGGGACGACAGAAGATGATATGGTTGAATGGCATCACTGACTCGATGGACATGTTTGAGCAAACTCCTGGCATTGGTGATGGACAGGGAAGCCTGGCATGCTGCAGTCTATGGGGTTTCAAAGAGTCAGACACGACTGAGTGACTGGACTGAACTGAACTGAACTGAGCAAAAGATGAGAGTGCTTATTTTCCAGCATTTGGTGTTGTCAGTATTCCAGTTATTCCAGATTTTGACTATTCTAAAAGGTGTATAGTGATAACTCACTGTTGTTTTAAATTGCATTTCCTTGATGACATCATATGTGGAGGATCTTTCCATGTGCTAGCTGCCATTTGAATATCTCCTTTGGTGAGGTGTCTATTAGTTATTGTTGCCTACTTTAAATATGTTTTTAAGATACATATAGTTGATGTACAATGTCATGTTAGTTTCAGTTGTATAGCAGCATGATTCAGCTCTTTTTCAGATTCTTTTCCCTTACACATTATTACAAAATATCCAGTATAGTTCCCTGTGTTCTCCAGTAGGTCTTGGTTGGTTATCTATTTTACACATAATAGGAGGAGCCTGGTGGGTTACAGTCCATGGGGTCGCTGAGAGTCGGACACGACTGAGCGACTTCACTCTCACTTTTCACATTTCTGCATTGGAGAAGGAGATGGCAAACAACTTCCGTGTTCTTGCCTAGAGAATCCCAGGGACAGGGGAGCCTGGTGGGCTGCCATCTATGGGGTCGCACAGAGTTGGACACGACTGAAGTGACTTAGCAGCAGCAGCAGTGTGTATCTTCTAATTCCATGCTGCTGCTGCTACTGCTGCTAAGTCTCTTCAGTCATGTCTGACTCTATGAGACCCCATAGACAGGACTATGCAGCCCACCAGGCTCCGCCGTGCCTGGGATTCTCCAGGCAAGAACACTGGAGTGGGGTGCCATTTCCTTCTCCAATACATGAAAGTGAAAAGTGAAAGTGAAGTCGCTCAGTCGTGTCCGACTCTTAGCGACCCCATGGACTGCAGCCTACCAGGCTCCTCCGTCCATGAGATTTTCCAGGCAAGAGTGCTGGAGCGGGGTGCCATTGCCTTTTCTGTACTCCTAATCTATCCCTTCTCCCTACCTTTCTCCTTTAGTAACCATAAGTTTATTTTCTATGTCTGTGGATGTTTTGTAAATAAGTTCATTTGCATCATTTTTTGATCCCACATACAAGTTATCATGATATTTGCCTTTTTCTCTGACTTACTTCACTTAGGATAATGGTCTCTTGATCCATTCACTTTGCTGGAAATGGCATTATTTCATTCTTTTTTTATAGTTGAGTAATATTCCATTGTGTGTATATATATACCTCATCTTCTTTATTCATTCCTCTGTTGATGGACATTTAGTTTGCTTCCATGTCTTGACTGTTTTTAGTAGGGTCATTCATTATCTGATTATTGAGTTTTAAGGGTGTTTTCCATTTTGAATAGCAGTCCTTCATTAGGGATGTCTTTTGTAAATATTTTCTGCTAGCTGCTGTCTTCTCATTTTCCTGACACTTTCTTTCACAGAGTAGAAGTCTTTTATTTGAATAGAGCCAAGCTTATTAATAGTTTCGTGGATTTTGATTCTGGGATTGTGTCTAAAAGGTATCACCATCTCCAAGGTCATCTATGTTTCTCCCACATTATCTCCAAAGACTTTCTCTAACATACCTTATAATACAAAACGTTTGGTGGTGAGTTGTTTCAGCTACTACATAATTGAAACTTAGTTAATTTACCTTTGTTTCTGAAAGATATTTTCAGTGAGCAGATAATTCTGAAGTTTTTTTCTGTCTTAAAATTTTAAAGATGTTGCTCCGCTCTTCTCACTTGCTTTGTTTCTGATAATCCTGCCATCTCCCACATCCCACCTGTACCTCTGGCTATTTCACGTTTTTCTCTTTATCACTGATTTCAAGCAATTTGATTATGATGCATCTTGGTGTAGTTTTCTATATATTTCTCATGCTTGAGTTTTGTTGATTTTCTTGGAGTTGTGGCTATATAATACTCATCAAATTTGAAATAATTCTGCTCATAGATTTTTCAAATATTTTCTCTACCACTGTTCTTTCTTTGTGGGCTTGAATTACATGTATATTAGGTCACTGAAAGATGTGCCATAGCTTACAAATTTTTTTTACATTGTTTTAAACTATTATTTCTCTATCTTTCATTGGATAATTTTTATTGCTATGTTTCCACATTAAGTAATTTTTCTATCTGTGATATCTACTCCACTATTAATCCAACTTGGTATATATATATATTTTTAAATGCACAAAGTGCAATTTTCAGACCTAGAAGTTTGAAACAAATATGTTATATTTTCCATTTCTCTACTTAACTTTATAACATATAAAGTCAAAATATCTGTGCAGATCCTTGTCTACTGATTCTGACATCTGTCAGATATGTTTGAATTGATTTTTCTCCTCATTATAAATTACATTAAAAAATTTCTTTTCATACCTACTAATATTTAATTGGATGTTAGAAATGATAAATATTACTTTGCTTTGTGTTGCTTATTTTTGTATTCCCCCAGAGATTTAATTAAGCTACTTGGAAATAATATAATATTTTCAGATGCAGTTTTTAATAATTGTTAGGTGGGACCACACTCTCAGAAGAGGAAAAAGGATTTTCCACTCCCAGTGAGATGCCTCTGGCTGCTCTTCCTGCTGTCCCGTGAACCTGCCTTGGCGTCACACACTGTTCCCTCTCATCGTCTCAGCAGCTTCTTTCCCCAGACTGAGATATTTTTCTCATACCACATGTGCTCAGCGCTGAGGGGAATACTCATAAGTGTGGTTTCTGGAGTTCGTTTTCATGCAGCTCTGTCTTCCACATACTCTCTTACAGAAGAGAGACCTCAGGAAATCTCTCCTGAGTCCTGACTTCCTTTAACTCAGAAAGTTTGCTGGCCTTTACCTTTTCTCCCAAGATCACTGAGCTACTGTGGTCCTCATATCATTAGTCAAACATCTTTAGGGATCACTGCCCTTTGATGCCTCATGTCTAGGGTCTTAAAACCACTGTTTAATATATTTTGTCCAGGATTTTGTTACTTCAGGAGGGACGTTAAGTCCTATCTCTATTATTTCATTTTGGTTGAAAGTGTCTCCCTGATTTGTTTCTTATTATTTAAATTGTAGTTTTACATTGCTGATCAGATTTGCTTATCTTACTACAACACACACACACACACACACACACACACACACACACACACACACACAGAGGACAGTAGTTCTACCTATGGAGAGTTGTCAACACCCTTCGTGAAGGTTGCTAAAGTGATGCCTATCAGGGTTCTTGGCCTTCCCAAATCAGTAGAAATTGACCAGAAACCTTATAAGAACAGACAAGAAATTCAAGCAAGGCTTTATTGGGAGCATAGAAGGGACAAGAACAAGTAACAATTATCCTTGCTTGCTCCCTGAAAGGAGGGTGGTGAGCTGCTCCTTACATAGGGTGAGGGTACGGGTGTGTCCAGGGGTTGGGCTGAAGGGATGAGTTAGGTGGTCTGCTCACCCCTTAGGTGGTGGTGCTGTACCAGGAACATGCACAGTACCCTGATCTTGCTCTGGTTCTTCAGAAGTGGCAGTTGGGTTTTTTGTTCTTTTTGCATTTTGGTGTCCATAATTTGCTCCCATTGCACATGAACACTGTTATTTTTAGTCTCTCATAGTTTCTTTGTTTGTTGTTGCTGGAAGAGATACTTATCCAGGTGCAAGCACTGAAGCAAAAGATCCAGGTCCCAGGTCTCAGCCTGATTCAACAACACCTTGTGGATTACATGCTTATATTCTGAGCATTCGTGCATTTTCCTCAGTGCCTGTATACCCTTTGAAATGGTGAGTTTATACCTCATTTTAAGTCTCAGTTTAAATAATCTCTTTCTGGAAATCTTCAATGACTGTCAAAATGAATTAGGTGGTATCCTTTATAAAATTCACAACCCCCTGAGCTTTCTCTGACATACCACGGATCACATTGCATTGTCATTGCTTGCTTAATTTTCCATCTAAACATTAAACTGTGATTTTTATCACCAGTGTGGCTGGGAATTTTCACTAATGCAGTCTGCTCACCTAGCGCAATTTATAAAGCATGACAAAAGTTCAGAAATACTTCTTGAATCCGTAGATGTCTAAGAAGTATTTCTTTCTTTCTTTTTCTTAAATTTGAAACATTACAAGTATGTCCCCACCCAAGAAGGAAACTTTTACATAGTTTAATGCTTGGAGATGTCAGTAAAAAACTTAATTCACTCAACTGTGTGCTTGAAAATCCATTTTTGGAATTGAGCAAAATCAACTGATTGAGTCCTTAACATTCACGCTCACACTAACATAATTTTTTAGCCTTTTTCCTAATTAACCCTTTCAAAGCTCTGAGGAAACTGACTAAGCATTTAGGAGGCAGAGTTTATTTTTATGTTTTAATCTTCACTGGATGATTCAGCTGGAAATCAACTAATTCAATCACTGTACTTTAAATGAATATAGGCTCTGATTTCTGGATGATGTTATTATAAATACCAACCAAATACAGAGTGAGTCATAATATTTCCAAGGTATTTAAGCAATCAAGTCCCAAAGGCAGCAGGAAGGAAAGCTATGTGATATAACGCATCCAGGACACAGTTGTTATTAGAAACGGGATTTCTGCTTCAGTGGTGCATTTTGAGGATGCTAAAAAATTACAGTGAAAGTTTAAGAAAATAACCACATATTCTTAAGGTCAATAATAGATGGAACAGATTTTAAATAAATGCAAAAGGATGTAAAGTCAATCCTCAGCAGAGCATAAGTGTCACCTCAGTACATTCGCACTGAAAACAGGCTGGGTGCTTGTGATGTGTCTGGTGTGACATGTTGACTGGTGTGAATGATTGGCTGATAGAAGGCCACTCCCAAGTTCAAAGAGGGGTTGAATAAACACTAAGTTCCTTTCAGATATTCTTACTTCAGGACTGAAACTGCCAAAAGTTCATCCTGCTTTAACTGAGTAACTCTAACAAGGCAGTTAGCAGCATATTTAACTTAAAATCAGGAAACATAATATAGAGGCATGACATTCAAAATCACATATGCCTGTTTTACAAAATAAGCCTCATTGCTTATTTTGGCCATAACGGATACATTATTTAGTTTACTTTTAACAGGCAGACATAGGGAAGATGCCTTAAAGCAGAGCCACTAGAGAATTTGGAAGATTAGAGGATATGGATACTATATTGACCCAGCTCCCCGCCTCCACCCCACTGCAAGCCTATTGAATGGTTATGGGTGCAGCCATGGTCTTGGGACTTTACTTAGAGCTCCTTAGAGCTTCTTCACTGGAAGCTCCTCAGGAAGTTGAGTATGGAAATGCTAGAGTACCACTCAGTCAAAGGAAGAAAGGCCTCCAAAGACTGATTTTAAGGATTTCTGACGTTTCAGTCATATATATATGCTTCTTTCCCTTTCTTTGTAATTTGAGTTTTAGTAGTTAAGATTTCACAATATAATGGAAATAGCAGACTTTCCCAAGCTCCAGCCTCTATCCTATATATCTCTGATTAAGAGTGGTAAGGAAAGGTTGTTCTTAATTTTGTCATTCCTGAGTGACAAATGTAGCAGTCTTCATATCCAATGCATCACCTTGAATTCCCTTTCTTAGACTGCATCCAATCTTCCTATTACTCATAGCCATAGACTTTCTATAACAAGCCAGCCCATTTGAACAGATACAAGCCTTGTGACTTATGGATGAACCAAGTGAAACTCATGTCCAATGGGATGCACAAGAAACCTTGAGGGATAAATGAGGAGAATCCTAGGGGTAGAATGTAAGGGAAAATGCTAACAGAAAGGTAACTCTGAAGCTACTCAAAGAAAATATGGACAGAGCTCCCAGAAGAAGGAATTAGATGGCATTCATCCCAAATACCACTGAGGAAATGGCATTGGTCCAATTGCTGAAATCTCAGACACGTTGACTTTGTCTTCCCAATGGCCACTTGTGTGGTACATTTTAGGACTGGGAACATGTGTACACCTGTGGCGGATTCATGTTGATGTATGACAAAACCAATACATTATTGTAAAGTGAAAAAAAAATAATAAAGAGATTTGCTATCCAATAAATAAATAAATAAATAAGAAAATAGAGTGTGTTAGATAGAGCCAAAAAAAAAAAAAAAAAAGAAAGATGTGAATAAAAGGCTATGTTTGTAAAATGAACTCTGCTTTGCCCCAAATTCCAGCGGTTTAATCCTAGATGGCATGGAAAACTTGTTTTGCCTAGCTGGTGATCTGGTGACTTAAAATACCAAGAACAAGATAAGAGACTATTTGAGCCTCCTTTTTAAAAAATTAAATTTTATGGGAGTATAGTTGTTTTGCGATGTTGTGTTAGTCTCTGCTATGCAGAAAAGTGAATCAGCTATACGTCTACATATATCCCCACTGATTTGGATTTCCTTCCCATGTAGGTCACCACAGAGCATCAAGTAGAATTTTCTGAGCGATTACAGTAGGTCCTCATTAGTTATCTATTTTATACACAGTATCAATTTATTCTATGTGCATATCCCAGTCTTGGTCTGTGGGATCTGAGTATTCTGAGGATGAAGCTAAATGCATCCTTGGAAAAGCATGGCAAATAAAAAGGTGAAAGACAAGGTTGACCTCAGAGCCTTAGAACAGAGTGAATCTCTTCTGCCCACGGAGGGACCCCTTGAAGCAGATGAATGCCACCCCTCCTTCTTGGAAAGAAGGCAGGAGGTGGTGAGGAGACCTCAAGGGTTAGAGTCGTCCTCCATTGCTCAAAATCTTGCACCTCACACCCTAAATGAATAAAATATTTTCTCTCAACCTGAATTTCCACATGATGTGTAGGACAGAGTCGTCTTTGAATCTTGCACAAAATCTTCAAGTCTATTTTGTCACTTTGTTATGCTCAAAAAATAATATGTGACTTTCATGCTAAAGTAAAATAAGCAGCTGTCAGAGATTTTGCTCAACTCATGAATTAATGAAGGGAATATGGATGAGGTAAATATCAGTTCAGACAGCATTTGAGAATCAAGATATATACAGGCAATTTAGTTGATGACTGGATAAATGTAACACAAGTTAATTTGTGGCTATAAGCCACACTACTTAGGGTCATACATGTTCCACTGGAGAGAAAGTATTTGCAACCACAGTGGATAAAAACCTGCAAGTTATTCTCTTCCCTTGCTTGCATGTGTGCTAAGTTGCTTTAGTCATGTCCAACTCTTTGCAACCCCATAGGCTGTAGCCTGCCAGGTTCCTCCGTCCATGGGATTCTACAGGCAAGAACACCAGAGTGTGTTTCCATGCCCTCCTCCAGGGGATTGTCTTTGACCCAGGGATTGAACCTGTGTCTCTTACGACTCCTACACTGGCAGGCGAGTTCTTTAGCACGAGCTAAAGTGGGAAGCCCTTAGTCATGTCTGACTTTGTGACCCCACTAACTGTCCTCTATCCATGGAATTCATATGCAGATGACACCACCCTTAAGGCAGAAAGTGAAGAGGAGCTAAAAAGCCTCTTGATGAAAGTGAAAGAGGAGAGTGAAAAAGTTGGCTTGAAGCTCAACATTCAGAAAACGAAGATCATGGCATCCGGTCCCATCACTTCATGGGAAATAGACGGGGAAACAGTGGAAACAGTGTCAGACTTTATTTTTTGGGGCTCCAAAATCACTGCAGATGTTGACTGCAGCCATGAAATTAAAAGACACTTACTTCTTGGAAGAAAAGTTATGACCAACCTAGATAGTATTTGCCGACTAAGGTCCTTCTAGTCAAGGCTATGGTTTTTCCTGTGGTCATGTATGGATGTGAGAGTTGGACTGTAAGGAAGGCTGAGTGCCGAAGAATTGATGCTTTTGAACTGTGGTGTTGAAGAAGACTCTTGAGAGTCCCTTGGACTGCAAGGAGATCCAACCAGTCCATTCTGAAGGAGATCAGCCCTGGGATTTCTTTGGAAGGAATGATGTTAAAGCTGAAACTCCAGTACTTTGGCCACCTCATGCAAAGAGTTGACTCATTGGAAAAAACTCTGATGCTGGGAGGGATTGGGGGCAGGAGGAGAAGGGGACGACAGAGGATGAGATGGCTGGATGGCATCACGGACTCGATGGACGTGAGTCTGAGCGAACTCCAGGAGTTGGTGATGGACAGGGAGGCCTGGGGTGCTGCGATTCATGGGGTTGCAAAGAGTCAGACACAACTGAGCGACTGAACTGAACTGAACTGATCCATGGAATTTTCCAGACAAGCATACAGGAACAGGTAGCCATTCCCTTCTCCAGCTTCTGCCCTTATGAAGTCATAAAGTAGCCCATTATTAAAAAGGCAATGCAAGCCAAGCACTAAAGAATATCCAGAAATTTCTTTTGCCTATTTTCAACTGTCTGATGACTTTTCTGATGACTTAGGTATAACCATTTGGTTTGGAAGCTTGCACATGGTGGAGGCCGCCCCAGGGACCACCAGACAGTACTTTATAGTGCTGATCCTCACAAACTGTTTACTCCTCAACAAGCTCACCTCCATTGGTGAGGGAACTGTGCCTCAGAGAAGTGAGGCAACTTATTCATAGATTCTTTGGGTTGAGAAAGATAGAGCTCTAATTGAAGAAAAATCTTTCCAATTCCAGAGTCCTAAGTGTCCTCAACCACAACCTCCTGCTTCTCCTCAGGAGATGTGTTATTTCATCCTATGTGAAATTCACCTGGAGAACTTCCTTGGATCCTGCATGATTTGGAGCATCCTTACTTTGTACTCAGCCTATGTTCCTGTTCAAATTGTTGCTGGCCTTCTAAACACTCTAGCTCTTAGCTTTTGCTTATCCTGGAGGAGAATTCAAGTGTTCTCCCCAAGCTTCCTTCACTCTGCTGCCTCAGGGAAATCTCCTGGGAAGTAAGAAGTGATGCTCCAGAAGTGAAAGGAAGATGACCTGGGGACACATCCCCGTAACTGCTATATTGGTGAATGCAGTATAGCGTCTGCTAGGTGGAGTTGAGTCTTCATCGATGGGATGTGTCTGGCTGTTTAGCATGGCTCAGGATAAACACACCTGGGACTATGGATGTTTAAGGCATAGCAGCCTGAAAAATACCGTGTAAGCTAGATAGTTAGTTATCAATAAATTAAGTGTAAGTTGAAAATGTTTCATGACTCACATGTCTCTCTTTGGCCTAAGAATGGGGCCACTTATATTACTTAGAACCAACACATGTTAAATGGGCCAAGTGTGTCCAACCTGATGAGAAGAGATTTAGAGACTTGTAACAGTCTCAGACTGATTTCTGCTTCACTTGCCTCCTGGTTACTTGTCTGTCCCCTTGAAAGTATGAATGACATTGATGTTGGGAAAGAATGCAGTTTGTCTGAGTCTTATTTGACAATTCTGTCTTCATTGATCTCAATCATTTTATGAATTTGGCTCAGAGATCTGTGGGTCCACATAGTTGTGTATGTTGGGCACTGCAAAACTCTAGACAGGCCTCTACAGTTGTAGTCTGTGCACAGTCCACTCTGTGCAGCACAGGCTGGGTCACCATGTAGGGTGGATCCCTTGTGGAGTAACTCTGGTTCCAAGGGGAAAGACTAGGTTATAGAAGTCTTCATATTACTCATTTCCTTTGCCGTTTTATAACAATTCAGAAAAAATGTCCCATTAACAAGAAAGTGTTTAAAATATGAAATTGATTCGGCTACATGATGTGATATGTGCAACAAGTTATGGTTCTTGTGGGAAACTCTGTAATTGAATTATAAAATGTGTTATTTTTAATATTTTCACATGAAGAATCACTTTTATTAGGGATTATTCTCATCCTGGGGAAACTCACTAATAGGTTCATTATCTGCCTCCATCAATTTCTGAGAAAAAATCATATGCTACTGAAAAAGCATTGGTAACAAAGAATGTTATACAAAGAACAAAAAATACCAGCCTTATCTGGAAGGGGACAGCTCCTGATCAGTACTTTTTTTTAATGCTGAGCCCAGAGAGCACATAGTTTAGATTTTCAGGTTCACAGTATCTGTCGCAACTGCTCACCTCTGCCTGTGTAGTGGAGAAGCAGCCGTGGACAGACAGATGTGAATAGTCACTCCATGAACTCTTTGCTTATAAAAATAGGCAACTTGTTAGTTTTTTGAATGCTAGTCTAGAGCGAAGTGTGTATCTGCTGATAAGGCCAAGTCAAAACCTAAGGAGGTGGGGATAGGGGTTACTCATGGGGGTGCTTGCAAGTCACTTATATGTAGACAAAGGGAAATTTCTAAACCCCATGGGTTTGACACTGTGCCAGGAGGACAGCTCTGAAAGAGTCTTGGGCCTCTGAGCAGGTAGAGGTTTGTCGGGATAATGTCAGGTGTCACCTTGGGACATGTTGCATACTTACTATGTAAGTCTTATGTGGTATTAGAGAACAGAGCCTGTGTTCTCCTACTTTCCTTAAATCCCTTTGAAAGATCAGTGTTTCATTTTATCTTGTTGATTGCTGAGTGTGTATGTGTGTGTGTGTGTGTGTGTGACTGTGTATGAAAAGTCCAGTTCATTAAAGTGCTGTTTGTCAGAACTCTTGGGTAAAGAGGTAGATTTGGGGGATCCCGGGAATCTGGCACTGTGGTTGTTCCCACCAGGTGGCAGGAGGCAGATTTCTCATGGGGAGATTCTGGAGATTGATCCAGAAATAAACGATCATCCAGAGTCTTTGGGCCTGAGCTGGAAGTCTAGGTTCCAGAGACAAGCAGGAAGTCTCCTTCAAAGAAAGGAGAAATGTAATTTACAAAATTTACAAAGAAATATAAATGAAGGTAGAGTGAAGATTCAGAAACAGGGAAGAAGTAGATCAAAGGGCTCCTGCTTGAAGACAAGAGAAGATGCTCTGGTGTCAATGGCAAACATGTCTTGGTGTTTGTAATTTTTGAAATTAATGTGTATGCATGGTGAACATAGAAGTGTAGGAGTGATATCCTTAAAGGTGGGTGCTTGTGGCTTGAGAATAACAGTCAAACGTTATAATAATGAGGTTCTTCATTTCCAAGTGTTTTCTATTTCTTTTCCTTAGTTTTTATTGTCTTGCATTACTGCTGCAGAATGGGTTTTAACAGTGGAATGAGTCAAGTAGAGAACAGAGTTTATTTAAAACTAACAGGACACTCAGCCTCTTTAATTCACACTTGTTCTTGGCCCCTTTGCCTATCACAAATCTTCTGGCCTGACATTCACTTCCACCCAGCTGATTTAAGTGCAGGTATCTTTATCACCTTCAGGTCAGTTCAGTTCAATTCAGTCACTCAGTCGTGTCTGACTCTTTGCGACCCCATGAATCGCAGCACGCCAGGCCTCCCTGTCCATCACCAACTCCCGGAGTTCACTCAGACTCACGTCCATCGAGTCAGTGATGCCATCCAGCCATCTCATCCTCGGTCGTCCCCTTCTCCTCCTGCCCCCAATCCCTCCCAGCATCAGAGTCTTCTCCAATGAGTCAACTCTTCACATGAGGTGGCCAAAGTGCTGGAGTTTCAGCTTTAGCATCATTCCTTCCAAAGAAATCCCAGGGTTACACATGGACAATGGTAACAGTTACACATGTGTTGCCAAGTAAAGCACGTTTTCTCTCCCTTGCATGATCCATGTTACCACATGTTGTCATCAGCTTTCAAGTGTTATAATTCAAATTTTTGTGGTCTTTTTGTCTACTTTAGCACAAGTAATAGAGGGATAACCAACTTTTTTTTTTGAATGGGAAAATTCTACATTATGCTTTGTTTTAATGTGATGAGTAGTAATTCAGATCTGTTCCAGAATTTCAGTTGATAAGCATTCTTAAGGGGGAAAAAAAATAGCTTAAAAATGTGAACTCATCTGGCTTCCCAGAATGACTTTCAAATATAAAGCACTTCCTCTGAGTAATTGGAGAGCTGTTATGGTCTTCAAGAAGTAGCAGAGAGTTGAGGCAAAGAGAGAAAGCCTCAATCCTTCCAGGGGAGCTTAGGTCAAAGAACACAGGCTGAGGGTCAAATTGTTGCGCATAACGTGCTTTCTACACAAATTCCTTCCAACAGAATTTGGGTTATGCGAGGAGTACAAGTGTCAACTGAGGAGGCCAGCTGTCTTCCTAGGCTCTGCCATTTATAGCAGCCCCATGATCTGGATTCTGGTTCTCAGCTTTGCAGTTTCAGCAGTTTACATTTTAAAGACACCCAGAGTTGATCACATGCAGGAAGAAAAACAGATGCTGAGCAAGTACCAAGAGTCTGGTTTATAAACCAGAGGCCCATCTGTTAAATGAGACCAGGGGATGGGAGTTATCCCTTCCCGGGTTCAGGGGTCTCCTAATCAGACAGAACCTTCTCTCCTATCTAGAAAGCTAACTTGCTTCTCCTATGAATGTGGAATCACAGAAATACAAATAGCAGGTATTTATATTAATCAAGTAGCTACCATATGTCGAGTGTGGTATAAAAGTTTTACATTTCAGATCTTATTAAAACTCCTAATGACCTATAAGTTAGGTTCTATTACTATTCTTGATGCCCAAAGAGAAAACAGGTTTTCTCACCCAGAAGTGACCTAGCTAGTGAGTGGTAGGCTTGGGTTACTCCATGTAGTCTGGCTTCAGATGCTCTTAGCCTTTTAAAAAATTATTTTTATTGAAGTATAGTGGATTTACAACTGTTGTGTTAATTTCTGCTGTGCAACAAAATGATTCAGTTATACATCAATATACATTCTTTTTCATATTACTTTCACTGTGGTTTATCATGGGATATTGAGTTACAGTTCTCTGTGCTATACAGAAGGACTCTGTTGTTTACCCAGTCTATAGATAATAGCTTGCCAGACCCTCGCAGCCTTTAGCACTACTGCAGATCAGCACACAGACAGCAAACCTCCGGTATGACACTTAATGCGATTCTCTTCTGTATTCATCAGACCAGGTGAGGTGTGGAGTCCTAACGAGGCTTCAAGATGATCTCTGGCACAACTTTTGGAAATCACACGTTTTCCAGTAAAGACAATATCATTTCATATACGTAATTTGTTCAGTTCATTTAATGCAAATGAATTCAGCATTAATTGAATGTATGCTAAGTGTTGAAAATCTGCCATACATTATTTCATCAGATTTGCACAAAAACCCGATTATTTTCTTTTGACATATCAAGAATTTATGCTCAGTTATCTTGATTAGTTTTTTCCAAGTGTCACAAATTGTGTTACAAAATATCAAAAGGAAACCTTTGGAAAACAGAAAAACCTGGTTCCAATCAAGTTGCTGCCTCATTTGATGCTGGGTGATTTATAACCATGGAGGTAATATCAAAACCTCACAGAGGTGTCATCAGGACAGAGGGTGATTATTCATATGAAAGTGCTTTTTAAACACTAGGCAGTTATTCTCAGAAAAACGGCTGAATAAAAATGGTGCTGCCATTGTGGCCTGTTGAACATCATTCAAAACCAAGAAGAATGAGAATGAGGAATTCAAACTCCATCTTGAACAGTACTAGGAAACATCCATAATCTGGAAACATCCATAATCCTGAAACACAACCTCTGAGGATAGACTGGCAAGTGGACTGAGGTTCAGGCAGGGCAGTGGGAGGTGCCAAACTCAGAGCAGGACAAAGTTCAGAGTCCTGTTCTTCTAGGGAACAGGGTGGCTGGCTACAGAGAGAGCCTCTCCCCTTAGGCTTGGTGCTGTGGGCTGCGAGAAGGACGAGGTTTACACAGGCATAGCCATCCTTATGGGCTCCCAAGAGTTCCTGCCATGCCACACCATCTTCCATGCAGACTCTGCAAATGCTGGATCCTGGAAGCCCGCACATTCTCTGTGAATAATGATCAAAAAAAGTCAAGAGGTGCATCCACGGTGTCATGTGTTAGCACTTTACTCCTTTTTCTGTCTTTACTGGAAAATGCGTGGTCCTTTTATATGTTATATATATTAGTCCTTTTATATGTTGATGGGCATTGACTGGGCATGAGGTCTCCTTGGAGGTTGATGAAGATGTTCTGGAATCAGGAAAAGGTGCAGTTGTCCAACTTTGTGAGTGTCCTAATACCATGGACTCGTACACCTCAAAATGGTTAATTTTATGTTGTATGAATTTCACCTCAAAACAATTGAAGATATAAGATCAGTATTATGATGATCAAAAGCAACGGACAAGCAAAACACATGCCAAAACCACAATACAATGGTAACAAAAGTGCAGGACAAACTGTTGACAGAAAACTATTCACCAGGAACAATGCCTTGAGGAAAAAAAGTAATAACATATTTTGCCATGAATTCAAAGATCTCAACTAATAATAACAACTGAGACTAAAATATTAATGATGCCTATTATTAAAGCCATCCAAAATATTTTGGTTATGTACAAAATAAAATGGTGTGACATAGTGATGGCCAGAGATGGTCAGAAACCAGTGGGCATACTGATCTGATTTTCCCACTTTCCTCCTTATAAGAGAAATCTTGCCACCAGAAGAGACATTTTTACCATGAGTTCAAACTTTTTAGCTAATTAGCCCCATTAAAAACAGATTTTGTAAAGACAAAAGAGATGGCAGAAAAGATATTACCTAACAGAGTTCAGGAAACAATGAAATTCCTGAAATTCAGTCAACTTGCCAAAAATCTACCATGTATTGAATAAATGTGCTGATCAAGCAAAGTCAGATAGAATATCTGAATGGACATAATTGTACCAGTCAGGGGTTCCAGGACTGGTAAAAGCAACAACAAAAACACCAAAAAACTAGACTTCCAATGCTATAGGAGTTCAACAAAAACTCCAGGAAAACAGACTCCTATATACTTAAGACAGACCTTAAATGACTCTTACACATCTGGCTAAGAATCTTTTAGTTCAGTTCAGTTCAGTCGCTCAGTCTGTCTGACTCTTTGCAACCCCATGAATCGCAGCACGCCAGGCCTCCCTGTCCATCACCAACTCCCGGAGTTCACTCAGACTCACGTCCATCGAGTCAGTGATGCCATCCAGCCATCTCATCCTCTGTCATCCCCTTCTCCTCCTGCCCCCAATCCCTCCCAGCCTCAGAGTCTTTTCCAGTGAGTCAACTCTTTGTATGAGGTGGCCAAAGTACTGGAGTTTCAGCTTTAGCATCATTCCTTCCAAAGAAATCCCAGGGCCAATCTCCTTCAGAATGGACTGGTTGGATCTCCTTACAGTCCAAGGGACTCTCAAGAGTCTTCTCCAACACCACAGTTCAAAAGCATCAATTACCACTAATCTAAAAGAATAGATGGTATATTTACCTTAAAAAAGTCACTATAAGAGAGTGCATCTATGTATTTAGAGATAATTAGAAGTTAGATTTCAAATATATATTTGTTCGTGGTACAAACAAAACTTTGAAACACACACATACACCAAAATGTTTTGGACATGCATCCAAAAACAACTTGTTGAGATTTTACCTGAAAGTAGGAGAAATTGCACACGACAACAGGTAACTGGGTCCAAACTATTAATGGCACCTATTATCAAGGTCACCCAAATTATTTTGCTTACATACAAAATAAAATGGTGTATAATAGCAGTGGCCAGAGATCATCAGAAACCTGTGGGCACACTACTCTGACTTTCTCATTTTTCTCCCTGCAGGAGGGATCCTGCCACCAGGAGAGAGATTTTCAAAATTAGGCATTGGCCTAAATGACATATGGAATGATATAAAAACCTGCAGAGATACTGCTTGGCCAAATAGTTGGACCTCAGTGATCCTGTAGCATAAGGATCAGACAGAGGGCTATGTATCACTAATTACAGTGTTCTTTAGGAGGCAGAGTCTATAAATAAAAGCTAAAATGTAGGGAGGGATGTATGAAGTTGGGCAAAGTTAGTAGATTCTTCTCGAATACCAGGTAGCACAAAAACAAATTTTTAAGTGATCTGACTGATTGTGTGAGAACAGAAATACACCTTGATCCCCTTAAGAAAACCAGTTATTACACTGCAGTGTCAAAAAATTAAAGAAACAAATATTTAACCCAGGAAAGGAGGAAGTGTGTTACAAGTAAAGACTTGGGCTTTGGTGGGTATGCAATTGAAAGTGAGGATAAAGTTAATTATATTGTTCATGATGTAGAAGGTATGAAAAATCAAACTCCCAGGTTGTTAGTAGGACGTTGAAGATATGGACAACCAGAGGAATACATCATATGAAACAATTAAGTCTTCATTCAAAAGTAATATTGGATGAAGATAGAATGCTATCAAGCAACTGGAAAAAGAAATTGATTAAAGCTATGGCTGGACAAGGTGAAATAAAATAGAATATATAACCCACATGCAGTTCATAAATGAAGCAGAGCAAAAAAAAATAGAAAAGCAAATCTGTGATGCTAAATAAATTATCAAATAAACCTAGAAGTAACCTCTGGAGGACAGTGAACACAATCACACATGGCATTCCTAGTAGACTATAATGAACTAATTATACTTGGCACTGGACTTCAGATAATAGGAAGTAACTTCTACTGTAGAAGTAATTGGATTAAACTTGGAGGGAAGGTTTATGGATATACCCAGTGAGGAAGGATTACTGTAAGTGATTTCTTGCCTTAAAACCACTATAAACATCGTCTTAGAAATTGTGAAAGCCTTACTTCTCCATATGAAAAGCAACCTCTTGGCCCGCATCAACATGAAGTGTTGGAGTATATATGAAGTTGTAAATATGATGAAAAAGGTGCAAACGTGATATTGTCCCAACAGACAAACTGGCAACACTAAGAGGAAGTCTGGATTGTCCCCAGGTTATCTTTTTCTACCGTGAGACAATTCTCTTTTCTGAGGAAATGAGGTGAGTTAAAGAAATAGCATCCTCCTCACTTATATCAAGTAAGGATAAACATGTACATAATAAGATGAGCATCCTAGAGGAGGAAAGCACAGAAAATATTAGGGAATACTGAATATGCAAGTGATTAAAGAGTCCTGACAAAGATCTAGACTGAGTGTAATGGGTGAAGTTATTTCACCTTGATTTTGATTATTGGAAAGACTGGATAAAATTGAAATCATGTTGATATCGCTGGGTTAATCAAATATATTCTTTTTCTAGGTACAATGACAGTAATGTTGATAATGACAAAAAGGAGAGAGAACTTTAAACTCCATAGATGGAAAGCCATGTGCTGTGTGTGGTCCATTAGCAAATCTAGATGGAAAGAAGAATTGATCTAACAGAGAGCATCATGTTCAGTTCAATTCAGTCCCTCAGTCGTGTCCAACTCTTTGTGACCCCATGAACAGCAGCACACCATGCCTCCTTGTCCATCACCAACTCCGGAGTCCACCCAAACCCATGTCCATTGAGTCAGTGATGCCATCCAGCCATCTCATCCTCTGTCGTCCCCTTCTCCTCCTGCCCCCAGTCCCTCCCAGTATCAGGGTCTTTTCCAACAAGTCAGCTCTTCACATCAGGTGGCCAAAGTATTGGAGTCTCAGCTTCAACATCAGTCCTTCCAATGAACACCCAGGACTGATTTCATTTAGAAAAGACTGGTTGGATCTCCTTGCAGTCCAAGGGACTCTCAAGAGTCTTCTCCAACACCACAGTTCAAAAGCATCAATTCTTCGGGGCTCAGCCTTCTTCACAGTCCAACTCTCACATCCATACATGATTACTAGAAAAACCATAGCCTTGACTAGACGGACCTTTGTTGGCAAGATAATGTCTCTGCTTTTGAATATGCTGTCTAGCTTGGTTATAACTTTCCTTCCAAGGAGTAAGTGTCTTTTAATTTCATGGCTGCAATCACCATCTGCAGTGATTTTGGAGCCCGGAAAACTAAAGTCTGACACTGTTTCCACTGTTTCCCCATCTATTTGCCATGAAGTGATGGGACTGGATGCTGTGATCTTAGTTTTCTAAGTTTTATGCCAACTTTTTCACTCTCCTCTTTCACTTTCTTCCATAAGGATGGTATCATCTGCATATCTGAGATTATTGATATTTTTCCCAACAAGCTTCATCCCAGCTTGTGCTTCATCCAGCCCAGTGTTTCTCATAATGTACTCTGCATATAAGTTAGATAAGCAGGGTAACAATATACAGCCTTGACATACTCCTTTTCCTATTTGGAACCAGTCTGTTGTTCCATGTCCAGTTCTAACTGTTGCTTCCTGACCTGCATACAGATTTCTCGAGGCAGGTCAGGTGGTCTGGTATTCCCATCTCTTTCACAATTTTCCAGTTTATTGTGATCCACACAGTCAAAGGCTTTGGCATGGTCAATAAAGCAGAAATAGATGTTTTTCTGGAACTCTCTTGCTTTTTTGATGATCCAGCGGATGTCGGCAATTTGATCTCTGGTTCCTTTGCTTTTTCTAAAACCAGATTGAACACCTGGAAGTTCATGGTTCAAGTATTGCTGAAGCCTGACTTGGAGAATTTTGAGCATTACTTTACTAGACCCACTATTAAAGATGTGCTGTCAAGAACTGTAATGCAGTCTAATTTGTATATGCAAAGTTACCCATTTAAAATGCCATTTAGTGGTTTTAGGTATACTTACAGTATGCCAATGCGGAGATGTAGGAGACAAGGGTTTGATCCCTGTGTCGGAGGAAGGTCCCTTGGAGGAGGGTATGGCAACCCACTTCAGCATTCTTGCCTGGAGGAACCCATGGCAGACTACAGCCCACAGGGTTACACAGAGTTGGACATGACTGAAGTGACATAGCAGGCAGACAGTATGCAACCCTTCTTACAATCTAAGTTTAGAATATTCTCATCAGCCCTTAAAGAACCTTTTACCTGTTAACAGTCACTGCCTATTCACCCTTGTTATACCCTGCATCCCCTCTCTCAGCCCCAGGTAAACATTACTCTATTTTACTTCCATGGATTTGCCTACTCTGGATATTTAATATAAATAAAATCATAGTATGTGATCCTTTGACACTGACTTTTTTTTTACTTTGAATGTATTCTGAAGACTCATCTGTGATGCAGCATGTATCATCTCTCCAATCTTTTTCATTTCTGAAATTATTCCATTCTATGAATATGCCTCAATTTGTTTACCCATGCATCAGTTAAAGGTGTGTATGTGAGGCTGTACATCTTCCAAAGCTTGAACAATACAGAAGAGTCTAACAGTTACTCCCAGGATGTGCCAGTAAATAATCTTCATTGTATGATAATATAATAGAACTTAAGGATGAGATTTGCTGGTGTGGGTTATGTTATGTGGAACTGAAACTCATAATAGTCTCTCACTCTACATGTTAATTTGCATATATAAATATGTATATGGGAAAGTGAAAGTGAAGCCTCTCAGTCGTGTCCGACTCTTTGCGACCCCATGGACTGCAGCCCCCCAGGCTCCTCCCTCCATGGGATTCTCCAGGCAAGAGTACTGGAATGGATTGCCATTTCTTTCTCCAAGGGATCTTCCTAACCCAGGGATCGAACCCAGGTCTCCCGCATTCCAGGCAGACTCTTTAACCTCTGAGCCACCCGGCAAGCCCATGTATATATATAAATATGCATTTGTTGTATTTAAAACTGAATTTTTCCACCAAAAAAATGTAACGTTGCTGATAAACATGCTTTTCTGTAGTTTTTTTGTTGTGCAGTCATTAAGTGCTGTCCGACTCTTTGTGACCCCATAAACTGTAGTGTACCTGGTTTCTCTGTCCTTTACTATCTCTTGGAGTTTGCTCAGATTCATGTTCATTGAGTTGGTGATGCAATCAAACCATCTCATCTTCTACCACCCCCTTCTCCTTTTGCCTTCAATCTTTCCCAGCATCAGGGTCTTTTCCATTGAGTTGACTCTTCCTGTCAGGTGGCTGAAGTATTGGAGCTTCAGCTTCAGCATCAGTCCTTCCAATGAATATTCAGGGTTGAATATTCATATTTTGCTTTTTTTTTTTTTTCTGTTTGAAGCAGTCAACTCAAAGTTGTCATAAATGTGCTTTGGAAAATACAGACAGTTTCTGGAATATATTGCCAAATATTTGTATACCTTTTAATGAGTCATAAACCCAATTGTGCAGTGACAAGAGCAACTATGTGACTGTTGCAACTGTGGGCCAATGGAATGCACTCAAGGAGCCTGGGACCCCTTTAGTCAGCGTGTGAGCCCAGCCTTCCTCACTGTGCTGGAACCTTGGATCCCTGTATCTCCCAGTGTGCTGGGCTGGCTGCAGGGAGCCACATGCTGACCACAAGATGGTTTTAACCCCTCATGATGACACCCATCATGTGGGGTCAAGTAGATGGCTGATAATGAGAAGTGGGAAGTAGACTTTTATAGTGCACATGATTTTGTATATCTTGCACTTTTCTATGAACATGCAGTATATTTTATTTTGAGCATCTATTTCAGGTCATAAAAAGTAACTTACGTTAATTAAGTATTCAAGCAAACCAAATTTCAAGAACATTTCTTATCCTGGTGTTAAGAACTGAATGGGCATTAGCATAATATTTTGTTTTATTTTGTCTTTAACCAGTTTGGGTGGCAACACTTTTACAGGAACAACTTGGACCCTAGATTCAGAGAATCCTAGATGTAGATCCCAAATGTGTTGAATAACCTTGGATAAGTTTTAATATCTCTGAAAGTTTCTTTCTTTCTTCCTTTTTTTTAAACCTTGTAAAATGAAGACAATGGTTCCTGCTGTAGATGGTTGTTGTGAGGCATGAGTGCATGAATCATTACAGTACAATGTATGATCCACAACTGATAATCACTAGACTATGGGATTTTCAAATTCACTGGTAAAATGAGGAGTTTAAGTTCCACTGATCTGGAGAAAGACTTCAAGTTTGAGGTAACAAGAAAAAGTGATTTGAAGACAGCAGATGATAAAAGGATAGGTGAAGAAGCTTTTTCAGTCAAGGGGAGAAAACTGTTTAGAGACCAGAATGCATTTGGGATACCATGGTGGCTCAAATGTAAAGAATCTGCCTGCAATGCAGGAGACCCAGGTTCAGTCCCTGGGTCAGGAAGATCCTCTGGAGGAAGGCATGGCAACTTGCCTGGAGAATCCCATGGACAGAGGAGTCTGGCAGGGTTCAGTCCATGGGGTTGCAAAGAGTTTTGTATGACTATGTGACTTTCACTTTTTCATGCACTGGGAAGATGAGATGTAAAATGCTCCAGGAAGGAGCATATTTTTCCTCTTAGGTGTTTTGGGTTATATCTCTTTGTTAGTTTGCTGCTGTAGCAGCTTCCTGTCCCTGTCCTGATATGATACTTTTAATTACACCCAAGGCTATCCTTTGACAAAAGAGGAGTGCAGGTCTTTGGATTAATATTTAGCATTCACCTGGCTAAAAATTGCTGCTGATGGATGTTTTTAGATGACCTGAACAAGAGACAATATCCCAGAGTGACTTTGGGAACAGCAACCAGGGTGATGGACCCAGTTGTCATTGTGAACTGTACTGTCCCTTTATGAGATGGAGAAATGAGCTCAAAGGAAAACTGTGAAAGCTTGTCAGAAGGTTCAGTCCATTATGTCGGTAAACTTGATGGGTTCCCACAGATCTCTTGGGAGTTCATTTTTTGTCATCCTTTTTTCTTGGTTCTCCTCAGATTACATGATCTCAGTTTGCCTGTTTCCTGACTCTTCTGCATATTCAAATTTCCTGTAAAATCTCTCTAATTTCAGTTGTTGTACTTTTTAGTTCCACAGTTTCCATTTGTTTTTGTTGTTGTTGTTGTAATTTCTATCTCTTTATTGATATTCTGTTTGATGAGACATCATTCTAGTCTGTTTTCAAGTTTTGAGCATATTAAAGACAGTTGCTTCAAAGTTTTTGTCTGGTAATTCCAATATCTGAGCTTCCTCATGGGCAGTTTCCATCTGTTTATTTTTTTCCTGTGATTGAGTAATACTTTATTGTTTATTTCCATGCCTTGTATTTTTTGGTTGAAAAGCGAACATTTTCAACTTTATATGGTGATGCTAGCAATCAGCTTTTCCCTATCCTGATGCTTCTTGGTGTGGGTTGTTGTTTGCTTGTTTGGTGGGTTTTCTGAACTATTCTCATAAAGACTGTATCCTTTGCCTGGTATGGGCACTGAAGTCTCTGTTCCATTAGCTAAGTGATCGTTGAGTTTTTGATGGAAATGTCTCACGCCAAAAGTGAAATACTGATCCCAGCTTTGCAAATTGGCTGTCTGTGGACACTCCTCCTGCCTTTGGTCTGACAACTTACAGCTCAGTTTCAGCCTTCACGTATTGCTTGTACAGAGCTCAATCACTGGCCAGAGGTAAAAGCTTGGTGTCTTTTTTGAGTCTGTATCCAGACTTGGGTTTGCATTTGCTCTTCTAGGTTCTTCCCTTGTATATTTGCTGTTGTTCAGTTGCTCAATCATGTGTAACTCTTTGCGACCCCATGGACTGCAGCACACCAGGCTTTCCTGTCCTTCACCATCTCCTGGAGCTTGCTCAAACTCATGTCCATTGAGTCAGTGATGCCGTTCAACCATCTTATCCTCTTTTGGGAGCTTATTAGAGTCCTTGTCTCTAGTGTTCTAGCCTGTTCCATATGACCTTTTGGTCTGTCTACTGCTTGTCTGTCATCCTTTGCCCAGGTGATTTTCTTAACTATTTTCAACCAGTACCACCTGGGAAGCCATTATAACCTGAGAAAGTTCTGAAGGAAGTCCTTGCACTGATCCTTCCTGTGGCCTCACACAGGTAAAATCGCAAAACATCAGTTCTTCAAGGCCAGGGTCCATCTATCAAACCATGGCATCTGAACTCTGCACTAGGAATTCAGTCACCGTCTCCACGACCACCCCTTAGATGAGGAGTGAGGGATAGTACATGAAAAAGCTAGGATGCCACAATGCTGTCTTACAGAATTTCAGCAGTTCCTTTCTGTACAAACAGAGGACACAAGTCCTCCTGACTACCACAAATTTATATTAGATTCCTGAGTTTCAAAAACGTTGACTGACAGTGTTACCAGCTTAATCATTGCTTTCGTGGAGGCAAAGTTCTGGGATTTCCAATTTTGCCATTTTGAGTGACGCTGCTGTCACTAGGAGCCATCTTTTAAAGCCACTCTAAACCTTAAAATCTTCATTGTCCATTTTAGTGCCTCCATTTAAAAAAGTGCTTAATTTCCAACCTGATTTTCCAAACTCTTTGACCCTTAATTTCCACCCCCACTCTCCCACCTCATCTCACTTCCTTCTAATATTCCTTCTGTTATTACATTTGAACAAATATACCGTGAATTTCTCATAATTCACAGTATTTACAGTATGTAGGGTTTTTTTGTTCACAGAATACCTTTTCTCATTTAATATTTGTTTAATATGAATTTAATGATCCACATGTTCAAAAGTGACCTTTTCTTAGAAGCATCTCCTGGTAGTAAGTCTAGGCATAAAATAATTCCTCCCTCTGTTTTTCTTCTTTTATGCAGGATTTTGAATGTTAGAGAAGCAAATAACCTCATTCCAGGGGAACAGATAACTGTGAAGATTTCTGTTCATTGTCTTGTATTATATTGACCTCTTTTGCATTTGACCCAAGAATCTTACGTTAAAATTTTGTTATCAGTCTCAAATACTCTTTGGATTGGTTTTAATCTTTTATATGTTTCCTCATTAATTAGTGGATTGAATAAAATTTTTATATGTTCCTTTTATATTTTTATATGATTTCATATAAAAATGTAAAATGATATTATATGAGACAATTTTATGTGAGATCATAATTTGACCCCTTAAAATGATAATTTTATAGTTTTTGAGGTACTATGAAATGTCCAAGCACTTTCACCTGACCTGTTGTTGGAGAATTGAATTTCGTGGTTAGTAAAAGCTCACGCATATAATTTTTAGACTCCCAGAGAAAATCCCAAATGGCAATTGAAATTTAACTTTACTGACTAGCCAAAACTTTTTGCCTTCCATGTTTGTTTTTGTTTTGCTTTTGATTTTACACACTCAATAAATTATACCATTAAAAGTGCACTTTGGGAACTTATGTTTATGGACTAATCATTTGGTGATGTCTGTCTGATATGTGATGGATGGTGGTTGGTGATTATTCGCTAAGTCATGTCTTGCTCTTGTGACCCCCTTGGACTGTAGCCCACAAGACTCCTCTGTCTATGAGATTTCCCAAGCAAGAATACTAGAGTGGGTTACCATTTCCTTCTCTGGGGACTCTTCCTGACCCAGAGACTGAACTCAGATCTTTTGCAGTGCTGTCGATCTCCTGTTTGCAGGCAGATTACTGACTGAGCTACCAGGAAGCCCAGGTGATGGATCATTAGTACCTATTAAGCATGAGATGATAGAGAATCGAGTTTGTTTTCTTGCTTAATATCTGTTTATTTACAAGATCAAATCAATCGAGAGTTATATACTCAGTTAAAAGGACAGCATGTTTTTGAGATCTGAACTTGTGAATTTTTAAGTTTTCATTTATTGGCTGCACTTCGTCTTTGTTGGAGTGCACAGGCTCTTTGTTGCTGAGCTCAGGCTTGCTCTACATGCAGCAAGTGGTGGCTACTCTCAACTGGAGTGCGTGGGCTTCTCGTTGCAGGGCTTTTCTTTTCGCCGAGAACAGCCCCTGGAGCATAAGCTCAGTGGTTGTGGCCCACAGGCTTAGTTTCCTCGTGACATGCAGGATCTTCCTGGCTCAGGAATCGAACCCATGTCCCCTGCAGTAGCAGGCAGATTCTTAACCTCTGGACCACCCAGGAAGTCCTGTGGCCTGGTGAATTTTTGTATTTCTATGTCTACTTTTGCGCTGTGGCTATGATGTGCCCCTGAGGCCCTTGGTGTATCTGATGTCTCAGTGTATCTGATGTCCATGTGGTTGCAAAAGGAACAGGCTTTGTCTCTCATGGGTGAGTGTGAAATACCTTCTTAACTCTACAAGCTATTAATAAAGCAGATTTTGTCTATTGAATCACAGGAACTCTGTTCTTATTGGTTTGTATAGAAAAATAAGAGCCTCATTATTTTTTCCATTTTATACATAGTACACAGCACAGGGGACTCTATTCAGTGCTCTGTGGTGACCTAAATGGGAGGGAAATCACAAAATGGCCAATTCACTTTGCTGTACAGAAGAAACTAACACAACATTGTAAAGCAATTATACTCTAAAAATTTCAAAAAAGAAAAAGGAGGACCTATAGAAATCTAATTTTCCCAAATTTTACAGGGTTAGAAAACTGAACTTCTATCACTTTAACATTTCTAGCCTTAAGAAAATGTTTCTAAATCAGAAATATTTAAAAAATCCAAATTTATGGGACTTCACAGGTGGTCCAGTGTTTGAGAATCTGCCTTCCAAGGCAGAAGACATGGGCTTCCCCCCTGGTCAGGGAGGTCAGTTCCCACATGCCGAGGGGACAACTAAGCCCTTGCACCGCAAGTGCTGCCGAGTCTATGCCCCACAATTAGTGATGCCTGTGTGCCACAACCAGGAACTGATGCAGCCAAATAAAAGGATACATATTTTTTAAAAAAGAAAAAAAATCCAAATTTACATAGTTAAGTTGAGGCATTCACAAATCAACTGGTTTAATACTCTAAATTAAAGACGAGAAAAAGAAACAGTTTTTCGTTCTTTGCCTATGATAAAACAGCAAATACATTTTACTATGTTGAGTTTGCTTTCATATAAAGATAATGCTGCTAAGTCACTTCAGTCATGTCCAACTCTGTGCGACCCCATAGATGGCAGCCCACCAGGCTCCCCCGTCCCTGGGATTCTCCAGGCAAGAACACCATCTTAAATTAACTAGTTCTTAAATTTCTTATTTTGGTTTACTAATCAAATGAGATAACATTACTCCTCAGTTCAGTTCAGTTCAGGTGCTCAGTTGTGTCCGACTCTTTGCAACCCCATGGGTTGTATTACAGCAGGCTTCCCTGTCCATCATCAACTCCTAGAGCTTGCTCAAACTCATGTCCATCGTGTCAGTGAGGCCATCCAACCATCTCACTCACTGTTGTCCTCTTCTCCTCTTGCCGTCAATCTTTCCCAACATCAGGGTCTTTTCCAATGAGTCAGTCAGTCCAAGGGACTCTCAAGGGTCTTCAGTACCACAATTCAATGCAACAATTCTTTAGCGCTCAGCTTTCTTTATAGTCCCCCTCTCTCATCCATA
This sequence comes from Ovis canadensis, assembly GCF_042477335.2. Taxonomy (NCBI): domain Eukaryota; kingdom Metazoa; phylum Chordata; class Mammalia; order Artiodactyla; family Bovidae; genus Ovis; species Ovis canadensis. The sequence continues at coordinate 20,836,153 of NC_091248.1, forward strand.
TATGACTACTGGAAAAACCATAATTTGACTAGATAGTCCTTTTGTTGGCAAAGTAATGTCTCTGTTTTTCAAAACGTTGTCTAGGTTGGTCATAGCTTTTCTTCCAAGGAGCAAGCGTGTTTTAATTTCGTGGCTGCAGTCACCATCTGCAGTGATTTTGGAGCCCACAAAAATAAAGTCTCTCCCTGTTTCCGTTATTTCCCCATCTATTTGCCATGAAGTGATGGGACCAGATGCCATAATCTTCATTTTTTGAATGTTGAATTTTAGTCCAGCTTTTTCATTCTCCTCTTAAACTTTCATCAAGTGTCTCTTTAGTTCTTTGCTTTCTGCCATAAGGGTGGTGTCATCTGCGTATCTGAAGTTATTGATATTTCTTAATTTCTTAATTCAGAAATTCTTATCTTAATTAAGAAATTAAGATATTTCTTAATCTTGATTCCAGCTGGTGCTTCATCCAGCCCAGCATTTCACATGATGCACTCTGCATAGAAGTTAAATAAGCAGGGTGACAATATACAGCCTTGATATACTTTTTTCCCGATTTGGAACCAGTCTGTTGTTCCATGTCTGGTTCTAACTGTGGCTTCTTGAGCTGTATATAGACTTCTCAGGAGGAAGTGGTCTGGTTGTCCCCTCTCTTTAAGAATTTCCCACGTTTCTTGTGATCCACACAACCACATGCTTTGAAGTAGTCAATAAAGCAGAAGATGTTTTTCTGACACTCTCTTTGGAACAAGACACCTAGAAACATTTCAATATTATTAAAAAATTATAATTTACATTTGACTAAACTGAATGATAATTTTTACCAGTGTATTAATATTAGCTATTATGTCTGATTAATTATGAATTTCAAGATCTTTAGGAACTGTCTGCCTTATACTGATATTGAAATGAGTTAATTAATGAATATTTTAGGATACTTAAATTTCTCTATATTTCTTCACTATATGATTGGATACTGGCATATTGATCAATTAACACAACTTAAGTCATTATATTTTATATACAGTCTTTGTGGGTCAAGTTGATGATTTTTATTTAAGTAGTCATCAAAGGAATATATGTGGCTACATAAAACTACTTTTGTACTTTGATAAAATGCATATAAATGACAGATTGTCCTCTATTATCTTCTTCCTGGTTTTATCTGTGGTAGAGAAAATTTTACTTTGGGTAATAACTTTTATTTATACAGAGAACTGAGTTTTTAAGTAGAATGACTGCAACTGAAAAATACAGTTTCTTATCCAGGATCATGTAAGGGCTTTTGTTGTCCATTAATATAAGGAGAATAGCTTTTTCCAATGCAATAGCAGCTTGCTACAGAATATAAAACAAGAAATACAGAGAAAAAAACTTGAGGAAGTTTAACACGTTGTAAAAGCTTTGAGGACAGTGAATTTCATTTTCATAGTTTTATAATATGTGAGTCTGAAAATAAACTATCAAATGTGTTAGAAATGTTTGCATTTTTTTTGTTTTCTAAATTTTTAAATTGTGCACCTATAAAAATGCCCTAGAGATATGTTAGTGTGCCTACTTTCTGTGATATGCTGTTATTGTAGCAAAAATATTCATCAAGTTCTTATTCTATATTGTATGCACAAAATACATAATTTTACTTTCTTTAATCTTTACTAAAGTAATAAATTGATACCAGGCTTCCCTGGTGGCCCAGATAGTAAAGAATCTGTGTGCAGGGCAGGAGACATAAGTACAATCCCTGGATCAGGAAGATCCCCTAGAAAAGGGAATGACTACCCACTCCAGTAATCTTGCCGAGAGAATTCCATTGACAGAGGAGCCTGGCGAGCTGCAGTTCATGGGGCTACAAAGAGTCGGCATGACTGAGCAACTTTCACTCTCAGGTTTCCATCATAATAAACTGGAAAGAGCTATCCAGGCTTGTTATTAAAGAGATTTCTGCTCTCCTCTCATGCTTTTCTGGGGCTCTTCTGTGTATTATAAGCCAAAACTTTTAATTTTGTGACACTCCAGCTATCAACTAAAATTTAAAGATAGGATTGCTGGAGCCCTGTGGAAGGGAATTGCCAGGGACTCTGAACTTTTGATGCTGCTTCAAAAAACACACAGTAGAATCTATATACTAACTTGATTTGCTAAATAAAATTTACTTTGAGAATTTTCAGAATGAACTAGCCAGGATGTCCCAGTAGCAGCAGAAGTACTTCACGAAAGCATACTATTGACCCCAAATCAAGAAAAATAATGAATTTCATGGAACTGAATGAACTGATGTAGGAAATTTAATTATAGTTATTTGGTTGGAGTGTTACTGATGCATTTTAAGAGCTTTATTGAGATGTGACTTATATACCCAAGCTTGAGCTATCTCTTTAGATTTGTCTCTTTCTGGACATTTGATATGAATGAAATTGTACAATATGTGGGCTTTTGTGTTTGGCTTCTTTCACTTTGCATGTTTTGAGGCTCATCCATGTTATACTATGTTATTAGTAGCAAAAGTTTTTCTGTTGTTTGATAATAATCCATTTATGTGGATAGGTCACATTTTTTTTTAATCTATCCTCCAAGTGATGTACATTTGAGTTTTTTCCCCACATTTTGACTGTCGTGAATACACAAGACTTCATGTAGCTACATATTTCCATTTTCCTTGGATAAATACCTAGACATGGAATTACTGGAAGGTATTATATACTCAACTCTAAAGAAACTGACAAACAGTTTCCTAAAGTGGAAATAACATTGTATGTGGCAAAGGGTTTCAGCTTCTGCACATGATCAAGAACACTTGGCAGGTAGAACTGTTTGATAACAGCTGCTAGTTCGCATGTCATGGTGTCTCATTTGGTTGGAATTTACATCCCTAATGACTTGTGACACTAAGAACAGAAGACTAAGTGACTGGAATAGTGAAGACAACTTTGGGATTAAAAAAGAAGATAGTTGGAGGAATCACATCACCCAATTTCAGCACTTAACTCTACAGCTGCAGCAAGTAAACCAGTGTGACTTGACAAAGGGCAGGACACAGAGAACAAAGGAAGAGACAGAAAATCTACGAAGAGACTTATGTGACCCAACTGGTTTTGAGAAACTTGCAAGAGCCACTCACTGGGGCTGGAGCAACTGGACAAAATAGGAAAAACAAATCTCAGTGCAATTTTCACACTTTCTTAAAACTGACTGAAAGTGGATTATAGGTCTACGTGTGAAACACTACAAAAACTTTACAAGAGAACAGAGGAGAAAGTATTTGTGAACAAGTTTAGACAAAGGGTTCTTAGATGTGATTCTCAAAATGTAGCCCATAAAGGAAAATAAATTATAACCTAGGGTGCATCAAAATGAAAATCTTTTGCTCCGTGAGACACTGTAAGAAAATGAAAGTCATGGACTAGAAGAAATTATTTGAAAATCACATCATCAGGCAAGGAATTTTCACCTAGAGTACATAATGACCATGGCTAAATTCAACGGTAAGAAAACAAGCCAATTTCAAAATTGTCCCTACTACACTTAAGTGACACTTGAACAAAGAAGATATATAAACAGTTGATGAGCACATGAAGACAGGCTCAACATAACAAGCCATGAGGGTAAATGTAGTTTAAAATCATCATCAGTTAGCATGCATGTGCACTAGAAGGGCCGAACAAAACAAAGAAGCAAATCAAAAGAGCAGTTACAAAACCTAAGGAGAATGGAGAGAACTGGGTCTTCCATGCCCACCTGTCCACCCACTGGTTTTACAGAAATGTCAAATTGTGCAGTCACTCTAGAAAATAATTTAGAGTCTACTATGAAACAAAATTAAACTAAGCTCATATATGACATAGCAATCATACTCCTGGGCATTTATTTTAGAGAAATGAAAACTTAAGATCCTTTAAAAACCTGTCTATGAATGTTTATAGCATCTATATATGTAATAACCAAAAACTGGAAATGACCTGAATGTCTCTCAGTGGGTGAGTGGATAAAGAAAGTGTGGTATCTTCCTACAATGGAATGCCACTCTGCAGTAAAAAGAGAACAAGCTATGATACACTTAGCAACTTTTATGGATCTCAGAGGCATTATTCTGAGTGAGGAAAACCAATATAAAAGGTTAGATACTATATGATTCAATGATACAACATTCTAAAAATGACAAAAGTATACCGAGCAGAGCAGTAATTTTGTCAGGAATTGGAGAAAGAAGCAGAAGATGTGGCCATAACAGGTAGCACCAGAATATTTCTTTGTGGTGACTGAACAGTTTTGTTTTGGCTGTAAAGGTATTTCCATGAATCTATCAATGTAATAAAACTCCATAGAACTATATACAACAGTGACATGAAAGTTGCTCTGTCATGTCCAACTCTTTGTGACCCCATGGCCTATACAGTCCAAGGAATTCTCCAGGCCAGACTCGAGTGGGTAGCCTTTCCCTCCTCCAGGGGATTTTCCCAACCCAGGGATTGAACCAGGTCTCCCGAATAGCAGGTGGATTCTTTACCAGCTGAGCCACAAGGGAAGCCACAAAGGAATACAGAACAGAGTTCTATGGAATTTCCAGTCAATCCTAAGGGAAATCAACCCTGAATAGTCATTGGAAGGACTGATGCTGAAGCTGAAGTTCCAATATTTTGAGCACCTGATGTGAAGAGCCATCTCATGAGAAAAGGCCCTGATGATGAGAAAGGTTGAAGGCAGGAGGAGAAGGGGACAACAGAGGATGAGATGGTTGGATGGCATCACCGACTCACTGGACATGCGTTTGAGCAAGTTTCAGGAGATGGTGAAGGACAGGGAAGCCTGCCGTGCTGCAGTGCATGGGGCTGCAAAAGAGTCGGACAAGACTGAGTGACTGAACAACAACAACATACACACAGAGACCTACAAAAGAAGTGAGCACGTGCAAAAAATGATAAATCTGAATAAAATGTGTCATCTGCTTAATTGTGTCATGTCACTATCAATTTCCTGGTTTTCATAATAGACTAGAGTTATGTAAAGTGATGATGCTGTTAAAGTTGCTGCACTCAATATGCCAGCAAATTTGGAAAACTCAGCAGTGAAAAAAAGACTGGAAAAGTCAGTTTTCATTCCAATTTCCAAGAAAGGCAATGCCAAAATATGTTCAAACTACTGCACAATTGCACTTATTTCACATGCTAGCAAGGAAATTCTCAAAATCCTTCAAGCTAGGCTTCAAAAGTACATGAACTGAGAACTTCCAGATGGACAATCTGAATTTAGACAAGGCAGAGGAACCAGAAATCAAATTGCCAACATCCACTGGAACATTAAAAAAAAGCAAGAGAATTCCATTTAAAAAAAAAATCTACTTCTGCTTCATTGACTACAATAAAGCCTTTGACTGTGTGGATCACAACAAACTGTTTTAAGTTCTTAAAGACCACCTAAAAGGAAACGGCAAGCCACTCCCATACTCTTGCCTGGAAAATCCCATGGATGGAGGGGCCTGGTGGGCTACAGTCCATGGGGTCGCAAAGAGTCAGACACAACTGAGTCGACTTCAGTTTACCTGCCTCATGAGAAACCTGTATGCAGTTCAAGAAGCAACAGTTAGAACCGGACATGGGACAACCAATGGACTAACTCAAAATTGGGAAAGAAGTATGTCAAGGCTGTTTATTGTCACCCAGCTTGTTTAACTTACATGCAGAGTAGCTTATGTGGAATGCCAGGCTGGATGAATCACAAGCTAGAATCAAGATTGCTTGGAGAAATATCAACAACCTCAGCTATGCAGATGATACCACTCTAATGGCAGAAATTGAAGAGAAACTAAAGAGCCTCTTGATGAGGGTGAAAAAAGAGATTGAAAAAGCTGGCTTCATATTCAGCATTCATAAAACTCAGATCATGACATTCAGTCTCATCACTTCATGGCAAATAGATGAAGAAAAAGTGGAAACAGTGGCAAATTTTATTTTCTTGGTTTCCAGAATCACTGAAGATGGTGACTGCAGCCATGAAATTAGAAGTTGCTTGCTCCTTGGAAGAAAAGCTGTGACAAATCTAGACAGCATCTTAAAAAGTAGAGACATCACTTTGTTGACAAAGGTCCATATAGTCAAAGCCATCGTTTTTCCAGTAGTCATGTATGAATATGAGAGTTGGACCATAATGAAGCCTGAGTCCAAAGAATTGATGCTATCAAGTTGTGGTACTGTAGAAGACTCTTGAGAGTCTCTTGGACTGCGAGGAGTTCAAACCAGTCAGTTGTAAATGAAATCAACCCTGAATATTCATTGGAAGAACTGATGCTGAACCTGAAGCTCCAATATTTTGGCTATCTGATATGAATAGCTCACTCTTTGGAAAAGACCCAGATGCTAGGAAAGATTGAAGGCAGGAGGAGAAGGGGACGACAGAGGACGAGATGGTTAGATAGCATCACCATCTCAATAGAGACGAATTTGAGCAAACTCCAGGAGACAGTGAAGGACAAGAAAGCCTGAAATGCTGCAGTTCATGGGGTCTCAAAGAGTCAGCCACAACTTACCGACTGAACAACAACATGTGAACTACTGCCTTTAGCAATAAGTTTACAGAACTTTTTTGTACTTTTTTTTGTATTTTCTTGTGACTCTATTATTTCAAAATAAAAAGTTAAAAGAAAGAAAAATCTTTTAATAAAAATGTCAGCTTTTTTTTTCTAGTGTGGTAACAATAAATTTTGGTGTGGACATGTATTTCAATTTTCCTGTATTAGAAAATTTTGTGGTTTTTTAACAGTAAGATTGAGTTGGTGAGAAAAATAAAAGAAAGCACCATTTGCCAAAGAAATGAACAAATTATAACTCATTTATGAACCAGTGTTTTTTGAAATTAATTTCTAGGAATTTATCTTCTGAATTCAAATTTTCTACAATATGCTTTATTTTTTGTTGCAGTTTTTCTATGCTCATTTCAGAAAAATTTATAATTTAGTTTTGAAATACCCCTTTGAGTTAAATGGTCTTCTAGAAGATACAAAAATTCAGCAGGTTAATACTATTTCAGCCGAGGAGACATGTGACAAGATGTTTTCTCTCTGGAGCCTTGGGAATTTAGCCCATGGATTGTAGACTGAACTTTATTCTCTTTAGTTGCAGAACTCTCTCCATTTTCCCAGACTGAAGCCTCCTCAAGAGTGACACTTTTCAGGTTTCCCTAAGTAACCAACTAAAAGAAAAGTGAAGAGGAGTCCTTTGTACTGTTTTTTTGAGGGCATGACTAATAATTTGTAGTGAAGATTTCTAAGGCTGTGCATGCATGCTAAGTCGCTTCAGTCTTGTCTGACTCTTTTGTGACCCTATGGACTATAGCCCTCTAGGCTTCTCTGTCCATGGGATTCTCAAGGCAAGGATACCGGAGTGGGCTGCTATTCCCTTCTCCAAAAGCTTCCCTATGCCTGCTTTATATGAAGCTTATCTTAGTTTGAAAAGAATGGAAACATGTTTCTACATATCTAGATCCCTACACAAAATAGTTTTGAATCAATTGCAAATTAAGTATATTTAATGCCACTTCTTCCTCAAGTCTCCAACAACTCTTTCTGCATGGGATGGGAGGAGGGGATGCATAGATGGGAGGTTCAGGAGAGGACCCTCAGGGTTACGAGCAGTCTTAGATCTCTGTTGATAGAGGGCGGGGCGAGGCCACTCAGAGAGAAGGCAACTTTGTCCCAGACTGAAGGGCATTGCTTCATGGCCTGTGTCGTCCCCTCCACCCAGGGTCCAGCCTGTTTCCTGTATTTTCCTGTCTTGGTGGGTCTGGCATTTAAGTGGGAGTCTGTCTTGCCTTTTGTGGAGCTTTTCAAAAAACTAACTAGTTAATTATCAATTGGTTACATTGAGTCTGATTTGTGACATAGGGGATCTTCATTGTATCCTGCAGGATCTTTCATCCCAGCTCAGGGACTCTAGTGGTGGCACACAGGCTTCAGCAGTTGTGACTTAGTTGATCTGCAGCATGTGGAATCTTAGTTCCCTGATAAGGGATTGAACCCGTGGCCACTGAATTGCAAGGCAGATTTGTATCCACTAGACCACTAGGTAAGTCCCCTTCATGGAGTTTTAAAACCATCATTTCAAAGAGGGATGAGGAAGTGATCCCAAAGAGAAGTCTTCAAGAACCTGCTGTTCCCTACAAAGCACTGTTGTCCATCATAGGGCATTGCCAGCAAGAAGCACAGCTCTCTCTGCATAGTGAGCTCAAGACTGCCTGCTGAGAGTCCAAAAGCCTATGTCTATCAAGCAAAGCCTGGTTTTATCCACTAGGTTTGTTCCAGTGAAACAGAGTTGTTCTTCACTAAGGTCTTTCCCATGAGAACAGTAACCCTGAAACTTGAGATTTGTTAAAATATTTCCAAAACTCAAGATTCCATACGTGTATTTTGTACATGAAACAACCTAACTGTTGGTTACATGTGTGGTGAAGAAACAAGAACATGGCTAAGATGCTGTGGCTGTAGATGCCCACTTCTGTCCTGGACTCAGGACAGGGTGTAGAGCCACCAGGCAGTTTAACCACCCTGTAAATGTTTCCACATTTCAGCCCAGAAGGATTGACCACCATCAGCAAAAGGAGTCCTTTTGCTGAACGGAGGCTGACCTCACCTCTAATCTCAGAAGAGGCCTGGTTTTTCTCTTGAGTCATTAGCCCTGTAACCACACCTTAATATTAGCTGTGAAAGGAAGCTGGAGGAACAACTCTCCAAACAATAAAAGTGGCATTTCCTATTAATATTTCAAACAAAATTCATTCGCTTTCCTTCTCTTAATGACCCAACAGTAATAAGGTAGACCAAATACCGGCATAATTCCAGTTCAATAAAAGTAAAAAAACAGAGACTAAGTGGGGGTGTTAAGGCTGTAACAGTTGGGCCTGTTTTTTAATTGCTTTTATTTTTATACAATCTTTAAAGGTTACTTTCCATTTATAGTTATTGAAAAATACTGGCTATATTTCCAGTGTTGTATACATATTTGAGTTAATCTTACAACCAATAGCTTTTACCTCCTCCACCGCTATACTGCGCCCTCCACCCGCTGGTAATCACATGTTTGTTTTCTTTATCTGTGAGTCTGCTTCTTTTATATTACATTCACTACTTTTTTGTATGTTTTAGATTCTGTATATGTGACATCATACAATATTTGTCTTTCTCTGTCTGGTTTATTTCACTAAAGCATACTGTTCAAGTCTATCCATGTTGCTGAAATATTCCATGACATATATAAACCATATCTTTATCCATTTATCTGTTGATGGACAATTAGTTTGCTTCCATATCTTGACGATTGTAAATAATATTTGTATGAAATTGGGGTGCATGTATCTTTTCAAATTACTGGATTTTTTTCAGATATATACCCAGCAGTGGAACTTCTGAGTCATAAGGTAACTCTATTTTTAATTTTTTGAGAAGCTCCCATACTGTTTTCCAAGTGACTGTGCTAAATTAACATTCCCACCAACAGTGTAGGAGTGTTCCCTTTTCTCCATATCCTAGCCAACATTTGTTATTTGTAGACTTTTTGATGGTAGGCGTTCTGACTGATGTGAGGTGATAACTCATTGTGGTGTTGAGTAGCATTTCTCTGATAATTAGTAATGTTGAGCACCTTTTCACACACCTGCTGGCCATCCGCATTTTCTCTTTGGAAAAAATGCCTATCCAGTTCTCTTGTCCATTTCAGAGATGGTTTTGAGGGTGCGGAAGCTGAGGATGAATGAAACCTCTGTAGATGGGCTGTAAAAGTGAATTGAGGAAACTCTGTACACCAACAAACTGTATCTAGTTTGGAAAATCAATTTGGACTGTGCTGGGTATCTTTCAACCTTCTTTGATATGGAAACTGGGATGGAAGCTGTAAATGATAGTCATGGCATGTGTTAAAAAGCAAGAAGTCAGGTTATCAGTATGAGAAAGCTGGGGAGATAAAGATGGGTGACAATCAGTTCTGTAGCTCATTATTCTGTTCATCTGGAAAGAGATGAATGTTACATCCCTACCTGAATGACTTAATGAGCCTTGCTGGTGGCCATACATGGGTTTAACTGGCCTAGAACAGACACGTAACTGGGATCAGTGAGAAAGGTTTAGAGAAGAAATCTAAGATGCCTATGAATAAATGCACTTTCCTATTCGTGCCTTAGATTATACTGTAAAAAAATAGCTACCCAAGAAAGAGTAGTATTCATCCAAATCAGTAACCAGTGTGAGATCTATGTGAAGAAGAAGATATTTAAGCAAGTTGAATCGTGAATAAGAAGCACTGTGGTTTCCTCCAGGACAGAAGCAGACCAGAACTCTCCCCACAAGGATCCAGTAAATTCCAGATACTCCAACATCAGGTACATTTATGGAAATGGACCCTAATAAAGAGGAGATGCCTTTATGCCAGAAGGGCATAGCATCCCAGAGAGAATAACCCCAAAGTCTAGCAAAGTGTTTAATAGTGTGATGGATCAGAAGATTAGACATGGAAACTTCCAAAGATGTGTCATGTAATGAAACTGTCAAATATACATGAAACAGAAGTTCTAGGGGAATAGAAAGCAGAGAAAGGGACAGACACTCTGAAAGTGATTGATTTTACACGACTGAAAAATTATGATTCTCAAGTTTGAAGAAACGCAGTAAATGCTAAACAGATTAGTGTAAAGGTAATCTATACCTAGAAATATCATGGACTGCCAATGGACCACTATAGGCAATAAAAGTCTTAAGGACATCCACAGTCTTTAAACAAACAAAAAGCAGTGGGACAACAAAGCCAACAAAAAAGACTACATTCTTCTCAAAGGAAAATAATGCCTAATTAATATAATATGTTCAAAGTGATGAGGGAAAATATTTACCATCTTGGAATTTGTGCCCTCCTAAAGTATGACTCAAGAATGAGGATGGAATAAGGGCTTTTCCAATGTTGTGGTGTCTATAATCCCATTCACACGCTGTTCAGGATACAATTTACTCAAATTCAGCTTTCATTCCCAGCCTTTTGCCCCCTCTTTGCTTTAAAAAAAATGCACATATAAAAATGTCTGCAAAGGTTAAAAATTATTTTTTCCCAAATCCCTGGGAGCTGGAACTCTGGATGCAATATCAATTTTGCTGAGATCTGCTTATCTGAAATCTTCAAAGAAGAAGAGAGATGGGAGCCACTTGCCTGTCAGACCTCCAGGGCATGATGCTTGAAGAGACTATCTTCATCCACATCCACCCTGAGTGACAAACTCCAGGTTGTGGGGATGGTTTTGTGAGTAACCATAGCAGCCCTATCTTGACATATAGGTGGTGGTGGCTATGGTGAGCTCTCAACTTACTTCAGGTCTTCATTACAACTTTCCAAGATTCCGTTAGCCGATGGCATGACTATCTCATGTTACTGACAAATTTTAGAATTCTATGAGACATGGGGAGTGAATTTTATAGTCACAACAAACAAATTATGGGATTAGAAAAGAAAGAGAAAAGCTAAATTAATAAAATTAATAAATTAATTTTAATCTCCTTAGAGAGCAAGGAGATCCAACCAGTCAATCCTAAAGGAAATAGTCCTGAATATTCTTTGGAAGGATTGATGCTGAAGCTGAAACTCCAATACTTTGGCCACCTGATGTGAAGAATTGACTCATTTGAAAAGACCCTGACGCTTGGAAAGATTGAAGGCAGGAGAAGGGGATGACAGAGGATGAGATGGTTGGATGGCATCACTGACTAGATGGACATGAGTTTGAGCAAGCTCTGGGAGTTGGTGATGGACAGGGAGGCCTGGAATGCTGCAGTCCATGGGATTGCACAGAGTCGGACATAACTGAGCAACAGAACTGATGACTGAACTGATATAAAATAGATAACCAACAAGGTTATAGCATAGCTGTATAGCATAGGAAACTATACTCACTATTCTATAATAACCTATAGGGGAAAAGAATATATATATATATATATATATATATATATATACACACACACACATGTATGTATAACTGAACCACTTTGCTGAATCCCTAAAAGTAGCACGATATTGTAAATCTACTATGCTTCAATAAAAAGTTTAAAGAAATAGGATGTAATTTAGCGTGTATATACACCAGGGTGTGTTCCCAAGCTTGTGCCTTATACTGGTATACACGAACTCAAGGTAACTTCTGAAATTAAATTCTATGATTTCAATGGCTCTGATATATCCTTTTATGAAACTGCTTTACCAATGTTCTTATTTTACTCCTCTACTGCCAAAATAATTTGTTATTTCTTCTGCTGAAACTGATAATTGGAAGGATGTCTTTTGAACTTCTGAGACATAAACTGTATTTCTTAAGTCACTTGTGGATGCTTTTGAAAAGTAACATCATCAAATTATAAACTGAGTAGGAATCACATAAAAATAAAAACAGCAGTGTTCCTCCTTTATACTATGTCTTCCTTTGTCTATTTCACTCAAAAGAGGAATAAAGCCCTTGGAATGAAATGGCAAACTGCATCTCTGTTCAGTGCAAAATTCTATGCTATCATTTCTTCTCAGGATTATTATCATTTCTTTTTATTGGAATGGGTCCCACTGACTTTCAACAGTCATGGGTATTCATAATCTCCTTGGAGGGAAGATTCAGTTCTGAAAAATCACTATCATTATTCCAGCATCAAATCATGTCAGGCTCAGAATTACCAACTAGCACATTTTTTCCAGGTTCATTCTTTGCTCTTCTCCACAGTCCCATCTTCAAATTACCTGTACTTTTAACCTGGGATGTGGTGAAACCATCAGGAAACAATTTGCCATTTGCTTCTTTCATGAAATCTGGAAGAAACCGTTGCAGGAGAAGAGAGGTATCAGAATTGAAGTTCTTTTTCGTGTGTGCAGTTACCTTGTTTCGACTGAGTTAAGATGAGGAGCTGAGCTTCTGGATCTGAGGACTTTTCCTTGGGAGACAGTGCTTGCCCTGGGAAGCTGGTATTTGGGGATAAATAGATCAAGGCAGGGGAATGGACAGAGGTTTGCTGAGAGATTTGTTAACAAATCATTGTGTGACAGTCAGTAATTAGTTATTGATATATGTAAATCTATCATTTCTCTGGAGGCTCAGCGGTAAAGAATCTGCCTACAGTGCAGAAGACACAGGAGACAGGAGTTTAATCTCTGGGTTGGGAAGATTCCATGGAGAAGGGCATGGCATGTGGTCAGGGTTACAAAGAGTTGGGCTTGATTAAAATGACTGGATGCATACATGTACACAAGGTAGTTGATTGAGCCTGACCATAGTCATTTGAAATGGACATTGTCCAAATTTTATACTTAGAAAAGTCTGAAAGAAGTTTATGAACTTGTCCAGGTAAACTGTGGGCCTAGCATTTTAGCCTAGGTTTGCTGTGTTTGTTTTATATTGATAGGAATGGAATCCCCAGTATATAGACCCAGCATTTAACAAATCCTGTGGAGGATGCACCTTGTGGGTTGGCTCTGGAAGTCATCCATATCCAAAAATAAAAACAAGAAGTGAAAACTTAAACAACCACAACAATGAAGACATCTATGAGACAGTACAGAATTAAGCTGGAAGTTAGCTGTACCTGTGTTATGAAAACAAAAAACAAAAAACAAAAAAACAGTTTTTCTCAAAGAGAAACCTTTGTCCTCAGCTCCTGTGGGATGGTCTCTTGGCCCTGTTATATTCTGCCTGGTTTTATGTTCTGCTTCCATGGGGTCTCTTGTCCCTAGCCAGTGTAACACTGATTTATAATGCAAGTTTGGACTCTCTTCATTTTAGGCATCTTTTCTTTCTTTCTGGCTACTACTCTAATTTGTTTTCTTTGGCTACAGAAAACCGTGACTGTAGGTACACCACTTTTCTGAGTTCTTTGTTTCTAGCAAATAGCAAATTTAAAGGAGATAGTGAGACATTCCCCTGAATGTTTACCCGGCTGGTCTGCAATGAAGTGGTCCTTGGGCCCCCACCCCAACCCTAGTTCCTCACTGGCTATACTGTGGGAACTGTTCCTTCATGTGCTGTTTCATTTCACTGCTGCTGAGGCTCATTGTGGCTTTTTAAAAAAAATATAAATTTATTTATTTTAATTGGAGGTTAATTACTTTACAGTATTGTATTGGTTTTGCCATACACCATCAGGAATCTGCCACAGATATACACGTGTTCCCCATCCTGAACGCCCCTCCCTCCTCCTTCTCTGTACCATCCCTTGGGGTCATCGCAGTGCACCAGCCCCAAGGATCCAGTATCATGCATCAAACCTAGACTGGGGATTTGTTTCATATATGATAATATACATGTTTCAATGCCATTCTCCCAAATCATCCCACCCTTTCCCTCTCCCAGAGTCCAAAAGACTGTTCTATACATCTGTGTCTCTTTTGCTGTCTCACATACAGGGTTATCATTACCATCTTTCTAAATTGCATATATATGAGTTAGTATACTGTATTGATGTTTTTCTTTCTGGCTTACTTCACTCTGTATAATCAGCTCCAGTTTCATCCACCTCATTAAAACTGATTCAAATGTATTCTTTTTAATGGTTGAGTATCCATTGTGTATATGTACCACAGCTTTCTTATCCATTCATCTGCTGATGGACATGTAGGTTGCTTCCATGTCCTGGCTATTGTAAACAGTGCTGCGATGAACACTGGGGTACATGTGTCTCTTTCAATTCTGGTTTCCTTGGTGTGTATGCCCAGCAGTGGGATTGCTGGGTCATAAGGCAGTTCTATTTCCATTTTTTTAAGGAATCTCCACACTGTTCTCCATAGTGGCTGTACTAGTTTGCATTCCTACCAACAGTGTAGGAGGGTTCCCTTTTCTCCACACCCTCTCCAGCATTTATTGTGTGTAGACTTTTGGATTGCAGCCATTCTGACTGGCATGAAATAGTACCTCACTGTGGTTTTGATTTGCATTTCTCTGATAATGAGTGATTTTGAGCATCTTTTCATGTGTTTGTTAGCCATCTGTATGTCTTCTTTGGAGAAATGTCTATTTAGTTTTTTGGCCCATTTTTTGATTGGGTCATTTATTTTTATGGAATTGAGTGCAGGAGTTGCTTATATATTTTTGAGATTAGTTGTTTGTCCGTTGCTTCATTTGCTATTATTTTCTCCCATTCTGAAGGCTGTCTTTTCACCTTGCTTATAATTTCCTTTGTTGTGCAGAAGCTTTTAAGTTTAATTAGGTCCCATTTGTTTATTTTTGCTTTTATTTCCAGTATTCTTGGAGGTGGATCATAGAGGATCCTGCTGTGATTTATGTTGGAGAGTGTTTTACCTATGTTCTCCTCTAGGAGTTTTATAGTTTCTGGTCTTACGTTTAGATCTTTAATCTATTCTGAGTTTATTTTTGTGTATGGTGTTAGAAAGTGTTCTAGTTTCATTCTTTTACAGGTGGTTGACCAGCTCTGTGGGACACTGTAAAAGCAGTGCTAAGGGAAAAGTTCATAGCAGTACAGGCAAACCTCAAGAAACAAGAAAAAAAAGTCAAATAAAAAACTTAACTCTACACCTAAAGCAACTAGAAAAGGAAGAAATAAAGAACCCCAGGGTTAGTAGAAGGAAAGAAATCTTAAAAATTAAGGCAGAAATAAATGCAAAAGAAACAAAAGAGACCATAGCAAAAATCAACAAAGACAAAAGCTGGTTATTTGAAAAGATAAATAAAATTGACAAACCATTAGCCAGACTCATCAAGAAACAAAGGGAGAAAAATCAAATCAATGAAATTAGAAATTAAAATGGAGAGATCACAACAGACAACACAGAAATACAAAGGATCATAAGAGACTACTATCAGTAATTATATGACAATGAAATGGACAACGTGGAAGAAATGGACAAATTCTTAGGAAAGTACAACTTTCCAAAACTGAATCAGGAAGAAATAGAAAGACCCATCACAGACCCATCACAAGCACGGAAATTGAAACTGTAATCAGAAATCTTCCAGCAAACAAAAGCCCAGTTCCAGACGGCTTCACTGCTGAATTCTACCAAAAATTTAGAGAAGAGCTAACACCTATCCTACTCAAACTCTTCCAGAAAATTACAGAGGAAGGTAAACTTCCAAATTCATTCTATGAGGCCACCATCACCCCAATACCAAAGCCTGACAAAGATGCCACAAAAAAGAAAACTACAGGCCAATATCACTGATGAACATAGATGCAAAAATCCTTAACAAAATTCTAGCTATCACAATCCAACAACACATTAAAAAGATCATACACCATGACCAAATGGGCTTTATCCCAGGGATGCAAGGATTCTTCAATATCCACAAATCAATCAATGTAATACACCACATTAACAAATTGAAAAACTAAATTCATGATTATCTCAATAGATGCAGAGAAAGCCTTTTGACAAAATTCAGCACCCATTTATAATAAAAACTCTCCAGAAAGCAGGCATAGAAGGAACATACCTTAATATAATAAAAGCTATATATGACAAACCCACAGCAAACATTATCCTCAATGGTGAAAAATTGAAAGCACTTCCCCTAAAGTCAGAAATAAGACAAGGGTGCCCACTTTCACCACTACTATTCAACATAGTTTTGGAAGCTTTGGCCACAGCAACCAGAGCAGAAAAAGAAATAAAAGGAATCCAAACTGGAAAAGAAGAAGTAAAACTCTCACTGTTTGCAGATGACATGATCCTCTACATAGAAAACCTTAAAGACTCCTCCAGAAAATTACTAGAGCTAATCAATGAATATAGTAAAGTTGCAGGATATAAAATCAACACACAGAAATCCCTTGCATTCCTATACACTAATAATGAGAAAATAGGAAGATAAATTAAGGAAACAATCCCATTCACCATTGCAATGAAAAAAATAAAATACTTAGGAATATATCTCCCTAAAGAAACTAAAGACCTATATATAGAAAACCATAAAACACTGGTGAAAGAAATCAAAGAGGACACTAATAAATGGAGAAATATACCATATTCATTGATCAGAAGAATCAATATAGTGAAAATGAGGATACTACCCAAAGCAATCTATAGATTCAATGCAATCCCTATCAAGCTTCAAATGGTATTTTTCACAGAGCTAGAACAAATAATTTCAGAATTTGTATGGAAATACAAAAAACCTCGAATAGCCAAAGCAATCTTGAGAAAGAATGAAACTGGAGGAATCAACCTGCCTGACTTCAGGCTCTACTGCAAAGCCACAGTCATTAAGACAGTATGGTACTGGCACCAAGAGAGAAATATAGATCAATGGAACAAAATAGGAAGCCCAGAGATAAATCCATGCACCTATGGACACCTTATCTTTGACAAAGGAGGCAAGAATATACGATGGGGAAAAGACAATCTCTTTAACAAGTGGTGCTGGGAAACCTGGTCAACCACTTGTAAATGAAACTAGAACTTTTTTTTTTTTTTTTTGTATTCTTGCAACTGGAGGAAAATTACCCCAGTGGTTCTGAGGTTAAACGTATCCCTAACATGTAGGTTGAGACTGTGTCTTGTCTTTTTACAGCTTTCTCTATTCTTCAGAGCCCCAGGAGAGAAGTGGGAAAAGTGAATGGAAATACACTAAATGGAATACTCTTGATCAACGAACCCATGAAGGCACTTTAAGCCATGCGGAGTCCAGGTCTTAGCATTGTGGCAGCTCATGTTGCAGCTACAGTCTGGTCATCATGTAGTTAACTTCTTCCTCCTGGTGAGGGTTTTGGTATCTGTAAGACAGCTCAGAGGACATAGCTCAGAATATTATCTGCAACTCTTGAGGAGGAACTAAAGGTCCTTGACTTTGCTTAATGACTAAACAATCATTATTTTGTCCTGTCTGCTTGCCTTTGCTTCTGCCTTTTCACACTCCTCTGATTAAACTTATTCTTTGGTTAAACTTTTTCTACAGACAAAAGGCAGGCTGAGGACATGGGCAGGAAGGACCATAGTCTCCTGCTCCATTTCAATGTCATTAAGATTTGGGGGCTAGTTTGTAACAGGGTTTCACATCCCCTGAAAGAAAGGCTGATATTACCAGCTTGAACATGTCTCGGTAGAGTCTAAAATTTCAGTGTTGTCACTGTCAGTGATGGCCCTCTTCAGACTTTATGTGTTCATTGAAAAAACCTAATCAAGAATAATGGGTATCAGTACTTATAACAATTCTAGTTATAAAAGTACTACCCACCCAGTACTGGTCAAACGTGGTCTGGCCTACATGCAGTGTAAGCCAATAATAAACCGAAGGTGACTTTGAGAGATACAGTCATCATGTTGGCTGGTCAGAATAAAATGTGCCAAGTGAATCAGTATTTCCAGCAAGAAACACACATTTCTCATCTGCACAAATATATATGTGAAATTCAGGAAGGAGCAGTTATGAATGTTTCATCACAGGGTTCAAGAAATGGTTAAGACAACTAAAAATGCAATTACATCAGATATTTTGAAAAAAGGACCTCATATGTTATAGAAGACACATTTTTGAATTAAAATGTAAAGTTTAGAATGATCCTCTCTTTAGAACATCATTGCTGTTGGGCCATTCAGTTTTAGCTCTTAGCAGGCAATTTGTTTCCTTTAATAACACAGCAAGGGAAGGAGACGGTGGGCTGAATTGAAAGAGTAGCACTGACATATATACACTATCGTGTGTAAAATAGCTAGTGGGAAATTGCTGTATAACACAGGGAGCTCAGCCCAGTGCTCTGTGATGAGTTAGAGTGGTGGGGTGGGGGCGGGGGAGGAGGGACGCTCAAGAGGGAAGGGATATATGTATACTTATGACTGGTTCACATTGTTGTACAGCAGAAATCAAGGTCACATTGTAAAGCAGTTATCCTCATTTGAAAATTAATAGTTCCTCACTTAGTAAAATAGTCAAATCCTGAGGACCTCTCAGTTCCCAAGAGTCTTCATCCCATGGACTTTCCAGGAGGTGGATAATGCAGCATCCACCTGGCGTATCCCAGAGGCCGCCTCTCAATCTCCCAAAGCCAAC
Organism: Ovis canadensis; assembly: GCF_042477335.2. Taxonomy (NCBI): domain Eukaryota; kingdom Metazoa; phylum Chordata; class Mammalia; order Artiodactyla; family Bovidae; genus Ovis; species Ovis canadensis. Next base: position 20,855,140 of record NC_091248.1, read on the forward strand.
ATTCAACACACGTGACTACTCCTATTTCCAAGTTAGAAATCTGCTGTCCAAGATTAATACGCTCAGGGAAAAAAAATTGTTCACACCTACACTTTACAAAATTGATTCTTAGGTATTTTCATAAAACAACAGAGGACTGGGAGATGTAGAACAACCTGGATTCCTAATACTAAAACTTGGACTCTGCTTTCAATTTCCCCAGCAAACAGATCAGTTATCTTTGGTGTGACATCTTGCTATTCCTCAAGCTATTCAAGAATTTCCAGGGACCACAGAACCATGGGATAGTGGTAAAGGAATCTGTTTCCACTACCCTCACCACCCATGTCACCACACTGGCTTTCAAGAGCACCTTTTATAGTCATGTCAGACTTCCTAGCTTTCAGGAGAGATGAAGCAGTTGTCAAGGGAGCACAAATGAATGGGAAAACAAAACCAGCCTTTTTCTGAAACAAAGGTAACTCTGATCTAATCTATTTGTTTAATCAATAAGATCAAACTTTGGAGACTGCATTTTATTATCCCTGATGGCTCAGACAGTAAAGAATCTGCCTGCAATGCAGGAGACCTGGGTTCTATCCTTCGATTGGAAAAATCCCTTGGAGAAATGAATGGCTACCCACTCCAGTATTCTTGCCTGGAAAATTCCATGGACAGAAGAGCCTGGAGGGCTATAGTCCATGGGGTTACAAAGAGTCAGACACAACTGAGTGACTAATACTTTTATTACAGATGTTTTCAATAGTTCAAATAAGCTGAGCTCACAGGTCCAAAGATTTAGCAGAGAGGAAAGCCTTCCTGGGCACCCAAGAGCTGACAGTGCTCCCGCATGGCCTCTGTCTCAGGCTGGAAGCAGCCTTCACAGGCCACTCGGAGACTAGGACCAAATCAAGACCTCCCAATGTTCAGATCACCTGTACACAAACATAAACCCTGCTGTCACACAAAAATGGCCAAACTTCTGCTTTCTAGCTAATGTGAGCAATTGTTGTTTATTTATCCATCACAGCTTTAACTTTCGGTTCATTCCAGTATGTAAAACTTTCAGTCACAGACTAGCCTGTTTCCTGGCTCTTCTGTACATCTGTGTCCAGCCTGGTCAGTATCGTGCATCTGTTAGAGGAAACCAGAGCGGGGGAGAGCCGCCCCAGTCTGCTGTGTTTGTATCCAGCTGGCCCCTTTCTGTTCATGTGTCCCTGAGACCTGCCCTGGGCTCTGTCTTCACTTGGGGTCTGTCAGGTCCTTTGTCTCGGATGACTGGCCTTTGGCCAAGCTGTAGCGGTGCAGAGTCACCGGAGCTCTGGTTGCAAGTGGCCCAGTTCCCCTGGAACACCTCAGAACTGAGCACCTACCTCCTTCAGTTTTGAGGTGATGCTGGCTCGGACACCTCTCTCACTGGTACAGTCTCACCAGGCTGCTTCAGGGAGCAGGGCAGCTTCAGGCAGCAGGGCAGCTTCAGGCATGAACAAGAAGGTTCCTTGAAGAGGCACCTTAGAGCAAAACTAGAAGAGCCTCACGAGATGATCATCTTGTTTATCTAAAAGGGCCATCACTTTCTTTACTTGGAGGAAATAATAGAGCTTTTAAGTGGTGTGAATGATCAAATTGCCGAAAGCCCAGGTTATGTTGAACCCAGGTGCATATTACCCACTTTTCTTGTGTGTTTATATCACCATTTCTTTTTCCTACATCTAAACATTCTTCCCAGAAACACAATTAGCCCTTTAGCAATGATAATTGTACACGTGTCACCTTTTCATATTATTTTCTATCACTCTTCCTTTTTTATTTTTTTTTCTTCTTTTGAGAAAATTTTCCACCTGGGAAAGACTGATCAAAAATAAATCATTCACTCTTTCATGTATATCATTTTGGCCAGTAGTTAAAAATATCTAAAAGAAGGAAAAAGTTATTAAGCTATATTTCTTTTTGTGATCCCTTTAAAAGTCCTTTTACAAAATAGCCTTTGTTGCTAAAGTCATGAGCTTAAAAAATAGCCTCGTTTCTAAGATAAAAGATAAGTTTGGGATGCAACTAAAGTCTTTAAAAATTAGTTTGCCATGTAAAAATAATGTGCATATAATATTTTGGTTTATATAAGACCACCATTAGGCATTTTCCTGATTGAAACTTACTAAAATTCCTATGTAAGTTTTATGAGTTAAACATGTTTTCCGTAATTTCTTTAGAATTGAATATCATATGCACAAAATTGGATTCTGCTAAATGCAATGATAATAGATGCATTTTTACAGAGTTTAATTTTATAGTATTCTCACAATGCAAAAAGATCATAACAAGGGACTTACCTAGTGGTCCAGTGGTTAAGACTCTGAGCTTTCAATACAGGGGCCACAGGTTCAATCCCTGGTCTGGGAACTAAGATCCCATGTGTCATAGAGTGAAGGTCAAAAAAGTAAATGAAATAAAATAAAGAAGGTTACTCAAGAAATATTTTTTAAAATCCATAACTATTTAGTGTATTAACTAAACTTTAATTTCCAGATACTTAGTTAACTTTTGGGCTTCCCTGGTAGCTCAGCTGATAAAGAATCCACCTGTAATGCAGGAGACCCCAGTCAGGAAGATCCCCTGGATAAGGGATAGGCTACCCACTCCAGTATTCTTGCTTGGAGAAAAACCAAGGACAGGGGAGCCTGGAGGGCTACAGTCCATGTGGTCGCAAAGAGTCGGATATGACTGAGCAGCTAAGCACACAGCACAGATAACTTTCAGAACTTAGACAAATTATTAAGTTAATTAAATAATCTCTGAACAAATAGACATTTTCTAAACAAGAAATAAGTACAAAACACTAACTTCTAAATATAATTTTAATTCATCTTATTTCTTTTTTTTTAAAATCTTTAATTCTTACATGCATTCCCAAACATGAATCCCCCTCCCACCTCCCTCCCCATAACATCTCTCTGGGTCATCTCCATGCACCAGCCCCAAGCATGCTGCACCCTACGTCAGACATAGACTGGCGATTTAATTCTTGCATGATAGTATACATGTTAGAATGCCATTCTCCCAAATCATCCCACCCTCTCCCTCTCCCTCTGAGTCCAAAAGTCCATTATACACATCTGTGTCTTTTTTGCTGTCTTGCATACAGGGTCGTCATTGCCATCTTCCTAAATTCCATATATATGTGTTAGTATACTGTATTGGTGTTTTTCTTTCTGGCTTACTTCACTCTGTATAATCAGCTCCAGTTTCATCCATCTCATCAGAACTGATTCAAATGAATTCTTTTTAACGGCTGAGTAATACTCCATTGTGTATATGTACCACAGCTTTCTTATCCATTCATCTGCTGATGGACATCTAGGTTGTTTCCATGTCCTGGCTATTATAAACAGTGCTGCGATGAACATTGGGGTACATGTGTCTCTTTCAATTCTGGTTTCCTCGGTGTGTATGCCCAGAAGTGGGATTGCTGGGTCATAAGGTAGTTCTATTTGCAATTTTTTAAGGAATCTCCACACTGTTCTCCATAGTGGCTGTACTAGTTTGCATTCCCACCAACAGTGTAGGAGGGTTCCCTTTTCTCCACACCCTCTCCAGCATTTATTGCTTGCAGATTTTTGGATCGCAGCCATTCTGACTGGTGTGAAGTGGTACCTCATTGTGGTTTTGACTTGCATTTCTCTAATAATGAGTGATGTTGAGCATCTTTTCATGTGTTTGTTAGCCATCCGTATGTCTTCTTTGGAGAAATGTCTATTTAGCTCTTTAGCCCATTTTTTGATTGGGTCGTTTATTTTTCTGGAATTGAGCTGCATAAGTTGCTTGTATATTTTTGAGATTAGTTGTTTGTCAGTTGCTTCATTTGCTATTATTTTCTCCCATTCAGAAGGCTGTCTTTTCACCTTGCTTATATTTTCCTTTGTTGTGCAGAAGCTTTTAATTTTAATTAGATCCCATTTGTTTATTTTTGCTTCTATTTCCAGAATTCTAGGAGGTGGATCATAGAGGATCCTGCTGTGATTCATGTCTGAGAGTGTTTTACCTATGTTCTCCTCTAGGAGTTTTATAGTTTCTGATCTTACGTTTAGATCTTTAATCCATTTTGAGTTAATTTTTGTGTGCAGTGTTAGAAAGTGATCTAGTTTCATTCTTTTACAAGTGGTTGACCAGTTTTCCCAGCACCACTTGTTAAAGAGATTGTCTTTACTCCATTGTATATTCTTGCCTCCTTTGTCAAAGATAAGGTGTCCATATGTGTGTGGATTTATCTCTGGGCTTTCTATTTTGTTCCATTGATCTATGTGTCTGTCTTTGTGCCAGTACCATACTGTCTTGATGACTGTGGCTTTGTAGTAGAGCCTGAAGTCAGGCAAGTTGATTCCTCCAGTTCCATTCTTCTTTCTCAAGATTGCTTTGGCTATTCGAGGTTTTTTGTATTTCCATACAAATCTTGAAATTATTTGTTCTAGTTCTGTGAAAAATGTGGCTGGTAGCTTGATAGGGATTGCATTGAATTTGTAAATTGCTTTGGGTAGTATACTCATTTTCACTATATTGATTCTTCTGATCCATGAACATGGTATATTTCTCCATCTATTAGTGTCCTCTTTGATTTCTTTCATCAGTGTTTTATAGTTTTCTATATATAGGTCTTTAGTTTCTTTAGGTAGATATATTCCTAAGTATTTTATTCTTTTCGTTACAATGGTGAATGGAATTGTTTCCTTAATTTCTTTTTCTACTTTCTCATTATTCGTGTATAGGAATGCAAGGGATTTCTGTGTGTTGATTTTATATCCTGTAACTTTACTATATTCATTGATTAGCTCTAGTAATTTTCTGGTGGAGTCTTTAGGGTTTTCCATGTAGAGGATCATGTCATCTGCAAACAGTGAGAGTTTTACTTCTTCTTTTCCAATTTGGATTCCTTTTATTTCTTTTTCTGCTCTGATTGCTGTGGCCAAAACTTCCAGAACTATGTTGAATAGTAGCGGTGAAAGTGGACACCCTTGTCTTGTTCCTGACTTTAGGGGAAATGCTTTCAATTTTTCATCATTGAGGATAATGTTTGCTGTGGGTTTGTCATAGATAGCTTTTATTATGTTGAGGTATGTTCCTTCTATGCCTGCTTTCTGGAGAGTTTTTATCATAAATGGATGTTGAATTTTGTCAAAGGCCTTCTCTGCATCTATTGAGATAATCATATGGTTTTTATTTTTCAATTTGTTAATGTGGTGAATTACATTGATTGATTTGCGGATATTGAAGAATCCTTGCATCCTTGGGATAAAGCCCACTTGGTCATGGTGTATGATCTTTTTAATGTGTTGTTGGATTGTGATTGCTAGAATTTTGTTGAGGATTTTTGCATCTATGTTCATCAGTGATATTGGCCTGTAGTTTTCTTTTTTTGTGACATCTTTGTCAGGTTTTGGTATTAGGGTGATGGTGGCCTCATAGAATGAGTTTGGAAGTTCACCTTCCTCTGCAATTTTCTGGAAGAGTTTGAGGAGGATAGGTATTAGCTCTTCTCGAAATTTTTGGTAGAATTCAGCTGTGAAGCCATCTGGACCTGGGCTTTTGTTTGCTTGAAGATTTCTGATTACAGTTTCAATTTCCATGCTTCTGATGGGTCTGTTAAGATTTTCTATTTCTTCCTGGTTCAGTTTTGGAAAATTGTACTTTTCTAAGAATTTGTCCATTTCTTCCACGTTGTCCATTTTATTGGCATACAACTGCTGATAGTAGTCTCTTATGATCCTTTGTATTTCTGTGTTGTCTGTTGTGATCTCTCCATTTTCATTTCTAATTTTATTGATTTGATTTTTCTCTCTTTGCTTCTTGATGAGTCTGGCTAATGGTTTGTCAATTTTATTTATCCTTTCAAAGAACCAGCTTTTGGCTTTGTTGATTTTTGCTATGATCTCTTTTGTTTCTTTTGCATTTATTTCTGCCCTAATTTTTAAGATTTCTTTCCTTCTGCTAACTCTGGGGTTCTCCAATTCTTCCTTTTCTAGTTGCTTTAGTTGTAGAGTTAGGTTATTTATTTGACTTTTTTCTTGTTTCTTGAGGTATGCCTGTATTGCTATGAACTTTCCTCTTAGCACTGCTTTTATAGTGTCCCACAGGTTTTGGGTTGTTGTGTTTTCATTTTCATTAGTTTCTATGCATATTTTGAGTTCTTTTTTGATTTCTTCTGTGATTTGTTGGTTATTCAGAAGTGTGTTGTTCAACCTCCATATGTTGGAATTTTTAATAGTTTTTCTACTGTAATTGAGATCTAATCTTAATGCATTATGGTCAGAAAAGATGCTTGGAATGATTTCAATTTTTTTGAATTTATCAAGTTTAGATTTATGGCCCAGGATGTGATCTATCCTGGAGAAGGTTCCATGAGCACTTGAAAAAAAGGTGAAATTCATTGTTTTGTGGTGAAATGTCCTATAGATATCAACTAGGTCTAACTGATCTAATGTATCATTTCAAGTTTGCGTTTCTTTGTTAATTTTCTGTTTAGTTGATCTGTCCATAGGTGTGAGTGGGGTATTAAAGTCTCCCACTATTATTGTGTTATTGTTGATTTCCCCTTTCATACTTGTTAGCATTTGTCTTACATATCGCAGTGCTCCTATATTGGGTGCATATATATTTATAATTGTTATATCTCCTTCTTGGATTGTTCCTTTGATCATTATGTAGTGGCCTTCTTTGTCTCTTTTCACAGCCTTTGTTTTAAAATCTATTTTATCGGATATGAGTATTGCCACTCCTGCTTTCTTTTGGTCTCTATTTGCGTGGTATATCTTTTTCCAGCCCTTCACTTTCAGTCTGTATGTGTCCCTTGTTTTAAGGTGGGTCTCTTGTAAGCAGCATATAGAGGGGTCTTGTTTTTGTATCCATTCAGCCAGTCTTTGTCTTTTGGTTGGGGCGTTCAACCCATTTACGTTTAAGGTAATTATTGATAAGTATGATCCCGTTACCATTTACTTTATTGTTTTAGGTTCGGGTTTATACACCCTTTTCGTGTTTCCTGTCTAGAGAATATCCTTTAGAATTTGTTGGAGAGCTGGTTTGGTGGTGCTGAATTCTCTCAGCTTTTGCTTGTCTGTAAAGCTTTTGATTTCTCCTTCGTATTTGAATGAGATCCTTGCTGGGTACAGTAATCTGGGCTGTAGGTTATTATCTAGATGTCAGTAGATTAACCGTATACCAAATGCCTCCCTGCTGGCTAGGGATTGAAGTTCCCTTTTGGCCCTTGGTGGTTACTTTCAGGTTCTTGCACCAAGGAATCTGCTTACCAACCCCAACTTCTCATTTCTTCTATATCTGCCATGGTCTGCATGTGTCCCTCCAAAAATTCATAAGTTGAACCTAATCCACAAGGTAATGGTATTATAAGGCAAGATGATTGAGGGTGCTTAAGTCATGAGGGTGGAGCCCTCATAACTGGGGTTGAAGTGAAGTGAAGTAGCTCAGTCGTGTCCGACTCTTTGCGACCCCATGGACTGTAGCCTACCAGGCTCCTCCCTCCATGGGATTCTCCATGCAAGAATACTGGAGTGGGTTGCCATTTCCTTCTCCAGGGGATCTTCCTGACCCAGGGATTGAACCCGGGTCTCCCGCATTGCAGGCAGACTCTTTAACCTCTGAGCCAAAAAAGACATCTCAGGGCTTCTTCACCCCTTCTTCTGTGTGAGAACACAACGAGGAGTCAGCCATCTGCAACCTGGAAAAGGGCCCTCACTTGATCATGCTAATATAGGATCATTGACTTACAGACTCCAGAAGTGTGAGGAACAGCTTTCTGTTGGCAATAAGCCACGAGGTGTGTTGCCTTCCATTACAGTAGCCTGAATAGGGGAAGACACTGACCTCTGGATCCTCTTCAGAGGACTTGACTGATTAGGTCAGGCCCATCCACACTGAAGTGCAGGGTACCACACAAGTGTGCAGCCGGAGGAGCAGAGGTGATGAGGGCCACTTTGGAAGGTTACCGATGACCAGCACATAAGCAGGAACAGCAACTATCTACAAAACCTTTGTTTCCAGGATTCCAGATCCACAAGCTCCCCTCTTCTCGAAAGTTCTAGACACGGATATTGTCAGAGGATTTTTCTTACTCCAGTCTTCTCCAAGATGCAGTAGCAAGACATGCCCACCTAGTTTCAAAACTGTAGCATCAAGAGAAGAATGTGTGTAAATCTCTGATTTCAGTCTGGGATTTTTCACTAAACTGAAGAGTTTTCTTTGCAGATGGGACCTGTGAAGGAGACATCTATGGACAGAAAACTTTCTGCATTATTTATCTTTTTTTACATAGTAAATACCTGTAGCCTTTTTTTTTTTTTTTTTTTTAGCTGTCACCGGTCCGTCTAGTCAAGGCTATGGTTTTTCCGGTGGTCATGTATGGATGTGAGAGTTGGACTGTGAAGAAGGCTGAGCACCAAAGAATTGATGCTTTTGAACTGTGGTGTTGGAGAAGACTCTTGAGAGTCCCTTGGACTGCAAGGAGATCCAACCAGTCCATTCTGAAGGAGATCAGCCCTGGGATTTCTTTGGAAGGAATGATGCTAAAGCTGAAGCTCCAGTACTTTGGCTACCTCATGTGAAGACTTGACTCATTGGAAAAGACTCTGATGCTGGGAGGGATTGGGGGCAGGAGGAGAAGGAGACGACAGAGGATGAGATGGCTGGATGGCATCACTGACTCGATAGATGTGAGTTTGAGGGAACTCCAGGAGTTGGTGATGGACAGGGAGGGTGGGCATGCTGCGATTCATGGGGTCACAAAGAGTCGGACATGACTGAGTGACTGAACTGAACTGAACTTCCACTCACATTGCTTATTTTTCTTTAAAAGTAGTCATCATCTCTTTTTTACCTGAAAAAAGAGAACTGCATGATTCCTTAACCTCTATCAGGGGACTCTTCGTGTCCCACAGATGCAGATTCTTTTGGATAATCCTGATTTGAACACATGGAAAGTTTACACTTATAGAGAAAAACTAAAGCATGCTAAAGAGGTTATACTACCACAGGCAGACCTAAATTTGTCCTTGAAATAAAAGTATTTCACAAAAGTAGATCAGTTTAGACAGTTAAATTAATTGACTTTGCCCAGATCTCTTATCTGACAAAGGATAAAAGAGCAAATTTTATACTAATGGGAGGTATATTATTCCATGAATTTTAATTTCTTTAGAAACAAACATTTCCTGATCACTGTTGGCACCCATATCAAATAAGTCATGTGTGCCTGCTGTCATTTCAGTCATGTCCAACTCCTTGTGACCCCATGAACTGTATCCCACCAGGTTCCTGTGTCCGTGGGATTCTCCAGGCAAGAATACTGGAGTAAGTTGCCATGCCCTCCTCCAGGGGATCTTCCTGAGCCAGGGATCAAACCTGCATCTCTTAGTCTATCTGCATTGGCAGGTGGTCTCTTTACCACTAGCACCACCTGAGAAGCTTCAAAATGAATCATAAGTTACAACATCTTGAGAGGCTTTGCTATTCATTAAGGAGATAACCATAATAAAGGGAGAGGTTAGCAAATATGCTTTATTGTCTTACCTGCAGTAGCAGAAAAAAATGTGAACTTGACATTGACCCAATATTGATTAGTGAATTTTAAAAAGTATGGATGGAGGTGGTTTTCAGTACAGGCCCATCTGCCAATGGTACAGTCCTGTCAACTGTACCCACTGGACACAAGCTGAAATTAATGCCCTGGGGCCATTTTGATCACTTCCAAATGTGCTATGACTCCATTCTGATTCTTGTTGTTTAGTCTTTAAGTGAGTTGCTTTTGTTGCTAGAAAATAATGACTATAATAGGTATAAACATAAACAAAATTAAAACTCACTCTTTTTTTCCAATTGCTGCATTCCAAGGACATATATTTTACTGATACTACATCCAGCTGCCCTGAGAAGCTGACTTTCATGCTCAGATTTCTCCTTTTGTCCACAAGCTCAGGTGGGAAAGAGAGAGAGAGAGAAACTAGGGGAATTATAAAACCAAAATTATTAAAGTTCAAAATCTTTCAAAATTTCAAAAGCCCTCAAATCCTAGGTTCCACCTGATAGCAAGCTTGGGAGTCATGCAATATTCCAGGTTTAATACCAGTAGGTGCTTTCTGAATTTCCGGAACACCCCACCACATGATTCCTTATAAATTGAAGTCTGAGCTTTGGTTTTCTGAAAGGACAAAGGAGAAACCCGGATCTTGAGCTAAGTGGAACGGCCTTATCCCACACTTTAAACAACTGACAGAGTAGTAGATCTCCAAGGCACTGATCCTTGAACTCATATTTCTTAACTTAAAGGGCCAATACCAATGCATCTTGACCATCTGCTACTATTTCATCTGGATGTCCTAAATTGAGGGCTTTTAGGAATCACCCCAACTATGCTGATATATATTGCTGCCACCCAAATGCTGGAACAAAGCATTCATTAACAAGTAGATGATCTGTATATCAAATGATAGAACAGGATTAATTAATTTTCTTATTCTTTAGCCTCTCTCCTCTGATGTTGATCTCACCTGTTATTACAACGCAATACTCTCTGGAACCACAGCTCTCCACTGGGGACAGTTTTTTGTCATAGGGGGGATTTGGCAAAGTCTGGAGATATTTGTGATGCCATAACCAGAGGCAGGAGAGCTGCTAGTAATGTCTAGTGGGTGCAATGACCAGGGATGCAACGAAACATGCTACAATGCAGAAGATGGCCCAAAGACAAAGAATGTCTGGCCTGAAATACCAGCAGTGCTGAGGCTGAGAAACCTGCTCTAGGACAGTGGCATCATGCCACTTGTCTTTGCCTTACTATATTTAACTTATTGTTTAAATTCTTATATGATTTTAGATTTACAGAGTATTGAATTCTGGTACAGAGAATTCTTGTAGGTCAGTCCCATACTTCTTTGCTAACATGATTATAGAACACTTATCAAACTGGAAACTGATTTTGGTTAATATTAAGATACAGAATCTACTGGAATTTCACCATTTCCCTACTAATACCCCTTTTCCTTCTCCATCATCCTTTTCAGGACATCTTTTGTATTGACTTGTCAATCTCCTTATTCTTTTCCAATCTGTCGGCACCTCAGTCTTTTCTTTTACTTCATGACCAGGACATGTTTGAATAGGACCTTTATCTTATTTGGGTGGATGTTCTCAACTTGAATCTGTCTGATAGATCAAATTGAAACATCCGCTGGATCATGGAAAAAGCAAGAGAGTTTCAGAAAAACATCTATTTCTGCTTTATTGACTATAGCAAAATCTTTGACTGTGTGGATCACAATAAACTGTGGAAAATTCTGAAAGAGATGGGAATACCAGACCACCTGACCTGACTTTTGAGAAATCTGTATGTAGGTCAGGAAGAAACAGTTAGAACTGGACATGGAACAACAGACTGGTTCCAAATAGGAAAAGGAGTACATCAAGGCTGTATATTGTCACCCTGATTATTTAACTCCTATGCAGAGTACATCATGAGAAACGCTGGACTGGAAGAAACAAGCTGGAATCAAGATTGCCGGGAGAAATATCAATAACCTCAGATATGCAGATGACACCACCCTTATGGCAGAAAGTGAAGAGGAGCTAAAAAGCCTCTTGATGAACGTGAAAGAAGAGAATGAAAAAGTTGGCTTAAAGCTCAACATTCAGAAAACGAAGATCATGGCATCCGGTCCCATCACTTCATGGGAAATAGATGGGGAAACAGTCGAAACAGTGTCAGACTTTATTTGGGGGGGGCTCCAAAATCACTGCAGATGGTGATTGCAGCCATGAAATTAAAAGACACTTACTCCTTGGAGGAAAAGTTATGACCAACCTAGATAGCATATTCAAAAGCAGAGACATTACTTTGCCGACTAAGGTCCATCTAGTCAAGGCAATGGTTTTTCCAGTAGTCATGTATAGATGTGAGAGTTGGACTGTGAAGAAGGCTGAGCACCGAAGAATTGATGCTTTTGAAATGTGGTGTTGGAAAAGACTCTTGAGGGTCCCTTGGACTGCAAGGAGATCCAACCAGTCCATTCTGAAGGAGATCAGCCCTGGGATTTCTTTGGAAGGAATGATGCTAAAGCTGAAACTCCAGTACTTTGGACACCTCACGTGAAGAGTTGACTCATTGGAAAAGACTCTGATGCTGGGAGGGATTGGGGGCAGGAGGAGAAGGGGACAACAGTGGACGAGATGCCTGGATGGCATCACTGACTCGATGAACGTGAATCTGAGTGAACTCCGTAAGTTGGTGATGGACAGGAAGACCTGGCGTGCTGTGATTCATGGGGTCGCAAAGAGTCGGACACGACTGAGCAACTGAACTGAAGTGAACTGATGTGTTCTCATTATTAGATGGAGGATTATGCATTACCAGGAAGGATCCCATAGCACTCTTCCTAGTCCACAATTCTGGGGTACATATTCTTAGTTTATATTTCTGTTCAGGTTAATCTTTATCACTTGGTCATGCTGTCTTATTTATAAGTAAAACTGTTACATTTATGTCAGTGTGGAACCATAGATATTTATATTAATCCTTTGTTTATAATGCAATATTTGTTTAATTTTTTGCTCAGGTGATTCCAATTTGAGCCAATGGAATTTCTTTCAGATTGGCTTTCCAGCCTGTCTCTTTATTGTTGTTGTGCTTTCTTTCTTTACATGCTTCAAGCATGTAAGATACTTCAAGCTCATCTTGTTTCTCCCTGTCTCAATTCTGGAATCCTTTCTACCTGAAGCCCTAATTCTTTTTAAAAAGTGTTATTTAAAACTAGTGTCAGGACATGAGATATGCTTATAGTCACTATAGTGTCATAGCCTTTCTTTTCAGATGGAAGCAAGAAACATATGTAAATATACTAATTTAATACACAAATACACACATATTTGTATTTATTTTTAAGTCTTTACCAGTATCTTAATTCTTGCATAGGTTTAAGGTATAAGCTGATTTTTTTCTTGTTTCTTACGTATGGAAGCCCAATTATTCAAGTATCAATATAGTGGAAAGACTCTATCTTCTCTCCTTTAACAGCTTTTTGCACTTTGGAAGAAATCTGTGGTATAGGTTTATTTCTGAGCTCTCTGTTCTGTTCCATTGAGCTGTATGGCTATTCCTATACTTTCACCAATACTACATTAGTTTTAGATACTCTACTTTTGTAATGAGTTTAGCAGTCAAGGAAGGTGAGTTCTTCAAGTTTTCTCTTTTCCAAGATTGCTGTGGCTCTTCTAGTCCTTTTGCCATTCCATACACACTCTAAAATCAACATATTACTATCCATGAAAATCCTGCTTGAATTTTGACTGGAATTACATTGGACCTTAAAACTCAACATTCAGGAAACTAAGATCATGGCATCCAGTCCCATCACTTCATGGAAAATAAATGGGGAAACAATGGAAACAGTGACAGACTTTATTTTTTGGAGCTCCAAAATCACTGCAGATGGTGATTGCAGCCATGAAATTAAAAGATGCTTATTCCTTGGAAGAAAAGCTATGACCAACCTAGACAGCATATTAAAAAGCAGAGACATTACTTTGGCAACTAAGGTCCATCTAGTCAAAGCTATGGTTTTTCCAGTAGTCATGTATGGATGTGAGAGTTGACTATAAAGAACGCTGAGCACCAAAGAATTGATGCTTTTGAACTGTGCTGTTGGAGAAGACTTTTGAGAGTCCCTTGGATGTAAGGAGATCCAACCAGTCCATTCTGAAGGAGATCAGCCCTGGGTTTTCTTTGGGAGGAATGACGCTAAAGCTGAAACTCCAGTACTTTGGCCACCTGATTCTTTGGCCTCCAGTTCTTTGGCAAAGAACTGACTCATTGGAAAAGACCTTGATGCTGGGAAAGATTGAAGGTAGGAGGACAAGGGGTTGACAGAGGATAAAACGGTTGGATGGCATCACCGACTTGATGGACATGAGTTTGTGCAAACTCTGGGAGTTGGTGATGGACAGGGAGGCCTGATGTGCTTCAGTCCATGGGGCCACAAAGAGTCGGACACAACTGAGTGACTGAACTGAACTGAACTGACATTGGACCTTTATAACAAATTAGAGGGAAGAACTGGCATCTTAGAAATTTTGAGTACCCATGAATATTGTATGCAAATGAAAATGAAAGTTGCTCAGTTGTGTCTGATTCTTTGCAACCCCACAGACCACACAGTTGATGGCATTCTCCAGATCAGAATACTGGAGTGGGTAGCCTTTCTCTTATCCAGGGGATCGTCCCAACCAAGGGATCCAGCATTGCAGGGGGATTCTTTGCCAGCTGAGCCACAAGGGAAGACCAAGAATACTGGAGCGGGAAGCTTATCCATTCTCCAGAGGATCTTCCCAACTCAGGAATCGAACCAGGGTCTCCTGCATTGCAAGTGGATTCTTTACCACTTGAGCTATCAGGGAAGCTCCAGTAACTTTCCCTTTATTTACATGTTGAACTCGTACATGCAACTTTTGTATTATAGCCATTTTCTTCTCAAACATTAATATTGAACTTGATGGGACTGAACTAATAACTTCATCTAAATCATAGGCAAATAAAAATAAAAGAGATCTTTGGAATAAAGCATTGAATTTCCATTTATTATTGGCAGACAAATTGGAAAAGAAGGAAGTTGATTTCAGTCTCAGGAACTGGAATTAGTTTTCTTTGCAAATTTTTTAATCCATGTGTATAAATCTTTTCTCTTGTTTCAATTGTCCACCTTGGTCAGGGCAGATGTAGAAAGGCAAACTAAGTGGAAGGGAAGAGAGACATTTGTGTAATCAACGTTAAAGTATTGGTTTCCTTTGTCTTGTTCTTATAACAAAGGTCTTCTTAAAAGATAGATTATATCTGCTCTTGCTTCCTTTCTTTGGTATATATTGAAAAGTATAGGTGTTGTTTTACTTATTAGAGAATATGAATCATTTGTGTAATATAGAGCTTGGCTTTTGTATGCTGCTGCTGCTGCTAAGTCGCTTCAGTCGTGTCCGACTCTGTGCGACCCCATAGACGGCAGCCCACCAGGCTCCCCCATCCCTGGGATTCTCTAGGCAAGAATACTGGAGTGGGTTTCCAGTTCCTTCTCCAATGCATGAGAGTGAAAAGTCAAAGTGAAGTTGCTCAGTCATGTCCGATTCCTAGCGACCCCATGGACTGCAGCCTACAAGTCTCCTCTGTCCATGGGATCCTCCAGGCAAGAGTACTAGAGTGGTGTGCCATACCTGTTGGTAACTGGTAGTGACTGTGCAAAACAGCTCCCTGTGTCCATAACATCTGTTTGTTACCTCATCACAGTAGATGTGTTATCAGTAGAATGAATTCATGCATGGTGACTGCAAGTGGACAGAGCCATGCGCTACACAAAATTCAGTGACATATCACACAGCCCTGAAGGACACTAGGTTCCATTACATCCAGAAAGTCCTTAAGCCAAGGATGAAAGACATCTTTACCCCTGACGAGCCTAATCAATGTGAGATTCAACTGGTGATCGCCTGAGTGTACTCTTTGCTGTCAGCTGACTTGAACCTGGGGCTTTGTGCCCCTCCTAAGCCGCTGACATAGCAGTGTCACAGGGATTCAGTGTGTCCATCTGAGCTACACGAGATCATCTAGGCAGGATCCCTTGGTGTTTAGCACTCAGTTAACTGGATTTGGGCTGTTATCTTTAATACTACTATCTCCTCAATAGAAGCATAAATTAGGAGCAGAGGGGTTAAAAAATCAAAACCAGTTAAATTTTTTAAATTAGAAAATTCATTCATAGTTGGCATTTGATGTGGTGATGTTTAAAAGAATTTGGACACCCTTGTGTCTACAGTTTTTAAATGCATATCGACTAACTCTTATCTACAAATTTTAATTAAATAAATATGCACGTTATTGGATTATCTAAGAAAATTTTTAGCATAAAGTAGATTTAAATAGATACAAACGATAAAGCTATACATGTGCTAAATTTAGAAAGCTTATTTAAGCTCTTGAGAATAAATTGTTTCTTGACTATGAAATTAAAATATTTGAGTTGGAAATTAAATATATCATCACAGATAAGTAGATTTTAAAGGTGACTATTTAACAAACTTTGTAAATGGGACCAAATATTATTCAAATGCTCATTTGAAGTGATTGCTAAAATGTGCAGGAGTATAAACAGAATATTTTGTAAGTTGAAAACAAAATATTAATGAAGATCTAGTGTTTTGTAGCTTTAATAGTTGGCACACTAATTGTTTAAAATGCAAATAAAGCTCTGATTAGACTTCTATGTATTATATTAGTGAAGTCGCTCAGTCGTGTCCGACTCTTCGCGACCCCGTGGCCTGCAGCCTACCAGGCTCCTCCATCCATGGGATTTTCCAGGCAAGAGTACTGGAGTGGGGTGCCATTGCCTTCTCCGATGTATTATATTAAATTATTAAAAATAATTCTCAAGGGCATACAGATCCTACAACATAAGTAAAGAACTAAAGAACTAAAATACATGTTCTGCTTCCCAAAGTCTGGGAACATGGTCAGAAATTTTCACATTTGAAAATGTCTAATTAATTACACAAAAAGATTCTTTGCTGAAAGATACTTATGTGAATAAAGGATTTAAATAACCCTAGTGGAGAATGTATAGGAGATATTTTGAGTCAGACATTGTATTAAGAGCAGGCATCTACATTTGTAAAGCTTCGGGACAACTGTATGGATGTGGATATTATTATTTTTTCCATATTTCAGATAATTTTCCCAAGGACCTACAACTTGTGGAAAACAGAGGGAGCTTGCAAAGTGATGAAGGCACAGCAGGTCACATCATCCCATCAAGAACAAGGAGGCTTCTTTCATAGATGAAGAGGACCAGACTTCCCCTCTACTTAAAGCTGTAAGCATTGCATTCCTTGGATACTAGCACTCTCATTGCTGAATGACAGTCTGTAAATTAACATGCTGATGGGGTGGGATATGCACTCAGGAGAGCTTTGTGCTCATCTGTTCTGAGTCCCTGGTCTAAAATCTCCCACTCTTCCCTGTAGAGATGGCTGGTGGGGACTTCTCAGAAGGAGTCCTAAGACACCAAGGCCAGCAGTGGGAGCATCTCTTAGTCTTGGCTGCAAGAGCGTGGTCTGAGGATGAGTGCCCACATGCATTTGTCTGAGGGAAGGTTTGAGATGAGAGCTATACTCCCGCACAAGAGACCCAGCAGCCTGAGGCCCAGTAAGTGAGCCTTGGAGTCATAGGCTGGAGCCTAGAGGCCTGAGAATCCAGAGAAGATGGGTAACTGGGAAAGCAGGAAGCAGAATGGGAAACAGCAACTGATGCCTGCTTTTAGGAATTTCAGAAAGCACACTTTCTCGGTGGATTAGATTCACTGAAGTGGTGGGAAGTGAGTGTATGCGTTCCCCCATTGCTCCCAACGTCCCCCACAAGTCAGAGCATCTTTGCTTTCCCAGAAGGCTCCCTGTGTCTTCCTCTGGATTGTGAGCTTCAGATCTGGGAGTGGGTATTTCTTCATGAGACAGGCAGACGGCCTAAGTCCTTGTGCACGTAAAGATCAAGGGCTGTTCGAAGCAGGGATTAGTGAAGGGAAAAGTCATCAAGAGATGCACTGAGGTCAGCTGGCCAGGTACTGTTTAGGGGCAAAGCAAGATGGAGTCTTGTAATGAGATAACTTTCCTTGAAATTAAGGGTTGGTTGTCACCTTTATTCATCCAATCAACCATTCATAGAGCCTCACTCAGACCCACATCCAGGTGCAGGCAAGTCAAACAATGGTTGGTGTGAGCCGTGTCCTTTAGGAAGAGTCTTAGCAAACCTCTCAAAGGTACTGGAAAACCCACATGGCCCCTGTCTGCCGGGCCTGTAGATTACTCAGCATGACTGGATGCATGGCACTACTTTCCTATACAGGAGGGAAGCAAAGCCTTGGACCGTGTGTCCAGACAGCTTACTTGGCCTGTCCTGGCAGGCGGGCAGTGGGTGTTGGCAGGGGGCACTGGCTCCACAGTCGCATTTTGCAGGGATACAGTGGTGCCTTGTGCAAGGAGTAGATTCCATGTCCTCCCTCCACCGCCACACTGTGAGTGCCCCTCACCGAACCCACCGGGCTCATACACATCTCACTCACAGTAGTGACAGCAGGTGCTTGGGGCTGGGTTTCCTCCTTCCAAAGTGGGGGGTGCAGGCCCTCCCTGTGCACAGCTACCGCCTGTGAGTCCCACAGTGCAGCTAAGCAACTGTGTGTGTGTGTGTGTAGAATGGTGAGGTCATTGGCAAATGTGTCAGGGGCTTGTTGTGGGGGTCTGAGACCAGATTGGAGACAAGTGTTAATGATATTTGGAAAGGGGAAAGCAAGAATCCATAGTTAATCCCCAATTCCTAAATTACCCCTCCCACCTTTCCCCTTTAATAACCATATGCTTCTTTTCTGTCTATGAGCTTATTTCTGTTTTGTAAATAAGTTCATTAGTATCATTTTTTAGATTCCACATATAAGCAATATCATATGCACACTACTATATAAAATAGATAAGCCACAAGGGCCTACTGTATAGCACAGAAACTGTATTCCATATCTTATAAGGGAAAATAATATATAACTATATGCTAGATAGATAGAGAACATACATACTTGCAATATATTATATATTTATAACTAAATCACTTTGCTGTACCCCCAAAACTAACACAACATTGTACATCAATTATACTTCAATAAAGAAATACAATTTTTAAAAGTAATTAGGAAAAAAAAATGGGATCCTAGCATGATTACTGCAGCCCTGGCCAGGTGCTACCAGGGATAAGGGAATGGAAAATGGATTCCTTGTGTTCTTAAGATGTACTGTGTGCAGTCAGACCATGTAGGAGTCTCAGGAGAGGAGAGGTGTGGATGTGGTGAAGGAATTTTGTGGAAAGCTTTACTTTGGCCACCTGATGCAAAGAGCTGACTCATTGGAAAAGACCCTGACACTGGGAAGGATTGTAGGCAGGAGGAGAAGGGGATAACAGAGGATGAGATGGTTGGATGGCGTCACCGACTCAATGGATATGGGTTTGGGTAGACTCCAGGGGTTTGTGATGGACAGGGAGGCCTGGCGTGCTGTAGTTCATGGGGTCACAAAGAGTCAAACATGACTGAGCAACTGAACTGAACTTAGCTTAGTTTGCTGTGTGAGCAGAGGGTTGGAAAGGGATTGAGGTGCTGATCCCTGCTTCTGAGAGAGGAAGGAAGAATTTGACCTTACTCTGGGGCCCCTTTGCTACTCAAAGATGCTCTCCTTTCAAAACCTTCCCAAAGGGCTCTGTTACCAGCCTCATCTCCCAAGTACAATGGCAGGCATCACTCCACCTGATGTAGGCAGGCAAGGTGCTGTGTGTGAGCCAGCTGGACCACTGAGAGGGATGCCAGCTGGCCTATTGCACCAGCTCCTGGGCATTGGAGAACTCACCCCTTTCATCCTGTCCTGCTTGGCTGGGTTCCTGAGTGACTGACGTTCATGCCTCTTGTAGAGGATATTTGTTCTCCTTACCATCTTCCTTTTAGGAAGAAGAAATAAGTGATTCTCATTTGACTCATGTGATGTCTTCATTCTCATCTCCACACTTATCAAAATCCTATGGACTCATTTTTAGCTAGGGCTTCCCTGATATTTCAGTTGGTAAAGAATCTGCCTGCAATGCAGAAGACCTGGGTTCAATCCCTGGGTTGGGAAGATCCCCTGGAGAAAGGAAAGGCTACCCACTCCAATATTCTATCCTGGCAAATTCCATGGACTGTATAGTCCATGGGGAGGCAAAGGCTCTGACACAACTGAGGGATTTTTACTTCACTTCATCTTAGATCACAAAGCTCATCATTGGAGATACTTGGGCACAGAGCCTGGGATTGCAAAGATGGCCTTGCTCTATTTTTTCACTTTGTCCAGAGCACCTTTTCCTCATTACCAGTCACTGGGAACAGGAGTCTTGGTATGGGTGAATTTTCCCAGGAATCCTTCTGAGATGGAGTCAACCAGACTCTGTTGCACATCTACTCAGTAATATTACACTCAGCAAACAGAGAGCAGATGCTAGCGGTTCCCCTTGTGAGTGAGACCTAGAGCTGCCTGGTCCTCCAGGACAATCCCCCCAACTTCTGGTTGCAGGTCACAGAGTGTCCACTTCAGGCAATCATACCAGAAAGAAAAGTGTGATCCTCCGTTTAGTAAAATATATTACTGAAGCCAATCACATGTTGGATTCTATATCCATTTTTAAAAAAATTTTATTGGAGTGTAGTAGATATACAGTGTTATGCTAGTTTCTGCTGTATAGCAAGGTGAATCAGTTACACATAAGATAAGTGACAACTGGCAAGACTGATGTATTCTGCTAATGGAAATGATATGGAAATGACACCATTTCAAAGATCAACATTTTCATATGCAAAATATATCCATGTCAGTGTAAGTGAACTTTAATTATTATCCTTTTTTCTCCTCCATACATATTTATCCTTGCCATTTAGTGATGCCATGTTCTTTAGCTATGTGTAAAGTCTGACTCCTTTCTCCCTGGCACCATGTTAGCTGCCAGCTCTGTTCCAGCTGTACAATATCTATGCAGGTTTTGGTGTGCTTCTTATTGAAAATGGCTCTCTTTTCCAGCTCCTGAAATTTTTAGAATGAGAAGTTGCTCCCACATCCTTTTATTTGACATTTTAGACCTACCATGTGTGCATATTAGTCACAAAAAGTCTTGCCCCTTAAAAGATGAGATGCTTGAAAGCCAAAGGAAACAAGGGCAGAAGCAAATTTTCTCTAGACACAGAGAGAAGATGGTTTTAAAGTAATGTCTTTTGATATATCAGAGTAATATGCAGGTTCTCTTCCTGAAAAAAAAAAAAAAAACCAAACCAAAAAACAAAAACCACACACACACAGTAAAAAGCTTTGGCGCAAAGGAAAAAGTCATCTTGCTTATGAAAACCTTTAGTTTTAACCTTAAAATCTTTTCTGCTTTCCATTCACACGACCTTAAGAGCTAGATGGGACCCCAAAGGCCACCTAAACAGTTTGCACAGAAGCAGAGTTCTCTTTTATAACAGCTGCGGAAGATCACTGATTCATCCTCATTTTAGCACTGGAAATAAGGAGCTCAGAAGTCTAGGAACTGGCACATACTATTCCTGGACAATGCTTATTATTCAAAATGTTTTTTCTTATCTGAACATCAAATCATTTCTTTGAAATTCCCACCACTTGCCCCAATCCTACTACAGGATGGAAGAATCTCTTATTTCCCACAAACAAGTCCTTTGTACATTCCAAGACAGTGTCATAAATTCCTAAATTATCTTTCCTGTGATACACATTCTAAATATATTCTTTTATTTAACAGTTATCCAATACCTATCTTATCTTTCAGAATCTCTTGCTTGTTGCTGGAGACAGAGGTGAAGGGGATGACCTCTGCATTTGGTCTATCAGGAAAAATGCTCAAAAAGAAATGAAGCATTGAACATTTATATATATTCTGATATATATATATATATATATATATTCTGATATATGTATATATTCTGATTCTCTTTGTGACCCTGTGGACTGTAGCCCATCTGGCTCGTCTGTCCATGGGATTTTCCAGGCAAGATTACTGGAGTGGATAGCCATTCCCTTTTCCAGGGTATCTTCCAAACCCAAGGACTGAACCCACATCTCCTGCATTGACAGTTGGGTTCTTTACTACTACCACCACGTGGGCAGCACATATATATAAGTGTGTGTGTATGTATGTGTGTGTATATATATATACATATATATATAATGTACATGCATGTAATTCTGTCAGGGAGACAGAGAAAAGAGTAAATAACAAACGTGTTGTGGAGAAGATCAGGAGCAAATAAACAGAAGTCCTGCAAGATAAATCGTGGCGGATGCGTAAGAGCTTCCCAGGTAAGTAAGGGAAAGCATTGCCTTCCTTCTAGCAGAGGTAAACATCGAATGCAAAGGCAAGAGTAACTGAGAGCATGTGTCAGCCTGTCCACAGACCGGCTGACACTAAGGCACTCAGGAAGCTGTGGCCAGTGTTGATGAAGGACACAAAGCTGGAGTTGAAAGTGGGGGCTTGGATCACAAGGCACCTTGATTAACTCAGCTGCACACAGTATGAGGACCACTGAATAGTTCAGGAAGACAGAGGAGTGATGAGGCTTATATTTAAAAGCTAGTTCTCCTTGTGTGGTAGATAAATTGAGACACACAAGTATAAACCCAGGCTGCTACATAAATCAAGGAAAAATTCATGATGACCCAAAGATGCCAGTGACTCTGAGAATACTGAGAATACTGATTGCTCTGAGAATAAGACTGTAGAATTCAGTAGTGTAAATAAGCTATCAGGAAAAGAACAAGAAAAGATTCAGCAAAAATAAGCCAGAAGATAAATCAATCAATTGATTAAATAAATCATCATGATAAAACAACTATGTTAACACTGTTTGAATAAACAAAAGAGAAAAGTTTATCATGTCTACAGGAAACCTAAAACTATAAAGATCACCTAAGACTTTAAAAATAATTATATAGTACATCAATAAGTAAAAAATTCATTAATTAAAATTCAAAAGTTAATATTTAGGTACCCTTGCAGGTTTAACACAGTAGCAGAGAGAATTCATGAACTGGATGATAGATGAGGAGAAATAACCCCTATAGAGATAAAGAAATAGAAATTATGAGAGAAATATTAAGAGACCTGGAAGATCAAGTAAAAAGCTTGAGTATACCTCAGAAATGAATTCTGGAAGAAAAGAGAAGAAAGTAAATGGAATTTATATAGAGAAATACTGTCTTTAGAAGTAAGAAAAAGACAGTAGCTTACAAGTAGAGAGAAGAGCATAATCAGGAGTAATTTTCTTCTATATTCTCCCTAATTCTTGGTCATATTTATAGGGAGAAAAGGCATTGATTCGATGTATAATCTGACATGTTAAGCATGCATGCTATAATTTCTAAGTGAGCAATCAGAAATATACTTAAATGCAGAATCAGAAGAAGAAAAAGTAGCATAATCAAGCTTGTATCACACAGCTTATATAATTAACTGAACAGGGTAGGAAATGTAGTTTTTGAGTGATAGGAAGTAATTTCTATGCTAGTGGTGATTTTATTAAATCTGGGGGAGAAAGTTTCACAACATATTCAAGGGGAGCAAGCCCCACTGACATGAACTCTTTAAAACTGGACAGTATTTACTTATCCAGATGAGAGGTAGAATCTCACAGTTTAGAAAGACAAGAAACTAATGTTAGGAGTTGAACGTTTCATCCACTAATAACTGTGACCAGGAAAGGAAAAATAGTTCAGACATGAAAATAACCCAAGAATGTCAGAAAGAGTTCAGTGTTTTTCCCAAATTGATATTTTTGTTCAAAGCAAATAGAATGATTTTTTAATAGATTGCCACCTTATTCAACATCATACCACAGTGAGAAATGACAGGAGACAAACACCTTTTGTTTGTCAAATAGATAAATTAATTACAGAAATTATATTTCCAAGTGTTTCCTTCTGCAGGTACCCTCCTCGGCCATATGGCACTCTTTAGTGTCCTCTCTGCGTCTTTATACTTGCTCCTTTCTCACAGTTAACAGTTCCTAGGGTTACACTTCCATTGTGTGCGCAGTCACTGTGAGCCCTGTGTCGAAGCGTTTCTCAGCCAGGATGCCTTCAGACTGGGCACATCGCTGCCTCCCAAGTTGTGTAACACGGGACACAATACATTCAGTTCCTTCTGTTGGTCCCCTCCCTGACATGCTGACTTTCTGTCCTCAGAGATTTCCTTCAGTGTCACCAAGTAGCCATTCTAGAAAGAGAAGACCTTTAGCAAAAACAAACAAACAAACAAACAAAAAACCAAAAAAAAACAAAAACAAACAAACAAACAAACAAAAACAAAAGAACAATGCAGGACATGAACCATGGGACTGGGAGAGCAAATAGGTAACAATCTTTGGGTTCCAAGTGATGGATGACTTGACTGAGGACGGCAAAGGGGATGAAACAGCTTATTTCATGCTCTGCTGGTAGTCCCAGCAAGGTTGGAGGTGAGCCATCAGTGGAAAATCAAGTGATCAGGGCAAATGTATGTGAATTCTCCAAAACGCCATGTTGAAACTATGGGCCAATGTTGTAGGTAGTTATTCAAAAGAGCAGGGTGTACAAATGTGGACTAATTAAACGGTATTTTATCCATTTTTTTAAGAATAAGTCATGCTTAACACAAAGGTCTACTCCCATGATTATGATTCCAGTCTTAATGTTCGATTATATCACACAGTAGCCTGAAGGTGGTTACAGGTGAACTAAATAGCAACATATCCAACAAGTATTTGAAAGCCATTTTACTATTTGATCCACTGGGTGACACTGATCAACTATTGCTCCAAAGTTAAAAAAATGTTTAGCAAAATTTATCACATAGGTAATAAAGCAAATATTAACTTAAAGTATATTAATTTAAGATTTCATATTTTGAATTTTAGAAAGACAATTGTCCTTCCAAAAAAGGGTATAAAAATAATAATAATGCTAAGCTTTTGAAAAAATTGTCAGTTCTGCAATATATTTGCCTATTGCCTGACTAGTAAATATTGGCAACCTAATCAATTCACGCATCAGCCTCAGAGGAAACATCTCATTTGGCTAAATGTATTGCCTGATTCATCAAAATAAAAAACCAATTTACTCACAACAGCTAATCCATAATTTGACATAGGTATTTCCACATTAAAAGCCAAAGGATATAAAAAGATCTTATTAGAGAAAACAAAACACAGCTAGTTTAAATCAGCTTAACCCTTTAACACTGGCTATCAGCTAAGTATTTCACTAAAGTTACTTTAACAGCAACATGGATAACTTTATGTGAATGTATTCAAAATAGGATAATTTGGGAGATTATAAAGAGACATCCTATTAATTTTTTAAAAATCTTATACTATAATATAATAATATGGTAAAACAATGTAAAATATAATATAGGATATAATGCATAAAACATACTGCTGCTGCTGCTGCTAAGTCACTTCAGTCATGTCCGACTCTGTGGGACCCCATAGATGGCAGCCCACCAGGCTCCCCCATCCTTGGGATTCTCCAGGCAAGAACACTGGAGTGGGTTGCCATTTCCATCTCCAATGCATGAAAATGAAAAGTCCAGTCTAATTTTGATGCAGGATACAAGATGCTTGGGGCTGGTGCACTGGGATGATCCAGAGAGATGGTATGGGGAGGGAGGTGGGAGGGGGGTTCAGGATTGGGAACTCATGTACACCCATGGCGGATTCATGCTGATGTATGGCAAAACCAATAAAGGTATTGTAAAGTAAAATAAAGTAAAATAAAAAAATAATAAAATTTTTTTTAAAGAAAAGTGAAAGTGAAGTCACTCTCATAGCAACCCCATGGACTGCAGCCTACCAGACCCTCTGTCCATGGGATTTTCCAGACAAGAGTACTGGAGTGGGGTGCCATTGCCTTCTCTGATAAAACATACTACTATGTATTATAATAACAGTATGATATATTTGCTTGTTAATAAAATATGTGCCATCACAAAGGATATAAATATATTATACATTAACATTTATATCTCAATTCTATTTATCCCACAATGTATTCAACAACAAATTTAACAAGCATAAATATTTGGTTTTGTTTTATCAATGAGAGACCTAGAAGCAGAAAAATGAATTTATGGTAAGATAAAAGGTATCACAGTCTTCCAAACCAGAATGCCTCAGATTATATTCCTCACAGGAAAATTGTGAGTTGCATACTGTTATTTCCATTTTACCGGAAAGTTAGGAGGAGTTAAGTAGCCTATTTGATGTTGCACAGTGCCACTTAAACAAGGAGCGCATTGACAGCCTGGCGACTGTGAGAGATCAAGAGACAGGGTGTCTGTCCACAGCCTCGATTTTCAATGCAAAAGACACCAAGAGAGACAAAGACTCCCAAGAAGATCAATGACGAGGAGGAAAGAGAGATTCTCAAACAGTGCAACATAGTCATCTCCTCTCTGGGCAAGAACGCAGATGTTGCTGAGTCAGTTGTCTCAAGAGAAAGAGCTGGAGATGGTGGCAACCTCATCACCCCCAGGAGTGTCTGAGTGTTGGGGCGAGTCTCACAGCTCTTTGCACCCTGGAGTGTTCCATCTGCAGCTGCTCCCTGAAAACCTACTCTTGGAAGTTATCCCAGAAGGCAAAGGAGTATGTTCCACAACTGGCCACAGTCTCTTGGACAGACCTAAATTTTAAAGCCACAAGTTGAGAGAAGATTAAACTATATTTAAACTAGAATACGAATTTCTAGATACTTTGAATACTTGAATAGGTGCTAAATTAACTAAGTGAATCCCATAGCATGTACTGGAATTGAAACCATTGCAAAACATAATTTATATCCTCTACTGAAAACTAGAATCACAAATAAATGCAGGTGAAAATTTTGAACAACAGAAGGATGTGTAACTAAGAAAATAAATTTCCCCATAA
Organism: Ovis canadensis; assembly: GCF_042477335.2. Classification (NCBI taxonomy): domain Eukaryota; kingdom Metazoa; phylum Chordata; class Mammalia; order Artiodactyla; family Bovidae; genus Ovis; species Ovis canadensis. Next base: position 20,881,677 of record NC_091248.1, read on the forward strand.
TTAGGGTTAAGATTAAGAACTGGACAAGTATCCAGCAGCATCTTTTGCAAATGTTAACTTTGTAACAGGACAAAAATTTTTATGTAAGACAGGTGACACTTGCCAGGACATGGTAAAAAATAAATTACTAAAAAGGAAGTGTTATAATATCCCTTTGACTCACAGGCTGGGACTTGATGGAGATGAAACAAGAATGGGAGAATGTTGATCATTGGGATGTTAAAACCCTCTTGCAACTGTGAGGACACTACACTAAATGAAGCAAGCTGGTCGGGAAAGGATGAAAACTGTATGATTCCACTAAGAGGAAGTCCCTGAAGCAGTCAGATTCACAGAGACAGGAAATAGAATGGTTGTTGCAGGGGCTAAGAGGAGTGGGGATGTGGGCAAAGTTTTAGTTCAAGAAGATGAAAAGTTCTAGAGATGGATGATGGTGATGGTTATGCAACGCGAATGAATATACTTAGTGTCACAGAACTGTACACTTAAAAACAGTCAAATTAACGTATATATGTAGAACCTAGAAAAGTGGTATTTATTGTTGCTCAGTTGCTAAGTCATTTCCTATTCTTTGTGACCCCATGGACTGCAGCATGCCAAGCTTCCTTGTCCTTCACAATCTCCTGGAGCTTGCTCAAACTCATGTCCATTGAGTCAGTGATGCCACCCAACCACCTCATCCTCTATTGCCCCCTTCATCTTCTGTCTTTAAACCTTTCCCAGCATCAGGGTCTTTTCCAATGAGTCAGCTCTTCATATCAAGTAGCCAAAAGTAAATAACTAAATAAATAGTGGTCCTATGTGGAAAGCAGAAACAGGGACTGAGATGTAGAGAACAAATGTATTGAAACAACACCAAGGGGGAAGGGTAGAATGAATTGGGAGATGGGGAGTGATATATATATATACACTACTGATAATATGTATAAAATAGATAACTAATGAGAACATATTGTATAGCACAGGGAACTCCACTTCATGCACTGTGGTGACCTGAATGGGAGGGAAGTCCAAGGGGGAATGGATGTATGGATAAGTATGGGTGATTCATGTTGCTATACAGTAGAAACTGACACAACACTGAAAAGCAACTATCCCCCAACAAAAATTAATTTAATAAAGTGAAAACGGTAACTTTTATGATAGGTATATGTTTTACCAACATTACCACCACAACAGAACCCAACAACCCTAATGCTGGATCAAATTTACTCACTCAAAATGATGGCAGAGTCAGAACAACCCGTTTGCTGTTAATACTTCCTGTAAAGCATATATATTCACTCTGAAGGGAAGCTCCCATTCAGTTTTCACAGCACCTAACAAGAAGCCTTCTTCCTAAAGTAGGAGCTCATTACATGGTTTTTGTTTGTTTGTTGCTTTTGTGATTGAAATGAACTTGTCAGAGGAAAAGCTATTACAATCTTTACACCAAACATTGTTTAATTTTCTCTCTTCGCAAATCGAAGTGATGACTAATACTCTCTTGCTAATGTGTCTCACTAAGTATCCAATACTCATTTACTTTTAGAAAAGTAGGACATGCACTTATGACATGGAAGTTTGGAAAGAGAATTCATATAAAATAATAGAAACCGAGTAACAAACATCAAAATATTTTAGTTTTGGGGACCACATCATTAGCTAAATTAGAACAAATAACTTTTAAGTAGCAACTACTATACTACCTATTTTCAAGTGATTGTTGGAATTTATTAGAGGTGACATGGAGGAAAATCAGCAGGTCTCTTCACTTAGCTGTTTCCCTTCCATCTACCATGTACCCAATTGATAAGCCCCTTGAAATAGAGAAAATAGTGCAGACATGGACACCTGCCTGCTGCATACATGCTTCATCATTTGCTAACAGAAGAAATGGGAAATCATACATTCTGTCCCCAGAAATAATCTAAAACTCAGCTTCCTTTGCTTTCTGTGTCTCTGATATATCCACTCTAAAGGGATAAGCACGGATTTTTTAACCTGTCAAAGAAATGAAAGATGACCTGACTACCGTTTCAGAAATCCCTTTTATCTTTAAAGTTTATTTCAGAGTCTTGGAGCAAGTTTTGAACATTACTTGGAAGAGGAGACAATCAGGCAGTGATCTGTCCTGGTACTAAATAAAAATGATGGCTGCAGAAATGCTCCTAAGCCCCTGCAGAGCCGCAGCTGCTCTGAGCTCGGTGAGACTGAGCCAGAGGCTTGAAAGCACATGCACCCGGGGAGCAGCGGGCCTCATGCACAGTGTTCCAAAAGAGAACTTCACTAAGCTGGCTTTGTTCACCCCAGGGACAGAAATATTCACTGAGACGTTCTGTCCTAATATATCAATATAACCCTACCTACAGGGATCCTGTAACTTAGGATTGGATGAAGACCTCAGGTGTGTGAAGAATGACTCAGCTCACACAGTAATGAGAGATGATGAGCTGTGCCTGTACAGCATCCAGAGGCTGAGTCATGCACAGTGCATTCTGGGAATCTCCAACTTTCCCTTTAATGATGATGATAATAGAACTATATAACACTTAATGAATTTCCTGTAAGGCACTGAACAAAGAAAGTGGTGCCTGAGATAATATTGTTGCTTGTTACTCAGGACACCACTTTGAAAACAAATCATAGATGAAGGCATCTGAGGACTGACCAAATTGAATGGAGTGAGAATGGTGTGCAGAGGAAAGTGTCCACGCTGGACCAACACAAAACTCTGCCATACTGGGGCATCATCAGTCCTCAGGAGACACTTAAATACCAAAGCTAATGAAAATTCTTTTGATGGCAGATGTATAGGACCAGTCCCAGACCAGTTACACAGTGAACTCAAGTGTTCCCAGTTGTGAATCTGAGTTTCTTCTGTGACAAAGGGAAGGTGATGAATACAGAAATTTTGTATATGTGTTCATTGAGGTGACATATTCAAAGGGCTTAACAGACACAGTGATTCTCCATGGAGGTTTAACTCAAATAAAAATAGCAATACTACTAGTATTATATTATATAATATCCCAATCATAGCCTCACAAATCATGACATGGGAGTTTCCATCAGCACACTCAGAGAATTTCAAACCTTCAAAATTCAATTCATATTCATACATATTTAGTGATGCTACTGCTTCTCTGCTAGCTTAGATGGTAAAGAATCCACCTGCCAATTCAGGAGACCAAGGTTTAATCACTGGTTCAGGAAGATCCCCTGGTGGAGGGAATGACAACCCACCCCAGTATTTGTGCCTGGAAAATGCCATGGACAGAGGAGCCTGGCAGGCTACAGTCCTTGGGGTAGCTGGACACAACTGAGCAACTAAATCACCACCACAACCAAATGGCATTATGTTACATAAATATTATAATTGACATTGGACTGTATATTTTGGAGAAGAGTCTGAACAGTATGAAAAGGCAAAAAGATAAGACACTGAAAGATGAACTCCCCAGGTTGATAGGTGCCCAATATACTACTGAAGGTCAGTGGAAAAATAACTCCAGAAAGAATGAAGAGACAGAGCCAAAGCAAAAACAACACACATTTGTGGATGTGACTGGTGGTGAAATCAAGGTCCGATGCTGCAAAGAGCAATCTTGCACAGGAACCTGGAATGTTAGGTCCATGCATCAATGCAAATTGGAAGTGGTCAAACAGGAGATGGCAAGAGTGAATGTAGACATTCTAGGAATCAGCAAACTAAAATGGACTGGAAAGGGTGAATTTAACTCAGATGACCATTATATCTACTACTGTAGGCAAGAATCCCTTAGAAGAAATGGAGTAGCCATGAGAGTCAACAATAGAGTAAAAAATGCAGTACTTGGATGCAATTTCAAAAATGACAGAATGACCTCTGTTCGTTTCCAAGGCAAACCATTCAATATCATGGTAATCCAAGTCTATACCTTGAACAATAACACCAAAGAAGCTGTAATTGAACAATTCTATGAAGACCTACAAGACCTTCTAGAATTAATAAACAAAAAAAGATGTCCTTTTCATTACAGGGAACTAGAATGCAAAAGTAGGAAGCCAAGAAACAAATGGAGTAACAGGCAAATTTGGCCTTGGAGTACAGAATGAAGCAGGGCAAAGGCTAATAGAGTTCTGCCAAGAAAAGGCACTGGTTGTAGCAAACACCCTCTTCCAACAACACAAGAGGAGACTCTGCACATGGACATCACCAGATGGTCAACACCAAAATCGGATTGATTATATTCTTTGCAGCCAAAGATGGAGAAGCTCTATCCAGTCAGCAAAAACAAGACCAGGAGCTGACTGTGGCTTAGACCGTGAACTCCTTATTGCCAATTCAGGTTTAAATAGAAGAAAGTAGGGAAAACCACTAGACTATACAGGTATGACCTAAATCAAATCCCTAATGATTATACAGTGGAAGTGAGAAATAGATTTAAGGGACTAGATATGATAGATAGAGTGCCTCATGAACTATGGATGGAGGTTCATAACAATATATGGGAGACAGGGAGCAAGACCATCCTCAAGAAAAAGAAATGCAAAAAAGCAAAATGGCTGTCTGAGGAGGCCTTAAAAATAGCTGTGAAAAGAAGATAAGCAAAAAGCAAAGGAGAAAAGAAAAGATATGCCCATTTGAATGCAGAGTTCCACAGAATAGTAAGGAGAGATAAGAAAGCCTTCCTCAGCGATCAGTGCAAAGAAATCAAGGAAAACAACAGAATGGGAAAGACTAGAGGTATCTTCAAGAAAATTAGAGATACTAAGGGAACATTTCATGCAAAGATGGGCTCGATAAAGGACAGAAATGGTATGGACCTAACAGAAGCAGAAGATATTAAGGAGAGGTGGCAAGAATACACAGAAGAACTATGTAAAAAAGATCTTCATGATGCAGATAACCATGATGGTATGATCACTCACCTAAAGCCAGACACCCTGGAATGTGAAGTCAAGTGGGCCTTAGGAAGCATCAATACCAACAAAGCTAGTGGAGGTGATGGAATTCCAGTTGAACTATTTCAAATCCTGAAAGATGATGCTGTGAAAGTGCTGCACTCAATATGCCAGCAAATTTGGAAAACTCAGCAGTGGCCACAGGACTGGAAGAGGTAAGTTTTCATTCCAATCCCAAAGAAAGGCAATGCCAAAGAATGTTCAAATACTGCACAATTGCACTCGTCTCACACGCTAACAAAGTAAAACTCAAAATCCTTCCACCCAGGCTTCAACAGTACGTGAATTGAGAACTTTCAGATATTCAAGCTGGATTTAGAAAAGGTGGAGGAACCAGACACCAAATTACCAACATCCACTGGATCATTGAAAAAACAAGAACTCTTTTAGAAAAACATAGAAATCATAGAAAAAAAATAGAAAAAGATCCATTTCTGCTTTATTGACTATGCCAAAGCTTTTGACTGTGTGAAATGAAGTGAAGTGAAGTGAAGTGAAGTGAAGTCGCTCAGTCGTGTCCGACTCTTTGCGACCCCATGGACTGTAGCCTACCAGGATTCTCCGTCTGTGGGATTCTCCAGGCAAGAATACTGGTGTGGGTTACCATTTCTTTCTCCAGGGGATCTTCCCGACCCAAGGATCGAACCCGGGTCTCCAGCATTGGAGGCAAACGCTTTAATCTCTGAGCCACCAAGGATCATAATAAACTGTGGAAAATTCTGAAAAAGATGGGAACACCGGACCACCGGACCTGCCTCTTGAGACACCTGTATTCAGGTCAGGAAGCAACATTTAAAACTAGACATGGAACAACAGACTGGTTCCAAATAGGAAAAGGAGTACATCAAGACTGTATACTGTCACGCTGCTTCTTTAACTTATATGCAGGGTACATCATGAGAAATGCTGGGCTGGAGGAAGCACAAGCTGGAATCAAGATTGCCAGGAGAAATATAAAAAAACCTCAGATATGCAAATGACACCACCTTTAAGACAAAAAGCAAGGAAGAATTAAAGAGCCTCTTGATGAAAGTGAAGGAGGAGAGTGAAAAAGTTGGCTTAAAGCTCAACATTCATAAAACTAAGATCAAGGCATCCGGTCCCATCACTTCATGGCAAATAGATGGGGAAACAGTGTCAGACTTTATTTTCTTGGGCTCCAAAATCACTGTAGATGGTGACTACAGCCTTGAAATAAAAAGACATTTTATTCCTTGTAAGAAAAATTATGAACAACATAGACAGCATATTAAAAAGCAGAGACATTACTTTGTCAACAAAGATCTGTCTAGTTAAGGCTATGGTTTTTCCAGTGGTCATGTATTGATGTGAGAGTTGGACTATTAAGAAAGCTGAATGCAGAAGAATTGATGCTTTTGAAGTATGGTGTTGGAGAAGACTCTTGAGAGTCCCTTGGACTCCAAGGAGATCCAACCAGTCCATCCTAAAGGAGAACAGTCCTGGGTGTTCATTGAAAGGACTGATGTTGAAGCTAAAACTCCAATACTTTGGCCACCTGATGCGAAGAGCTGACTCATTTGAAAAGACCCTGATGCTGGGAAAGATTGATGGCAGGAGGAGAAGGGGACGACAGAGGATGAGATGGTTGGATGGCATCACCGACTCAATGGACACAAGTTTGAGTAAACTCCGGGAGTTGGTGATGGACAGGGAGGCCTGCTGTACTATGGTCCATGGGGTCGCAAAAGGTCGGACACAGTTGAGCGACTGAACTGAACTGAACTGAACTGAACCCTGTCTGATCCCCTCTGTTCCTCCAGTCCTACCTCTTTCCATATGTGATGTGTACCTCATGTATATGTATTGAAGTGAATTGAATTGATGGCCCAGATTGAGGTCCCATTGCTTATAGTGTTATTCACTGTTCAGTTTCCCTTAGATTTTATCCTTCCTCCCCTGATTCCCCAAAGCATATCTCATTGCTCCATCTTTGTAGTTCTTTGTGATTCTATGTATCCTTTCCTTCCCAAAACCACCTATTTATGTGCCTTGTCCACCCACCAGGCTAGGCAACAAGAGGGCATGCACGGATCATTGCAGTGAGGAAGCTAGAACAGGCTAAAACACAATTACTGAAAGACACATCTTCTCAGAGAAAAAGACGAAGAGGGAGGCAAGTCTCCTTGGAGTACTACTGAAAGAAGGAGCACTATATTAATCTCATAATTCAGAAAGTGAGAAAAAAGGCAACTAAACTGTGGAAAATTCTGAACTGTACATGGAACAACAGACTGGTTGCAAATAGGAAAAGGAGTACGTCAAGGCTGTATATTGTCACCCTGCTTATTTAACTTATATGCAGAGTACATCATGAGAAACACTGGGCTGGAAGAAGCACAAGCTGGAATCAAGATTGCTGAGAGAAATATCAATAACCTGAGATATGCAGATGACACCACCCTTATGGCAGAAAGTGAAGAAGAACTAAAGAACCTCTTGATGAAAGTGAAAGAGGAGAGTGAAAATGTTGACTTAAAGCTCAATATTCAGAAAACTAAGATCATGGCATCCAGTTCCATCACTTCATGGCAAATAGACAGGGAAACGGTGGAAATAGTGGTTGACTTTATTTTTCTGGGCTCCAAAATCACTACAGATGGTGATTGCAGCCATGAAATTAAAAGACACTTACTCCTTGGAAGGAAAGTTATGACCAACCTAGATAGCATATTAAAAAGCAGAGACATTATTTTGTCAACAAAGTTCTGTCTAGTCAAGGCTATGGGTTTTCCAGTGGTCATGTATGGATGTGAGGGTTGGACTATAAAGAAAGTTGAGCTCAGAAGAATCAATGCTTTTGAACTGTGGTGTTGGAGAAGACTCTTGAGAGTCCCTTGGACTGCAAGGAGATCCAACCCGTCCATCCTAAAGGAGAACAGTCCTGGGTATTCATTGGAAGGACTGATGTTGAAGCTGAAACTCCAATACTTTGGCCACCTGATGTGAAGAGTTGACTCATCTGAAAAGACCCTGATGCTGGGAAAGATTGAAGGCAGGAGGAGAAGGGGATGACAGAGTATGAGATGGTTGGATGGCATCACCGACTCAATGGACATCGGTTTGGGTGGACTCCGGAGTTAGTGACGGACAGGGAGGCCTGGTGTGCTGCGGTTCATGGGGTCGCAGTCAGACGCGACTGAGCAACTGAACTGAACTGAACTGAAACAAAATATAAATATAGAAGTGAATACAAAGGTGGCAGGGGTGCCTGGAAAGGGAGCTGGTGTTGGTGTAGGTCCCATTCAGGACGATAAATCTGCTCATAAAGTCCTCCTGGAATTTCAGTTGGAACATCCAGTTACCACCATGGGCTAGAGTCTTAGCATTCAGTTGGAGCAATACTAGGAAGCCTGGAAACTTCACGGTCCCTCCCGAATACAATTCATGGCTTTTATGTTTTTATGTTCCATTTGTTTTGTGTTTGCAAATAGCAATAAAACAGGTGATTTTATCTGGGGAGACTAGACTGAGCTCCAAGGATCCAAGGAAAGAAACTCGGGGAAGGATATGTAGGCTTACATGCTGGGCTTCACAGTGGTCCGGAATGAACACAGACTCTACACGCATACACTATTTCTATATTTGCTTTCTGTTTCCATGTGGTCATGAGAATCTTCCAAGATTACTGCTATTATTAATTTGATATCAAGACATTGCAGACTTATAATGAGAAGGACAATGTGGCATTTTTGTCATGAGAAACACACAGACTAACAGAATAGAATAGAGGGAGGATTCAGAAGCAAACTCACATGTAAGGATAGTTGAGTTTTGATAAAGGTCCAAAGCCAATCAGTGAAGAAAATATGGTATTTACAACAAATGGTGCTGGAGCAATTTATTTTCAGAAGCAAAGAAACAATGAAGAAGGAGGGGGAAGGGAGAAGGAACACACACACACACACACACACACACACACACATAAGTACGTACTTTTGTTGGTCCCATGGCCATTCACAAAACTGCTAAAACAACCCTCCTTAATCATCGATCACAATGAAATCTCCACTCAGGTCCAATGTCTAGGATTCTAAGCTCACCTGCAGTTAATAGTTAAAGTTTAGAAATCAGGACACCAGAATTATGAGCATGTCCCTAAATCTTTCTCTCTACTGCTTCTTGCTGCCAAGCTAATTAAATTTTTCATGGTGTCCATTTATGTATGTTATGAAGAAATAACACAGGTTAAAATTTAAAGAAAAATCAGTCATTTATGGGAATTACCCTTCATAGAAGGAAGGGAATGCAAAGATCTCTTTGTGGAGACAAAGGAGACTTGCTATGGGGGCAAAGGGTCCAGTGAAGATGGTGGGACTGGGGACCATGACACTGGACAGGCAGGGAAGCAAACATGAAACCTCAAAGCTGCAAACCTCAAAAAGACCGCAGTTTGGAAGGCATACTGATAAGCCCTGGTCACGGAGGGACTGAACTCAGAGTCAGGCCAAGGGCCACCGATGCATACATCTTTCCATGTGTTTCCCCATGAGCTTGAGTCAAGGGCTAACATCACTGTCAGACTCTGTAAGGATTCTCTGGGATTTCACTCACCCTTTCAATCAGTCAATTGCTCAATAAATATGTATGATGCTACCACACAGAGCATTACCTGATTGAAGTGCTGAGATTTTCAAGGGTTTCAAAACACTGATCTAGTTCTTAAGAATATTAAAATCCAAGAAAAATAAAAGAGTTATAAATAAACATACTGCATTTTTAGCAACAATCATTTGCAATCTCAGATACAGAAGGCACCTTCATGGTCATATAATCCAAAGTAATTTTAAAAATGTGTGGCTGGTGAGGCGTTCACCCAGGCGGTGTACAAGACGATATTTCTGTGAGAAAAGAGACTATCTGTTCCTGTGCTTTTTTGATGTGGTCCTCTAGTGTATTTGTGCATTTTGCAGTCATTATAATATTTTATTGCAGAGAGGGACACACAGACACACGATAGGTTTTTGAATCTGTGGGAAAGGGTGTTTCATTTCTTTGATTTTTTTTTTCAATTGTGGTAAAAGTTGCATAATATAAAATATACTGTTTTAATCATATTCAGCTATACGTTTCAATGACACTAAGTATATTTACACTGTTGAGCAGCCTTTACCATCATCCATCTCCCAAATTTTTCACCTTCCTAAACTGAAACTCTGTCCCAATTAAACACTAAGTCCCCATCCTCTGTCACCATGCCATTCCCACCTCCTGGTCCCTGGCACCTACCAATGTAGTTTCTGACTCTATGAATTAGACAATTCTATCTACCTCATATAAGGAATCAAACAATACTTGTCTGCACCTACCGTATACTGGAATCCATTTTTAAAGTTAATTTAATATATGTCCTGTGAGCAGATTATACCTTGCTTTTGCCCCCTTTTTCTTTTCTTCTCTCATTAGTTATCTATTTTATGCATCAGTTCAGTTCAGTTGCTCAGTCGTGTCCAACTCTTTGTGACCCCATGAATCACAGCATGCCAGGCCTCCCTGTCCATCACCAACTCCCGGAGTTCACTCAGACTCATGTCCATCGAGCCTGTGATGCCATCCAGCCATCTCATCCTCTGTTGTCCCCTTCTCCTCCTTCCCCCAATCCCTCCCAGCATCAGAGTTTTTTTCCAATGAGTCAACTCTTCGCATGAGGTGGCCAAAGTACTGGAGTTTCAGCTTTAGCATCATTCCTTCCAAAGAAATCCCAGGGCTGATCTCCTTCAGAATGGACTGGTTGGATCTCCTTGCAGTCCAAGGGACTCTCAAGAGTCTTCTCCAACACCACAGTTCAAAAGCATCCATTCTTTGGTGCTCAGCCTTCTTCACAGTCCAACTCTCACATCCATACATGACCAGGGGAAAAGCCATAGCCTTGACTACACGGACCTTAGTCGGCAGAGTAATGTCTCTGCTTTTGAATATACTACCTAGGTTGGTCATAACTTTTCTTCCAAGGAGTAAGCGTCTTTTAATTTCATGGCCACAGTCACCATCTGCAGTGATTTTGGAGCCCCCAAAAAATAATGTCTGACACTGTTTCCACTGTTTCCCCATCTATTTCTCATGAAGTGATGGGACGGATGCCATGATCTTCGTTTTCTGAATGTTGAGCTTTAAGCCAACTTTTTCACTCTCCTCTTTCACTTTCATCAAGAAGCTTTTTAGCTCCTCTTCACTTTCTGCCATAAGGGTGGTACCGTCTGCATATCTGAGGTTATTGATATTTCTCCCGGCAATCTTGATGCCAGCTTGTGTTTCTTCCAGTCCAGCGTTTCTCATGATGTACTCTGCATATAAGTTAAATAAGCAGGGTGACAATACACAGCCTTGACGTACACCTTTTCCTATTTGGAACCAGTCTGTCATTCCATGTCCAGTTCTAACTGCTGCTTCCTGACCTGCATACAGATTTCTCAAGAGGCAGGTTAGGTGGTCTGGTATTCCCATCTCTTTCAGAATTCTCCAGTTTCTTGTGATCCACACAGTCAAAGGCTTTGACATAGTCAATAAAGCAGAAATAGATGTTTTCCTGGAACTCTCTTGCTTTTTCCATGATCCAGTGGGTGTTGGCAATTTGATCTCTGGTTCCCCTGCCTTTTCTAAAACCAGCTTGAACATCTGGAAGTTCACGGTTCACGTATTGTTGAAGCCTGGCTTGGAGAATTTTGAGCAATACTTTACTACCATGTGAGATGAGTGCAATTGTGTGGTAGTTTGAGTATTCTTTGGCATTGCCTTTCTTTGGGATTGGAATGAAAACTGACCTTTTCCAGTCCTGTGGCCACTGCTGAGTTTTCCAAATTTGTTGGCATATTGAGTGCAGCACTTTCACAGCATCATCTTTCAGGATTTGAAATAGCTCAACTGGAATGCCATCACCTCCACTAGCTTTGTTCCTAGTGATGCTTTCTAAGGCCCACTTGACTTTACATTCCAGAATGTCTGGCTCTAGATTAGTGATCACATCATCATGATTATCTGGGTCGTGAAGATCTTTTTTGTATAGTTCTTCTGCGTATTCTTGCCAACTCTTCTTAATATCTTCTGCTTCTGTTAGGTCCAGACCATTTCTGTCCTTTATCGAGCCCATCTTTGCATGAAATGTTCCCTTGGTATCTCTAATTTTCTTGAAGAGATCTCTAGTCTTTCCCATTCTGTTCTTTTCCTCTATTTCTTTTCATTGATTACTGAAGAAGGCTTTCTTATCTCTTCTTGCTATTCTCTGTAACTCTGCATTCAGATGTGTGTATCTTTCCTTTTCTCCTTTACTTTTCACCTCTCTTCTTTTCACAGCTATTTGTAAGGCTTCCCCTTCCCCAGACAGCCATTTTGCTTTTTTGCATTTCTTTTCCATGGGGATGGTCTTGATCCCTGTCTCCTGTAAAGTGTCACGAACCTCCATCCATAGTTCTTCAGGCACTCTATCTATCAGATCTAGGCCCTTAAATCTATTTCTCACTTCCACTGTATAATCATAAGGGATTTGATTTAGGTCATACCTGAATGGTCTAGTGGTTTTCCCTACTTTCTTCAATTTGAGTCTGAATTTGGTAATAAGGAGTTCATGAGTTGAGCCACAGTCAGCTCCTGGTCTCGTTTTTGTTGACCGTATAGAGCTTCTGCATCTTTGGCTGCAAAGAATATAATAAATCTGATTTTGATGTTGATCATCTGGTGATGTCCATGTGTAGAGTCTTCTCTTGTGTTGTTGGAAAAAGGTGTTTTCTATGACCAGTGTGTTCTCTTGGCAGAACTCTATTAGCCTTTGCCATGCTTTATTCTGTACTCCAAGGCCAAATTTGCCTGTTACTCCAGGTGTTTCTTGACTTCCTACTTTTGCATTCCAGTCCCCTATAATGAAAAGGACATCTTTTTTGGGTGTTAGTTCTAAAATGTCTTGTAGGTCTTCATAAAACCGTTCAACTTCAGCCTCTTCAGTGTTACTGGTTGGGGCATAGATTGAATGGTTTGCCTTGGAGACAACAGAGATCATTCTGTCTTTTTGGAGATTGCATTCAAGTACTGCATTTCGGACTCTTTTGTTGACCATGATGGCTACTCCATTTCTTCTGAGGGATTCCTACCCACAGTAGTAGATATAATGGTCATCTGAGTTAAATTCACCCATTCCAGTCCATTTTAGTTTGCTGATTCCTAGAATGTCAACATTTACTCTTGCCATCTCTTGTGTGACCATTTCCAATTTGCCTTGATTCATGAATCTGACATTCCAGGTTCCTATGCAATATTGCTCTTTACAGCATCGGACCTTGTTTCTATCACCAGTCACATCCACAGCTGGGTATTGTTTTTGCTTTGGCTCCATCCTTTCATTCTTTCTGGAGTTATTTCTCCACTGATCTCCAGTAGCATATTGGGCACCTACCGACCCGGGGAGTTCCCCGTTCAGTATCCTATCATTTTGCCTTTTCATACTGTTCATGGGGTTCTCAAGGCAAGAATACTGAAGTGGTTTGCCATTCTCTTTGCCAGTGGACCACATTCTTTCAGACCTCTCCACCATGACCCGCCCGTCTTGGGTTGCCCCGTGGGCATGGCTTGGTTTCATTGAGTTAAACAAGGCTGTGGTCTTAGTGTGATCAGATTGACTAGTTTTCTGTGAGTATGGTTTCAGTGTGTCTGCCCTCTTGCAACACCTACCATCTTACTTGGGTTTCTTTTACCTTGGGTGTGGGGTATCTCTTCACGACTGCTCCAGCAATGCACAGCCACTGCTCCTTACCTTGGACGAGGGGTATCTCCTTACCGCCACCTTTCCTGACCTTCAATGTGGGATAGCTCCTTTAGGCCCTCCTGTGCCCGTGCAGCTGTGGCTCCTCAGGTTGCTCCTCCAGGCCTCCACCCCTGGCCTCGGGCGTGAGGTGGCTTCTCCCAGCCTCCCCTGGCCTCGGACGCGGGGTGTTTCCTCCCAGCCATAGTAGTGTATATATATCAATCACAATCTCGCAATTTATCCCAACTCTGCCTTTGCCCCCTTGGTGTCTGGGCATTTGTTCTCTATGTCTGTGTCTCTATTTCTGCTCTCAAATAGATGCATCTGTACCATTTTTCTAGATTCCACATGCATGCATTAATATATGGCAGTTGTTTTTCTCTTTCTGATTTACTTTACTCTGAATAATAGCCTCTAAGTCCATGCACATCTCTACAAATGGCACAACTTCATTCCTCCATCGTATATATGTACCCAGGTATGCTTCATTTTTAAAGTTTGAAGGCCACATATATGCTTTTACTTTCATTAACACTTTCAATGTTTTATGTTGTTCAGTTGCTCAGTCATGCCCCGACTCTTTGTGACCCCATGAACTACAGCATGCCAGGCCTTCCTGTCCTTCACCATCTCCCAGAGTTTGCCCAAGTTCACATTCATTGTATCAGTGATGCCATCCATCCATCTCATCCTCTGACACCCACTTTTCCATCTGCCCTCAATCTTTCCCAGCATCAGGGACTTTTCCAATGAGTCGTCTGTTCACATCAGATGACCAAAATACTGGAGTTTAAGCATCAGTCCTTCCAATGAATATTCAGGGTTTACCTCCCTTAAGATTGACTTGTTTGATCTTCTTGTGTTCAAGGGACTTTCAGGAGTCTTCTCCAGAACCACAGTTCGAAGGCATCAATTCTTTAGCATTCTGCCTTTCCTTACGGTCCAGCTCTCACAACTTTACATGACCACTGGGATGAATGTTATATACTACAGCTTTAAACAAAATGCAAACTATGATAAAAAAAAATGAAGTTACAGTGATCAATGTATGATCATTTCTGACCTTTAAGGAGCCTTCTCATGAAGATATGATACATGAAAATTCTCCAGGATATATACTATTTTCCAGGAAAATTATATTTTTCTACAAATTTTCTCTTTCTTCTATTATAGTCTTCTGTCCAAGGGGAAATGAATCTGGTAGAGACTTAGAGAACTCAAACCCCTTCTGGATGATCATTTGTTCCACCCTAAGAGGTTCATGCATTTTGTTAATGATCTGTTTTATAGTCTTATTTATGGTGAAACCATAATTTTATCTCCCCCTCTATCAGCCACAGTCATTATTGTTATTACTAGTATTATTACACAAGGTGGTTTGTGCAGCACCTCAGGCACGACCAAGCACTCCCTATGGTGACTATTGTTACTATTGTTGAAATGTCATTCACAAGCAGTGGGCAATTGTTCTGCTTTTGTTAAAGCTAACAGGTCATTTTGTAATTCCCAGAAATTTATGATACTGTTTTTTTTTTTATGACTTTCAAGTACTCTTAAGGCTTATTCACAGTTTTCTAATTCCACCTGGATTAGTTCTTTTAAAAAAAAATCCGCTAATAGATAAAGCTCTTTTTTTTTTTTTTAGATTTTCTTGACTATTCAAAGTTTGTCACATATACCTCTTGTTGAACCCTCATGGCAAGCCAAAATCATAGGGATCATTTTCATTTCTACTTTACAGACAAACATCGAGGCCCAGGATTTCATGTATCTTTCCTGAAGTTACAGGCCTAGTAGGTAATAGAGCCAGGATATGGATATTCATTGAGTCTGAATCCAGAGATCATACTCTTTCTAAAAAAAAAAATTATTGAGTACACTAAGTCCCCTATATATGAAGAAGTTCCATTCCAAGAGCATGCTTTTAAGTCCAGTTTGTTCATAAACCCAACAAACTTAGCCTTGGTCCCCAACTAATGCAATTGGCCATATAGTATTGTACTGTGATAGGTTTATAATACTTTTCACACCAATAATACATAAAAAGCAAACACAAAAAATAAAGAAAACATTTCTGGTCTTGCAGTACTCTATGTTGACATGTACAATAGTACCAGCCACATCACTGCTGTTTTTATGGTTCTTTCTAGACACCCTGGCTTGAAATACAGGTATTGCACTACTGTACTCTGAACAGTCATGAAAAGTACACAAAAGCACAACCACTTGAAGAGTATGCACACATAGGACAATGTACGCCAGACACATGAACTAATGTAATGGGATTAGACATTTGAAAGCGCATTTGCATCTTTGAAAGTTTGCACCTTTCAGATTCATATGTAGGGGACTTACTGTACAACTGATTTACAATGCTGTGTAGCTTCAGGAGCACAGCAGAGTGAATCAGCCATACACATATATATCCACTCCCCTTTAGATTTTGCTCTGATACAGATCACCCTGTAGCCCACAGCAAGTCTTTGTTGGTCATTATTCTATACTCAGTAGTATGTACATATCAGTCTTTAACATTTTTTCTAGTGTGAGCAATTCTAGGATCTTGATGTTACATTTTTGAGGAACCTCCAACTTCTCTCCCATGGTGCATCTTTTATACCATTATAATTACACTTTGGTTGCTTCTTACCTCTGAAAATTGTTTTCTTTCACAGTATCCTTTTCTGTAGTAAAGTTTGTCTTTAGTAACAGGGTTTTGTTTTGTTTGGGGAGGTTTTTCTAGCACTCATTGTCCCTAAAATTTAAGGTGTGTGTTGGCTTTTATTTGGCCTGAACCATCTTGAGTACTAAAGTAATTTGACATTTTTTCCCAATGATATCATTGGGAAAAAAATTTTCACATTTTTTTAAAGCTACCAACAGGTTTTTTAAATGACACATTAGACATACTCAGGTCTTTAAGAATTTTTTTTCCATTTGTCTATTAATTTTGAGTAAAAGGTAGATGCTATTTCTGCCCCTGCTTTCAGCCGAACTTCTGTACCTTCTCTTGTCTAGGTATGATCTTCTTGTAATCTTAGCACCAATTTATAAACCATAATGTTCTTCATTGTTTTAAAAACACTTTTTGGACAAAGTGATAATTTTGCAAATATTATGCTGCAAATAAATTATTCTCTCTTAAGCACAAATGTGATAATATTCTGTCTCTGCATCAGAACCTACTGTCTCCTGAAGACCTCTCACACATTCTACCTCATCCCTACTACACACTTCTCCTTGTTTGTACATCAGATACACTGAAATTTTATGCCAAACACTTTACTTGGAGGATATTATTTAATCCTCACAAAAGTAGTTTCAATTAGCCATCATTTCCCTATGTGATACATGAAGATATTAAAAATCAACAGCTTGTATTATTTTCCAAGCATGACAAAAATGCTGGGATATCTTCTGCATTTTCTGGGTCTTCTCAAGTTTAATTATTTTCACATTAAATTACACCAGGAAGAAAATCAAGCAGTGGGCAGGGTTTCCAGGGTGGTGAAGTAAGAACTTATAGGAATCTACTCCTTCAATAAAAGCAATAAAGATATCAGAAAGCATTGAAACTAACTTTATCCAGAATTCTCAGAATTAACCCCAGGCTTGTAACCATCTGAAGGGCTTTTACTTCAGGAAAATTGCAACACCTTGATAAGAACAACAGGGTGTGGTCCTGCAGCTTGATCCTCAGAGTCATAGCAACCCTGCGACCTCTAGAGAGTGCCTGCAGGAGATGATCCTCAGAAAGACTACATACAGGGCTATATACAGAGCACTACATACAGTCCTCTACCACATAGAGGACTACATGCAGTTCTGATATATTGTAGTGGATCTACAAGGCCCTGAGTAGGACAGAACATACCTAAGATAGACTGAGCAGGCCCCAGTCTTTTACCTGTCTGATGTATGGTCTTTTGTAAGCAGAACTGAAGAATAAGGTGAAATTGTAAGGTGAATGTCTAAGGCACGCCTTGACACATGCATAGATCCTCAGGTTTATGTCTGAAAAGCTTATTGGTTTAAGAGATTTAGGGAAATTTCTGTGGCAAACACTCCAGTACTCTTGCCTGGAAGATCCCGTGGACGGAGGAGCCTGGTAGGCTGCAGTTCATGGGGTCACTGAGAGTCAGACATGACTGAGCGACTTCACTTTCACTTTTCACTTTCATGCATTGGAGAAGGAAATGGCAACCCACTCCAGTGTTCTTGCCTGAAGAATCCCAGGGACGGAGGAGCCTGGTGGGCTGCCATCTATGGGGTTGCACAGAGTCGGACACAACTGAAGCAACTTAGCAGCAGCAGCTGCCCATTTAAGGAAAGTTATGACCAATCTAGCGAGCATATTCAAAAGCAGAGACATTACTTTGCCAACAAAGTTCTGTCTAGTCAAAGCTATGGTTTTTCCAGTAGTCATGTATGGATGTGAAAGTTGGACTATAAAGAAAGCTGAGTACTGAAGAATTGATGCTTTTGAACTGTAGTGTTGGAAAAGACTCTTGAGAGTCCCTTGAACTGTAAGGAGATCCAACCAGTCCATCCTAAAGGAAATCAGTCCTGAATGTTCATTGGAAGGAATGATGTTGAAGCTGAAACTCCAATGCTTTGGCTACCTGATGCAAAGAGCTGATTCATTTGAAAAGACCCTGATGCTGGGAAAGATTGAGGGCAGGAGGAAAAGGGGACGATAGAGGAGGAGACAGTTGGATAGCATCACCAACTCAATGGACATGAGTTTGAGTAACATCTGGGAGTTGGTGATGGACAGGAAAGCCTGGGGTACTGCAGTCCATGGGGTTTCAAAAAGTCAGACACGACTGAGCGACTGAATTGAACTGCCCATTTATTAGCTGAAACAAGCCAATTGACTCAGGTGAAAGTGAAAAAAAAAATTGTTATATGAAGAAGACAGATACAAAGTACACAACAGGGAAAGAGACTACAGAATTAGTCCATGGAATTGACTAAACAAATTGCAGTTTAGAATGTGACAACAAGAAGAATGCAATAAATCAAATCCTGTGGGAGAGGGAGAAATCTGATTTCCAGAGTTGTCACCTTGTATGACTTGAAAAGTCCAGTTTTAAATAATAAATTCTGAGCTATGCGAAGAATCAGGAATCAAAAGAAAACTCTCCCTTCAGTGATCCACATTGGACTGACTAGAAAATGACATGAAATTAGCAATTATAACTGTGTTCTATGAACTAAAAAAACGCATGAATAATTAAAAGAATGCATGCCAGCAATGTCTCACCATATTAAGAATATCATTAAAGTGATCAAAATTATAAAAAAAAAGGATGAATTGTCAATAGGTTAAAAACTGACTTTCTGCCAGAAACCATGAAGTCCAAAGGGCTGTAAGATCCCATATACAAAGTCATACAAGCAAACAAACAAACAAATCAGGAATTCTATATCAGCAAACATATTAGATTTTTTTTAAAGTGAATTTTCAAAAATAAATAAATAAATAAATAAAAAGTGAATTTTCCTCCAATAAACCTGTCCTGTAAGAAATATTCATCAACTGATGAATGGATAAGTAAAAGTGGCATATCCACATAATGGAATGTTATTTGTTCATTAAAAAGAATTCAACACTGATGCATGCTACAAGGTAAACTTGGAAAATATAGTTATATGAAGATGACAAATACAAAAATACATACATTGTGTGATTCCATTTACAAAGTGTCTAGAACAGGTGCATCAAGAGAGACAGAAACAAGGTCAATACTTACCTAGAGGCAAAGTTGAGAAGGACAGAGAGTGACTGCAGAGTGGCTGGGATTTTCTTATTGGGGTGATGAACATGTTCTAAAGATAAGTTGTAAAGTTGGATAACTTTGTAAATATTCTAAAACCAAACAATTGCATATTTTTAGGGGATGAATTTTATATGTGAATTAAATGTCAATAAGCTTTCCACACACACACACACACACACACACACACACACACACACCAACACCAACACCATAGCAATGTGCAGGTTTTGAAAGGAAGCAGTAAGCTACCAGTTTTCAGTTCAGTTCAGTTCAGTTCAGTCGCTCAGTCGTGTCTGACTCTTTGCGACCCCATGAATCGCAGCACGCCAGGCCTCCCTGTCCATCAACAACTCCCGGAGTTCACTCAGAGTCACATCCATCGAGTTGGTGATGCCATCCAGCCATCTCATCCTCGGTCATCCCCTTCTCCTCCTGCCCCCAATCCCTCCCAGTATCAGAGTCTTTTCCAATGAGTCAACTCTTCACATGAGGTGCCCAAAGTATTGGAGTTTCAGCTTTAGCATCATTCCTTCCAAAGAAATCCCAGGACTGATCTCCTTCAGAATGGACTGGTTGGCTCTCCTTGCAGTCCAAGGGACTCTCAAAAGTCTTCTCCAACACTACAGTCCAAAAGCATCAATTCTTTGGTGCTCAGCCTTCTTCACAGTCCAACTCTCACATTCATACATGACCACAGGAAAAACCATGGCCTTGACTAGATGGACCTTAGTCAGCAAAGTAATGTCTCTGCTTTTGAATATGCTATCTAGGTTTTCAAGAACTTACATTAAATTCCTGAGTTTGAAGACTTCAGTCACCAGGACTTCCTAGATACTCTCTGCTCTGATTAGAAGAGCCTTATAAGCCTTGTGCATCAGAAAGAAGAGGGGTGAGAGCTTCCTCTCAGTCTTATCATTCACTCTACCCAAAGTCTGCATCACTCTCTTCCCTGATGTGGGAAAGTTATCCCTGGAATCACTGCTTTTGGAAACATCTCAAATAAATTGTGTAGAATGGCTGAGGTAATGGCTGCTTCTGTGTGATCCAAGCCACCCAGTGACTCCACATCCGCACAGTGTGAGCTAAAGTGAGGGAGGTGGGGGCACAAATTCCTTTTCACCCCTTTGCTGCCTTCAGAGTTAGAAGGTTCAATACCTGACAGGTCCAATGGGGAAACATGTATCTAGTTACATCTTTCTTTCTTCAAAGAGAAAACTGGTATCTAAAGAGGTCATTTTTTAATCTGGCCCCTGAGATTTTCCCATTATCAGAGTACAGAGTACATTGCATAGTTGAAAGGGCCAGAAGAGCATACTTTGAGCATCCTTCATTTAACCCTAGTGTGGTCAATTCTGGCTTCCTTCCATCTCTATTTTTAATTCCTGCTGTTGCCACAGAGTGGCCTTTTGGTGGCTGATGAGTCCCAGAGGATAAGGAGCAGAGGCGGCAGAAATGATGGTATCATAGACAATGCTTGGTGATGGCACCCCTTCCTCAAGGTTGGGCATCATGGGATTTACCTGGAGTCTGTGAGACACCAGCTCACTAAGTACTGGAGGTAAGAATCCAGAAAGTTTCCCTGAGAAGCCAAGAAGAAATATACGAAAACACAGAACTCAAATATTAATCCAAAAGGTGTTCTCAACAACTGATGTCAGAGCAGCACTAGGTGGAGATGACAAAAGAATGGACCCTGGTGGACTGTGCTTGAATCTTCCAGAACCAGAGACGTTGGCCCTGAGTGTGAAGGATGAAAATGCTCTTCATGAGATGAGTGGGCCTGAAGCACTCTAAGTGCTGCTTCAGTCTCTGATGGAAGTTCTGCTACTGAGCAGGACTGGCATAGATTGTGGGTTGTGGACGGCAGGTGTGATTGGAAGTCCTTCCCTCAGGGTTTAAATTTCAACCTAAGAATTGACTAACCATTGTCAATTAAGACTGACTCTGGGAAAACTGGCCAGGGTTAATATCTTAGGAATCTATTTTTATGTTTTATTTATTATCATCTTTTCTAATTTAGCTTTCCACTTTCAAGTTTCCTGGGGGAAACGGGCAAAGTACCACTCCAATATTTTTTTTTTAATTTCTTAGCTTTTTATTTTTTAAATTTTAATATCTTTAATTCTTACATGTGTTCCCAAACATGAACCCCCCTCCCACCTCCCTCCCCATAGAGAATCCCCATGGACAGAGGAGTCTGGCCTACTGCAGTCCATAGGGTTGCAAAAAATCAGACATGACTGAAGTGACTTAACACGCATCACTCAACTTTGTTTCCAGTGGTCCTAGGGGGGCAAATGTGGGTGCCAGCTCTAATGGTGAAGACGGTAGAGGATGTATTGTACCTTGTTACCATCCTCAGGGATAAATATTCCAAGGGCTGGAGTGAACAGTGGTGCTTGTGCCCAGGAGAGAAGCAGGAATATTTCAAAGGTCTGCCTCAGAAGGCAGAGAGAGGTGAGTCCTTCACCTGGCCGCCCATGAAGAGAATTTAAGCTTTGAGCATGGAGGAGAAAATTGTCAACTCCAAACTCTTCCAGTGAGAAAACAGAAGGAAAAGAACTGAAGATTCAGGATACTATGTGATTTGTTGATATCTGCAATACTGTTTATTGTTGTTGTTTAGTCACCTAGTTGTGTCCGATTCTTTGTGATCCCATGGACTATAGCCCACCAAGCTCCTCTGTCCATGGGATTTGCCAGGCCAGAATACTGGAGTGGGTTGCCATTTCCTTCTCCAAGGTATCTTCCTGAACCAGGGATCGAACCAAAGTCTCCTGTATTGTCAGGAATATTCTTTACCACTGAGCCACCAGGGAAGCTCAATACTATCTGTACTGCTTGTTTATTTATATGAGGCCTAGTTGAAGAGACAATCAGGTGGGTTATAACTGTCAAGTGTCCCTGTCTTTAGCATGTCCATGGCTGATCTGAGGATGGAAGAAGACTTCACCCCAGGGAAAATGCCAGAAGTGTGTTCCTGTCACTCACTCCCTTTCTGTCCACTTAAAGTCCCCTGCCCCCACTTTCTCTGCAAAGTCAGAATCTATGCTCTGGAAATCCCATCTTTCTGAACCACTGTCCCAAGGCAAGGGAGAACCTGTTTCTCCCTTACACAGTCACACACCAGGGCATGCGTGAGCACACACGCAGATGCACTTCCTCATTTTTACCACTTTCCTTGTCCAGGAGAGTGTCATATCTGCAGGGCGGAAGGAAGGGGAGAGGAGACTGTTTCAGTTGTCTCAAAAAAAAAAAAATGACACCTTGTAACAGTGGGAGATCTTACATTTCTCACTGCATAAGGGCACTAGTAAGAGATGAAAAGAGGTTTAGACCACTCGCTTTTTCCCAGGACGAAGCACGAGAGGTCCACTGATTATGCATCTCAAGTCGTCTTTTGTGACCTTGTGGTTAACAAAAATTCTCCTTAGTGACCCTGAATGTTAGCTCTTAATTTTCAGTATTGCTGGGATACATTTGTCTCTTTGTGCTCATGCACAGGCATCTTAAAATCCTAGGAGAGTCTGTGTCAGAACCTCAAGTTGCATGCCACTTAAGACAGAGAATTAAGCTGTGTTATTCTAAAGAAATAGTTTTACAAGTATTCTGTTTTTCAATGAGCTATGCTTTGACTTCTATGAAAGTCTTGTTTAATATCTTGCAGCAGATAATGACCTTGTTCAGGAAAAATGAGAACTTGGTTCTTTAAAATCACTAGTGAGGGAAAATCACATTAAAGGACCTGATATCAACTCTGCTAGTGTTGCATCTTTTATTACAACATCATTAGAAAGAGCAAACACTTTCAGTGATTTTAAATGGATAAGGTGGCCTCTATCATCTTTTCCAACTGTATTCTTTGATTCAAATACGTAGCAAGCACATAATGGACTTCCATTGATTACCATTTTAAATGATGTTAAAATGAAGTTATGTATGATAACTGTTTTTCCCTAGTGGATTATCATAATTTGGAGGTTCTGTTTCCATCTGTTCAGCAACAATAATTACATGGCCACGTGTGGAAAGAGAAGGCATCATGACCAAGTAGTAATCGGACTAGGTCAGTGTCCAAGAGCAAGTATTACAGATAAACGTCACATAACCAAAGGCATAGCAATTCAAATGTGCTACAAAGTATGTGGTGACCATATTGGAGGCGGGAGAAGAGATGAAACAGGAAAGCATGATGTCAGGCAGGTCGTAGTTATTGATATCATTCTAAACTGGAAAAATACAAGATTAAGATTCCAGTAGGGTGGCCCAATGGCTAAGATTACAGACTCACAATGCAAGGGGGCCAAGTTTGATCCCTGGTCAGGGAACAAGACATGGCACAGCTAGAGATTCCACAGGCTGCACTGATGATTGAAGATCTCGCATGCAGTAACTAAGACTTGATACAACACATGAAAAGATGCTCAACATCACTCATTATCAGAGAAATGCAAATCCAAACCACAATGAGGTACCATTTCACACCCGTCAGAATGGTTGTGATCCAAAAGTTTACAAGCAATACATGCTGGAGAGGGTGTAGAGAAAAGGGAACCCTCTTACACTGTTGGTGGGAATGCAAACTAGTACAGCCACTATGAAGAACAGTGTGGAGATTCCTTAAAAAACTGGAAATAGAACTTCCATATGACCCAGCAATCCCACTGCTGGACATACATACTGAGGAAACCAGAATTGAGAGACACATGAACCTCAATGTTCATCACAGCACTATTTATAGTAGCCAGGACATGGAAGCAACCTAGATGTCCATCAGCAGATGAATGGATAAGAAAGCTGTGGTACATATACACAATGGAATATTACTCAGTCATTACAAAGAATACATTTAAATCAATTCTAATGAGGTGGATGAAACTGGAGCTGATTATACAGAGTGAAGTAAGCCAGAAAGAAAAACACCAATACAGTATATTAACGCATATATATGGAATTTAGAAAGATGGTAACAATAACCCTGTATGCGAGACAGCAAAAGAGACACAGATGTATAGAATGGACATTTGGACTCTGTGGGAGAGGGAGAGGGAGAGGATGGGATGATTTGGGAGAATAGCATTGAAACATGTATAATATCAGATATATATATATATATATATATATATATATATATATATATGAAACGAATCGCCAGTCTAGGTTTGATGCAGGATACAGGATGCTTGGGCCTGGTGCACTGGGATGACTCAGAGAGATGGTATGGGGAGGGAGGTGGGAGGGGGTTTCAGAATTGGAAACACGTGTACACCCATGGCAGATTCATGTTGATGTATGGCAAAATCAATACAATATTGTAAAGTGGAAAAAAAAAAGTGACCATTGGGAGAAAGAAAAAAATATTGTAACCTACTTTTTTAACTGCAAAAAAAAAAAAAGAAAATTATTAACTTTTTGTCAAATCCTGATATTGTCTTTCTCAAAAAAATCCACTACATTCTTTCAAAGGTTACATTTACTGTCATATACAGACATCAGTTATTCTAAGTTGCTCAGATTACTGTCAAAATTCACTCAATTCAGCCTAAAATTGTGAAGTTAACCTCCAAAAACTTTGTACTGAAAAACTGAATTGCGGTTTCCTGCTTTGTGCTAAGAATAAAAAGGTATGGAGTTCTACAATATGAGAACAGAGTTTAAAGTGACTTGATGGCAGAGACAAATTTACAAGAATATCTGGCAAAATTATTTATGTTACTTACAAGTATTACAAAGCTGTTTTTTTCCGCTTCAGTTTCTACCAGAGTATTTTATAGGTTTGTGAATGCACACAAATATTGCCAAACTCAGTATGTTAGATAATTGTTTGAGGTTTCAGATTTCATATCAATGTTATAGTTTTAACAAAATGTGGCTATTTATTAATGTTTTAATAATTGGTTGGTCACTATGTATTTTATTTTTCTTACACGCTTTGAATCTGTTCAATGTCTTTAAAAGAGTTTTCTTTCTCATTAGAAAGAAATTCTAAAATATTTCCGCAAAGAAGCTAATTTTTTACAAACATAATTTATAAAAATTGATTCTCTTTGAGTGAAATGATATTGCTATCCCATGCTTTGCATCTAAATTGATTTCCAAAATATCAAATGTCCTGTGCTTTGTAATGTTGTTGGCTTCCCATTAAGTTTGTATGTTGGCATGACACTTGAATTTAAAAAACGTAACAAAGTATACTGTTATATTTCATGACCTTATATTTCAGAAAGCAAAATACTAAGTAATCAAGGAGTGGACAAACCTTTGGACAATTATTCAATTTTTTTAACAGTTTTGTTATAATGGTTAGGGTAGTCAGTACTCTTGAGATCTGAGTGCTGTGTAATGAAAATGTATTTATTATGTTTCTATTGAGAGTCTTCTGGTGCTTTATAAGAAAAGGCAAATTGCTTTCATTGAGACAGTGCATAGAACAACACAATAACAGTCTCTTATAACAAATGCCCTAATTTCCAGAAATGTTAGAGAATTTCCAGATACTGCAAAAAAAAAAAAAAATCCAACCAAAACCAAACATTTTAAGTTCATGTACAATAAAAAAAAAATTAAAATGGTGAAGAAAAAAGACTTGATACAGCCAAATAAAGATAACTTTTTAAAAAACAAATAAAATTAAAAACATTAAATGATCTTAAAAAAAAAAGAGATACAAGTATTTGAGTGAGGCATCATCATCAAGATGAGTGATAGAGACTGTTGAGTCATCACCAAGACATCTATGATGTTGGACTGCTGCTGCTGCTACTAAGTCGCTTCAGTCGTGTCTGACTCCGTGTAACCCCAAAGACAGCAGCCCACCAGGCTCCCCCGTCCCTGGGATCCTCCAGGCAAGAACACTGGAGTGAGTTGCCAGTTCCTTCTCCAATGCATGAAAGTAAAAATTGAAAGTGAAGTCGTTCAGTCGTGTCTGACTCTTAGCGACCCCATGGACTGCAGCCTACCAGGCTCCTCCGTCCATGGGATTTTCCAGGCAAGAGTGCTGGAGTGGGGTGCCATCGCCTTCTCCATGATTTTGGACAGTGGTCTGCAAAGTGAGAGCTATACGGGAAAGTCAATGACTCTTACATTCACTTTGTTTAACTTCATTCTTGTCAAATCTATTATTCATAACTGTCTTTATTTTCTTAAGCAACTTTATTAAGGTATAATTACATAGCATGTAACAAAATCTGTTTTAAGTGTACATATAGTTCAATGAGTATTAAGAAATATACGGTAGGAATCATCATTGCTGTCAAGATGTGGAATATTTCCCCCACTCCAAAAATTCCCTTGTGCCTCTTCCCAATCGATACACATAGCTGGCTAACAGAATAGACTGCCTTTTCTAAATATCACACAAGAAGAATAAAATGTGTGCATTCTTTTATGTGTGGCTTCTTTCTAATGGCAGAGATATAAGATTCATTCATGTTATGATGTCAGTAGCTAGGTTATTTTTTATTGTTGAGTAGTACTCAAATGTATATGGAGTATAGATACAGTATTGAAACTACATTTGAAAGCAGTATCCAATATTTTTATACATATCAAACTGTGTTTATCCACATTTTGGACACTTGAGAGTTTCTAGTCTTTGTCTATTATCAATCAAGTATAATACTATGTATGTTTTTATTTCTCTTTTCATCATTGGCACATTAGTATTTATTATTTTTAAATATATATATATGCTACATACTATTTTGTATATTATATTCCAAGATTAAATAGATATAAAAATATATGGTAAGGTTGGCAACCTCTTAAAAAATTAGTCTGTCTGGAGATATATTTGGGCATGAATATACAAGTTTGAACTGCTTATAATTTGTCAGAGTCAAATTATCTACAAAAGATACACAAATTAGAAACAAAAGATAAATTATCCTTGTTTTGATGTTTTTATTTCTCTTGAGTATATATTTAGGAGTGGAATTGCCTGGCCACATGTTAAGAATTTAATTATTAATTTTTAATTGTCAAATAATTTTTCCAAAGTGGCCAGACTTGTTAGCGATGAAATGAGAGTTCTTATTGTCACCAACAATGTAGACAGCCTTTTAAAATGCACACATAGTAGCAGTGTGCGGAGGAACCTCACTGTGGTTTAGTTTGAATTCTTGATGACTCACAATGTTGAGCTTCTTCATGTGCTTGTTGGGCATTCACAATTTGTTTTGTGAAGTGTTTGCTCAAATCTTTGCTTACATTTTATTGGCATTATTATGAAGATATAAAAGTTAATTTTTCTCACTTTTATAATTTATAAATACTTTCTTTTTGTCTGTGGTTTATCTTCTTTAATAGTAGCTTTAAAACTGAAAGCGTTTTAATTTTGATAAAGTTTGTCTCAGTTTTTAATTATGTTCTGTTTTATTGTGACCTGCGTTAGACATGTTTGTCTAACTCAAAGCCACAAAAATTTTCTAACTGGTTAATGGCTACCTATAGTTTTTATTCTTGGGGAAAGTCAGGTAGCATAATAATTTGGCAGTGATTTGTTATACTTATTGCAAGTAAGTTCTCACTCTTAGCGGCTTAAATTTTCATCGACTTGGTGACGCATTTTGACAAGGAACTTTTTTCAATGGAGTCTAATTTATAAATATTTTATTTTGCTTCTGGTACTTTGTTTCCTTGTTTGTGAAATCTACCGAAGATCTTGTATACATTCATTTGTGTTATCTTTTCTAAGCTTAATGTGATTTTAAAGGACCCAAAATTCATTTTTTGTCAAGTTCTCTGTTCTTTCTTGTCTCTATTTTACCTTTGTAAATGTCTTGATATTTGGAAAAGTTAGTTCCCCTACCTTGTTCTTTTTTGTATTAAGATTGTCTAGGCTTCTCTCAGTCTTTTGCATCTCCATATAAACCTCAGAACCAGTCTGTCTATTTTCACAAATAGATACTTACACATAATTTTTAAAAATTTCTTTTAATTTTATAAATTAGTTTGGTAAAAACTGAATATTGAACTCATATTTTGTTTACATCTATTATTCTATATTTTTGTGTTTTTATAAAGGCCAATTTTATATTTGTGTGTGTGTGTGTGCTCAGTTGTGTTCAACTCTTCACAACTCCATGTATAGCTTTCCAGGCTCCTCTGTCCTTGGAATTTTCCAGGCAAGCATCCTGAAGTGGTTTGCCATTTCCTCCTCCAGGGGATCTTCCTAAACTAGGAATCGGATCTGGGGCTCTTGTGTCTCCTACACTGGCAGTCAGATTCTTTACCACTGCACCACCTGGGAAGCCCCTATTTTACATTTATTTTTTTGTTCAGAAATACAAGTTGAACTTTTATATTGAACTTATATCCTGCAACCTTGCTTATATCCTATATTGATTTCAAAATCATCACGCATTCATGAATAATGATAGATACGCTTAATCACTCCCAGTTTTCATGAACATTGCATGATTACCTTTCTAGCTTCCACGGCTAGTACATGAAACATAATATTCAATATAAGTGTGATGGTGAGAATCTGTGTTTCACTCTTAATCTCAAAGGGAAAGCTTTCAACATGCCATCAGTATAATAATTCTAATAACTAGAATTTTTTTTTGTCCATATCCTGTATGAAATTAAAGAAGTTAGCTCAGACTGTAAAGCGTCTACCTACAATGCAGAGCTGGGTTCGATCCCTGGGTCAGGAAGATCCCCTGGAGAAGGAAATGGCAACCCACTCCAGTATTCACACCTGGAAAATCCCATGGACTGAGGAGCCTGGTGGGCTACAATCCATGGGGTCGCAAAGAGTCGTACACAACTGAGCGACTTCTGTGTGTGTATTCCTGCTATTAATTTACCTACTTTTTTTTTTTTTTAGCCTAAATGAATGCTATGTTGGTGTGACGTGGTGTGGTGCAGTATCGTAGGGTGCAAGGTGGTGTGTGCTGGGTGTGGCTTGGCACTCTGTGCGGTGTGGTACACACAGCATAGTGACATACACTACGGTAAGTGCAGTGCTGTGCCAGTATCACATGTAGGACATGGTGTGGTGTGTTAGTGCAAGGCTACCCTGGTGGAAAGGCTTCCCTGATGGCTCAGTGGGTAAAGAACCTGCCTGCAATGGAGGAGACACAGGTGATGCAGCTTCAGTCCCTCGGTCAGGGAGACACCCTGGAAGAGGAAATGGCAACCCATTCCACTATTCTTGCCTGGGAACCCCACGCACAGAGGAGTCTGACAGGCGACAGCCTTGAGGGTTGCAATGAGTCGGAGACAACTGAGCAACTAAGCGTGCATGCACCCTGGTGGACTGTATTAAACACAAGTTAGAAATCAGCAGGTTACTACAGACCCTTCTAAGAACAGAAAACCAGAAACTAAAAACTCTCCTCAACAGATTTGATGAAGTCAGCGCATGCTCTGTACCAAAACCAAACCAGAAAGGAGACCTTCAGGCCAAGCTCACTCATGAAGACGGATGTAGCATCCATCTATCAACACACCACAAACCAAACTGAGCATTCAGCAGTGAGTTGATGTTTATAGTAGCAGTGTTAGTACGTCTTAAGTAGTGCACTTTTTCCTCCAGGCAGCTTTTACATTTTTCCTTCTATCCTGTTCCCCCTTGTAATGCCTGCCATGAACACTCCTGCTATCTTCAGAGCTGCCTGGAGCTCCCCTGACATGGACGTGGAGACTTGCCTTGTTCATGGTCTGTGGTATTTCCCTGAACACCTGGGTTAATCTGGTCCTGCCACCAGAATGTAAACCCCACAAAAGGAGTCCTGCTCACTAAGGACCCAACAGTGGTTGGAATGTGGTAAAATCAAGAAATCAAAATCAAAAAAGGAAAAAACTCCTCCCTCCCCAAATATAAACAAATGGCAACTTAAGGACAGAAAGGAAGGAACCTCAAAAATTGCCTCAATGGTTCCTGAGAAGTCACTTCCCATAAGGTAGGAGCCTGCCTCCGCCTGGTACTGTTGCCCCGGATGGCGTGCAGGCACTGAGGTTTCCTGAAGCACAGGGTGCCTTCTGGAAGCCTGTGTGAGAAGAGACCATGCCATGCTCTGCGGTTACAGACAAATGCCTCCCATCTCCAGCACTCCTCATCCCACTCCCTGTGATGCTGGGTCTTTGCTCCCTGGCCCTGAGCAGCTGCTCTGGCCCAGTGTCTGCTGGGGATCTTAGGCAAGGGTCTCTCGGGTTTTGGGAAACTCTTCCTATCAGGGAGGACAGGTGTGCTCTTTACTTTCTGGAGACAAATCTACATGACAAGCAGCAAGTTGTGTGCTTAGTGTTTCTGCTATTATTGATTCCACTCTGTCTGCCTCAGTATATTAAAAATCCAAACTCATCTCAGTTCAGTTCAGTTGCTCAGTCATGTCCAACTCTGACCCCATGGACTGCAGCACACCAGGCTTTCCTGTCCATCACCAACTCCCAGAGGTTACTCAACTCGTATCCATTGAGTCGGTGATGCCATCCAACCATCTCATCTTCTGTCGTCTCCTTCTCCTCCCACATTCAATCTTTCCCAGCATCAAGGTCATTTCAAATGAGTCAGTTCTTCTCATCAGGTGGCCAAAATTTTGGAGTTTCAGCTTCAGCCTCAGTCCTTCCAATGAATATTCAGGGCTGATTTCCTTGAGGATTGACTAATTTGATCTCCTTGCAGTCCAAGGGACTCTCAAGAGTCTTCTCCAACACCACAGTTCAAAAGCATCAATTCTTTGGTGCTCAGCTTTCTTCACAGTCCAACTCTAGCATCCATACATGACCACTGGATAAACCATAGCTTTGACTAGGTGGACCTTTGTTGGAAAAGTAATGTCTCGTTCTGTGAAAAATGTGCCTGGTAGCTTGATAGGGATTGCATTGAATTTGTAAATTGCTTTGGGTAGTATACTCATTTTCACTATATTGATTCTTCCAATCCATGAACATGGTATATTTCTCCATCTATTAGTGTCCTCTTTGATTTCTTTCATCAGTGTTTTATAGTTTTCTATATACAGGTCTTTAGTTTCTTTAGGTAGATATATTCCTAAGTATTTTATTCTTTTCGTTGCAATGGTGAATGGAATTGTTTCCTTAATTTCTTTTTCTACTTTCTCATTATTCATGTATAGGAATGCAAGGGATTTCTGTGTGTTGATTTTATATCCTGCAACTTTACTATATTCATTGATTAGCTCTAGTAATTTTCTGGTGGAGTCTTTAGGGTTTTCCATGTAGAGGATCATGTCATCTGCAAACAGTGAGAGTTTTACTTCTTCTTTTCCAATTTGGATTCCTTTTATTTCTTTTTCTGCTCTGATTGCTGTGGCCAAAACTTCCAGAACTATGTTGAATAGTAGCGGTGAAAGTGGACACCCTTGTCTTGTTCCTGACTTTAGGGGAAATGCTTTCAGTTTTTCACCATTGAGGATAATGTTTGCTGTGGGTTTGTCATAGATAGCTTTTATTATGTTGAGGTATGTTCCTTCTATTCCTGCTTTCTGGAGAGTTTTTATCATAAATGGATGTTGAATTTTGTCAAAGGCCTTCTCTGCATCTATTGAGATAATCATATGGTTTTTATTTTTCAATTTGTTAATGTGGTGAATTACATTGATTGATTTGCGGATATTGAAGAATCCTTGCATCCCTGGGATAAAGCCCACTTGGTCATGGTGTATGATCTTTTTAATGTGTTGTTGGATTCTGATTGCTAGAATTTTGTTGAGGATTTTTGCATCTATGTTCATCAGAGATATTGGCCTGTAGTTTTCCTTTTTTGTGACATCTTTGTCAGGTTTTGGTATTAGGGTGATGGTGGCCTCATAGAATGAGTTTGGAAGTTTACCTTCCTCTGCAATTTTCTGGAAGAGTTTGAGGAGGATAGGTGTTAGCTCTTCTCGAAATTTTTGGTAGAATTCAGCTGTGAAGCCATCTGGACCTGGGCTTTTGTTTGCTGGAAGATTTCTGATTACAGTATCAATTTCCGTGCTTGTGATGGGTCTGTTAAGATTTTCTATTTCTTCCTGGTTCAGTTTTGGAAAATTGTACTTTTCTAAGAATTTGTCCATTTCTTCCACGTTGTCCATTTTATTGGCATACAACTGAATAGCCAAAGCAATCTTGAGAAAGAAGAATGGAACTGGAGGAATCAACTTGCCTGACTTCAGGCTCTACTACAAAGCCACAGTCATCAAGACAGTATGGTACTGGCACAAAGACAGACATATAGATCAATGGAACAAAATAGAAAGCCCAGAGATAAATCCACACACATATGGACACCTTATCTTTGACAAAGGAGGCAAGAATATACAATGGAGTAAAGACAATCTCTTTAACAAGTGGTGCTGGGAAAACTGGTCAACCACTTGTAAAAGAATGAAACTAGATCACTTTCTAACACCGCACACAAAAATAAACTCAAAATGGATTAAAGATCTAAATGTAAGATCAGAAACTATAAAACTCCTAGAGGAGAACATAGGCAAAACACTCTCAGACATAAATCACAGCAGGATCCTCTATGATCCACCTCCCAGAATTCTGGAAATAAAAGCAAAAATAAACAAATGGGATCTAATTAAAATTAAAAGCTTCTGCACAACAAAGGAAACTATAAGCAAGGTGAAAAGACAGCCTTCTGAATGGGAGAAAATAATAGCAAATGAAGCAACTGACAAACAACTAATCTCAAAAATATACAAGCAACTTATGCAGCTCAATTCCAGAAAAATAAACGACCCAATCAAAAAATGGGCCAAGGAACTAAATAGACATTTCTCCAAAGAAGACATACGGATGGCTAACAAACACATGAAAAGATGCTCAACATCACTCATTATTAGAGAAATGCAAATCAAAACCACAATGAGGTACCACTTCACACCAGTCAGAATGGCTGCGATCCAAAAATCTGCAAGCAATAAATGCTGGAGAGGGTGTGGAGAAAAGGGAACCCTCCTACACTGTTGGTGGAAATGCAAACTAGTACAGCCACTATGGAGAACGGTGTGGAGATTCCTTAAAAAATTGCAAATAGAACTACCTTATGACCCAGCAATCCCACTGCTGGGCATACACACCGAGGAAACCAGAATTGAAAGAGACACATGTACCCCAATGTTCATTGCAGCACTGTTTATAATAGCCAGGACATGGAAACAACCTAGATGTCCATCAGCAGATGAATGGATAAGAAAGCTGTGGTACATATACACAATGGAG
Source organism: Ovis canadensis (assembly GCF_042477335.2). Taxonomy (NCBI): domain Eukaryota; kingdom Metazoa; phylum Chordata; class Mammalia; order Artiodactyla; family Bovidae; genus Ovis; species Ovis canadensis. The sequence continues at coordinate 20,915,316 of NC_091248.1, forward strand.
TATTACTCAGCCGTTAAAAAGAATTCATTTGAATCAGTTCTGATGAGATGGATGAAACTGGAGCCGATTATACAGAGTGAAGTAAGCCAGCAAGAAAAACACCAATACAGTATACTAACACATATATATGGAATTTAGGAAGATGGCAATGACGACCCTGTATGCAAGACAGGGAAAGAGACACAGATGTGTATAACGGACTTTTGGACTCAGAGGGAGAGGGAGAGGGTGGGATGATTTGGGAGAATGACATTCTAACATGTATACTATCATGTGAATTGAATCGCCAGTCTATGTCTGACGCAGGATGCAGCATGCTTGGGGCTGGTGCATGGGGATGACCCAGAAAGTTGTTATGGGGAGGGAGGTGGGAGGGGGGTTCATGTTTGGGAATGCATGTAAGAATTAAAGATTTTAAAATTTAAAAAATAAAAAACTAAAAAAAAAAAAAAAAAAAAAAAAAAAAAGAAAAGTAATGTCTCTGCTTTTGAATATGCTGTCTAGGTTGGTCATAGCTTTTCTTCCAAGGAGTAAGCGTCTTTTAATTTCATGGCTGCAGTCACCATCTGCAGTGAGTTTGGAGCCCAGAAAAATAAACTCTTTCACTGTTTCCATTGTTTCCCCATCTTTTTGCCATGAAGTGATGGGACCAGATATCATAATCTTAGTTTTCTGAATGTTGAGCTTTAAGTCAACTTTTCCACTCTCCTCTTTCACTTTCATCAAGAGGCTTTTTAGTTCCTCTTCACTTTCTGCCATAAGGGTGGTGTGATCTGCATATCTTGAGGTTATTGATATTTCTCCTGGCAATCTTAATTCCAGCTTGTGTTTCACCCAGCCTGGCATTTCGCATGATGTACTCTGCATAAAATTTAAATAAGCAGGGTGATAATATACAGCCTTAATGTACTCCTCTCCCGATTTGGAACCAGTCTGTTGTTTCATGTTCCATTCTAACTGTTGCTTCTTGACCTGCGTACAGATTTCTCAGGAGGCAGGTCAGGTGGTTTACTATTCCCATCTCTTTCAGAATTTCCAGATTTTTATGATCCACACAGTCAAAGGCTTTGGTGTAGTCAATAAAGAAGAAATAGATGTGTTTCTGGAACTCTCTTGCTTTTTTGATGATCCAGAGGATTCTGGCAATATGAAAAAGGCAATTCCTCTGCCTTTTCTAAATCCAGCTTGAATATCTGGAAGCTCATGGTTCACATATTGTTGAAGCCTGGCTTGGAGAATTTTGAGTACTACTTTGGTAGAGTGTAAGATGGCTACAATTGTGTGGTAGTTTGAGTATTCTTTGGCATTGCCTTTCTTTGAGATTGGAATGAATACTCACCTTTTCCAGTCCTCAATTTGCTGGCACATTGAGTGCAGCACTTTCACAGCATCATCTTTTAAGACTTGAAATAGCTCAACTGGAATTCCATCACCTCTACTAGCTTTGTTCGTAGTGATGCTTCCTAAGGCCCACTTGATTTCACATTCCAGAATGTCTGGCTCTAGGTGAGTGATCAAACCATTGTAGTTATCCGGGTCGTGAAGATCTTTTCTGTACAGTTCTTCTGTGTATTCTTGCCATCTCTTCTTAATCTCTTCTGCTTCTGTTGGGTCCATACCGTTTCTGTCTTTTATTGTACCCATCTTTGCATGAAATGTTCCCTTTGTATCTCCAATTTTGTTAAAGAGATCTCTAGTATTTCCGTTCTATTGTTTTCCTCTATTTCTTTGCACTGGTCATTGAGGAAGGCTTTCTTATCTCTCCTTGTTATCCTTTGGCATTTTGCATTCAGATGGGTTTATCTTTCCTTTTCTCCTGAGTCTCTGTGTATTATAAAACTGAATTTTAATTATTCAGTAACTCTGTCTTTTTTTCTGCCCATCTTGCCCTCCTATGTTCTGAAGCATAGTAAATCTGACTCTGGAATTTTGTATTTTCCTCTCTTCTCCTTACACAGATATACACAGATACACTTATTTTCATGTTATCTACAAAGTGGTCAGCTTGTTCCCAAAAGATACTTACAAGTTTTCTTTTCTACTCTGGACATTTCACTTAATCTAAGTATTGTATTAACTCTTTTTGACAATTATCTAAAAAGTTACCAAATGATTGTTATTTTTTGTGTCTGAGCACCATTTTGCAGCAAAGAATTTGTGCATAATGACAAGAACAAAACAGAATGGCAATTAGTATATGTACACACACACACACACACACACACACAAGGTCAGGACTCATGTTTGTAAAAACTTATTTAACTTGCTTATTATTGGATCATATTGTGTTTATTGGGAAGAATTCATGCTTAGTTAGTTGTTCAGTTGTGTCTGACTCTTTTTTACCCTTTGGACTGTAGCCCCCCAGGCTTCTCTGTCCATGGTATTTCCCAGGCAAGAATACTGGAATGGGTTGCCATTTTCTTCTTCAGGTGATCTTCCCAAACCAGGGATCAAACCTGCATCTCCTGGTTCTCCAGCATTGCAGGTACATTTCTTACCCATTGAGCTATTGGGGAAGCCCACTGGGAAGAATATGTGTATCTAAATTATGGTTGTTCAAAATGTCAGCTATATGTGTCTATAAACAAACCTTTCATCATGGATTTGAATATGGCAAACCACATACATGTCCTGCAGGGCAGTGACTCTCAAGGTGTGGATGGACCAACAGCATCCATGTCTGCTTCTGAGAAGTGCAGACTCTCAGAAGGTCCACTCCATACCTACTGAGCAAGGATCTCTGGGGTTGATACCCATGACACTGTCCTTCTAGGTAAGTTTGAGAACCACTTCTCTGGAGACGTGAACAGTGATCAACACTGGCTGTGTCATTCAGGGGCCTCAGATTACAGTTTCCAACTCATAAATGCTCCTCTCTATGCTCTCACCCAGCTCACATTTCTTCTTGCCTTCAAAGAGAAATCACAAAACTAAAACACATTGCCAACCTCATGCTCAAATACAGTGACATAAGCTCTAGCACTTTCCTCCATCTGCCTTGAACTTCCACCACACAGGTGGCTCACAGGCTCTGTAGTCAGAGGAAAACCTCCTCCAGCCCCCATTCCTACTCTAGTGGGGAGAGGTATTTGCTAAGACTCATTCTCATCTATAAAATGCTGACATCACTTCCTACAGCACTGTGTTCATAAAGTTAACATGAGAACTCCAATAAAATGTGGCGCTAACTTCCTAACTGGGAGCCATTAAGAGACATACAGGAAGTGATGGAATCAAGCATTAGTCCAAATGCCAACCGGGTTTAAGTAGTGGTCTTAGCACACAACATTCAACACAAAGCCTGGCATAGGGTATGTGGCTGATGAAGGGCAAGCCCACGACGGGATTTCCCTGGTAGCTCAGCTGGTAAAGAACCCACCTGCAATGCAGGTGACCTTGGTTCAATTCCTGGGTCAGGAAGATCTGCTGGAGAAGAGATAGGCTACCCATTCCAGTATTCATGGACTTTCCTGGTAGCTCAGCTGGTAAAGAATCCACCAGCAATAGTGAAGACCTGGGTTCGATCCCTGGGTTGGGAAGATCCTCTGGAGAAGGAAAAGGCTACGCACTCCAGCATTCTAGCCTGGAGAATTCCTTGGACTGTATTCCACGGGGTAGCAAAGAGTTGGACACAACTGAGTGACTTTCACTTTCACTTTCAACCCCATGACTTAGATGCCCAGAAGAAACCCCAGGGAAAGGAGGATGGATCCACTCTACTTGCCTGATTCCTGGCTGCTGGTGGTCACCGCTTTCACCACTTTATTCTCCAGAGTCAAATAAGCCATGCTTCCTGCAATCTGTTTAATCAATGTGCTTGTCTCCTTCATTTCTCCCATTTTCCAGCTCTATTTGTCCTCAAATATGTCTGACCTCACCCTTACCATCTGGACCACAAGTTTTCTCCTTGTCTGGAAAGATGAAGTCATCTACAGGGCCTTGAGGCAGAGACACATTTCAAGAAAGATGTTCCCTCAAACTTCCCTTTGTCTCAGCTGAGAATTCCTTTTTCCTATAGTTGTCTTTCATTTCTAGTGTGAAAATCATCTCCTGGGCAGGAAAGACAGAAACCAAATAGATTTTTAAAGTTTTATTTATTTTTAATTGAAGGATAATTGCTTTACAATATTGGTTTGATTTCTGCCGTGCACCAACAAGAATTAGCCATAGATGTACATATGCCCCCTCCCTTTTGAACCTCCCTCCCATTCTTTCCCACCATTCTAGGTTGCTTTTCCCCAGTTTCTGTTAATGCTGCACTTGCGGTCACATGCTTTGATGCTGAGAAGCTGGTCAATCTTGGGCAGGTAACACAAATTATCTGCGCTTTAATGTTTTGGCTATACAAGGATGATAATAATATTATTTGCCAAGTACAGTTTAAAAACAACTAATTTACAATAAAAACATCAAGATATAGGATCATTTACATGTTATTTTGTTAGTATAATAATTTCCACTTGGTTTTCTATGAATATTGAAAATATGTTAGTTGATATACTGAACGTTAACAAGATGTTGTATTGTAAAAGTGTTGAAGTCATATTCTATATGTTGAGTTACCTGAATACCAACTGAATGATTAGGCAAATTATTTTATATGCAGTGCTCTGTTTCCTTATTACATAAATGATGTTGAGAATACAAGAATGTTGCTACTCAGACCACAGACTTAATAAATACACAAACTTAATAGTGTATGGTGGTGGTTTAGAGCTAAGTCATATCTGACTCTTGCAACCCTATGGACTGTAGCCCTCCAGGCTCCTTTTCCATGGGATTTTCCTGGCAGAAATACTGGATTGGGCTGCCATTTCCTTCTCCAGGGGATCTTCTGACTCAGCAATAGAACCCAGGTCTCCCACTTTATAGGCGATCTCTTGCATTGCAGGCAGATACTTTACCAAGTGAACCACCAGGGGTTAATAGTTATGTAAGTGCTTGTCACACTGCCATATCGAAAGCACACAGATGTTAGCTAGGATTTCCTACTAGAAACATTAATTCCAATAGCTTATGATTAAAATTTTTGTCATCTTTCAATGCTTGAAGTTTTTAAAGTCCTTTTTTTCTTCCCAGACAGCAAGGGAATGTTTGCATTAAAATGCAAATTGGTACAAATAAACACATTAAACTCATAATTTTTGAAAATTTAAGGGGGTAAAAGACGAATTTTCATAGAAATTTATACTTTCCAATAAAAGAGTTTGAAAAAGTACAAACCACTTAAATGTTTATGAAAAACCAACTTAACTTTCTTGTATCTCCCATTATTAAACTATACATTAAATATTTTCATAAAAAACTAAGTTGCAATTTATATGAATGAATACACCACAGTTCAGAAATATATTTACATAATGTGACACAAGTTATATAATATTAAAAGCAAGAAATTTACATCATAAAGTATAAGTATGTTAATAAAGTATTAACATCAAAATATTAATAAAAGTACTTTCATGTCCCACAATAGTATCTCCTTGAAATAGTTAAAAACAAAGAGAAAACAAGCCATTACTTCATTTGTAATTTCCATTTTCACTTTGATGGAAATAGACATTCAAGGACACTCTTCATTTTATGTGGCAGGTATTCTGAGCGATGAGAAAAGCATTTGAGAGGGATTTTCTCAGTGAGGCAAACAGAGAATCAGATTCAAATAAGAAGACACAAACCACAAGCCAAAGAAGTACCTAGCAAAATGAAAGCACCCATGTTATTTGCTTGGATCTGACAACTGTGTTGATGAATTGCTCTCTGGAATGTGTGGGCTGCTCCCCAGGTGAGAGCTTAGCACCTGGAAGATATATCCATCTTCCTAATTTACTGATTCAGTTATTCCTTCACTTAGGGACATCTTTTTCTTAGATACATTGTGCAGAATGGACTGGCTTCTACAATTCTGGCCTCATGTCTTGACACATGAAGTATGAGGTGGATTAAAAGGGAAACCATTTGTAACCTGGTAGATGAAGTGAAGGGCAGCAGCTACTTTATATTGAGATTTACTGTGTCCTTATCACCATAAAAGAAGCTTTGCCTGCCTAAACTTATTGAATTGCTTCAGTATCACCAGGAGTAAACCCAATTGAAGATGTGAAACTGAGTCTGGAAGACCATTTGGTGGTGCCCAGCATCTAGATCAGAGAAGGCAATGGCACTCCACTCCGGTACTCTTGCCTGGAAAATCCCATGGATGGCAGAGCCTGGAAAGCTGCAGTCCATGGGTCAGACACGACTGAGCGACTTCACTTTCACTTTTCACTTTCCTGCATTGGAGAAGGAAATGGCAACCCACTCCAGTGTTCTTGCCTGGAGAATCCCAGGGACAGGGAAGCCTGGTGAGTTGCTGTCTATGGGGTCGCACAGAGTCGGACACGACTGAAGAGACTTAGCAGCAGCAGCACCCAGATAAGTGAGAAGGAACTGACAAGGAACTGAAGGCAAATGTCCATTTCTCCAAGGCTTACTTCGGGGTCAGAAAACAGGTATCCTACTCTCTGATGTCAAACTATATGACAAAGCTACAGTAATTAAATTTGATTTGTTTGATTTGTACTGACACAAACAGACTTAGATCAGTGGAACAGAATACAGAGCTCAGATATAAACCCACATCTGGGGACAGTTATACTGTGACAAAGGCAGCACTAATACATGATGGAGGAAAGGCAGACTCTTCAACAAATTGTGTTGGGGAAACTGGAGCTATATGAAAAAGGATCAAATGGGACTACTCTCTCACAACATGCGCAAAAATAAACTCAAAATGGATTGACTTAAATATAAGACCTGAAACCATAAAGACCCTAGAAGAAAACATAGGCAGTATGTATTTTGACATCAGTTGTTGTAATTTTTTTTTTGGCTACATCTTCTCAGATAAGGAAACAAAGGCAGAAATAAAGAAATGGGACTACAACAAACTAAAAATTTTTGCACCATGAAGGAAACTATCAACAAAATGAAAAGGCCATCTACTATATGGGAGAAGATATTTGCAAATAATATATTCAGTAAGGCATTAATAACTAAAATATGCAACATATACTGGCTTCCCTTGTGGCTCAGGGATAAAAAACCCATCTGCAATGCAGGAGATGTGGGTTTGATCCCTGGGTTGGGAAGATCCCCTGGAGAAACAATGGCTACCCACTTTCATATTCTTGCCTGGAGAATTCCTTTGTGGGGAAACAAGAGTTGGACATGACTTAGTGAGAAACAGCAACATATACAGAGGACAATAAACAATATCCAAAATATACATGAAGAAAAAAAAAAGACCCGAACAATTGGATGTGAAAATGGGCAGAGGTTCTGAACATTTTCCCAAGAAAGACATACTAATAGCCAATAGAAACATAAAAAGATGGTCGATGCCACTAATCATGAGGGAAATGCCAATCATGCAAATAAAGAGTGACTCTTTGGGGTCACAAAGCATCAAACATGACTGAGCATACACACATATCATCTCATCAGCTTGTCGCTGTAAAGATGGTCGGCATACACTAAATTTCTCTATGCCTTTCTGGTCAACTCAATGAGACGCAAGGCACTGTGTTTAACACACATTCCCAGTTCCTTTCTATGGTAGTCACCAAGGATCGCCTTTACTTGTCTTCTCTGTGTAGTCTGGTATTCCCTATTTTCTGTGTATTCCTCCTCTTCTATGGCACCTACACTCCAGGAGCTCCTTCAGGTTTGGAGCAAGATAAATGCAGTTTTGGAGATCTTGTCCGTCTAAACACATGTATCTCTCTTGACTGATACTTTGGTTGGAAGAAGCCATTGTGGGCTACAGCCCATGGAGTCACAAAGGGTCAGACACAACTGAGTGACTAACACACACACACACACACACACACACACACACAGTTGCAAGTAAGAAGTCAGCTGTCTTCAGAAGTTTGAAGGTATTGCTTTTTACTCTCATATGGGATATTTGTTCCAGGTGTTATATAGTTTCTTAAAGGTATGCCTTCATTTTGGCCTATTGACCTGTCCATTTGGAGTGCTTTGTAGACCCTTTCAATTTGCTTTTACAAGGTGTTAACTCCTGTGGCATTGTTTTGAATTATTCCTCAAAATTTATTTTCCCTTTTGTCTTTCTGAAACTTCTATTATGTAAAAGATGGTGTCCTTTCTTCATTTAAAAACATATTTTCCCATTTCTTTACCATCTCTTTTAGCTTTTGCTTTCTGAGATATTGTATCAACCCTATTTTCCAAACCTTCTTTTTAATTTAATTTTTACTGTATTTTTTTTATCATGGCTTTAATTTTCAGGGGTTCTTTTTGTTCTTAAAGAGTTATCTTTTTAAAAAACTTATGCTATTAAGTTTTCAAAATTTTCTTCTTGTAGTTTTTCGTTACCTTCATGTCTCTAGAATGTTCCCTGTTTCTTCCTACTGCTCTTTTCCTAGAAATAGGATATGCTGAACTGGGAAAACTTGAATGTTCTTCTCTTGAGTAGAGGCGAACAATTTAAAAACTGATGTAATTCTCTGAGCATTGGATGCTAAGAGGTGTTGCTGTCTCTCAACTTCACGTGGGAGAGTTTTGCTGGAGAGTCCCTGGCCTTCTTTGGCAAGGTGACTTCTCCAGAAAGTCTTCAGTCTCCTGTGTGGACAGTGTGGTCCAGCTTTTAGTGATCTGGCACTTGTGTGCAGCACTTATTGTGCATGTGAACTCTTACTCCTGTGATTTAGGTGGGGTAAGACTCCACTCTGTTCCTGGGGTCTCAAGTACAGAAGTCACTTGACTGCCTTCTTTAAAGAATGTGCCATGTATTTGTCAGGGTGGGGAAGGATGGTAAATAAAGAGGATGTACTATGTAAGGGCTTTTATCAGTCTTTTCCAAAAATTTCTCGAAACTGTTCCTCTCTATTTTAGGTTATTGATGCTTGAATACTCCTCCTTGAATACTTTGAAATCAGCTGTGGTGAAAATCAGCTCTCTACTTTCCGAACCAAGGATCTGCTCTGTGCTCTGACTGCCAAGCTAGGTATGATTTCTCCTCCCAGCTCCCAGTTTCCCAAGATTTAGCTAGTCTCCTGTTGTGGAATCCTCTGCTGTCGAAGAGGACACCAGTCCTATCTTAATAGGGATCCTTCTCTACAGTCCACAACATAAGGTTCTGTGTTTCTGTTGTGTGTTAACCACTTGGTGTATATACACTTGTGTATATGGCAGAACAAGACTAATTCAGTGACATATTATTTTATTTAAAATGAAGATAGAGTGAGGTTAACTAGAGAAAATGAGATTGCATGTGTGTACTCAAAGCAAAATCTAATCTCGGCTCTGTAAATTAATTTCTAATTGAAACTTTGCACTTTGAAATATTGTTAGAGTGTGTTTTATATGTGTTTTATGCTTGACAACACTTTTAAAATTACATTTATGAGAAGATGACATGGCAATTGTATTGGGACTTAAAATATATTGAGAAGCTGAATTTGACTTAAGTAGAAGTTGAAAGGAAAACAGGGACTAAATTTTAATTAGTACTTGTTGCAACAGATGCTGAGAAGATACATCATATTGGCATCCTGATTACCTGAAACGGTACCTAGGAACTTACAACACAATGGGTGCTCAATAAAATATTTTTGAAATTTTGGTTCATAATGTAATATACAATTCAATAGATGTTAGATTCAAATGCAGACACAAGGCTGGCTCAGTTGGCCTTTCTTTGCCTCTCTCCTTCTCTCTCTCCCTACTTCCTTCTTTCCTGCCTCCCTCTTTCCTTCTTACTTCCTCCCTTTCTCTTTTTTTCTTTCTCTCAGCTTCTTTGTTTATGGCAGGTTTAAGTTCATAGCAAATGGAGGGGTAGCAATAGGAATTTTCCCCATACCTCCTGTCCCTATACATACTCAACCTACCCTATTATAACATCTTACATCACAGTGATATAACTGTTACACAGTTTATGAACTTACATTGTATATTAAAATCCCAAGGTCTGTAGTTTTCATTACAGCTCACTCTTTGTGTACGCTATATGGGTTTGAACAGCTGTATGACAGTATGTATTACCTCACAATTGGACTCATCTCACATGCTAGCAAAGTAATGTTCAAAATTCTCCAAGCTAGGCTTCAACAGTGTGTGAACCAAGAACTTCCAGATGTTCAAGCTTGTTTTAGAAAAGACAGCAGAATCAGAGATCAAATTGCCATTTGATCAAATTGGATCATTAAAAAAGCAAGAGGATTCCAGAAAAACATCTATTTCTGCTTCATTGACTATGCTAAAGACTGTGTGGATCACAACAAACTACGGAAAATTATTCAAGAGATGTAGATAAAAGACCACTTAACCTGCCTCCTGAGAAACCTGTATACAGATAAAGAAGCAACAGTTAGAACCAGACATGGAATAATGGACTGGTTCCAAATTGGGAGCTGTATATTGTTACCCTGCTTATTTAACTTATATGCAGAGGACATCATGTGAAATTCTGGGCTGAATGAAGCACAAGCTGGAATCAAGATTGCCAGGAGAAATTTCAATAACCCCAGATATGCAGATGACACCATCCTTATAGCAGAAAGCAAAGAGGAACTAAAGAGTCTCTTGATGAGGGTGAAAGAGGAGAGTGAAAAAGCTGGCTTTAAAACTCAACATTCAGAAAACTAAGATCATGGCATCCAGCCCCATCAAATCATGGCAAATAAACGGGGGAAAATGGAAACAGTGAGAGACTTTATCTTTGTGGGCTCCAAAATCACTGCAGATGGTGACTTCAGCCATGAAATTAAAAGATGCTTGCTCCTTGGAATAAAAGCTATGACAAATCTAGGCAGCATATTAAAAAGCAGAGACATTACTTTGCCAACAAAGGTCTGTCTAGTCAAAGCTATGGTTTTTCCAGTAGTCATTTATGAATGTGAGACTTTGACCATAAAGAACACTGCACACTGAAGAATTGATGCTTTTGAGCTGTGATGTTAGAGAAGACTCTTGAGAGTCCCTTGGACTGCAAGGAGATCAAACCAGCCAATCCTAAAGGAAATCAATCCTGAATATTTATTAGAAGGACTGATGCTGAAGCTGAAGCTCCAAATTTCTGGCCACTTGATGCAAAGAGCCAATTCACTGGAAAAGGTCCTAATGCTGCAAAAGATTGAGGGTGTGAGGAGAAGGGAACGACAGAGGATGAGATGTTTGGATCACTGATTCAATGCAGAAGAATTTGAGCAAGCTCTGGGAGATGGTGAAGTACACGAAAGCCTGGTGTGTTGCATTCCCTGCAACTACAAGGAGTCAGACATGACTGAGTGACTGAACAACAAATGATGGCATGTATCCATCATTATGGTATTATATAGTACTTCCCTCCCCTAAAAGTCCTCTGTGCTCCACTTGTTACCCCTCCCTTCCACTCACCATGCCCTTGCAATCACTGATCTTTTTACTATCTCCATAGTTTTCCTTTTCCAGAATGTCATAATAGTTGGAATCATATAGTATGTAGTGTTTTCAGATTAGCTTCTTTCACTTATTAACACACATTTAAGGTTTTCTCAGTTTGTGTAGCTTGATAGCTCGTATTTATGTTTAGTTGTGTTTTGTTCGGGCTTCCCTGGTAGCTCATCACCTGCCAACCAGGAGATGCAGGTTCAATGCCTGTATGGAGAAGATCCCTGGGGAAGGAAATGGCAACTCACTTCAGTTTTCTTGCCTGGGAAAGCCTATGGACAGAGGAGCCTGGGGGACTACAATCCATGGGGTTGTGAGGGGTGGAACACGACTTAGTAACTAAACAACAACATGTTTAATTTTGTAAGAAATTTACTAATTGTCTCCAAAGTGGCTGTACCATTTTGCATTCCCACCAGCAATGAGAGCTCCTGTTGCTCCACATTCCCAGCATTTGGCGTTGTTGGTGTTTTGGATTTTAAATATTTATAGTGGTGTAGTCATATCTCATTGTTGTCTTAGTTTGTATTTCCCTGATGGCATGTGATGTGGAGCATTTTTTCAAATGTTTATTTGTCATCTATTTTTCTTCTTTGCTCAGTTGTCTGACTCTCTTTTCCAATAGGTTATTCATTTCTTTATTATTGAGACATGAGAGTTCTTTGTATATCGTGGAGAGCATCCTTTAATTAGATGTGTCTTTTGCAAAAATTTTCTCCAGTCTCTGGTCTGTCTTCTCATTTTCTTTGTATTGTCTTTCACAGACATTTTAATAAAGTCCAGTGTAACAAGTATTTCCCACGTGGATTGTGCTTTTATGGTTGCATCTGAAAAATCACTACCCATGATGGCCTTTAGATTAAATCTTTTAGACTGTCTCTAGATTTGCTCTGATTTTTGTGTAATCAAATCCAGGCAATTTTTATATTCTCAAGTGAGTCATTTTTGTTTGCTGCTGCTGCTGCTGCTAGGTCACTTCAGTCGTGTCCGACTCTGTGTGACCCCATTGACAGCAGCCCACCAGGCTCTGCCATTGCTGGGATTCTCCAGGCAAGAACACTGGAGTGGGTTGCCATTTTCTTTTCCAACGCATAAAAGTGAAAAGTGAAAGTGAAGTCACTCAGCTGTGTCTGATTCTTCGTGACCTCATGGACTGCAGCCTACCAGGCTCCTCTGTCCCTGGGATTTTCCAGGCAAGAGTACTGGAGTGGGTTGCCATTGCCCTCTCCACATTTTTGTTTATCCACTTACAAAAATCTAACCAATATCAGTCAATATCTAGATATTATTTTCTCTGAGTCCCTCCAGCATGTCTTTCTTTTTGATAATAGATGAAAGCTCAGGACTTGAGATTCTGAATCCCTCATTTTCTATGAAGAGTCAGATAGTCTAATTGTATGAAATTGGACATTAGTCAACATCTCAGAAGTTTGGTTTCTTCTCTGTAAATACAAATGATTGAATATGTCTTCCAGAGACTTTTAAGGATGAATCTAAATGATGTGATGCCGGGAGCCAGCACAAGGAGTCCAGCCCGTGGCAAAGGTCATGAGGTTAAGGGGTCTGACAGGAAAAGGCGAGTCTGGTCTTAAGGGAGCCTCGTTGGATTTTCTCAAGCATCTACCCCAAAAACCAGAGTCTGCCTGCCTTACTGCATTGTGTTTTTCACCTACTTTTCTGACATTAATAGTGGGCTGTCCCCCCACCACTTTTTTCTGGAAAAAAGTTAATTTAGAGCTTTTAGATAATAAGTCTCCTGGGCATAATAAGAGTGTTTCAATCCAAAAACCCCTCTGATGGCTTTCTAGCCTGCGTACAGGACTCTTACAGCTGTGCATGTGATTGTTTGCAGCCTCCCAACCCGAGAGGCACAGGAAGTTTAAAACATCCTAGGAATGTAGGGGCTTCTGAGGAGTCAAAATCATTAGAATAGGACTGATTAAAGGTTTCATTTGTTGAGAGCCAATACTCGCTGCCAAATTTTAATATCTTTTATTTGTTGATATAGTTGGTATATAGAAAAAACAAGTAGCAACATAGATCTTTGAGTTAAGTACCTTCTTTGTTATAACCCACTGCACCTTTGTTCTATAGGGATGTAACTTTAGTGCTTTGAGGGTGATGCAGATTAAAGAAAAACACTTCAGGGGAAATGAGATTAACATTCATTAAGGAAGAGAGCCATAAAGTGTTAACAGGCCCCTTGGCCAGAAGATAATGTAAATCACATGAGACCTTTTGTATACAAAAAGATATACAGAAAGGGTCAGGACTGCTGTCCCTGCATGACTCTGTATCTTCCATTATGTAAAACTTAGGGTATATAAACACCTTTTAAAAATAAAGTTATGGGGTTTTTGCACAAGCTTGGCCTCCCCCATGTCAAACTCTCTCTCTCTTTCTCTATCTCCCTCCCTCTCTTTTTCAGGCTGATCCCTTGGAATGCGGGGGCTCTCCGTGTCTACTTATTTGCCCAGGCTTCTAAGACCCACGCAAGACGGAGCCCAAGGCCGGGCACCCTCCGCTATTCAAGTGGGCACCTATGGCCTAACATAGACGGTGCAAGTTTCTTGTCTTAAGACTTTATTAGCTTTCCGTATAAACCAAGGAATATTAGTCTCTTTTCTCCATTAATTTTCCTACTACACTATTCTTTCCTAATCTTTCTTTATATTTCTAATAAATTAGTTTTTCCTCGCCGACTCCATCCCCACTTCGAATTCCCTGGATCCACTGGGGCTGGACCCTGGCAATGTCTAAGAACATATTTTGAAGATTAATCATACAGGAGGACATTAGTGTATTGTTCTGAAGTTAATGATGCACAACTTTATTTTCTTAATATGTTTCATGAAGATCACAATTCTACACAGTGTCTCATGGGTAATGTAATATATTACTCTCTATTTCTCCTACCTGTTCTTTGTTTTCCTTTCATCTGACATCCTCTTGTTTACTGCACTGGGGGACTTTGGGGAAGCAGGACCTAAAGAAGAAATGGAGTCTAGAAAAATAAACTATACCTCACTTGTTTTCTAGAGACGCAATCCCTGTGAAAGTATTACGTTCATTGAACCTGGATACAATGTGAGCAAAGTGGGTATTTTGATTCTCTGTATGTGTGTCAGTTGGTGGTAGGGATGTTTTTCATAAGCCTGAGGAGTGGCAGAGTTTTTTTTTTTTTTTTTTCCTGTTCACTCAATACAGAGACTTCAAGCATATTTCCTTGACTCTTTCTGGGAAGAGATAGGCTGCTTGTTGCTCCCTTCTGAGGCTCTCTTGCTGCCTCTCCATCTCGTGTTTGCTTCCTGACCTCTGCCCACACTTCAGAAAAGACCATTTTCTTTACATGTCTTCAGCATCTCTGACACAATAAAAAGACCATGATGGGCTGTACATCCTATATTTTCCCCCTGCCTTCCTAATATTTCCTAAGTTATAAGGATGGGAGAAAGGATTCCAACAGTAATTAACATTAAATATGTCACTGAACTATAAGGCGAGGTTTACAGTTAGTGTTTAAGCGAGTTGAAGGCAACAAAATGTGTTGTATAAATATGTTTGTGATTCCAACTCTGTACTCACTCCTTATATAAAAGAATATGGATAGCATAGGATATTGTGATGGCTAAATAAAAAATCATTTCATACCATCTAGTTCCATATCCAAGGCATTTTATTTGCTAAGTAGATGATAGATGCTCTTTTTTGAAGTTTACTTTGTGATATATAACTTATTATCCATGTGAAGAAAAGTAAGTCACATCTGTTTCCTTAGTAAAGTGGCCTGGAAACGGTTCCATGGCCTGGATGCAGGCAGACTTGGATTTCACCGTGAATGCTGGGGTGATATGAGAGCAGAAAACAGGTCAGCTGCATTAGCCTTTGCTTGGGTGCTGACACCTTTGATCCTCTCCATTATTTAGGAGAGGGCTTTAGGGCTGGGTTGATGTAGTGAGCCTCTGGGAGAGCTATCTAGAAGAGTTTCCCGGACATGCCGATGTGTACCTGTGTGCCCTCATTCATATGTAAACTATGATATGACATCTGCTAATGACAACACTGTGTATGAAATGTGAGTAACAATAGAATTAGTGACATTTCCTAAATAAGAGGAAGCCAGCCATGTGGTACACTGTATACAGCACAGCACTGAATTTGGCTCTGTAAGATCACCAGAGAGGTGAGTCATCGTCCCAGGGCTCTGTGTCAGCAGCAGTGTGACAGTAAGACCTTTCACAGAGGCATCACAGATGCTGACTTCCTGACAAGTTCACTGACTCTTCTCAGTTAAGGCTTGTGAGGTCCATACACTTTTCAAAATGAAAAGTGTGGGCGTGAAATCCACTCCTAGCATCAAAGAAACTCCCATTTTATTCAGAAGTGCAGTCCTCTAGCAGTATTTTCTTGAGAAACCACAAGATGTTGTGATAATCATCTTCGTTCAGTAAGTATGGAAGTCCATCAGACACAGAGCACAGCTTTCTTTTGAAATGCCTTTTATTGGTGCTGTCTCATGAGAAACTCAAGAACTTACCTGGCAATCATAGCCTCTGTCGACCTCAGAGTGTCCAGAATTCATTCTCTTTGAATGCTGAACTTGTCAATTGGTTATAGTAAGCCACCTTACTGGAGTAAGTAAACAACTTTTCTACTAAAGGCCGTGATGACTGGAAAATACTTGTCATGCAATAGAAAAGATACATGGGCTCTTTGTCACTTTTGAGAAAAGCAGCACAAGGAATCCAGGCTGTTCAGCATTGGTAAAGCAGACATTCAGACAGAGCAGACAACATTCCTAAAGTGGTCAGAAGACTGAGCTAGGAAGCGTCTGCCATTTCCAATGTTGGCAAATCTGAGTGATTCTGAAATAAGACATCCACCCGGATGTGATATAACACTGACTCTGATCCTTGTACTCTCCAATTAAAAGCTAAATAAAACCCATTATATTAAGATGAAATTTGAATTGAAAAGTAAAACAAAAATGAGCAAATGACTTCATTTTTTCTTCAGTGGTTTGTGGAAAGACACCTTTTCCAAAGTCAGAGTTTCTGAACTATCAGCAAGTTTCCTACGTTTCTGAGTCTAGATTTCATTATTCCTTATCTGTGAAATAGAGTTCATGATATTATATTCTCAACCTCAGGATTTTCATGAAGATCAATTGTCAAAGTCTTTGTCAATACTTGAAGGCAGTGATGATATATACTAAGGTGAATCATTATACTCTTCAGTAAATTATAAACGTCTACAAAACTCAGGTGGTGACATGAATGGAAGGGAATATTTTGAAGAAAGAAATACCATAATGTTGGTGAGTTATTAGATGGGAGAGTGGCAGGAGAACCAGAAGATCTAAAGTTAATTCATGTTCATTCACCAAAGTCAAGCACTTAAATGGTCATCAGCTAATATGGAGTCTGGAACCTGATTATGAAGCAGGAGGTTGGAGAGGTCGGTGGAGAGTGGATGGTTGACCGAGTGGACCTTACTTAATGTAATGAATAAATTAGTCTCAGGCAACAACATAGGAGCATTTCCCTGCAGTCTCTTAGGGGATCCAAGGTCAGGACCCAGTTAAATCTGTAAGGAAGTTGCTGTATAGTTAGTCTGATAGCACCAGGAAGCAGGCGACAACAGCGTATTTGAATAATTTCATTAAGCCAAAATAAGGATGCTTGTCCTATCCTGAAAATGTTCAGATACTTGGGATTTCTTAATAGATACTCTGTGCACAGCAAATTAACTCAGCATCATAACTGTGTGTTAAAAAGGTGAAAAACAGGTTTGTCACCTAGGGAGTAAAGCTATTTACTCTAAACATCAGCAGACACAACTGACAAATACAGACTACAAAGGCACACAAAAGGACACTTTGCTAATGGAAAATGTTGGAAATCAGCAATGGGGCTTTGCTCCTTAAAAAAAAAAATACTGGAAAATCCTTAAAAAAAAAAAAATACAGAAGACCAATAGACTACTAGTTTGGTGCATTAAAGGAAGCAGTATCACCACTTTCTGACAGCTGTTAAAAAGAATTCATTTGAATCAGTTCTGATGAGATGGATGAAACTGGAGCCGATTATACAGAGTGAAGTAAGCCAGAAAGAAAAACACCAATACAGTATACTAACACATATATATGGAATTTAGGAAGATGGCAATGACGACCCTGTATGCAAGACAGGGAAAGAGACACAGATGTGTATAACGGACTTTTGGACTCAGAGGGAGAGGGAGAGGGTGGGATGATTTGGGAGAACGACATTCTAACATGTATACTATCATGTGAATTGAATCGCCAGTCTATGTCTGACGCAGGATGCAGCATGCTTGGGGCTGGTGCATGGGGATGACCCAGAAAGATGTTATGGGGAGGGAGGTGGGAGGGGGGTTCATGTTTGGGAATGCATGTAAGAATTAAATATTTTAAAATTTAAAAAATAAAAAACTAAAACTAAAAAATAAAAAAATAAAAAAAATAAAAATTCTTGACATTTTACAAAACATGTTCACACCTTTCCAAAATATTTTCATAAATCTTGGAGGAAAATATTTCCACTGTATATTTAATTATGTTGCTTGCCACAACACATGGTTGAGATTTGAACCAAAGTCTTTTAAATGCCAATAATTTATCTCCATCGCTCTGCATTTCTTGATATATTTTCAGTGAGCTCCCCAAATATCTCTGCTTTCACTAGCTTTCTCTTTCATCCATCCTTTCTGCTGCTCCCTGATTAATTTTCACCGTTACACAGCCCACTATCTCCAATCACATTAATTGTGTACCCAAAAGCCCAAACTTAGCAGTTAAATCCAACTTTCTAAAAGCCCTATTATGCTTTAGAATTTCCTCTCATCATCAGTCTGCCATTCAGGTGCATTGATCTCCTGATCATCCTCTGAGCAAGACCAGGTCTTCTCAGGTTGAGTCTGTGACAGTCATTTCTGATTTTTCCGCTCAGAATCTGAACCTGCCAGCAAGAACAGCTACAGCCTCCCCTCCTTGTGAAGATGCTTTAACCGCCTTGACTCAGAGTCCACTCATACGTGTGGGATTGGTGGCCATTTTGTAAGCATCACTTTGGACTTAGAAGTTAGTTATGCTTTACCCTCTCAGCCTTTACACAAGACAAGCTATAATAGTTTAGTCACTAAGCAAAGCCAAGGGCCTTTGGTTACTGCTCAAGGTTTATAGATGATATTCTGAGCCTGTGAGCTGTTTTGAAGATACTGAAGCCCCTGGTGGAAGAAGATGACTACAAGATGACCAAACTGAAGCCACGACATGAGCTACTCCACTTCACCCAACTGCAGGAACTGGCCTCAAAGAAATGGGAACAAACCCTGGAACTAAAAACCAGTTGTACTTAAAACACCCAAGATGACGCTGATCAGACCACTGCATCATTGATTTCAAGAAGACCGTCAAGCTGGCTGTGCTGTTCTACTCCTCTCTGCCTGCACAACCCTGGAAATCCTCTTTAAATGCTCCTGGTGCCTGAGCAACAATCAGGAGATGGTTCTTGGACAGAAGTCCACTTTCTCCCCCAGTTGCTGGCCTCCAAAATAAAGTATACTTTCCTTTCCTACGAACACTTGTCTCTGGATAACTGGCTTTAGAGTGGCAAGAAACTGGACTTGGATTTAATAACAGTTTCACTACTGGGGAACGTGCCAAGTGTGGGAGAGATCTTGAGGACCATGGAAAGGAATTTTTATTTTTGCTCAGATGGACGAAAGCCACTGACACATTTTAAACGAGGTGGTATGTTTTGGGTTACCTGGCATCATTAAGAATCAAACTGAGAGAAGGAAGCAGTGATTGTCCACCCAAGAAATAAAGGCTCACAAAGGTGAACATAGTTGAACTTACACTACACAGCTCCACCACCTGGCTTAGGCATGGCATTATATTTTGCTTCCACAACATCTGGTGACCAGAAGGCTGTGATTGCACTCAAGTGGCTTCCATTATAGTGTTTTTAGCTCCTTCTGCATTATGCTGGCATGACCCAAGTAGTAGACACTCGCATTTACATTCTTGGAGAGAAACCCATTCGCAAGCCCCAGCCTGAGTGTTGGGAATATTAATTCCCTGTCCATGTGTTTCTCCTCGATTGAATCTGTTCCACCTCTGTGTGTGTGTGTATCTCTCTGTGTCTGTGTCTCTTTCACACACACACATACATATACACACATGCACACACACTAGGTCTGCTATGATTACAGGGAAGCTCAGTGCCCCCACAGTTGACCCTCTCTCTTTGTACCAGGCCCCTGATGACTCCATCCCAATCCACAGAATAAACAGAGTTCACAGCAGAATTTTCTAGAGACCCTGTCTGAGTCCACACACATGACCCTCAGTCCATTGTTTTTGGATTACAGCAGCATCTATCATGTCTTAGATGGAGAAAGTTTTTCTGTTACTTTTTTTTTTTTAAGCTTTCTCTGTCACTTCTTCAAACAAATATTAGGGATTGAAACAGAAACTTCTATTTGTGTGCACTGAACTCTCCCCAAGGAGAAAAATGCCATCAAGTTGTTTTTCACACACATCAGTCTTGGAGAACGAAATCAGCAGGTGAGAAGAAGAAAAACTAGCCAGGAATGTGAACTTTGACAGTGGTACAGAGAAAAATTTCAGTGTGGAAAAAACCTTAGACCTCACCAGTGTCTTTCTTTAAGAAGGCAGTGATCCTAGAGGGCCTATTAGAACTGCCCACTTTTAGGTATTTGCACAGTATTTACTGCCGTTACAGGATGCACCATTTGCAAGGTGTTTGCATCTCTATGGCTTTTTATTAAAAATCTCAAAACTAGATAGAGCATTTGGCATGAGCCCTTATTTGAAGATCCTGCAACAGTTTTAGGAAGGCTGCAATCTATGGCTATCTCACATTTGGATCCTCTGGATGCGAATTCTGAGGCTGTCCTCTGACCTAAAGGCCTGTTCTGGTAAATTCTGTTCCTCTAACCTCCGTGAAGGCACACTATCTCCTGTCACCTCACAGTTGGCTGGATATTTATTATCATGGATCAAGGCACACTCCTGGCCTTACAGAAACTGTGTGTCCTGGGAAAGTAACTGACAAGTAGGTAACAGTGGAGACAAAAATATTAAAAATCAGAGGAAATACATTATCTCCAACCCCGTGATGAATGATAATTTAATGAAAATCTGGTATTTTGGTTAATGTTACACTGTAACTCAGAATTGCACATTGATATTTATTGGCTGACTTACTTTACATCTCCCTGTGGAACAGATCTCTGTCATTTCTCCCTGGAACTGTTATCATATGTCCATGACTGGGCTTCCAATTCCTAGATTCACCCCTCAGACCTGAATTCCACAGGGATCTATGTAACCATTCAATCATGCCACTTTCCTTGCCAACAATGTTTGATGGTTTCCTACTGCAATTATTTATTTACTTTTTACTTTTTAAAGCAATTAAACAATTTATTTGAGGGAATTCTCTTTTGAAACCTAAACAAAACTGGTATTGATAGAGATTGCTTCCAGAAGTTCTGAAGTACTCACTCCCAAGGAGCTATAAGATCAAAGGGCACAGGACTGCTAAAATAACCCAAAGATTATTCCAGAGCTTCTCTTGGAAAATTGAAGCATAAATGCTCTTGCTGGTGACTTTGATAGAGGAAAGATATTATTTATGATTCCAGCTTCAAAGGGGTGTCTGGGGTAAAATTTGCTCCATATTTATGAGATTAAACAGCAGAGGGAGTTCTACTCAGTGCTCCCTGTGACCTAATTGGGAGGAAAGTCCAAGGAAGAGGGTGTGTGTGTGTGTGTGTGTGTGTGTGTGTGTGTGCGAGTGTGTGTGTGAGGGCTAAGTCACTTCAGTTGTGTGGGGCTTTGTGACCCTATGGACTGTAGCCCACCAGGCTCCTCTGTCCATGGGATTCCCCATGCAAAATTCTGGAGTAGGTTGCCTTGCCCTCCTCTAGGGGATCTCCCCAACCCTGGGACTGAATCTGCATCGCCTGTGTCTTCTGCATTGGCAAGAAGGTTCTTTACCACTAGCACCACCTGCGCAGCCCCGGGTATGTGTATACGTATGGCTGATTCTCTTTGCTGTACAATAGAAACTAACACTATACCAACACTAAGTATGCCAATTAAAAAAAAACAACACTCTTTCCTTATGAAAGAAGACTCACAGTCAAGTTACAATTTTATTTGTCAATTAAACCTCAGTAAAGTTGAAAAAATAAAATACTGACTTTTGCTTTTAGATTAAGCCAAACTTAGCTAAGCAGTTAAGTATTACCAAAACCAAAGACACACACAAAACAAAGCAAAGAGATTTTCATAATTCATGGCCTTTGCTTCCTCACATGGACTTCAAGTCCCTTAATAAATCATGTTCCCTCAACGGTCAAATGTTCTGTGTTTTCTGTGTATTTTGTATGCCTTCCCAGAAATGCCTGAGCTGCCAGTCTTATTTGTTTTCTATTCCACCCCCTCCCCAGTGGAGTGAATATTCTTGATGAAAAGAGCACTGTTACTTATCAAAATATCTCTAGCATCATACCTAGCATTCATAGACAACTCATTTGTTCAGTTAAGCTGTGTCCAACTATTTGCAACCCTATGGATTGTAGCATGCCAGGCTTCCCTGTCCTTCACTATCTCCCAGAAAACTCATGTCCATTGAGTCTGTGATGCCATCCGTCTCATCCTCCCCTTTTCTTTTTGTCTTCAATCTTTCCCAGCCTCAGGGTCTTTTCCAATGAGTTGCTGCTTCACATCAGGTGGCCAAAGAATTGGAGCTTCAGTTTTAGCATCAGGCCTTCCAATGAACATTCAGGATTGTTTTCCTTTAGGATTGACTGATTTGATCTGTTACAGTTCAAGGGACTGTCAAGAGTCTTTCCAGCACCACAGTTCAAAGGCATGAGTTTTTCAGGATTCAGCTTTCTTTATAGTTAAACTCTCATACCCATACACGCCTACTGGAAAAACCATAACTTTCACTATGTGGACCTTTGTTGACAAAGTGATGTCTACTTTTTAAAATACATTGTCTAGGTTTGTCATAGCTTTCTTCCAAGAAGCAAGTGACTTAATTTCATGGCTGCAATCACCATCCACAGTTCTTTTGGAGCCCATGAAAATAAAATATGTCACTATTTCCACTTTTTCCCCAGTTATTTGACATGAAGGATGCCATGATTTTCGTTTTTTGAATGTTGAGTTTTAGGCCAGCTTTTTCCACTCTCCTCTTTTACACTCATCAAGAGGCTCTTTAATTCTTCTTTGCTCTCTGCTGTTTTAAGTGGTATCATCTGTATATTTGAGGTTGTTGATATATATCTCCCAGCAATTTTGATTCCACCTTGTGACAACTCAATAAGGGTTGTGAAATTTAAATTTAAATATATAATATTTCCCTTATTTGGCTTAAAGCTTGAAGGATACAATTAAATCTACTTTCAAAGAGTTACCAAAAAATCCCATGTTCTTAGAGGTGACTTTAAGTACACTGTAAATTACTAGAGACAGAGGTGAGCAAGATGAGGTGGAACAATTCAAATCTGAGGAATAAAACAGGATGAAAGGGGGGAAATTGTTAGGTTTATACACTAAATCATGGCCAAGTATACATGAATACACAGGGATCAGGTCAGTGAGTAATTCCAGAAGGTTCTGAATTGTTCTCATTCTGATATTAAAGGCAGTCCACTTTAAAGACAAACAAGCTCCTTACCCTAAATAAACTGATAGAAGAATGAGTTTCTGGAAGGGACTGGGCATGCCTGAGAAGAAACTGCTCTTGGATCCTTGTGAATGGTCCTGGGGGTCTGGCCCTTACTGAGTGCCCTTAGGAAAGACAATTAACCAGTTTGACAAAATAATAATAATAATAATTTCATTTATAAAATTTGGGGATTGGCATCTGATCATTCTTAAATCCTCAAACAACCCTGGGCTTTGCTGAGTCTGCAGTTATGGATAAGCATCATCAGCCATCACTGGGAAGCCACAAGATTCAGCCTCTTCTGTTTACTTGTCAAGTACGTGGTGTGGTGAGTAGCTGTGTCAGGCATTGTGGCCTGCAACTTATGTACATGACCCAGTATAATCATCAGATTAACCCTCTGAAGGCTACTGTTTTCCTCATTCTACAGATAACTGGAGTCCAGAATACTGAAATGAATTGCAACCTTTTGTAGCCATTTAGTCTATAACATTATATGAAATCTTTCTGGATAAAATTTATATTCAGTTCAGAAACGTAATAAAAGCATACTTCAAAAGATATTTCTTTTCAAGACAACAAAAATAGCATTAATCACAATAGCAACTACAATGTCAGCTGTGCCAGTGGACAGACATTACTCGGGATCTTGGTGCAGGCAGCCCCCTCATACCTGGCTTGGATGAACATGGAAGGAGCAGAGGCTGCCAGGCCTCCTGTTCTTGCTGAGCTGGGGCGGGGGGCTGGTTGGGGTGGGGAGGGCTCTGGGTTCTGACACAGGCTCACAGACCTCCGTCTGTGCTGGGCTATCTCTACTCATTAGCAGAATGTCACCAACCACCCTGTCTCAGATTTTTCATCCATGAAATAAAATGGTTCAATGAGATTGATCTTTCTGATTTCTTCCAGCTATTATATTAAGCTAAGGCATTTGCATTTTAATTACAGTTCAGACCCCCAGGCTGAAAACCGGTGACTCTGTTCTAAGTTTTGCAGAGAGAACACTCACTCATTTGCAAAACCACATAGAAAAATGGGGCTAGTCCTTTCTCTTACAAAGTTACAAAAGAGCCTTACACATCTTTCCTCCTTTCCTATGAATCCTGGAGTTAGAAACCACATTAAAAATTACCCTGCTGAGTTTCTAGACATAGTGAAAGTTGAACAGCATCTCTCACCCTTTTTAATGCTAAGTCACCAACAGCATTGAGATGAGTAGGTTAAATGCATCCTGAAAGGAATCTGAAAATGAAAGGAACAACAGACTAGCACAGGAATGTTCTATTTTACTAAATGTGGATTCCCTGTAGACTTAGTTAAGACGTTTCTCTTCAGCACTGGCAGCTTTTGCTCTCAAAGAAATGTGTTTTTCTTTAAGTGGTTAATGCTTGTCAGTGCCCAGGGCTGATTGCAAAGCCCAGGCTGGATTCTCAGGGCTGCTGCTTCTGGCCAGCATCATTTCTACTTTGCATCTTCCTCTGAATAGAGATGAAGGTTCTTATTTGACTTCCTTTCTCCAATATTGTTTATTTCAATTCACTGTAAGTGCAAATGTTAACCCACAGTTTTACATCAGTGTCACTGTTATTAAAGCACAGACAGACACACATCCACACAGACCCCCACAGACACAGCTGCAGTGGCTCCCCATGAACTGCAGAATTGGGCCCACCTTCCTGAGACTGATTCAAGAGCTTTAACTTGACCCTAGCCAAATTTTTCATTCTGTCTTCTCCTGATTCCCCTTCTTTAAAAAAAAAAAGTATATATATATATATATATATATATATATATATATATATATTAGTATACTCAATATGAATTATTCCAAAGTAGTCAATGCAATTGACACATTTCCATTTCATCTCAGTATTCTGTTAGAACTGGCTTGTACCAGCTCAGAGGAGCCAATGACTTCATTTTTCAGTTTCATCATCTAGCTGTAAAGAGTCTTCATTAAAATTCAGTTATATAAACTGACAATCAGGCCAATTAAAAACAGTAATAATAAATCCTTGTCATTCATCACCTCCAAGTTATTTTGTGCACTTTACCATTTATGTTTTGAGGCATCATGGGATATTTATACCATGGGAACTGACAATTGCTACAAGTCAAAGTTTTTTCCCTTAGAGAGACAGTTAAACATTAAGTAGCTTGTCACTTACCAAACCTGCTCCAGTGACATGTTACCTCAATTATTACGTTTTCCTTTGCTTTCAAATCCTCCTTTTCCTCTAGTTCTTTACTTTCAATTTGTAACATATTGTAACTTTTCCCAGTTTACCCCATCTCAATATTTTTCAGTGTATTTGAGTTCAGGTCCCTGTGAGCAGGTGCACATGCTCTGACTTGGGCACTGTTGTAACTTCTGGTGCCCAACAGGAAATACTGAATGCAGGGTGCTCTGAATAATTTGTTCTTGAATAAAGTAGTACCTAGAAAATGAAACCACCTCATCCTTCACACTCATTTTCCCCCAACTAATATCCCAACTGTATTTTCCCTTAAGGCCCAGGTCAAAAGTTACCATCCTTTCTAATCTTTGGGGACCTTTCCAATGTCATGCTATCACCAATATGGTCTTTACTGACCTCTTAAACTTATTTTGAAATTCTGTCCCAGATGCATGGTTGATTCTAGAGTTCGTGGGTTTGAGAATAGCCCTCCTTGGGGCCCAGATGAGCTATGGTTAAAAGAGATAATGAGATACTCATGGGAGGGGCAGAGAAAGGCCAAGACAAATCTTTCCTTCTTCAGACCTTCAGTGGACCTGTGGTAGGGGCTTGGAAATTCACCATTAATTCTGCATCCTAGCAAGACATCTGATCTTTCGAGAAAAATAAACTGTCTTAAGAAAATGGTTCTGTTGAAACTTTTATCGACAAAATCTATTATTAATAAAGGGTGTCCTATGTCAGTATTTCAACTTAGTAAATGCAGATGATTTATTTTCAGTATATCCCATTATAGGATAAGTACATGATAACTAGTGGCAAATCAAAAATTATAAATAAGAAGATAATCATCACTAACAATTCAAAACTCCCAGAGAATTCATGCTAAAATAATAAATTTTTCATTGTTTGCTATATTATATATTTGGGGTCATTTACATATTTTGGGATCTGACCATAACAATTTTGGAATTTAAACATTTCTGTTTGTTTGCAGGAAATTTAATGAGTAAATATCTTATCACATAGATTTAGTAACATTTCCTAAAACATTTCTTATTTTTAGATGGTCTCCCCAAATTTCATAATTTAAAATAATGCTTCTTAATTATAATAGCCAAGACATGGAAACAACTTAGATATTGTCAACAGATGAATGAATAAAGAAGATGTGGTACATATATACAATAGAATACTATTCAGTCATGGCTTTCCTGGTGGCTCAGATGGTAAAGAATCTGCTTGCCCAGGTTCAATCCCTGGGCTGGGAAGATCCCTTGGAGAGGGGAATGGCAACTCACTGTAGTGTTTTTGGCTGGAGAATCCCATGGACAGAGGAGCCTGGTGGGCTACAGTCCATGGGGTCACAAAGAGTTGGACACGACTGAACGACTAACTCTTTCACCTTCCACTATTCAGCCATAAAATATAATAAAGTTAAAAAAATTTTTTTAAAGAATGAAATAGGCTTCCAGTTCAAGATGGCAGAGTAGAAGGATGCGTGGTCATCTCCTCCTGTGAGACAACAAAACTGCCCCTAGCTGTTGAACAGCCATTGACAGGAGGTCACTGGGACCCACCAAAAAATATATCCTGTGTCCAAAGACAAAGAAGAAGCTGCAGCGAGATGGTAGAAGAGATGCAATCATGATAAAATCAAATCCCATACCCATCAGGCGGGTGACTCCGAAACTGGAGAATAATAATACCAAAGAAGTTCTCCCACTGTTGTGAAGGTTCTGAAACTCATGTCAGGCTTCCCAACCTGCGGATCCAACAAAGTGACTGGGAATCCCCAGGGTATCTGACCTTGAAGACCAGCAGGATTTTTGATTCTAAGACTTCCACGGGACTGGGACAAAAGAAAACTCCAGTCTTGGAGGGCACAAACAAAATCTTGTGTGCACCAAGACTCCGAGGAAAGGAGCAGTGACCCCACAGCAGACTGAACCAAAACTACCTGCTAGTGTTGGAGGGTCTCCTGTGGAGGTGGGGATCAGCAGGGGCTCGCCACAAGGATAGGGACTGGCAGCAGCAGGCCGGGAATGTCCCTATTGGCATGAGCCCTCGTAGAGTCCACCATTAACCCTATCACAGAGCATGTAGACCCCAGGATTGGGTTGTCTCAGGAAAAACAAACTAACAGGGAGTAAGTGCAGCCCCATCCATCAGCAGAGGATTGGATTAAAGCTTTGCTGAGCAAGGCCCTGAGCAGGAGCCAGTTTTGTCCATTGTCAGTCCCTCCCATCAGGAAGCTTTCATAAGCTTCTTAGCCTCCTCCATCAGAGAGCAGACAGAAGAAGCAAGGAGAACCACAGTCCTACAGGGGCTAAAGCAAAAAGCATGATACAGAAAGTTAATCACAATGAAAAAGCAGAAAGTTAGGTCCCAGATGAAGGGACAAGATAAAAGCCCAGAAAAACAACTAATGGAAGTGGAGATAGGCAATCTTCCAGAAAAAGAATTCAGAGTAATGATAGTGAAAATGATCCAGGATCTCAGGAAAACAATGGAGAAGACACATTCATTTAATTTATTCATTTATTCATTCATTTAGTTTATGTTTTCCAATTTCTCCATCTCTCTCTTTTTTTTGATGTTCTTTCTCAAGACTTTATCAAGCATAGTAGAAAAGTTTTTGTATACATACATACATATTTAATATGTGTAATATATATATTTTAGAAAACATGATTTTTTGCCTAACTAAAAAATACATGACATTTTTATTTCACTAGTTTGACTTAGTATTAATAGAATGCTAGATTTCTAATTTAAAAAAATAGATCTGCAACAAACAACAAAGGTTCACTGTATAGCACAGGGAACTATAGTCAATATCTTATAATAACATATAATGGAAAATCATTTCAAAAATAATATATGTGTATATGTATAACTGAATCACCTTGCTATTCATCTGAAACATTGTAATTCAACTTTACTTCAGTAAAATATGTATATTAAGAAAAAAAGAATGAAATAATTCTGTTTGCAGCAATATGGATGGACCTAGAGACTATCATACCAAGTGAAGTAAGTCAAAGAAAGACAAATACCATACAACATCATATGTGTAATCTAAAATACGACACAAATTGACCATATTTGTGAAGCAAAAATAGACTCACAGACATAGAGAACAGAACTTGTGGTTGCCAAGGGAGAAGATGGACTGGGAGTTTGGGATTAGCAGATGTAAACTGTTATATACCAGATGGATAAACATGGTCCTACTGAATAACACAGAAAATTATATTCAATATTCTGTGATAAATCATAACAGAAAAGAATATGAACAGGAATATATGTGCTTAGTCACTCCATTATGTCTGACTCTTTGCAACCCCACGGACTGTAGCCCACGAGGCTCCTCTGTCCATGGGGATTCTCCAGACAAGAATACTGGAGTGGGTTGCCATTATCTCCCTTCCAGGGGATCTTCCCAACCCAGAGATCTAACTCAGGCAGAGCCATCAGGGAAGCCCATATATGTATGTATATATATATATATGTGTGTGTGTGTGAGTGTGTATAAATGAATCACTCTGCTATACATCAGAAACTAACACATTGCAAATCATCTATAGTTCAATAAAATAAATTTTAGAAAATGCTTTACTAGACATCATTTAATAGGAAATAATCACAGCTTTGGGGCTTTCCAGGTGGTGCTGTAAAGAACCCACCTGCCAAAGCAGGAGATTTAAGACACATGGGTTTGATCTCTGGGTCAAGAAGATCCCCTGGAGTGGGGCACAGCAACACACTCCAGTATTCTTGCCTGGAGAATCCCATGAACAGAGGAGCCTGGAGGGCTATGATCCGTAGAGCTGCAAAGAGCTACATATGACTGAAGTGACTAAGCACACAAACACACAATCATAGCATGTCAGAAATTAAATCAAACACTTTAAGGTAGAATTGCTTAATCATGAATGAATATGATGGACATTTTAATTTATATTTTTCTATTTTATTTTCAGAAACTTTGTCTCATTTCATGTAGTATCTCTATAACCTCATAATAATTTCAAAATAACTTTGATAACTTTAAGACAAAATGGTACTATATACATCAATGCATTTTTCCTCAATTATATGTTCAATATATTTTAATTCCATTTATTGTGTATTCTATATACCTATGTTTCCAGTATTATTCAGTCTATCTGTCAATATGTTCTTTTGTGGTTTCCTTAACTGATTTTGTAATAAACATAATTTTAAATATTTATGTTTGTAGAAAAGTGGAGATAACAAAATCATCCCAATATAAATATATCTAATGTCGCTTAGTATTGACATCTTTTATTATTATCCATATTTGTCACAATTAATGAACCAATATAAATATTATTAGCTCAAGCAGATACTTTATCCATATTTCCTTCATTTTTACTCAATATCTTTTTTATGTCCAGGAAACCATATTACATTTATTCTCCATGGCTTCCTAGGCTGTGACAATTTCTTGGACTCTTCTGATTTTTGATGCCCACGGCGGTTTGTGAAGTATGGAGTAGGTGTGTAGTAGACTGTTTCTCACATGGATTTGTCTGATATGTTTCCCATGATTAGCTTGTAGTTACTGCTTTTACGGGGAGGACAGTAGAGGCCATTGCCCTTCTCACCACATGCTATCAAGAGGACAGGCTAGCAGCATAACTTAACAAAGCAGATGGTAACCTGGTAACCCTGACCACCTGACTGAGACACTGTCAGACTTCTCCACTTAAACTTTCCATTATCTTTGGGAAAATGTCACAGTGTGCAGCTCACATCTAAAGAGTAAGTGTTGAGGGTGGAGTCCGTACATTAATTATTCAGAATTCTTCTCCTTGGGAGATGTATCTATTCTCTCTCATGTTTATGCATAAAATGATTGACATATAAGTGTTGACTCACAGTCATTTACTTTATAGTTTCTGTGATAGTTGTCCAGCTTAGGTCAGTTGTTTCACATGTTATAATACATTCCCATGATCATTTTGTATCTATAGCTATTTTTTGAGCTCTTCTTTATCCTAAGGCATTACAGGATGCTCCAGGTTCATCTTCTATGCTTTTTGCCCCCGTTCTAGAATCAGTATTTCTCCAAGGAGCCCTTCTTCTTTCTATTGGACAATGGGATTAAAATCCAAAAATCTGGGTGCCATACTGCTCCTTGCTACTGGGATCAAGTTGATTCAAAGCTTTGTTAGTTGACAGTGCAACTGGCACAGATCTTTAAATATTTCTGACTGTAACCAGCTGCATCTACATTAAGCTAAACATGAGTTTATGCAAATGTCTCCAAATCAATCCACTACCACAAGGTTCATTCTGGCCTCCTTCCCTTGCTATCTGTAGCTCCCACTTCAACAGAGCACAGCCTGGCCCCAGTCATCTGATATCTATCTGCTTGACTGTTTAATTCTATTATACATTGACAACAGTATCAGAATTGCTAGCCCAGACTCCTGTTGGGGAACACTGTTATCAACTAGATAATAGTGCTTTTGTACAGTCCTTTGAGGTGTCTGGTCTTAGAGGTCGCACTGATTTCCATGGTTATCTAGGTCAGCACTGTTCTGTCACCTCTGATATTATTTCACACATCTATAAGGCAGTTATACTATTTTTTCAAATTCTCCATTACCTAATGAATCTCCTCTTAAATGTTTTATATTAATATATGGGAATAATTGCATTCATCTCATGGAATGGTTAAGGGCCAATGATATATATATGCCAGACTCTATTAGTTGAATTCCAGCTTATGTCAAACATTGACCTGCATTAACCCTGATGCTGGGAAAGATTGAAGGCTGGAGGAAACGGGGACAACAGCAGACGAGATGGATGGGTGACATCACTGACAAAATGGACATGAGTTTAGCAAACTGCAGGAGAGGGTGAAAGACAGGGAAACCTGGCATGCTGCAGGCCACAAAGTCACAAAGAGTTAGACATGACAGCAACTCAACAACAACAACATACCTAAAGAAAAGCATTTTGATTTCTTACAGTTTAGGAATTATGAGTGAGATATTCACGTGCAGGATTTTGTATGAACATAATTTTTCAAATTGCCAACAGCCATTGGATCATTGAAAAGCAAGAAAATTCCAGAAAAATATCTATTTCTTCTTTAGTGACTATACCAAAGCCTTTGATTGTATTGATCACAACAAACTGTGGAAAATTCTGAAAGAGATGGGAATACCAGACCACCTGACCTGCCTCTTGAGAAATCTGTATGCAGGTCAAGAAGCAACAATTAGAATGGGACTGGAACAACAGACTGGTTCCAAGTTGGGAAAGGAGTACATTAAGGATGTAGTGTCACCCTACTTATTTAACTTATATGCAGAGTACCTCATGCAAAATGCAGGCTCGAATCAAGATTGCAGGAGTAATATCAATAACTTCAGATATACAGATGACACCAGCCTTATGGCAGAAAGTGAAGAACTAAAAAGCCTCCTGATGAAAGTAAAAAAGAAGAGAGAAAAAGTTGGCTTAAAACTAAACATTCAGAAAACTAAGATCATGGCATCAGGTACCATCACATCACAGCAAATAGATGGGGAAATAATGGAAACACTGAAAGGCTTTAGTTTTGGGGGCTCCAAAATCACTGCAGATGGTGACTGCAGCTATGAAATTAAACGATTCTTTCTCCTTGGAAGAAAAGCAATGACCAACCTAGACAGCATGTTAAAAAGCAGAGACATTACTTTGCCAAGAAAGGTCAGTCTAGTCAAAGCTATGGTTTATCCAGTAGACATGTATGAATGTGAGAGCTGGACCATAAAGCTGAATGCTAAAGAATTGATGCTTTTGAACTGTGGTATTGGAGAAGACTCTTGAGAGTCCCTTGGACTGCAAGGAGATCAAATTAGTCCATCCTAAAGGATATCAGTCCTGGGTGTTCATTAGAAGGACTGATATTGAGGCTGAAACTCCAAAACTTTGGTCACGTGATGCAAACCACTGACTCGGGAAAGACCCTGCTGGTGGGAAAGATTGAAGGCAGGAGGAGGAGATGACAGAGGATGAGATGGTTGGATGGCATCACGGACTCAATGGACATGAGTTTGAGCAAACTCTGGGAGTTGGTGATGGACAGGGAATCTGGTGTGCTGCAGTTCATGGGTTCACAAAGAGTTGGACAGAACTGAGCAACTGAACTGAATTTTTCAAACTGTTGTACAAATACCTAGGGGTGTGAATCCTGGATTGTATGGTCAGATTCTGTTTAGCTTTGTAAGAAACCAATAAACTGTTTCTGGAAATGCCTGTACATGGTATATTTCCAAAATTAATAAATAGGAATTTCTATTGCTTGCATCCTCACTAGAAACTGATAGCATGGGTTTTGCAGATTTTAGCCATTGTGCTAGATATATAGTGCTATATCACTATTGTGTTAATTTCAAATTCCTTATGGACAAAAACTCTGAGGGACTATTTATATGTTTATTGCATCTGTATATCTTCTTTTCTGATGTGTCTGATTTTTTCTTCCTCATAAAAAAAAAAGTTTAGTTGTTTTCTTTATGTTGAGTTTCAAGAGTTATTTGTGTATGTGGGATACAAGTACTTTATCAGATATATGTTTTACAAATATTTTTTCCTAGTTTCTGGCTTGTCTTTTCAGTCTCATAAGTGTTTTCACACAAACACACATACCCAAAATATTTTTAATTTCAGTTAAGTTAAACTTGTCAGTTTTTTCTCTTACTGATCACTTTTTTCTGTGTTATATCTAAAAACTCATTTACAAATCCTAGATCATATAAATTTCTCCCAATGTTTTCTATTGTAGGTGTTATAGTTTTGCATTTACATTTATGTCTATTATCCATGATTAGTTAGTTTTTGTGTAAGTGAAAAGTGTATGTCTAGGTTCAATGTTTTGCATATGGATGTTCACATTTTCCAGGGAAGATTGTCTTCTGTTCAGTGAATTGGTTTGCACTTTTGTGAAAGCTCAATTGACTAAATTGTGGATCTATTTCTGGACTCTCTCTTCTGTTCCACTGACTGATCTGTCTATTCTTTCACCAATACCACACTGTCTTAATTACTGTAGCTTTATGGTACACCTTGCAATGGATAATAGTCCTGCAATGTTGTTCTTCACTATTTGTTGGCAATTCTAGGTCCTTTGCCTTATCAAAGAAATTTAAAATAAGTTTCCTGGTATCCACAAAATGACTTGCTGAAATTTTGACTGGGGTTACATTGAATGTATGAATCAAGGTGGTAAGAAGCTTGACATTTTAACAGTATTGAGTCTTCTAATCCATGCAATTTCTCCATTTCTGTAAATCTTCCTTGACTCCTTACATCTTTGTCTCCCATTTATATGCAAACAAATCCTGCACACATTTAATTAAATTTATGCTTAAGTAACTGTGTATACTGTTGTAAATTATATTGTTTTAATTTTAAATTCTGATTATTCATTCTGTTATAGAGAAAAACAATTGACCTTTGTATATTGACATTCAACCCTAAGCCCTGAACTTGCCTATAGTTCCAGTAATTTCTACTGTAATTTTTATTATTTCATTTCTTCTACTTGCTTTTAAGCTTAATTTGTTCTCCTTTATTTATTTTCCTGGGAGGTTAGACTATAACTTTACATGCTCCTTCTTTTCCAAGATATGCATTAATGTTATAAATGTCCTTCTATGCACAGCTTCTGCTTTGGCCCACAAATTTTGATAAGTTTTGTTTACCCT
Organism: Ovis canadensis; assembly: GCF_042477335.2. Lineage (NCBI taxonomy): Eukaryota > Metazoa > Chordata > Mammalia > Artiodactyla > Bovidae > Ovis > Ovis canadensis. Next base: position 20,949,399 of record NC_091248.1, read on the forward strand.
TTAATTTAGTTGAAAATCTGTTTTACTTTCCCCTGTGACTTTTCTGGGATCCATAACTTACTTAGAATGTGTTGTTTAATTTCCAACTATTTGGGGATTTTGCAGGTATTTACTGTTACTGATTTCTAGTTTAATTACGTTATGGTTCAAGAACATATTTGTAAGTTTCCTATATTTTGAAATACGGAGTTTTTATCTGTTGATGGATATCTAGCTATTGTAAATAGTGCTGCAATGAACATATGAATACATGTGTGTTTTTCAGTTATGGTTTCTTCAGGGGATATGCCCAAGAGTGGGATTGTTGGGTCATATGGTAGTTTTAGTCCTGGTTTTTTAAGGAATCTCCATACTGTTCTCCATTGTAGCTCTATCAGTTTACATTCCCACCAACAGGGCAAGAGGCTTCCCTTTTCTCCACATCCTTTCCAGCATTTATTGTTTGTAGACTTTATGATGATGGTGTCATTGTAGTTTCGATCTGCGTTTCTCTAATAATGAGCAATGTTTAGCATTTTCCATGTGTTTATTAGCCATCTATATATCTTCTTTGGAGCCATGTCTGTGTAGGTCTTTTGCCCATGTTTTGATTGGGTTGCTTGATTTTTCGTTTTGAGCTACATGAGGTGCTTGTATATATTTTGGAGATTAACCCTTTGTCATTTGTTTCATTTGCTATTATTTTCTTCCATTCGGAGGGTTATCTTTTCACCTTGTTCATAGTTTCCTTTGCTGTGCAAAAGATTTTAAGTTTAATTAGATCCCACTTGTTCATTTTTGTTTTTATTTCCATTATTCTAGGAGGTAGGTCTAGACGATCTTGCTGTGATTTATGTCAAGGAGAGTATTGCCTTTGTTTTCCTCAAAGAGCTTTATAGTTTCTGGCCTTATATTCAAGTTTGTGACCCAGTTTGAGTTCATTTTTGTGTGTGGTGTTAAGAGGTGTTCTAGTTTTATTCTCTTCCGTCTAGCTGTCCAGTTTTCCTAGTACCATTTATTGAAGAGGCTGTATTTTCTCCACTGTATATTCTTACCTCCTTTGTCAAAGATAAGGTGCCCATAGGTACATGGATTTATTTCTGAGCCTTCTATCTTGTTCCACTTGTCTGTATAAAGTTGTGGTACTTGTATACAATGAACTATTACTCAGCAATAAAAGGAATGCATCTGAGTCAGTTCTAATGAGGTGGATGAACCTAGAACCTATTATATGGAGTAGAGTAAGTCAGAAAGAGAAATACCACAGATCGACTCATCTATATGGAGTATAGAAAGATGGTACTGATGAAGCTACTTGCAGGGTAGCAGTGGAGACACAGACATAGAGCACGGACTGGTGGACACAGTGCAGAAAGGAGAGGGCCGGCTGGATTGAAAGTAGCATTGAAACATATGCATCACCATGTGTACAATAGACAGCCAGCAGGAATTTGCTGTATGGTGTAGGCAGCCCAAGCCTGGTGCTTGCCGACAACCTAGAGGGTAGGGAGTGGTGGGAGGTGGAGGGGAGGCTCAAGAGGGAGGGGACACACGTATACCCATGACTGATCCATGTTGATGTATGGCAGAAACCAACTTAATATTATAAGTATACTTCAATTAAATTAAAGAAAAAATAAAATAAAACGAACATGTTAAGTTTATGCCAATACTATTTTTTCCTAAATAATAAATTATCATCAATTTTCCATAAGCAAATCTTCAGTTGAAATGGTGCCTTTTTAAAATGTTTCCATAGTTTGTTTTGTTACATACCTCTTAGCCATTAAAACCCACAATTTTAATGTTTACTAAGATCCATGAAACAGTGAGGCAGCAAAACCTGTTTGACCCTTATTTTTATTTATTTATTTGGAGCATCCATGTTCTAGTATGACCCTGGAATAAATTGAAAAAATGGAATATATAAATATTGAGCCCAAAGTAAGGCCTTGATTGGGATGTGTAGCAATGCAAAGAAATGTCTGAGTCTGGAAGCTAGGCATCCTGGAAACTGGGAGAAGAACCAGGTAAAAATGTGACCCATGGAAAAAGAATTGTGTGTGTTAATATTTGAAAATTATGATGAGTATAGCAAATTTCATATATACAAACTTTCAAGTTGAGAACTTTGAAATATGCAAATATGCATACCATCTGTTGTACTATTGTGCTATACTTTTCAAGGTTACTGCAATGTAACATTAAACATGTTTTCTTTATTTTTTGTGCTTGTTTTTATGTATTATTTTTATAAACCTATTATAATACAGTCTCATAACACTGATTTTGTTAGTTGGGTACCTAGGTTAACTTTGTTGGGCTTATAAACAAATTGGACTTACAAACGCACTCTCAGAATGGAACTTGTTCATATGTATGAGACTTACTCTAGTGACTGTATAAACAAAGGGAATACTATTGGTATCATCCCATACTGTATTCAGGTTTCCCTGATATTCTCTAAAATGGCTTTCTCTGCTGGTTGATAAGAACAAGAATAAAACAGAGACACCACATTGTGTATAGTTTCTGCATTAAGTTTAATCAGTGGGTTCATTTGGTGATAGCAGCCTCTCACCATTGAACATGTTCCCACCTAATCTAATGCTGTCATCTGTTTGGTTGGTGACCTATTACCTTGCTGCTGCTGCTGCTGTTAAGTTGCATCAGTCGTGTCCGACTTTGTGTGACCCCATAGACAGCAGCCCACCAGGCTCCCCCGTCCTTGGGATCCTCCAGGCCAGAACACTGGAGTGGGTTGCCATTTCCTTCTCCAATGCATGAAAGTGGAAAGTGAAAGTGAAGTCGCTCAGTCATGTCCGACCCTCAGCGACCCCATGGACTGCAGCCTACCACGCCCCTCCGTCCATGGGATTTTCCAGGCAAGAGTACTGGAGTGGGGTGCCATTGCCTACTCCGACTTATTACCTTAGAGCTTATGAAAATTTCCAACACTTTAATTTTTCCCCTTACGTATTAAGTAGAACGCTTCTGTAAAAAGAAACTTTCTCTTATCTACTAGAACTTCGATTACCCAGAAATCAAAATTCATCCCTGAATAGTAAAACAAGTGTTTCATCTTTCCTTTTATGACTGAGGAAACAAGACTTAGTTGCTTCCAATTATATCTGCCCTTGTTTTCTATTGCTTTTTAGCAAAATACTCCCAAAAGGAGCATCTTAAAATATCTAGCACTATCTCGCACGATTTCTGAGGGTTTCGTATCTGACAGTAGCATCACTAAAGGTTTGCGCTCACATCTCTCATGAGGTTGTGACGAAATCATGGCCATGGGCTGAAGTAAGCAGTGGACGTGATTGGGCATGGAGGATTTTTCTCTGAGAAAGTTCATTCACTTGACTCTTGGACAAGGATTCAACTCCTCTCTGGCTGTTGGCATGAAGACACAGCTCACCACATGGACCCTCTGTGGAATTTCTCATAACCTGACACAGCTTACTTTTCCCAGAGTGAAGAATCCAAAACAGAAGTGAACAAGGAGAAAAGCACTGTGTCTTTACAGTCTCCTCGCCAAAGTCACACCCCCCACTTCTGCTTTAAATTATCCACTAAGTCCAGTTAGTGGATAATTATCCACTATCCTCCACTCTGGAAATCAGACCCTACATCTTGAAGAGAGAATTAGTGCCTAAAGGTCAGAGAATCCTGTGGAGACATTTTAAATCACCGCAGTGTACAATGGCACAGTAACCTCAGCTCATCTCACAGAGCTCCTTCATCAGATATGAAGTCAGCCTTTCCTCCAAGGAACTTGGTGATTTATTTTATTTGAAATGTAATGATTCTTCAGGGTACATTTTTATTTTTATTAAAAGTATAGTTGATGCACAATTATATAAGTCAGGTGTACAATAGAGAGACACAATTTTTAAAGGTCATATTCCATTTACAATTATTATAAAATATTGGCTATATTCTCTGTGTTTTTTAATGTATCTTTGTAGCTTATTTTGGCTTTTAGAGATGTTAATGAAGGAGGAAACAGAACAGGCTCTCTCTTGAAAGCCGGACTCTATCTTGGGCTGGACTGTGGACTTTGAGCTATATGCCCACCAGGCTCCTCCGTGCATGGGATTCTCCAGGCAAGAATACTGGAGTAGGTTGCTATTTCCTCCTCCAGGGGATCTTCCTGACCCAGGGATTGAACCCAGGTCTCCTGCATTGCAAGCAGAGGCTTTAACCTCTGAGCCAGCAGGGAAGCCCTTTAATCTATGGAAATGACATAACAACTGGAAAACCAGACCCCGGAAGGAAGAGCTCCAGGGCTCTCGTTGCCTAAAAGAATACTCTAATTATCTGTGTAACTGAATAGAATCATACATTCTATTATGCTTATTGGGGTGTGACCACAAGCCTATTGATAATTGTCCACTATTAACTACCTAGGCTTAAAGCATATGATCACCAGTTAACTTTGATTGTATCTTCTTTTTCCTTTGTTCAGGCTAGTCTCAGGGAACCTTCCATACTTAGGGTATATAAGATTTTCGCAAAAACTGGTCAGGGTCTTTGGCTAAGAGGAGACTGCCTTGGTGTAATAAGCTGCACTCCACTATGTGCATTGTCCTTCTGAGTGAATTTATTTCCTGGAACACATGGCTACATTAACTTGACACTTAAGTATGATTTTTGTCATGGAGCTGTCATGGATTTTGTACAGTTTTAGCAGACAGAGCTAGAATGTATATATTTTAAGAGAAAAAGTGTGAAGCTATATTGATATTTTTAATTCCAATTTTACAAATACAGGCTTCACTTCACTGCATTGCTTTTATAATGTTTTCTATTTTTCCTTACATTGAAAATATTGACTGCTGACAATAGAAAAGTGAGAGCATTAGTTATTCAGTAGTGTCTGCCTCTTCATGACCCCATGGACTAGTCTCCTCTGTCCATGGGGATTCTCCAGACAAGAATACTGGAGTAGGTAGCCATTCCCTTCTCCAGGGGATCTTCCCAACCCAGGGACAGAACCCAGGTCTCCTGCATTGTAGGTGCATTCTTTACCATCTGAACGAACAGGGAAGTCCCTGCTGACAATAACGGCATATCAATTATTTACATTTTTCTGCCATATAGTTTTCAAGTAAGGTATGTATATTACCAATATATCTGTCAATTGAAATTTGGAATTTTTTTTTTTTTTTTTGTGGTGGTGGTTTAGTTGGTAAGTTGTGTCCAACTCTTGTAACCCTATGGACTGTAACCTGTCAGGCTCCTCTTTCCATGGGGCTCTGCAGCCAAGAATACTGGAGTAGGTTGCCATTTCCTTCTCTAGGGGATCTTCCTCACCCAGGTATCAAACGCAGGTCTCCTGCATTGCACACAGATTCTTTACCTACTGAGCTATCAGGGAAGACCACTTTAAGTAGCATAGTAATATAAAATCTTGTTTTAATAATTTTATCCCATTCTAAATAGCCATTCAAGGATTTTTTTAAAATTCATTTTTGCTAAGTCCTTTCTTAAAAAGAAAAAAAAAATTTACCTCGTTAAAATAAATGCTAGAACTTTTTTTTTCTCCTAGTTTTTTGTTGATATTCTTAATTGCTCTTATTAGCATCTGTAAGGCCAATTGAGAAGGCTTCAGTGAAGCTTTCTAAACAAGTTTCTCTCAGTCAAAAAAGTTCTTAGGTTAATTTAATTATTGTTTTATAGGCACTAACAAAATGGTTGTTTACAATGAGAACACTCTAGATTTAATAATTTGTTAGTTTCTCTAATTTTAAAAGGATCCATTGTTTGGCCACCAATTAAGAATGCAAGGGTACTGCTTATAAGCTGAGTATAAACAAACAAACACATACTAGAATAACCTTGGAAGATCAGATAGGATATTTACATCTCAAAGATACAGAGAAATCTGAACTTCCTCCAGAAGACCTTGCTTAAGATTTTACCAAGCCAAGTTTTAATTTTTAACTGCATACTCATTAAAGAGCCCCCTCAACATTTAGGGTGAGATTTACTTTCTCCAGTTAGCTCAGTACTTGCAAATGAAACAGATAATCACAGATTGGGAATTAAATCCATGTGCCAGGACTCTAACCCAGCCAAAAGCCTGGTTGGGACTTGAACCCATGGGCATTCCCAAGTTGTCTTCTGCCATACCTAGATCCAGTCATCGTGGAATGTGAAGTCAAGTGGGCCTTAGAAAGCATCACTACAAAAAAAGCTAGTGGAGGTGATAGAATTCCAGTGGAGCTATTTCAAATTCTGAAAGATGATGCTGTGAAAATGTCGTACTCAATATGCCAGCAATCTGGAAAACTCGGCAGTGGCCACAGGACTGGAAAAGGTCAATTTTCATTCCAATCCCAAAGAAAGGCAATGCCAAACAATGCTCAAACTACCACACAATTGCACTCATCTCACATGCTAGTAAAGTAATGCTCAAAATTCTCCAAGCCAGGCTTCAGCAATATGTGAACCATGAACTTCCAGGTGTTTAAGCCAGTTTTAGAAAAGGCAGAGGAACCAGAGATCAAATTGACAACATTCACTGGATCATGAAAAAAACAAGAGAGTTCGAGAAAACATCTATTTCTGCTTTATTGACTATGCCAAAGCCTTTGACTGTGTGGATCACAATAACTGTGGAAAATTCTGAAAGAGATGGGAATACCAGACCACCTGACCTGCCTCTTGAGAAACCTGTATGCAGGTCAGGAAGCAACAGTTAGAACTGGACATGGAACAACAAACTGGTTCCAAATAGGAAAAGGAGTACGTCAAGGCTGTATAGTGTCACCCTGCTTATTTAACTTCTATGCAGAGTACATCATAAGAAATGCTGGACTGGAAGAAACACAAGCTGGAATCAAGATTGCCAGGAGAAATATCAATAACCTCAGATGCAGATGACACCACCCTTATGGCAGAAAGTGAAGAGGAACTCAAAAGCTCTTGATGAAAGTGAAAGTGGAGAGTGAAAAAGTTGGCTTAAAGCTCAACATTCGGAAAACGAAGATCATGGCATCTGGTCCCATCACTTCATGGGAAATGGATGGGGAAACAGTGGAAACAGTTTCAGCCTTTATTTTGGGGGGGCTCCCAAATCACTGCAGATGGTGACTGCAGCCATGAAATTAAAAGATGCTTACTCCTTCAGAGAAAAGTTATGACCAACCTAGATAGCATATTCAAAAGCAGAGACATTACTTTGCCGACAAAGGTCCATCTAGTTAAGGCTATGGTTTTTCCTGTGGTCATGTATGGATGCGAGTGTTGGACTGTTAAGAAGGCTGAGTGCCGAAGAATTGATGCTTTTGAACTGTGGTGTTGGAGAAGACTCTTGAGAATCCCTTGGACTGCAAGGAGATGCAACCAGTCCTTTCTAAAGGAGATTGCTCCAGGGTGTTCTTTGGAAGGAATGATGCTAAAGCTGAAACTCCAGCACTTTGGACCTCATGCTAAGAGTTGACTCATTGGAAAAGAGTCTGATGCTGGGAGGGATTGAGGGCAGAAGAAGAAGGGGACGACAGAGGATGAGATGGCTGGATGGCATCACTGACTCGATGGACATGAGTTTGAGTGAACTCCAGGAGTTGGTGATGGACAGGGAGCCCCGGTGTGCTACGACTCATGGGGTTGCAAAGAGTCGGACACAACTGAGTGACTGAACTTAACTGAACTAATACTTAAATCCGACATTGAGAAAGGTACATGGACTCTTATTGTTCCTCGATTTCTATCACGAACTTCTCTCAGAAGCAAAACTGTAGGGGCAGTTGTTTGGTAACTTGCGTCACTGACAGTGCTAGCTGAGCTAAGGATGGGCTCCTTGGGTAGCTCAGAGGACAAAAAGATTCCTGAATATGGGTGTGGTCTCTTTTCATCCCTAGCTGAGTCTTCCCCTGAGGCAGTGATTCCTACCAGTAGGCAGGAGTAGTTCTGATTCCTCCTTGTAAAGGATTTAACCTGTTCAGTTCAGTTCAGTTGCTCAGTCATGTCCAACTCTTTACGAGCCCATGAATCGCAGCACACCAGGGCTCCCTGTCCTTCACCAACTCCCGGAGTTCACTCAGACTCACGTCCATTGAGTCCGTGGTGCCATCCAGGCATCTCATCCTCTGTTGTCCCCTTCTTTTTCTGCCCTCAATCCCTCCCAGCATCAAAGTCTTTTCCAATGAGTTAACTCTTCACATGAGGTGGCCAAAGTACTGGAGTTTCAGCTTTAGCATCATTCCTTCCAAAGAAATCCCAGGGCTGATCTCCTTCAGAATGGACTGGTTGAATCTCCCTGCAGTCCAAGGGACTCTCAAGAGTCTTCTCCAACAACACAGTTCAAAAGCATCAATTCTTCGGCACTCAGCCTTCTTCACAGTTCAACTCTCACATCCATACATGACTACTGGAAAAACCATAGCCTTGACTAGACAGACCTTAGTCAGCAAAGCAATGTCTCTGCTTTTGAATATACTTTCTAAGCTGATCATAACTTTTCTTCCAAGGAGTAAGTGTCTTTTAATTTCATGGCTGCAGTCACCATCTGCAGTGATTTGGGAGCCCCCCAAAATAAAGGCTGAAACTGTTTCCTGTTTCCCCATCCATTTCCCATGAAGTGATTGGACCAGATGCCATGATCTTCATTTTCTGAATGTTGAGCTTTAAGCCAACTTTTTCACTCTCCTCTTTTACTTTCATCAGGAGGCTTTTGAGTTCCTCTTCACTTTCTGCCATAAGGGTGATGTCATCTGCAAATCTGAAGTTATTGATATTCTCCTGGCAATCTTGATTCCAGCTTGTGTTTCTTCCAGTCCAGCATTTCTCATGATGTACTCTGCATATAAGTTAAATAAATAGGGTGACAATATACACCCTTGACGTACTCCTTTTCCTATTTGGAACTAGTCTGTTGTTCCATGTCCAGTTCTAACTGTTGCTTCCTGACCTGCATTCAGATTTCTCAAGAGGCAGGTCAGGTGGTCTGGTATTCCCATCTCTTTCAGAATTTTCCACAGTTTATTGTGATCCACACAGTCAAAGGCTTTGGCATAGTCAATAAAGCAGAAATAGATGTTTTTCTGGAACTCTCTTGCTTTTTCCATGATCCAGTGGATGTTGTCAATTTGATTTCTGGTTCCTCTGCCTTTTCTAAAACCAGGCTGAACATCAGGAATTCACGTGAACATCAGGAATTCAAGTGAACAACGGTTCACATATTGCTGAAGCCTGGCTTGGAGAATTTTGAGCATTACTTTACTAGTGTGTGAGATGAGTGCAATTGTGCAGTAATTTGAGCATTCTTTGGCATTGCCTTTCTTTGGGATTGGAATGAAAACGGACCTTTTCCAGTCCTGTGGCCACTGCTTAGTTTTCCAAATGTGCTGGCATATTGAGTACAGCACTTTCACAGCATCATCTTTCATGATTTGAAACAGCTCTACTGGAATTCCATCCCCTCCAATAGCTTTGTTCTTAGGATGCTAAGGCCCACTTGACTTCACATTCCAGGATGTCTGGCTCTAGATGAGTAGAGGGCCCTAAAGGGTAAATCAGTTAAAATGTCTTTTGTGTCCTTACTAGAATTATCACTCCAAGCTACAAGCATCTTAAATCCCTTGTGGGTCTCACTATCTAAATACAAGGCCATGAAAATTTGAACATATGGAAGTCCATTCCATTTAGATTTCCTTCTAAAATATAAACCTAGCCTCATAGTATCATAACTCAGGGACCCATTTAGTGGCCACTTTCTTGGCTTTCTAGCTTATATTGTGGTCAAACATGATTACACAGCCTAACAAGTTTCTATGGTTTTAATCCCAGTAGTTTGATCTTTGCCAGCACTGGAGGTTAATACCCAGAGAGGTATTGGTTGGGATTGATTCCTCCTGACCCATTTCAGACCCAAATCAGAGATGATGTCTCTAACTCCCACTCTATCCAAAATTTTATCCTTAATTCAAAATCCACCACACAATTTGATCAAGATTTGCACTTATGATTTTAGATGCTATCCCTTCCAAGGCAGTCTCCCAACCAGTTGTTAGTGCCCAAAAGTTGTTGCAAAGAAACCTTTTCTTACCTTATCACCATCCCTTTGTGGTCACCAGCTGAAACAGTTAACCACAGATTGAGACTTGAACCCACATGCTGGGACTGGAACCCAGCCAAAACCTTGCTTGGGACTCGGACCCACATGGTTGGAACTTAAACCCTGCCAAAACCCACAGTACCTGGTTTCAGGACCTCATGAAGCTCAGGTTGTTGATGTCTCATGGCAGAAAGAATTCAGTGAGAGACAAAGTGATAGGTAAGAAGTGGATTTATTCAGGTACAGAGAGAAGCATACTGCACAGAGTGTGGGCCGTGGCCAATGCAGCCACAAAATGTGGCCCGGTTAGTTTTTATAGGCTGGGTAATTTCATATGCTAAACAGTGGGAGGACTATTTCAACTATTCTTGGGAAGGGGTAGAGATTTCCAGGATCTGGACCACTGCCCACTCCTTGGTCTTTTGACAGTGCCTTGGAACTGTCATGGCACCTCTGGGTGTGTCATTTCACTTGCTGATTCAGGATCAAGGTCTTAGCCCTCTTGGTCCCATTTGATTCTAATCAGTTTATGTTGTATCCTTGGGCTATGTCATTCTTTCAAAAGTTGTGCCCTGCCCCTTTCCCTCCTGTTACACTGTGATTAACACAAAAGTATATGTTACTAGTTGCTGAAAATTGATGCTGTTGCTTCATTAAATTCACAGGTATTCTAATAAAGAAGTATTAGAAGCCGCAGTTCACATATACAGAAACTAAAGTGCAAGGCAGCTTCAGCTTCTTCAGAATTGCTGGTCAGGGCATAGACTTGGATTACTGTGATGCTGAATGGTTTGCCTTGGAAACGAACAGAGATCATTTTGTGACTTTTGAGATTGCACTCAAGTACTGCATTTAGGACTCTTTTGTTGACTATGATGGCTACTCCATTCCTTCTAATGGATTCTTGCCCACAGTAGTAGATATAATAGTCATCTGAGTTAAATTCACCCATTCCAGTCCATTTTAGTTAGATGATTCTTAAACGGTTAATGTTCATTCTTGTCAAGAAGCTGAAGTTAAAAGGTTCTATGAAGTGGAGAGGGTGATTCCAACTATTCTTGGGAAAGGGCAGAGATTTCCAGGATTTCTACCATTGCCCATTTCTTGGTTTTTAACAGTGCCTTGGAACTGTCCTGGCACCTCTGGGTGTGTCATTTCACTTGATGACTGAGAATCAACATCTACTCTTGTCTGCCATCTTGGTCCCATCTGATTCTAATCGGTTTATGCTGTGTCCTGGGCTATGTCATTCTTTCAAAAGTTGTGCTCTGCCCCTTTCCCTCCCATTACACAAGTAAGTATGGGCTCCTTGTCTTTCAACTGAGTGCCAGATATTTCTCAGTGAAAACTGAGCCTGCCCCCACCAGTGTCTTTCCAGGGGTAGATATTTTCTCTGTTTATTTCAACCGAAGCCTGGGTATCCTTAAATGACTCCCTGCCCCCCCCCCCCAGCATCTTCCAACAGAGTCCCACTCATAATCTATACCCTAGGGGAATATTTATTTCCAGTGTCTTCCCAGCAGGCCCCTCTCCTCAGTATCTTACTGAGAGGAGGTAGGTACCTGCTATACCCCATCAAACAAAAATTCAGGGTCTCAACTGGTATGAGAGATCTGAGGACCAGGAGAGACTTACCCAAAGCCACCAAACTCCCAAGGAAGCAGATGGGCACAAGGGGCCTCTGCTGGTACCACGGTTCCAGTTTCTCCTAGAGTTCAGATGGGAGAGAGAAATTGTTTCAGTGAAAAGGATAAAAGAAAAATGAGCTTCTCTCTTTCTCTTTCCTAGGAATTAAGAATGTAGTTATCACCACATTAACATATCATTAGATTTATTAGTTTCAGCATGTTTTTAATATTTAGTGATTTCTTCACTTTTCTTTAAAATTTTGTTTTTCAGTTCAGTTCAGTTCAGTCGCTCAGTTGTGTCCGACTTTTAGCAGCCCCATGAATCGCAGCACTTCAGGCCCCCCTGTTCATCACCATCTCCTGGAGTTCACTCAGACTCACATCCATCAAGTCAGTGATGCCATCCAGCCATCTCATCCTCTGTTGTCCTCTTCTCCTCCTGCTCCCAATCCCTCCCATCATCAGAGTCTTTTCCAATGAGTCAACTCTTCACATGAGGTGGCCAAAATATTGGAGTTTCAGCTTTAGCATCATTCCTTCCAAAGAAATCCCAGGGCTGATCTCCTTCAGAATGGACTGGTTGGATCTCCTTGCAGTCCAAGGGACTCTCAAGAGTCTTCTCCAACACCACAGTTCAAAAGCATCAATTCTTCGGAGCTCAGCCTTCTTCACAGTCCAACTCTCACATCCATACGTGACCACAGGAAAAACCATAGCCTTGACTAGGCGGACCTTAGTCGGCAAAGTAATGTCTCTGCTTTTGAATATACTAGTATATAAAAATTAAAGGCTTTTGAAGTCCACATTATGGAACAAAATATTTTAAAAAAACTATCAGTTTCATCCCTGTGCATTCTACCTTTTTCCTTCTAAAATATGACTGACTGCTTTATATATTTTATCACCTATCATATTATATATCAAGTATTATATATTATACTTCTGGAGTTTCCCTTTGAAAATATATTCTCTCCTCTGCCCTTCCCTCCATCCTCCTTCCCCTCCAGAGTTACAGTAGATGATGCTATATATGGATTTATACTCTTTTTTAATGTAATAAAATATTCTAAAGATGAATTCACAACAGAGGGCCTTAGTATCCTTCTTACAGACACATAGTATACCACAGCATGGATCTATTCATAGAAACAGTGTCATATTTATGGAAATTTGTTTCTAATTTTTGCTATTATAAACATAGTTGTAAGGGTAACTTATTTTTGGCCTGGATGCATTGTTATAATTCCTGGGTATAGGACTGATAAACTCAAAGGTGAATGTATATGCCATTTTTCCAAATATTTCCAATTTCTTCTCCTTGGAGAGTGTATAATTTTACATTCCTACCAGAAATATAGGATACTCCTGTTTTATACAAAAGCTAAGTATATATTCTTATACTTTTTCATTTTTACCAGTTGATAAATGAAAAATATCTCAATATAATTTTAATTTCAATTTCTCCTGCAATAATTGAGTTTGAAAAAGCACCCCTTATTTTAAAGATAATTATTTTAGCTTCTAGCTTAACATATTGTTCTAACTTCACAGAAGAGTTGCACAGAGATTAAAGTGTTCAAATATGCCTTTCATCCACTTTCTTCTGTTTTAATATTTTATACAATGGTGGTTTATTCATCAAAACTAAGATATTAACAAATATTACTCAAAAATGACAGATTCTATTCGGATTTCACAGCTTTTTCCCCGAAGTCTTCATCCTGCTCCAGGATCCCATGCAACACATCCATTGCGCTTACTCCTGATGTCTCTTCTAGCTCTTCAGTTGCAGTTTTCCAGCCTTTCCTTCATTGTCATCATTTTGACACTTTGGAAGCACAGTGTTCAGATGTTTTGCCAAATGTCCCATATTTTATTTAATCTAGTGTTGTCTCATGACTATATGGGGATAAGGGAGAGACTGTTTACATGTTTGGTTTTGGTTTCTTTGCTTGAAAAATATAATCCATGTTTCTAACTGCATTCTTCCTAAGCACGTTTGTCACTATGTTGTCTTAAATCTACTTTTAGAAATATGTCAGTTTCTTTATAGAGATTAAATCCAGGCAGTAGATCTTCTCTTCTCTTTCCTTTACATGGTATACAATTTTGGTATAGTTTTACATAAACTGCCTAGAGACTATAGAATTTCAAACTTCTTTTGAATCCCTCTATGTGGTAGCTTCAACATGTCAGAGATAGGTCATGAGAATGACCAGTGTGTCATACAAGGTCACACCCATACCTTCAGCGTAAAGCCCCCCATTCACAAAATGTGCCTCTTTGGCTTAGAACCAGCAATAAGATGCCCTTGTCTTGCAGGTCTTTGCAGCAGTTCCTTCTTAAATCTTTTCACCCACAGCCTCCTTCTAAGGCAGAGTCACACCTGTTCTTCAATATATAGGTTTAGAGATCAGTGAAATATGATGAAATTATTTGCAGGAATGTGTGTTGATGAGAATGTTTATTTCATTGGGGGTCATAATTTTAATCATTCTTACAACATATCTATGGTTTCAAAAATGTTAGTCACCACCAATCAAGAAAAATGAAAAAACAAAACCCAGACTTGATTCAAATCCTTTTTAAAGAAAACTGACATTTCCTTTAATAAAACTGTGACAACAAATGGAAAATCAATGTTTAGGCACTGATCAGCTATGCTGCTGCTGCTGCTAAGTTGCTTCAGTCGTGTCGAACTCTGTGCGACCCCATAGACGGCAGCCCACCTGGCTCTGCCATCCCTGGGATTCTCCAGGCAAGAACACTGGAGTGGGTTGCCATTTCCTTCTCCAACGCATGAAAGTGAAAAGTGAAAGTGAAGTCACTCAGTCGTGTCCGACTCTTGGCGACCCCATGGACTGCAGCCTACCAGGCTCCTCCATCCATGGGATTTGCCAGGCAAAATACTGGAGTAGGGTGCCATTGCCTTCTCTATGGGATCTTGCCTATAGGTCTTGGACATGTCCAAGGTCTTAAAACACCCCTTTCCCCCACCCAGAACTGCCCTTCACTGATCTGGCCCCCGTGTGGCTTCAGTCTTCAGCCCAACTAGATAGACAGCAATGACCCAACCACACTGAACTCCAGGGATAAACAGGACAGTGCTGCCTAATTAGATGATCTTGTTTAGAAACCATGCCTGCCCATGTCCAGCTTATATTCTGTGCAAGAATTGTCCCCATTTTTTTTTTTTAATTTTTTTCTGTCACTTAAAAGTAGTCTCAAGCATCTTAGGATCCCAGGTGTACGAAAGGGAGTTCTATAGGAGATATCCTAGCAAGGCCCTCTGGGATCACTTGCCCCCCAAGCTCACCATGAGGATGCTGACTGTGGATGTGTCCTCTCCAGGGACTGACCTTGGCAATGAGCTGCTCCTACCTTTGTTTGTCTTTGGGTCTTAAATCTCTCCTCAACATCCCTCAAAATTGTTCATTTCCTTTATATATCCCATACGCTTTCTGTATAGTTGTCTTCCTAGCCCATTCTCCATATCTACAAAACTACCTTCAGGCTAAAATGTAAGCATTCCCTTATATGTGAATTTTCTCCATAGCTGAGAGACAAGAGCTTACACAGTGCACTGGGTCAGTAACTGGCACTTACTTCTGGCAGAAAAACAAACGTGTGCAAACCAGAAGTCCAAGAATCCATTTCTTTCGATCCACACCGCTTGAATCTAGGACAAGCCCACTTATGTATGGTTTTCTCAGCTATCTGACCCCCAGAAAGGTAGAAGGTATTTGACAACTGCTTGGTTAAGTGGTTTCCCCTTTCACTCCAATGACTTTTGTCAACACCTGGAAGTTCAAATATAGTACATATGTGTCCTGATCCACTGAGTGCAACAGAAGGTATTCTGTTTCATGCACTCACTGGTTTTTGCATACCAAATATTTTAAAATATTACAGGTAATGGGATAGGCAATGGTCATACAATATGGAAAGTTTCCATTATAGTGGGAGAAACAGACTGACAGGCGTGCAGTTAATGACCAGGATACAAAAGAGGTTTTTGCTAGAGCTATGGTGCGGAGACTGAGGAAACTCCTGCCTTAAACAAATCTTCCATGGGGAGAGATTATTTCAGAGCCAGGTGGTCAGAGGAAGACTGCCCACTCTCCACACGAGGGAGAGTCCTGGGAGTGTCCTGGAAGTTAATGCAGAGGATTGTGACAAGACGAGGTGTTCCCACCTTTTGGTGAGCAGTAAAGATGACACCTGTGGTGTCAAGGTGGGCGCACACAGCAGAGGTCCCTCCAGATCCCTCTTTCAGCTCCTTTCAAGAGGCATGTCCCATATATGCCAAAACTTCAAAGTTTGGAGACAGGATGGGTCTCTGACACTGCATTCTCCTTCTTTAGTCACAATCCAAACACCTGAATGACATTTAGTATGTGTGCCAGTCCATAGAAAAAAGCAAAGTAGAGCAAAATTGACCTTAAAACCTGATGTATCTCTTGTGTATTTATAATTTTAAATTAACCCAGGAGGGAACATGATAAACATATTCAAGGTATTAAAAGTAACTATAGAAGACAATTATTACAATACATTTAAAAGTGAAGTCAATGTTAGATGAGAGAACTATTATTAATAGTTACTAAAATGAAATTAATTAGATCTAGATTCATTTTTTTAAAAAAACAAAAATCTTCAGAGATATAGAGGTCCCTAGAAATTCCATAAAATTCAGCGCAGTTCAGTTCAATTCAATCTGATTTAACTCAAACACACACAGCAAGCATTTTCTGTGCCTCTTCCCTTGTGCCAATCCCTATAGAGCAAAATGACAATGCAGAAACCACAAGGTATAAAGCCCGTTCTTGAGGGAGAGAATAATCATGATGATCTTCATAATACAGTGACGTGTTCAGGGTGTTCATACGCAATGTATTCAGGATCCTGGGGAGCATAGGTGAGTGTGACTAACTCAATCTGGGGAAAATAAATATCACTTCCCAAAGAGGTAACTTTTACAGTGAACCTTTGGGTTGAGAAAAATTTCATATTAAGGAGTGAATTATGGAAGGGTGATCCAGACAAAAAGGCAAGAGAAATGAGCTCCTCCAACACAGAGGGCACACTGTTTCTTTATCTGTATGTGCAGACCGCTGTGCCCGTGGCACTGGTCGTGTTGTGAGAGGGGAAGGAAATGAAATGTGAAAGGCCAGGATGAGACTGAGAAGGGCAAACTTTGTAAAGGTAAATCTACTAGTAACACCATTGTTAGACTACTGTGCAACCTCGGGATAACTACTAGAGTTAATTGCATCATATCTGACGTCATCAGAATGTGTTGAAGTCTGAATTATTAGCCTCAGTTGCAGTACTTTTCATACATAGATGTTTTCATGGCTTTGCCTCTTTGACTTTTACCCGATAAGCTCTGGTTTCACAGGGGCTTTGATGTTGGTCAAATGCCAATGTGTTTGGTGGTACATTGGGCATCTGACTTTGGAGAAGGCAGAGAAGGATAATCAGAGTGGCTGTTCCCAACATTCACAGATATAATAAAAGGTGACAGTGACCAAGGAAAGCAGCAGGTGATCAATTTGCCAATACCCACACATCTACCTGGAAGGAATTCCCATCAGTGAGAAGAGATTCAGAGAGACACCAAAAATGCAGCACAGGTGCAAAATTAAAGATGAGAAAAAGATTAGTCAAATAAAAATACAGAGTTTTTATTGATG
The DNA here is from genome assembly GCF_042477335.2 of Ovis canadensis. NCBI lineage: Eukaryota > Metazoa > Chordata > Mammalia > Artiodactyla > Bovidae > Ovis > Ovis canadensis. The sequence goes on from NC_091248.1 coordinate 20,966,765, forward strand.
AGAGATAAAAATAGATAATATAAATTACAATGATCTCAGCTTAACTAAATCTAGAAAGAAACTTGGTATATATATATATATATAAAGCTTGGTATTCAGCATGTATTTTGTGATAACTTGGCATAATTCTTAGTAGTAAAGAATTTATTTATTTAACACAGATCAATTAGATAATTATGAATATTTGGAATCATATTAGGTTGGCTTGCAGGGTCCTCATATCTCCTATAGAAACAGAGATACAGTGGGACACATGTAATCATAGCAATATTTTCATGAAGTGAGGGAGTGTGAATTGATTAATTCTGGCTCAATTAATTTTCCCTGACTTCACACAACAAACACATTGCTGAAATTGTCAGACAGAATTGCAATCTGATTTGTAGGCAGTATTTTGGACTGAACACTCTCCATGCTAATTTAAGATTTTATCATTGGATTTTCTGAAAGTTAGAAGCATCTTGTATCATGGCTATTTTCCAGTTTAAAAAATAATACTAAGCAAAAATTATTTATTGAGCACTTTATTTCAAGTTGGAACTTTTTAAAGAGGGACAGTAAACCAAGGCTTTTTGACACTCTTTTGCAGAGCAGGCTCACACACCTCTGTCTGCCCAATCTGCCCATGTTCAGCTGATGGTAAGATCTAGGAACTCTTCCAGAACCAGATTTTCTTGTAATAGGCAAGCAATATTGTTTCATCAATGCATCCTGAGATCTGAAAGTGATATTTCAAACTTCATGAGTTTCAACACTTCAAATTTATAACAGCACACTTTAGATGAATTGGCAAGTAATCGTGGTTCTCCATATTGCAACCATTTCATAAAATACTCTTGATTTTGAAATTTTAGTATAAACCTGAATTTTCGAAGCCAGTGACTCCTCTTCCACCTCTCTCTCTCTCTCTCTCTCTCTCTCTCTCTCTCTCTCTCTTTTCAGTTGGGAAAGAATCTCTGCTCTTAAGGATTAATATCTTTAAATGTCTTAAAATGCAACATTCAAAAAAACAAAGATCATGGCATTCACTCCCATCACTTCGTGACAAACAGATGGGGAAACAATGGAAATAGTAAGAGATTTTATTTTCTTGGGCTCCAAAATTACTGAAGATAGTGACTGAAGACATGAAATTAAAAGACACTTGCTTCTTGGAAGGAAAGCTATCACCAACCTAGACAGAGACATTATTTGCCAACAAAGGTACGTCTAGTCAAACTTATGGTTTATCTATGAGTCATGTATGAATGTGAGAGTTGGACAATAAAGAAACCTGAGTGCTGAAGAATCGATGTTTTTGAACTGTGGAGTTGGAGAAGACTCTTGAAAGTCCCTTGGACTGCAAGGAGATCCAACCAGTCAATCCTAAAAGAGATCAGTCTTGGATATACATAGGAAGGACTGATGCTGAAGCTGAAACTCCAATACTCTCACCATCTGATGCAAAGAGATGACTCATTGGAAAAAACACTGATGATGAGAAAGATTGAAGGCAGGGGGAGAAGGGGACAACAGAGGATGAGATGGTTGGATGGCATCACTGACTCCATGGACATGAGTTTGAAAAGCTCCAGGAGTTGGTGATGAACAGGGAAGCCTTGTGTGGTGCAGTTCATTAGCCTGCAGTGAGTCAGACATGACTGAACTGAAGGACTGATGTGATTGGATTGGGTCTATCTGAATCAGTTCAGTTCAGTTCAGTTGCTCAGTCATGTCCGACTCTTTGCACCCCATGAATCGCAGCATGCCAGGCATCCCTGTCCATCACCAATACCCGGAGTTCACTCAGACTCACGTCCATCAGGTCAGTGATGCCATCCAGCATTCTCATCCTGTCGTCTCCTTCTCCTCCTGCCCCCAACCCCTCCCAGCATCAAAGTCTTTTCCAATGAGTCAACTCTTCTCATGAGGTGGCCAAAGTACTGGAGTTTCAGCTTTAGCATCTTTCCTTCCAAAGAACACCCAGGACTGATCTCCTTCAGAATGGACTGATTGGATCTCCTTGCAGTCCAAGGGACTCTCAAGAGTCTTCTCCAACACCACAGTTCAAAAGCATCAATTCTTCGGCGCTCAGCTTTCTTCACAGTTGAATTTCACATCCATACACGACCACTGGAAAAACCGTAGCCTTGACTAGACGGACCTTTGTTGGCAAGGTAATGACTCTGCTTTTGAATATGCTATCTAGGTTGGTCATAACTTTCCTTTCAAGGAGTAAGCGTCTTTTAATTTCATGGCTGCAGTCACCATCTGCAGTGATTTTGGAGCCCCCCAAAATAAAGTCTGACACTGTTTACACTGTTTCCCCATCTACTTCCCATGAAGTGATGGGACGAGATGCCATGATCTTCATTTTCTGAATGTTGAGCTTTAAGCCAACTTTTTCACTCTCCTCTTTCACTTTCATCAAGAAGCTTTTGAGTTCCTCTTCACTTTCTGCTATAAGGGTGGTATCATCTGCATATCTGAGGTTATTGATATTTCTGGCGGCAATTTTGATTCCAACTGGTCCTTCTTCCAGTCCAGTGTTTCTCATGATGTACACTGCATATAAGTTAAATAAGCAGGATGACCATATACACCCTTGACATACTCCTTTTCCTATTTGGAACCAGTCTGTTGTTCCATGTCCAGTTCTAACTGTCGCTTGCTGACCTGCATACAAATTTCTCAAGAGGCAGGTCAGGTGGTATGGTATTCCCATCTCTTGAAGAATTTTCCAGTTTATTGTGATCCACACAGTCAAAGGCTTTGGCATAGTCAAGAAATCCGAAGTAGATGTTTTTCTGGAACTCTCTTCCTTTTTCTATGATCCAGTGAATGTTGGCAATTTGATCTCTGGTTCCTCTGCCTTTTCTAAAACTGGCTTGAACATCTGGAAGTTCACGGTTCATGTATTGCTGAAGCCTGACTTACAGAATTTTCAGCATTACTTTACTAGCATGTGAGATGAGTGCAATTGTGCGGTAGTTTGAGCATTCTTTGACATTGCCTTTCTTTGAGATTGGAATAAAAACTGACCTTTTCCAGTCCTATGGCCACTGCTGAGTTGTCCAAATTTGTTGGCATATTGAGTACAGCACTTTCACAGCATCATCTTTCAGGATTTGAAATAGCTCCACTGGAATTCCATCACCTCCACTAGCTTTGTTTTTAGTGATGCTTTCTAAGGCCCACTTGACTTCACATTCCAGAATGTCTGGCTCTAGGTGAGTGATCACACCATCGTGATTATCCTGGTCATGAAGATCTTTTTTGTACAGTTCTGTGTATTCTTGCCACCTCTTAATATCTTCTGCTTCTGTTAGGTCCATACCATTTCTGTCCTTTATCGAGCCCATCTTTGCATGAAATGTTCCCTTGGTATCTCTAATTTTCTTGACAAGATCTCTAGTCTTTCCCATTCTGTTGTTTTCTTCTGTTTCTTTGCACTGATCTCTGAGGAAAGCTTTCTTATCTCTTCTTGCTATTCTTTAGAACTCTGCATTCAGATGCTTATATCTTTCCTTTTCTGCTTTGCTTTTCAGTTCTCTTCTTTTCACAGCTATTTGTAAGGCCTCCCCCGACAGCCATTTTGCTTTTTTGCATTTCTTTTCCATGGGAATGGTCTTGATCCCTGTCTCCTGTACAATGTCATGAACCTCAGTCCATAGTTCATCAGGCACTCTATCTATCAGATCTAGGCCCTTAAATCTATTTCCCACTTCAACTGTATAATCATAAAGGATTTGATTTAGGTCATACCTGAATGGTCTAGCGGTTTCCCCTACTTTCTTCAATTTGAGTCTGAATTTGGCAATAAGAAGTTCATGATCTGAGCCACAGTCAGCTCCTGGTCTTGTTTTTGTTGACTGTATAGAGCTTCTCCATCTTTGGCTGCAAAGAAAATAATCAATCTGATTTCGGTGTTGATCGTCTGGCGATGTCCATGTGTAGAGTCTTCTCTTGTGTTGTTGGAAGAGGGTGTTTGTTATGATCAGTGTGTTTTCTTAGCAAAACTCTATTAGTCTTTGTCCTGCTTCCTTCCATATTCCAAGGCCTAATTTGCCTGTTACTCCAGGTGTTTCTTGACTTCCTACTTCTGCATTCCAGTCCCCTGTAATGAAAAGGACATCTTTTGGGGGTGTTGTTTCTAAAAAGTCTTGTAAGTTTTCATAGAACCATTCAACCTTAGCTTCTTCAGCATTACTTGTTGGGGCATAGACTTGGATTACTGTGATATTGAATGGTTTGCCCTGGAAATGAATAGAGATTATACTGTCGTTTTTGAGATTACATCCAAGTGCTGCTTCCCTGGTGGCTCAGATGATTTAGCATCTGTCTACAGTGTGGGAGGCCCGGGTTCGATCCCTGGGTCGGGAAGATCCCCTGGAGAAGGAAATGGCAATCCACTCCAGTACTATTGCCTGGAAAATCCCATGGACAGAGGAGCCTGGTCGGCTACAGTCCATGGGGTCGCAAAGCGTCGGACACGACTGAGTGACTTCACTTTCACTTTCCAAGTACTGCATTTCGGACTCTTTTGTTGACCATGATGGCTACTCCATTTCTTCTAAGGGATTCCTGCCCGCAGGAGTAGATATAATGGTCATCTGAGTTAAATTCACCCAATCCAGTCCATTTTAGTTCGCTGAGTCCTAGAATGTCGATACTCATTCTTGGCATCTCTTGTTTGACCACTTCCAATTTGCCTTGATTCATAGACCTGACATTGGAGGTTTCTATGCAATATTGCTCTTTACAGCATTGGCCCTTGCTTCTAACAGCAGTCACATCCACACCTGGGTATTCTTTTTGCTTTTGCTCTGTCCCTTCATTCTTTCTGGAGTTATTTCTCCACTGATCTCCAGTAGCATATTGGGCACCTACTGTCCTGGGGAGTTCAGTACACTCTTTCAGTGTCCTATCATTTTGCCTTTTCATACTGTTCATGGGGTTCTCAAGGCAAGAATACTGAAGTGGTTTGCCATTCCCTTCTCCAGTGGACCACCTTCTGTCAGACCTCTCCACCATGACCTGCCCATCTTGGGTTGCCCCATTTGTATTGCTTAGTTTCATTGAGTTAGAAAAGGCTGCAGTCCTAGTGTGATTAGATTGACTAGTTTTCTGTGAGTATGGTTTCAGTGTGTCTGCCCTCTGAGGCTCTCTTGCAACACCTACCATCTTACTCGGGTTTCTCTTACCTTGGACGTGGAGTATCTCTTCACAGCTGCTCCAGCAAAGCACAACCACTGCTCCTTACCTTGGATCATGGGTATTTCCTCACTGCTTCCCCTCCTGACCTTGAACGTGGAATAGCTCCTCTAGACCCTCCTGTGCCTGCTGAGCTACTGCTCTTTGGACATTGGGTTGCTCCTTCCAGACGCCGCCCCTGTCCTCGGGCATGGGGTAGCTTCTCCTGGCCACTGCCCCGACCTCGGATGTGGGGTAGGTCCTCTCGGCCATTCCTGTGCCGTCACAGCCTGGCACTCTCGGCTGCTGCCCCTGACCTCGGACATGGGGTAACTCCTCTTGGCTGCCATCCCTCTGGCATGGGGTCCTCCTGGCTTCTGCCCCTGACCTCGGACGTGGGGTAGCTCCTCTCGGCCACATTATGTGTGCCAGTCACAGCCACCCATGCTATGTACGCTGGACTTCCCTGGTGACTCAGATGGAAAATTGTCTGTCTACAATGCAAGAGACCTGGGTTCAACCCCTGGGTTGGGAAGATTCCCTAGAGAAGGAAATGGCAACCCACTCCAGTACTCTTGCCTTGAAAATCCCATGGATAGAGGAGCTTGGTGCAGGCTCCATGGGGTCACAAAGAGTCGGGCATGACTGAACGACTTCACTTTCACTTTCAAGATAATCTTACCACCTCAGTGTCAGTGGTTTTAATCACATCTTTTTGTTATGTAATAAATTCACAGATTTGAGATGTCAGGGGATTGTGTAATTTCCTTGGTTCTGTCTTGCCTCAGCAAAGATTTGAAATAGTGGACCAGTGTTACAGCTCCATTACAGCAGAGTTTTATTTGGCAAGCAAGGGAAAGTATACACTCAAAGCATGAGGGTGGGCCGACCCCAAAGCAGAGTTTTCAATCCTTCTTCACTTCTTCTTTTTATACATTTGTCTCCTCCCTGCCTTGAGCCAGCCCTATGCAAATTGAGCTGGATATGAAGTGGGCATGTTTGTTCCACCTGAAGTTATCACTCCAGTCCGTGGATTTTCTTTTGTTCCATTTTTGCGGGGTTTTCCTTTCTTTGTCTTTTAGCCACTGCCATTTTGGACTCCTTTCCTATTCTAACTACCTAACATTACCCCTTTAATAGATGGGAGGCCCAATTCTTTGGGAATAGGGGTGTTGAGGTCTCTACTTCCTGCTGAGGTGGAATGGCGAGGGGCATTGGCCTTCTTGCTAGTCTCAAGCCTCAGAGTCCTTATAGTGGTGTCTATATGAGTGATATTTTCCTTTTATCAGGTGTAGTTTTATATATCCTTGTTGAACTAGCACTGCATTTTGTAGCTTGTTGACCTGGAAAGAGACAAAATGGGTTAGACAATTGATAATACATGGAGCAATCATAAGCAGTATCAATATGGTGATAACAGGGATTAGTATGGGCATTCAGTTCAGGTCAGTCACTCAGTCGTGTCCAAATGTGACCCAATGAATTGCAGTACCCCAGGCCCCCCTGTCCATCACCATCTCCTGGAGTTCACTCAGACTCACGTCCACCAAGTCCGTGATGCCATCCAGCCATCTCATCCTCGGTCGTCCCCTTCTCTTCCTGCCCCCAATCCCTCCCAGCATCAGTCTTTTCCAATGAGTCAATTCTTCGCATGAGTTGGCCAAAGTACTGGAGTTTCAGCTTTAGCATCATTCTTTCCAAAGAAATCCTAGGATTGATCTCCTTCAGAATGGACTGGTGGATCTTCTTGCAGTCCAAGGGACTCTCAAGCGTCTTCTCCAACACCACAGTTCAAAAGCATCAATTCTTCGGTGCTCAGCATTCTTCACAGTCCAACTCTCACATCCATACATGACCACAGGAAAAACCATAGCCTTGACTAGACGGACCTTAGTTGGCAAAGTAATGTCTCTGCTTTTGAATATACTATCTAGGTTGGTCATAACTTTTCTTCCAAGGAGTAAGCATCTTTTAATTTCATGGCTGCAGTCACCATCTGCAGTGATTTTGGAGCCCCCAAAAATAAAGTCTGACACTGTTTCTAGCCATACTCCAAATTCCCCCTTGCCAGGAGAAGGATCTACCAAAGAGAGATGGTAGTCACTCGAGAACTCTCCAGCTCATACTTTAAGATCTTAAAAGACCTAAATGTTTTTCGTGAGGACCATGATACTTTCTTTAACTTAGCTGAAGATATTTACCCAGGAACAACACATCTCATTCAAGATGGCTCAAGTCCCTCTTTGCTCAGGGATCAGGAGATCTATCTCCTGCCTATTTTGGAATACAACCCCTGCCAAGCTGTGTTGGCTCTTTAGAGCTATCCTGAGAAATCTTATCCCCAGAAGCTTAATTTTAGGGGTGTTACTAGAACGGCACTCATTTGTAGTCCTGAATAGGTATCTGAGATCTCCCAGGGGCTTACGGGTGTATTGAGTGTCCTCTTCTGTTTTTTCCCACTGCTTGACTCGTGAGTGGTGAATCCAGGAGTTGTGTCCTGGTACCTTGACTGTTGTAGGGGTAGAAAGTATTACAGGGTAGGGGCCCTTCTGTATGGACTGGAGTTGAGCCTTTGGGGGCCCATCCTTCCAGACTTTAATTAGGACTTGAGTCCCTGGAGCATAGAATGGTGGTTCTTTAGAATCTTTTGTGTCCTGGTCGACATCCCACAAGCATATATCTTGTTGGAATAGCCCAATCGCCATGACATAAGACCAGAGGGTCTGAGCCTCTGGATCTAGGAAGAGGTCATGACATAAACAAAAGGTTTCCCATATAGCATCTCATTAGAGAAGGAAATGGCAACCCACTCCAGTATTCTTGCCTGTAAAATCCCATGGACAGAGGAGCCTGGTAGGTTACAGTCCACAGGGTCTGAAAGAGTCAGACATGACTGAGCGGCTTCACGTGGTCATACCATTTCATAAGGACTAAGACCAACATGTTCCTTGGGGGAAATATGGGTATAGAGAAGATCTATTGATAAAGCCTCCTTCCCTTTCAGGGAGGTCTCCTGGGATATCTTTTACATCACTGATTTTAAGAATTGGTTGGCTCTTTGTACTTTTACTGAAGACTGAGGCCTCCAGGCACAATGGAGGTAATAAGTAATGTCCAATGTTCTAGAGACCCCTTGGATGACCTTAGAAGTAAATGATATCCCATTGTCACTTTGTAGTGACCTGGGCAGACCAAACCTTGGAATGATTTCATGGAGCAGTTTTTTACCACCTTCTCAGTTCAGGTGGGAAAACCTTCAATCCATCCTGTGAATGTGTCTATCATGACTAATAGGTATTTATACCCCTAAGAAACTGGCATCTGGGTGAAGTCCATCTGCCAGTCCTCTCTTGGGTAGATCTGACAAAGCTGGATGGGCTGAGCTGGCTGGGGTCTTCAAGCTCCTTGGGGTTGTTTAATTGGCAAGTGGGAAAAGAGGAGACCACTTGCCTTATAGTCGTTTGGTGGCCTGTTCCTCTGAAGGACATTTCTAGTCATCTTTGGAGGGCCTTCACTCCTAAATGAGTGGTGGCATGTTAAGAGTTAACCAACTTCCATTGGAGGTTCCAGGCAGAGAAAGGAGTCCCTCCTTTTGGAACCACCCCATATGATTTCTTGAAAGCCTGCACTCTTAGCTTTAAGAGCCTCACCTTCAGTATATGAAGGAGTATCTGACAAAGAAGAATGTGGAACTAGGGTGGTAACCTTTATCAGGTCATTGGTCTGTAAGGCTGCTCTCTTAGCTGCCTGATCAGCTGCTTGGTTCCCTCACACTACTTCTGTGCTCCCTTTTGGAGTCCTTTACAATGGGAGACTGAAACCCAGTGGGCAGATGGACTGCCTCCAAGAGCTTAAAGAGTTGATCACCACATCTGATTGGGGACCCTCAGGTGGTCAAGTGGCCTATTTATTTCCAAATAGCATCATGTGCATGTAGCACCAGAAAGGCATACTTGGAGTGAGTGTAAATGGCTACTCTCTTTCCTTTCCCAGCTCTAAAGCTCGAGTCAAGGCTATGAGCTCAGCTAATCGGGATGAAGTACCTGGTGGCAAAGGTTTAGCCTCCATGGTCTCAAGACTGGAGACTACTGCAGTAGTCTCTTCTTTTTCCATCCAAGACAGTGCTATCAGATTTCCTCAGGATTGGTCAGAGGATCTTCTGAAAATCCCTCTCAGGGTTTTGTCTAGCGGTATAAGGTTTCTAGGCAAGAGTGAAAGGGGAGAGAGAGCCCTCGAGGGTAGGCAGGAGGGAAGCTGGCTTAAAAACCTCACAAGGGGATATAGTCAGGCCTTGATTTTCCATCAGCATTATCTGATATCTAAGGATCCTCTGATCAGACATCCATAAATGCATCTCCCATTGAGGAGTTGTTTCACTTGATGGCGAGTGAAAATAGTTTGCCCCCAAGAGAGAGTTTTAAAATATCTTTTATCAGGACCACAATAGCTGCAAGATTTCGAAGGCAGGGAAAGATCTCTTCTCAATAAGGTAGTAGGACACTCAGGGACCACCAGAAACTGGTGGGAAAATATTTGTCAATCCCAGCCAACAAAGTGCTCAGGTGAATCTTTTTGTAATTGTTTTTCCTGTAGCACCCAAAATGGTACACGTTTGGGAGAAGAAGGCTCTGGAGCAGGAGGTCAGGACTGAGTAGGTAGCCCTGTGTCAATCAAGAAATTCTCAGACCTACCTACCACATCCACTTGCATCCTTGGCTCTAGCCTTTTGATGGTTATCTGTGACAGACAGGTTGGCTGGAGCGGGACGCTTCAGTTGCATTGAACCATTGTGAGGGAAGGCTTGGTGTTTGACCTTGAGGCTCTTGGGTCCCAAGGGTAGAGGGCTGCCCAATGTCCCAGTTGATGGCATCTGTAGCAAGCCATTTTAGGAGACTTGTCACAGTTTGGACACTCTTTGGCCCAATGTCCTGCCTGTCTACAGATTAAGCATTTACCTCATGCCTTGTCCTTTAGGGACTCGGGGTTTACCATAGGGCTTCCCTGGAGGGTGGCCAGCAACTGGTTATGCCTTGTCTCTTTCCTTTTCTCCCTTTCCTGGGCCTTGGCTCCCTTTCCTGTTCTCTGTTATAAAATGTATTGGTGGCTGTCTGGACCATCTCATTTAAAGAGGCAGCAGGGTCCTGCTGCTGAAGCTGTTGTAACTTTATCCTGATGTCTGATGCACACTGGGACAGGAATTTGTCCTTTAAAATCACCTGTTCCTCATAAGAGTCTAAGTCCAGATTGGTAAACTCTTAGATAGCCTCTTTTAGCTTTTCCAGAAAGGCAATGGGGTTCTTATAGGACTCCTGAGTTATTGCTGAGAGTGGTCACAGTCCTACAACTAATAGGCTTCCTTCTATTTCCATGGGTGGACTTCCTTAGGGGTGAGTCTTTCTGAAGCTTATCCTATCCAGTACAGTTTCAGCCTCAGAGCCAGGCATCCTTGGGTCAGGGCACAGACCCCCAGGCAGGTTGAGACATGACAGCCTCCTGGAGATTGAATCTCCCAGCAGGTCAAGGCATTTCAGACTCCTGAGAATTGGGTCCCCAGGCAGGTCCAGACATATCAACCTCCTGGGACCCCTGGACTGGCAGATCCCTGAGCAGGTTGAGGCATGGACAAACTTCCAAGTACCAGATTCCTAGGTAGGTCGAGGCAGGTCGACCTCCTGGGATTCCCAGGCTGGAGCTGGGCATCCCCAAGGTCTCCAGAGTGACTAGTGCTGGGTAGGATTAAGGGGTTGTAATCTTAACTCATTGCTGGTTTGTCCGTTGTGGATGGGAGTAGACACCATGATGTAAAGCAATCCAAGCCTGTGCCCTGAGACTGGGAACCTGGTGAAATAGCCATAAACTTTATCCGCTTATTGCTCCAAGGTAATGTAAATCATTAATTTCCCCCCACTAGTCCTCCATAAGTACATCTTGCTGCTGCTGCTGCTAAGTCGCTTCAGTCGTGTCCCACTCTGTGCGACCTCATAGACGGCAGCCCACCGGGCTCCCCCATCCCTGGGATTCTCCAGGCAAGAATACTGGAGTGGGTTGCCATTTCCTTCTCCAATGCATGAAAATGAAAAGTGAAAGTGAAGTCGCTCAGTCGTGTCTCTTAGCGACCCCATGGACTGCAGCCCACCAGGCTCCGTCCATTGGATTTTCCAGGCAAGAGTACAGCTTAGGGTGTCTCATAGACCCACTTTAGGTAATAGCAGAAGTAATGAAAAAGGAATGGGTTATTTGGTCCTGTTAGGGGCACTAAGAGTATTTTAATACCAAGCAGGGTGGAGTGATGTTGCCTACAAAGGGGCATTGTAGGAGTTAGTAAGTGACTCAAGAGCAAATTGATAAGAGGCAACAGACCAGATGTTCTATAAAGGTGGAGTGGAGATTTGACCTTGGGGTATGTTCGTAACTTTAGGAGAAGGGTGGAAAGGATTTGGGCCCAAACGGCATGCAGGGCTAACTCCCAAAGTGGCACACACTGTCCCTGGAAGTGCAATTGCCCTTGATGGGATGCCAGCAGATGGACTTCTAGCAGGCGTTGTGTGCCTGTCGCCCACCCTAGCAGGTTCACAAAGAGATGCTGCTGTTGCACATGTTGTAGGAAACATGGAAGATAAAGGCCTGAATATCTAGAGGGAGTGGATATTACACAGTATTTCCCTCCCAAGGGCCAGCTGTTTTTTGGTTGTCCCTCCAAAATATTGTAGAAGCAACATTGTGGGCCTTGGTCAGGGCTCAGCAAAAGAGCATGAAACAGGAGGGAAGGGGGCAGGGCACAGCTTGACGGAATGACATAGTCATAGTCCAACGGCATAATATAAACCAATTAAGGTCAAATGGGTACAAGATGACAGACAAGTCAGATTCAACTAAACCTTGATTCTCAATCTGCAAGCTAAATGATATACCCAGAGGTGCCAGGCCAGGTCCAAGACACTATCAAAAGATCAAAGAGTGGGTGGTTTCCTAATTGTTGGAATGACCCTCCCACTTATTAGCATATGAAATCACCTAGCTCAAAAAACTAACCACACCACATTCCATGGCCACTGTACCCCCCATGATGGCCTACACCCTGCAGAATAGGTTTCTCTCTAAATGTGAACAAATTCACCTCTTACTCACTGAATTTTTTTTTTTTTTTTTGCAATGAGACATCATCAAGAGCCTGAGCTTCATTAGGTCCTGAAGCCAAGCACTTGTTACTTCCACTGCACTGAGTTTCCTTCGTGGTCAGCTTCCACAACCTGAGCTTTCACCGAATTGGGCTTCTGCTGTGCTTGGCCTCCACCTCGCAGGGGCCAAGCTGGGATTGTTTTCAGCTAGCTTAAATCTGAGTCACAGTACCAGAGATGTTGGGGGAATGTGTAATTTCCTCAGTGCTGTCTCACCACAGCAAAGATTTGAAATGGTGGACCAGTGTTACAGCTCTGTTACAGCAGAGTTTTATTTGGCAAGCAAGGCAAAGTACACCCTCGAGGCGTGAAGGCAGGCTCACGCCAAAGGAGAGGCTTCAATCCGTCTTCAGTTCCTCCTTGTATACATTTGTCTCCTCCACACCTTGAGCCTGGACTGTGAAAACTGAGCTGGCCGTGAAGAGGGCATGTTTGGTTCACCTGAATTCGGTCTTTGGATTTTCTTTAGTTCCATTTTTGTGGGGTTTTTCCTTTCTTTGCCTTTAGCCACTGTCATTTTGGACTCATTTTTCCCATTCTAACTACCTAACATAGGGATGAAGACATGGTTACTCGTGAGTGATACTTAGCAGGACCCTGTGTGGTTCTGGGCATAAAAGCCTTTCTGCGGACCCCATTTCTTTTAATGTTATTTATTTTTTAATTGATGGAAACTGCTTTATAATTTTGCGTTGGTTTCTGCTGTACAACAATGCAAATCAGTCATAAACTCATACACACACACACACACACACATACATGTATCCGTTGCCTCTCTCCCCTCCCTGCCCTCCACCATCTTACCCCTCTATGTCATCACTTCAAATTATACTACAAAGCTACAGTCATCAAGAAAGTATTGTACTGGCACAAAAACAAAAATATAGAAGAAGCAAGATAGAAAGTCCAGAGATAAACCCACGAATCTATGAACCCCTTATCTTTGACAAAGGAAGCAAGAATGTACATTGAGAAAAGACTCCCTCTTCAATAAGTGGTGCTGGGAAAACTGGACAGCTACAGTAAAATGATGAAATTAGAACACTTCCTAACACCATACACAAAAAGTAACTCAAACTGGATTAAGGACTTAAATGCAAGGCCAGAAATTATAAAGCTATTAGAAGAAAACATAGGCAGTAGACTCTGACATAAATTGCAGTAAGATTCTCTCTGACCCACCTGGTTTCATTCAGTCTCTAAGATCTTCCTTGGGTTCCAGTGAACAGCTTCAAACACTTGCTAATCAGGGGAGGGGATTCGAAGACCAGGAAGGGGCAGCCAAGAAACAATAATGCAGCCTTGGGGCAAGGTCCTGGTTCCCCTTCAAGGAATATAGACAAGAAGTCTTTGAACTGTTTTGCAAGTACTGAAACCCTCACCAGATGGGATAAGTTAACTGTTTGCTGCCCACAAGTTAACTGTTTGCTACCCCAGACCTGTTGGAACCAGAAAGTTGATGATGCTGGCTTCTAATTACCTCACCACCAACCAATCAGAAGAATGTTCATGAGCTAATCATGCTCTCTTTGAACCATTACTATAAAACTTTTCCCTATTCCTTCCAAGGCAAGACTTACAGTTTTCAGGGCATTAGTCCACTGTGGCCCCCTTTGCCTGGCAAAGCAGTAAAGCTATTCTTTTCTACTTCACTCAAAACTGTCTCTGAGATTTAATTTGGTGTTGGGCTATAGAGGCCAGATTTGACTTCAGCAGAGAGTTGTTATTCTGCTTATCACTCAGTGCAAACAAACAAGAGGGACCCATAGTCCATCTCCGGGGAGCATCCTTGTCGTCCAGTAGAGAATGAAATGAAGCTGAGTCATGAAGTGGCTGTTATTTAGACAGAATAGGAATGGTAAACACATAGAAAACTAGACTGTAAAATTTACAGCAGTCTCTGGGGCAATGGAGTCTGGGCTGGACTTTTAGTGCCATGATTCACTACCTTGGATTCATTGACCTTGGATATGCTACTAAAGTTCTCTGGCTCTATAATGCAAATAATAATAGCATTTAGGATAGATGTGCAGAACAATGACAGAAACTTAGCACAAGTATTTATTACAGAGACTGGCACATAGCAAGTCTCCTAAAAGCATTACTTACTGTGCTATTCTCAACATCATCTCTGGAGAATTCTAAGTATTTCAGTGTGACGTGAACAGAGCAACAGGGATCCAAAACTTGAGAAGTGAGCCTAGAGGGCTTAGAGTTCACTAAAAATAGACACCTTCTCACTGCCTTGTCTGAAATGTGACCTTTATCTTAGGGCCAGCATAAGCAGTTGCTTTCTGAAGAATTTCCAGTATTAGCATGACATGAGATTGATTTTGGTTTAGAAAGATCCCTCTGGATCACATATGGAAAAGTGAATCAAGGTATATAGTGAAAGTTGGAACATAGGAGACCAGTTAAAAAGATTTTTCAAAAACTCAGGATGACTGTCAATGGTCTAAATTATATGCAGCTTTGGAGATGAAAAGAAATGCAAACATTTGATGTTGTTTAGCTGCTAAGCCATGTCCTACTCCTGCTACTCCACGGACTGTAGCCTGCCAGGCTCCTCTGTACATGGGATTTCCCAAACAAGAATACTGGAGTGAGTCATCATTTCCTTTTCCAGGGTATCTTCCTGACCTAGGGATTGAAATTGTGTATTCTGCATTGGCAGGCAGATTCTTTATCACTGAGCCACCAGGGAAGCCCAACATTTGGTGTGCTGGAACCAATAGATCTTTGGAATTTGGATGAAGATGAAAGAGGACTTTCAGAAACTTCTGGTTTCACATGTTAGCAAATAGATTGAGCATTCCTTCAGATTAAACACATGCACATAGGTGAGTGAACAAGTTTTAAAGCCACAAATTTAAATACTAGAAATGTTTTTATGGAGCTCTCTATGGAGCACTCAAGCATGTTTTTTCCAGTGGACTCTCATATGTGGCATGACTTAATCAATATAAGCATCTCTATCAGTAGGTAGAAAAATGACTCCCAAAGATGTCTATACTCTATTCCATGAAACCTGCCAGTATGTTGCCTTACTTGGCAAAGGGAAATTTGCTGGTGGAATTGAGAATATGGGCCATAAGTTGGGGAGATCATTTTAAATTATCCATATGAGCCAAAACTAATCACACGGACCCTTAAGAGTGAAAGAAGGCTGAAGAGTAAATCAGAGATGTGACAGAGGCAACCGGAGAGATTAGAAGAGTAAGAAGAACGTTCAGCTAAATTCTGCAGAATCCTGCATGAGCCTGCAGGCAGGTCTCCTCAGAGCCTCCTGGAGGGAATGAGGTGCTACCACACCTGGACTGTAGTTCCCTGGGACCTGTGACCGACTTCCAACCTACAAAGCTGCAAGATAAGAGGTGTGTGTTTTACTCCATTAAGCTTTTGGTAATTCACTGTGGCAGCAGTGAAAACAAATTCAGCATCTGAGATGACAGTCTAGATCTGAGTCTTTTGCCTGGAGATGGTAATTAAAGACATGGGGTCGCTCATTGTCTGCGGTTAACTTCAAATCTGTATAATTTGAAAGAGTTAAGTGGAGATAGTTTGATGTAAGTGTTTGTAAATTAACCTTAACCTACAAATCCAGGCTGATTAGCTAAAACTCAGATTATCATAATCAGGATGATACACACCAGGGATGGAGAATTAACATCTGCAGGCCTCTAAGGAGGCTTTCCATCCCCAAAGCACTTCAAATATTTCTATCTAGATCTTTAGCAAAGGCATTATATTTAGCATGACAATAGATCAGAATGCATTTCATGATTTCAGTGAGTGATGTTTAAAATGTGTTCAGGGTAAAATTTGGTTATAAGTGCATAAATATGGTAGAGTTACTTCTTCCTTTTATATGATGGCTCCCATAATGTGATGGTGATGTGCTCACACCTCTGGAGTATTTACCTGGATCCTGAACTCAGTTTGAGTTCCCACTTAAAGATGATCTCTGTTACCCTGTCAACCTCAAAGTTTGGCTGATTCAGCAGCAGAAAATCATTGTTCCCACTTAGACTGAACCACTTACCCTAAAGGCCACTTGGGAAACCTTACTTAGGACAGAGTACAGGGACTCCAAAAAGCTTAAAGGAGGAAGATATTGATCTGAATATGGAAAAAAAGAATGTAAGTCTATATTCTTGGCAAATTTGGATTTGTACTTCTTTCATTGTAGCATACAACTTGGAAGAAAGATTGTGTGTGTGTGTGTATGTGTGTGTGTGAGTGTGTGAGTGTGTGTGCATTCTTTAATTCCTACATAGCACTTCACTGGAAGTCACCCATATGAATGAAAATAATGCAATAGTTGTTGAAAAAGCAAAATTATTCAGATCATTTTTCAATGGGAGTGGGTGTAGTCCATTTAGGGTGTGAGAAAAAAGGGAGACTGAATTTGGAACTCTTGTATCATTTAAACAGTGTGTCAATTCCAGGTGAGCAAAGGGATTGTAGAAAATCTAATTTTTTCCTATACTATTGAGAAAATTGCATGAAGTAACATGACAGACATAAATGAGAAATTTATAGAGCAGAAGTTGTGGAAATGATTTTAATACATTATCTAATTTAGTTTTAACACAGTGAAATAATTGTCATTGCCATTTTACAAATGGGGAAGCAGAAGATTGAAGGAGGGATAGTCAAACCATTCTTAAGGTCACATATAAAGTAAGTTTCAGAGACATTTTTAAAACACAGGTATGTAAGAAGTGACACCAGCAGTCCCTAAGCAGCAAAATTAAGGCCTCTTGATTTTGAACTTCAAAAGGGGCTGGTTTAAATTGCGATTCAAAAAAACACTTAGTTTCTTTCTCTGCCTTGTGCCACAGAGAAATTAGTGCAATATGACCAGGGCCTGCCAGGGAAAGACTGGCAGTAGCAGTTTGATTTGAAGCAGTAGAAGTTTCTGTTACTGTGAATGTCACATCTGTTTATGGTAGAA
Source organism: Ovis canadensis (assembly GCF_042477335.2). Classification (NCBI taxonomy): domain Eukaryota; kingdom Metazoa; phylum Chordata; class Mammalia; order Artiodactyla; family Bovidae; genus Ovis; species Ovis canadensis. The sequence continues at coordinate 20,984,072 of NC_091248.1, forward strand.
TACATGGCAACAGAAAGTTGCTTCCTTGCTGAGAAAAAACAGATCAGTTTCCATCTTCAATGAATTCAGTTTATAGGGCAGAGGGCCACTCAATACTCCCTCATGTGAGTGTTGAAAGAAATAACAGGAGAATCTGAGAAGCAGAGATACATGATGGAGAGAGCCATAGACATGGGGCTTCCATTCCCCAAAACTAATATCTAATAGATAATGAAGTACTTGGGATCCAGCAAGAGGGATGTTTAGCTACTAGCAAGAAGCCTAACATAGATTTAAGTGCATTTTTGCGATTGAAGTTATAACTATCCTCGATCTCTCTGGCTTCCTTGACATAGACACTGTTTCATTTAAAAGGTATCATTAGAGGAAAGAAGAGGATGATGACAAGGCCGTGGAAAGAAATGATAAATAATTGTTTGGGTGTGAACATGCTTACTGAGAGGCTATCTTGGGAGCTTCTAAAGAATCAGATAATTTTGAGAATATAAAAAAATTCAACCTTCGAATAATGTGCAAAATATCATAAATGTATTTTGGTATTGCATTATTCATATAAGAATAATGCTATTGTTTACTGTCATTTTATTTTAGCAAATAAAATATTGCTGTTGGCATTTTGAAATTTTAGCTTTTTTTTTTCCAGAAATATTTTAGCTCATTACTTTTTAAACTTGGTTACTCAAGATGCATTGACTCACACTGATTACTTAGCAGGATATGAAGATGGCATGCTGGCATAAGGTATATCTTTGCCCTTACTAAATATACCAATCAACAGTGAGTTGACATCTATACAAACAGTGCTAGAATCCAGAGTAGAAAGTCATATTCATTCACTACACAGTATTTATTCAGTACTTTATATGTGCCAGAGTCTATTGGGGATATGGCAAAGATAAAAACTGGTTTAATGTTGAAAAAAAATTTGTTTTTAACTTTGACCTTATAAAATGTAAATTTTAGTTGTGAAAATATATAAGCAAAAATGAAGGCAGAATGCTTAGAATTTTGTCAAGATATCAGTTTTTCCAAACTTGATTTATTAATTTAATGCAATACTAGTCAAATCTTAGAAAGCTATTTTGTAGACATTAATAAATTATCTTAATGTTGCTATGGAGACTCAGAAAACTCAAAAGAGCCAACACAATATTGAAGGGGAGGAACAAAGTTAGAGAATTGACACCATCTGACTTTAAGGCTTCTCAAGGCAAGAATACTGAAGTGGTTCTCAAGGCAAAAATACTGAAGTGGTTAGCCATTTCCTACTCCAGTGGACCACATTCTGTCAGACCCCTCCACCATGACCCACGTGTCTTGGGTAGCTGCACAGACATGGCTTGGTTTCATTGAGTTAGACAAGGCTGTGGTCTTAGTGTGATTATTATTATTTTTTAACTTTTATTTTTACTTTATTTTACTTTACAATACTGTATTGGTTTTGCCATACATCGACATGTGATTAGATTGACTAGGAGGGGCGGCAGTGAGGAGATACCCCTTGTCCAAGGTAAGGAGCAGTGGCTGCGCTTTACTGGAGCAGCCATGAAAGGATACCCTATGTCCAAGGTAAGAGAAACCCAAGTAGGTGCTGCAAGAGGGCATCATAGGGCAGACACACTGAAACCTAAACACAGAAAACTAGTCAATCTAATCATACTAGGACCACAGCCTTGTCTAACTCAATGAAACTAAGACATGCCGATGGAGCCACCCAAGATGGGCAAGTCATGGTGGAGAGTTCTGACAGAATGTGGTCCACTGGAGAAGGGAATGGCAAACCACTTCACTATTCTTGCCTTGAGAACCCCATGAACAGTATGAAAAGGCAAAATGATAGGATACTGAAAGGAACTCCCCAGGTCAGTAGGTGCACAATATGCTACTGGAGATCAGTGGAGAAATAACTCCAGAAAGAATGAAGGGATGGAGCCAAAGCAAAAAGAATACCCATTTGTGGATCTGACTGCTGTTAGAAGCAAGGTCCAATGCTGTAAAGAACAATATTGCATAGGAACCTGGAATGCCAGGGCCATGAATCAAGGAAATTGGAAGTGGCCAGACAAGAGATGGCAAGAGTAAACGTCAACATGCTAGGAATCAGCGAACTAAAATGGACTGGAATGGGTGAATTTAACTCAGATGACCATTATATCTACTACTGCGGGTAGGAATCCCTCAGAAGAAATGGAGCAGCCATCATGGTCAACAAAAGAGTCTGAAATGCAGTACTTGGATGCAATCTCAAAAACGACAAAATGATCTCTGTTTGTCTCCAAGGCAAACCACTCAATATCACAGTAATCCAAGTCTCTGCCCCAACCAGTAACGCTAAAGAAGCTGAAGTTGAACAGTTCTATGAAGACCTACAAGACCTTTTAGAACTAACACCCCCAAAAGATGTCCTTTTCATTATAGGGAATTGGAATGCAAAAAGAGGAAGTCAAGAAACACCTGGAGTAACAGGAAAATATGGCCTTGGGATATGGAATGAAACAGGGCAAAGACTAATAGACTTGCATTTTGCCAAGAAAATGCACTGGTCACAGCAAACACCCTCTTCCAACAACACAAGAGAAGACTCTACACATGGGCATCACCAGATGGTCAATACCAAAATCAGATTGGTTATATTCTTTGCAGCCAAAGATGCAGAAGCTCTATACAGTCAACAAAAACAAGACCAGGCGCTGACTGTGCCTCAGATCATGAACTGCTTATTGCCAAATTCAGACTCAAATTGAAGAAAGTAGGGAAAACCGCTAGACCATTCAGGTATGACCTAAATAAAATCCCTTATGATTATACAGTGGAAGTGAAAAATAGATTTAAGGGCCTAGATTTGATAGATAGAGTGCCTGATGATCTATGGGCTGAGGTTCGTGACACTGTACAGGAGACAAGGATCAAGACCATCCCCATGGAAAAGAAATGCAAAAAGGCAAATGGCTGTCTGAGGAGGACTTACAAATAGCTGTGAAAAGAAGAGAAGCGAAAAGCAAAGCAGAAAAGGAAAGATATAAGCATCTGAATGCAGAGTTCCAAAGAATAGCAAGAAGAGATAAGAAAGGCTTCCTCAGTGATCAGTGCAAAGAAACAGAGGAAAACAACAGAATGGGAAAGACTAGAGATCTCGTCAAGAAAATAAGAGATACCAAGGAAACATTTCATGCAAAGATGGGCTCGATAAAGGACAGAAATGGTATGGAGCTAACAGAAGCAGAAGATATTAAGAAGAGGTGGCAACAATACACAGAAGAACTGTACAAAAAAGAGCTTCAAGACCCAGATAATCATGATGGTGTGATCACTCACCTAGAGCCAGACATCCTGGAATGTGAAGTCAAGTGGGCCTTAGAAAGCATCACTACAAATAAAGCTAGTGGAGGTAATGGAATTCCAGTTGAGCTATTTCAAATCCTGAAAGATGATGCTGTGAAAGTGCTGCACTCAATATACCAGCAAATTTGGAAAACTCAGCAGTGGCCATAGGACTGGAAAAGGTCAGTTTTCATTTCAATCTCAAAGAAAGGAAATGCCAAAGAATGCTCAAACTGCCACACAATTGCACTCATGTAACACACTAGTAAAATAATTCTTAAAATTCTCCTAGCCAGGTTTCAGCAATAAGTGAACTGTGAAGTTCCAGATGTTCAAGCTAGTTTTAGAAAAGGCAGAGGAACCAGAGATCAAATTGCCAACAACTGCTGGATCACTGAAAGAGCAAGAGAGTTCCAGAAATTCACCTTTTTCTGCTTTCTTGACTATGCCAAAGCCGTTGACTGTGTGGAACACAAAAAACTGTGGAAAATTCTTCAAGAGATGGGAATACCAGACCACCTGACCTGCCTCTTGAGAAATCTGTATGCAGGTCAGGAAGCAACAGTTAGAACTGGACATGGAGTAACAGACTGGTTGCAAATTGGAAAAGGAGTATGTCAAGGCTGTATATCGTCACCCTGCTTATTTAACTTCTTTTTTTTATTTTAATTTTTTTAATTTTAATATCTTTAATTCTTACATGCGTTCCCAAACATGAACCCCCCTCCCACCTCCCTCCCCACAACATCTCTCTGGGTCCTCCCCATGCACCAGCCCCAAGCATGCTGCACCCTGCGTCAGATATAGACTGGCGATTCAATTCTTACATGATAGTATACATGTTAGAATGTCATTCTCCCAAATCATCCCACCCTCTCCCTCTCCCTCTGAGTCCAAAGGTCCGTTATACACATCTGTGTCTCTTTCCCTGTCTTGCATACAGGGTCGTCATTGTCATCTTCCTAAATTCCATATATATGTGTTAGTATACTGTATTGGTATTTTTCTTTCTGGCTTACTTCACTCTGTATAATTGGCTCCAGTTTCATCCATCTCATCAGAACTGATTCAAATGAAGTCTTTTTAACGGCTGAGTAATACTCCATTGTGTATATGTACCACAGCTTTCTTATCCATTCATCTGCTGATGGACATCTAGGTTGTTTCCATGTCCTGGCTATTATAAACAGTGCTGCAATGAACATTGGGGTACATGTGTCTCTTCCAATTCTATGCAGAGTACATCATGAGAAACGCTGGACTGGAAGAAGCACAAGCTGGAATCAAGATTGCTGGGAGAAATATCAATAACCTCAGATATGTAGATGACACCACCCTTATGGCAGAAAGTGAAGAGGAACTAAAAAGGCTCTTGATCAAAGTGAAAGTGGAGAGTGAAAAAGTTGGCTTAAAGCTCAACATTCAGAAAACAAAGATCATAGCATCTGGTCCCATCACTTTATGGGAAATAGATGGGGAAACAGTGGAAACAGTGTCAGCCTTTATTTTTTGGGGACTCCAAAATCACTGCAGATGGTGACTGCAGCCATGAAATTAAAAGACGCTTACTCCTTGGAAGAAAAGTTATGACCAACCTAGACAGTATATTCAAAAGCAGAGACATTGCTTTGCCAACAAAAATACATCTAGTCAAGGCTATGGTTTTTCCAGTGGTCATGTATGGATGTGAAATTTGAACTGTGAAGGAAGCTGAGTGCTGAAGAATTGATGCTTTTGAACTGTGGTGTTGGAGAAGACCCTTGAGAGTCCCTTGGACTACAAGGAGATCCAACCAATCCATTTTGAAGGAGATCAGCCCTGGGATTTATTTGGAAGGAATGATGCTAAAGCTGAAACTCCAGTACTTTGCCCATCTCATGGGAAGAGTTGACTCATTGGAAAAACTCTGATGCTGGGAGGGATTGGGGGCAGGAGGAGAAGGGGACAACAGAGGATGAGATGGCTGGATGGCATCACTGACTCGATGGAAGTGAGTCTGAATGAACCCCGGGTATTGGTGATGGACAGGGAGGCCTGGCGTGCTGCGATTCATGGGGTCGCAAAGAGTCGGACACGACTGAGTGACTGAACTGAACTGACTTTAAGGCTTACTATGCTGCCAAGTCACTTCAGTCATGTCTGACTCTGTGCGACCCCATAGACAGCAGCCCACCAGGCTCCCCCTCCCTGGGATTCCTCAGGCAAGAACACTGGAGTGCCATTTCCTTCTCCAATGCATGAAAGCAAAATGTGAAAGTGAAGTTGCTCAGTCGTGTCTGACTGTTTGCGACCCCATGGAATGTAGCCTACCAGGCTCCTCTATCCATGGGATTTTCCAGGAAGAGTACTAGAGCAGGGTGCCATCACCTTTTCCAAAGGCTTACTATAAATCTATAGTAATTAAGACAATGTAGTAAAAACAAACAAACAAACAAAAAACAAACTGAGCAAGAGTAACAAGAGATCAAGACCAGAATGGAGAGCCCACAAGTAGACTCACCCAAGGTCAATTTATATTGCTTAAGCAGTTGAGGCAAGACAATGGAGTAAAGCTGCTGGAACTCGAACATTCAGAAAAAATGTATCTAGATACAGGACTTACCTTTGTTACAGAATTAATTCAAAATAACATAAATTTATACATAAAATGCAAACCTATAAAACTCTTAAAAGATAATGTAGAGTCTTAGGTGAATTTAGGTTTGCAATGACATCTTGGGTATAAGACCAAAAATGCAATCCATGAAAGAAACAATTTAAAACAAAAAACTTTTTAAAACAAAAATCTTGTGTTCTGTAAAAGACACTATTAATATATGAAAAGATGAGCTACAGATTTAGGGAGAAAAATCTTTGTAAAACACCTGTGATAAAGGACTGTAATTCAAAATATACAAAGAACTCAACAATATAAAAATTTTAAACATGGACAAAAAGATCTGAATAGACACATCATCAAAAAAAATAAATAAGGAGATGGAATATAAGTATGTGGAAAGATGCTCACCACCATTTCTCATTTGGAAAATGCAAATAAAAACAGTTAATTACTCTTACTTACCTATTAGAATGGATGGAATTCCAGGGCAGTGACAACACCAAATGCTGGTAAGAATGTGGAGCAACAGGAACTCTCATTCATTGATAGTGGGAATGCAGAATGGTGCAGGCACTTTGAAAGACATCCTGACAGTTTCTTATAAAAACTAGTCATACTCTTATTGTATGAGTCAGTAATCGTGCTCCCTGATATTTACCCAAATGAGTTGAACATTTATGTCCACACAAAAAGTGTGTGTTTAAAGCCTCCTTCTTCATAATTGTTCAAACTTGGAAGCAATTGAAATGTCTTTCAGTAGGTGAGTGGATAAATACACTGTGCAACATCCAGAAAATGCAATATTATTCAGTGCCAAAGAGAAATGAGCTATTCAGCCATGACAAGACATGGAGGAAAACTAAATGTAAGTCACTAAGTGTAAGAAACCAACTTGGAAAGGCTGAGAACTTAAGCCTGAGGTACAGCTTCTCAAATAGCCCTGAAGGATTGTTAGAAAGAGGTAAGGGAGGAGCCAGGATGTGTATTAGTTTTTTGGACAAATGCTAGATAAACATGTGTTCAAACACAAAAGCTTGCTGCTAATCACAAAAACAGAATCTCAAGTTAGTGAATTTAGTGCTTTTCTTTGTATGGGAAGAAGCAAGAATCTACGTTTATTCAAACCTTTCCTTTGATAAACAAATTAACCCTCCTGGGCCAGCATCCTCTTCTCTCCCTCCTGAGGATGCACCATTGCGGGGGGTCTCTGCAGAGGCTCCAGGCTTCAAGGATGCAGGATCCTTTGTTTACTGAAATGCCAGGTGACATTCTTTGTCCACAATACCAGCTCTATGATATTCTAGAAAAGGCAAATCTATGGAGACAGAATACAGTTCTGTGTGGATCTACATGCAACATGCTTACACACACACACACGCGCACACACACACACACACACAAGCATATGGTATATACTGAATTTACGATTTGACATTGATCAAGTCAAGGAATAGAGTATGGTATTTCACTATGAAAGTGATTCTCTTTACTGAAGGAATGGCTCTCAAACTTTCCCGTGCCAAATTTTCTCCTGGGGGAGATTATTAAGAGGCTGATGGCCAGAGATTCTGGCCCAGTTTTTCTCCAGTGGATCTCCACACAGGATTCCAAAGAAAAGTAAAGCAAAATATTGCTGCTTTTCTCATCCTACACTTTGAAAAACAGGGAGAGTATTTTGAAAATTAGTTTCAGCCTCTGGAGTGGTTGCCACTGGGGAACTATGTATTCATTCCATTCTCAATTCAATTTAATTGATTTAAGTTTGACTCCACAAATATGTATTCATGACATGCTAAGGTAAGCATTACATTAGCATAGAAAGCAATAAGGGCAAAAACTTCAATATATTATATATTGTTAGAGCTTCTTCCAGAAAATAAGAAGGTGCTACAGTTTAATGAGTACACCTTGAAAAAAGGAATTGATCATTTTAGACTTCTAACAATTGACCAAAGAGATCCTCCTCTTTAAAACACAATTTGCTTTTCTGTTAGGTTTTTTCGATTCCTGAAAGTTTTGAAATAGCTATCTTTTAGCTAGCATTTTATAAAAATTTTTCCCAGAATGTTAATATATGACTTATAAATTAGCTTAAAAGACTGAACATTTGTGTAAAGCATATTATAAAAAATAATTATAAAAACTGGGTTATGAAATGAGATATATTTGGTTCTCATTTTGAATCTGTAAATTGCTTGTCTGTAATTGCTTAGTTACATACATACAGCCAAATTTTATAAGAAATTTTGCATTGTGGTAAAAACTTTTCTGCATCGCTTGGATTACTGAAATGCTTCATCACTTTGTCGGGTTGCACTAATCTGAGGCCTCTCCCTCACATCTCCTAGGTTCCTCTACTGTGTGTGTTAGTCACTCAGTTGTGTGTGACATTTTGCAACCTCATGGACTGTAGCCCATCAAGGTTCTCTGTCCATGGAATTTCCCAAGCAAGAATGCTGGAGTGGGTTGTAATTTCCTCATCCAGAGGTCTTCCTGACCCAGGGATTGAACCCATGTCTCCTGAGTCTCCTGCAATCTGAACTGCAGGCAGATTTTTTTACCATTGAGCTGCCAGGGAAGTCCAGACATTCCATTCCCCCATGTAAAATAGAAATGGTATGAATTCTGAAAGTGATGGGAATCATTAGAAAGAAATACAACCAATATTTCTTAAATAATAATAACTACAAGTGCTAGGCACTTTGTATTATAATATATTTTAATTTTCATTTTAACACATGAAGTTGTTATCACTGAATCCGCATAAACTATTTTTAAAAAATATCCAACTGTGTAAATGTGTAAGATATTAGTGGGCCTTTATCCAATGACTCATGAATCGAGCAGATGGAGAGGAACTCTGAAAAGCTATACAAGGTAAGAGATTTTATAGACAAGAGGGAACAGGAACAAGAAGTTATTCTAGGCAAAAAAAGCAAGTGAGCTGATTACGGCAAGGTTACCTTCCTTTAGGACTAGGAGGGCTCTCCCTGGCAGATCACCTCAGTAGTGCTGAGCAGGTGATTCTTGACTGGCTGCCTTGAAATTTCATTTCTGAAACAGCCAAAGTCTTATTAAGTTAAATCTTGGTTTGGTGACATGAGACTTAGCATGACTGACTCCATTTTGGGACTGTTGTCTTCTTTTAAACATTAATATTAAGAAAGCTTAAAGAAACTGTCCAAGCCGTCTTCAACATTTTACTGAAGGCACTGACATGAATGGAACACAGTGAAAGAAAACAAACTAACTTCTTTTTTAAATGCAACTGAGAGAGATTTTGATCTGATATTAGCATATTTGAAAACCTATCAAAACCAAACCTGTGAATCATATAATTCTAAAAGTTGTACTTAAAAGAAAACATAGGTTTTTCTCTGAACAACAAGAACTGGGTAAAATTTCTCATTAGTTCAGAGATTTATTGAGGGAAACCTTTCTAAATTCAGGGCAGAGCTGTTTTGGGATAACGGATAAAAATATATGAGGAGAATATCTCCCCACAGGTTAACAGTTGAGATTAAAAAAAAAAAAAAAAAGAAAAGGATATTTCAACTGGACATGGCAAGTTGATATAATCTAGGAATACATAAAACAGGAAAAAACACTGATGGTCCATTAAATTCCATATTTCTACAACTTTCTTCTTCCTGAGTTTTCTAAGGGGAGTCAGAATTTTGAAAGAATTGATTTTTCTTCAGAATCTTTCTAAAGAATTGCTGATATTGTGTTCAAATTACCATCTTAGGTTTCCAATTTCCTTATATATGTAACTTGTGAAACCCTTCTTTCACTGCCTGTTTATATCTTCCTGACAGTTGATAGATTTAATGAAAAGTTCAACCTAGTAAGAATGTTAATGTGATGAGTGGAAGCAGTGATTTCATTTTATGTCACAGACTTTATCTTGTCTCCCATTTAATGAGATATAAATTAACTTGTTCATGAAGTAAAGTCAAATTTATGCATGACATCCTACTTAATAATGTAAGAAGTTGAAGACTAAATAAAATATGTACTTGAAGACATGTTTACAATCTAATGCCAGAAAGCATTAGAATATCTATAAAGAAAGCTGCTTATGTTTTGAAGCTCATCTATCTTAAATACTTTGAAACAAACAGAAGGTTAATGGAATATTAATAATAATTTGCAAAAAATGTAGAAAAATTCTGGAATCATTATTCAAATAAAATCAGTTTAAATAGACCCTTAAACTTTCAGAGTTGTCTTCACATACTCCCTTTGAGTCATTTAAAATAAACATATCAGAGATTTCACATATAAAATATCATCAAGTATATTCTCTAATATATACAGAATCAATTTAATATTTAATTGAATCACATAAGAACTTAAAAGTTTAATTCATCTGACTAATTCCTGCTTCATATTGTGACTATTAACAAGTTAAAAAAATTATTAATAAATTATTAATAAATTATTATAAATTTCAACTTATTCAGTGGAAAATGAGGATAAAAGTAAGTACCACTCGTCATAGCTGTGAAAATTCAATAATATGATTATAATGTGCCTAAAACAGTGTCTTAGTTTCATCACTCAATAAGTTATTTCTGTTTATTTTTCTTTTACCTGCATTTCTTTTTTAGTAAGAACTAACATTTCCAACAATAAATCCAGAATTCCCATCCTAACAATAAATCTTTGTTCTGTTGTTATATCTTCAGAGAGGCTTGCTCTGGTTCAGTTCAGTCACTCGTGTCCAACTCTTTGTGAACCCAAGGACTGCAGCATGCCAGGCCTCCCTGTCCATCACTAACTCCTGGAGCTCACTCATACTCATGTCCATTGAGTCAGTGATGCCATCCAACCATGTCATCCTCTGTTGTCCCCTCTGGTTACATAGTATACATTTTGGTTCTCTCCAACCTGCAGTAATCATCACCTTACCTAGCTCAGTTGTTTTTCTGTGCTGCTGTTTTAGTCACTAAGCTGTATCTGACTCTTTGTGACCCCATGAACTGCAGCATGCCAGGCTTCTCTGTCCATCACTATCTACCTGAGTGCTCAAACTTGTGTCCATTGATTCAGTGATACCATCCAACCATCTCATCCTGTTGCCCCCTTCTCCTTTTGCCCTCAATTTCTCCCAGCATCGGGTCTTTTCCAATGAGTCAGTTCTTTGCATCAAGTAGCCAAAATATTAGAGTTTCAGCTTCAGCATCAGTCCTTTCAATGAATATTCAGAATTTATTTCTTTAGTATTGACTGGTTTGATCTTTTTGCTTCCTTTTTTTTTTATAGAAAGTTTTCCTATAGCAATATATTATTTCCTTATTTGTAATACTTAGGGTCTGCTTTCCCAAATAGAATGCAAGCTCCATTACAACAGAAATTTTTCTGTTTATTCATTATTTTTCTCCCAATTTTGAACAGTGACTGGCACATATTAAGCATTCAATAAATACTTCATTAATTAAAAATAAAACAACCAGTATTTTAAACTATTGAACAACTTATTGCTTATCAAAGGAGAATTCCAACAAGAATATACAAAATTTATAATCATATATGTACCTATCATAATATATTAAACAAAACTGCAGAAAGAAGAAACTAACATTTTAAGAGATTTTAAATATCAGATACTAGGCCATAAAGCAAATATCAATCAAAAATTAAGAGAATTGAAATTATAAAATGAGCTTTATTCAAAACAATACAATGTAACTAGAATTGCATAAGAAAACCCAAAGTTATGCAAAATTAAAAAAATTATAGAAGTAAGTATAAGGTAAATTAAAAAATACCTTGTTGCTGCTGCTGCTGCTGCTACAATCGCTTCAGCCATGTCCGACTCTGTGCGACCCCATAGATGGCAGCCCATCAGGCTCCACCATCCCTGGAATTCTCCAGGCAAGAACACTAGAGTGGGTTGTCATTTGCTTCTCCAATGCATGAAAGTAAAAAGTGAAAGTCAAGTCACTCAGTCGTATCCGACTCTTAGTGACCCCATGAACTGCAGCCCACCAGGTTCCTCCGTCCATGGGATTTTCCAGGCAAGAGTACTGGTGTGGGTTGCCATTGCCTTCTCCGAAAAAAATGCCTCAAGATGAGTCAAAAAAGAAGAACATCATAGCAGACTTAGATGTAGTTAAAGCTGTGCTTAGAGGGAAATTTATTGCTGCAAATACTTCTTTCAGAAAAGAAGTAATCAATAACAAAATATTTTATTTCAGGTAACTTGAATAAAGGACAACAAACTAAACCCAAAACAACATAAGGAATAAATGATAGAGATTAGAACAAAATTAATTAAGCTAGAAAATAGAAAACATTAATAAAAATTAAAGAAACCAAAAGCTGTTTCCTTGAAAAGATTAATAAAATTGACAAGCCTTTACAAAAGCTTATTAAGGAAGATAGGATTCTAATAACTAAAATCACCAAAAAAAAAGAGAAACGATATCGTTAATGACCTTGAAGACAGGCAAAGGATTATAAGAGAAAATTGTAAGCGGCAGAGGAAAAGTTTCCTGGAAAAACACAAACTAACAAAATTGATTCAAGTAGAAATAAAAATCTGAGTAGACATAAGGCTGAGCACTGAAGAATTGATGCTTTTGAACTGTGGTGTTGGAGAAGACTCTTGAGAGTCCCTTGGACTACAAGGAGATCCAACCAGTCCACCCTAAAGGAAATCAGTCCTGAATAGCCATTGGAGGGACTGATGCTGAAGCTGAAGTTCCAATATTTGGCCACCTGATGCAAAGAACTGACTCATTAAAAAAGACCTTAATGCTGGGAAAGATTGAAGGCAGGAGGAGAAAGGGACAACAGAGGATGAAATGGTTGTATATGGCATCACTGACTCAATAGACATGAGTTTGAGCAAACTTCAGGAGTTGGTGATGGACAGGGAAGCCTGGCATGCTGCAGTCCGTGAGGCTGCAAAGAGTCGGACATGACTGAGCGACTGAGCTGACTGACTGACTGAGGCATAATGTTTAACGTGACTTAAGTAGTCATTTAATGACTTCCCACATAGAAACGTCAAGCCAGAAAATGTCATCGGTGAATTCTACCACACATGTAAGCTAGAATAACAATCTTTCATGAAGTATCTCAAGAAACATAGGAAGAATTATTTCCCATCTCATTTTATGAGACCAGTATTATCTTGATACCAAAATGAGAGAAAAACATCACAAGAAAAGAAACCTCCAGATGAATATTCTTTATGAATGTAGAGACAACTATCCTCAACAAAATGCACGGCAACTGAAGAAATACATAGAAGGAACTGCTGCTAAGTCATGCATGCTAACTGCATGCTAAGTCATGTCTGGCTCTTTGGACCGCATGCGCTATAGCCCACCAGACTCCTCCATGCATGGGGTTATCCAGGCAAGAATACAGGAGTAGGTTGCCATTTCCTTTTCTAGGAGATCTTTCTGACCCAGAGATTGAACCTGCACCTCCTACATTGCAGGCAGAATCTTTACTGTCTGAGCGGAAGCCTTTGGAAAGATAAAGCTGCTCCAAATTAAATTGTGATAATAACTGCACAACTCTGTATACACTGAGTCAAGAAATTGTAATCTTTAAATGGGTGAATTTTAGTTATTTTAAATATAAACATTTAGATTAAAAATTTTTAAATTTAATTATTTTAATTATATCTAAATAAAACTCTCAAAAAACAAGTGCCCATTTACTAATTATGAACTTTAAATATTAAATGAAGTGTTGTTTATATTCACTTTGTTTTAAAGACTGTAAGTTTGAAAATTATCCTCATCAAAAGTAATCCAGTTTAAACCAACATATTGATAAAAAAATTAGAAAACTCTTGTTTTTACTGTAATCCCTATATTTGTCTCATTTTAGAAGATTGAGTTTAAGCTCACATTTAACTCCTTAGATGGCTTTCATCAGACCCTCAAAGTGAATCCAAATGCCCAGTAGCAATTGCTTCTGCTCCTGCCACACCGTCACACAGAGCAATTTCTGCTGTGCTGTTAAAAGTCTTTTTAAGTTGTATATGTATTCTTTCAGTCTGTTATGATTTTCGCTTATTTCTACCCTTATTCTTCTTCGTCTTTTTAGGTTAGATCAAAATTCCTTTCATGGCCATTCGAAGCAATTTAAATCCACTTCCATTGTATTTCAACTCATTTGTGAAAAATATAGGTAGACAAGTAGTCCTTTGGACCAGTATGCTTACCTGCATCACCTCAGCATCTCTAATAGCTCTGTACAGTGTCTGATACATAGGTGATCACCACACATCTTTCAACAAGTCAAAGTATATAAAAGTAGGTTTGTTGATCAGAATTCAGCAGAAATAACAATGATATTAAGAGTTAATATTAGCTTTGTTAGGTAGTTACAATAGGAAGAAGGAGTCCAGAATGATGGTCGCTAAAAGACAAAGAAGGGAAAAGCCCGTGAAAATAGAACAAAGGAAAGCCAGAGGACTGGAGTGAGAACCTCAGGTAAAACAAGGAGCCTTTCTGGTTTAGCCCAATTTACATAGGGCAGGCTAATGGCGAGGAGAAAAAACAAATAAAAAGAGGAGCCAAAATTGAGCTGGGGGGCCTTTCTTCTCTTTGGGTCTTTTGGGTCAGCCTGCCCTTGTGCCTCAAAGATGTAGTTTCCTTTGCTTGCCAAATAAAACTAAGCTGTGACACTCATCCATCCACTGGAAAAGGCAGTGGCACCCCACTCCAGTACTCTTGCCTGGAAAATCCCATGGACAGAGGAGCCTGGTAGGCTGCAGCCCATGGGGTCACTGAGAGTTGGACATGACTAAGCGACTTCACTTTCACTTTTCACTTTCATGCACTGGAGAAGGAAATGGCAACCAACTCCAGTGTTCTTGCCTGGAGAATCCCAGGGATGGGGGAGCCTGGTGGGCTGCCGTCTATGGGTCACGCAGAGTCAGACATGACTGAAGTGACTTAGCAGCAGCAGCAGCAGCATCCATCCATTGCTTCAAATTTTTGCTGTGGTGAGACAGAACCAAGGAATTTACAAACTCTCCCCTGACAGTATTAATATAAAATATTTTTTAAAACTTTCTTCCATAAATAACACAGACAGTTCTGAAGAAAATCAAGAGCCATGGCTACCCTTTTTCTTTATATTCCTAAAACAAGCAAAAGAGAGAGACTAAAAATTTCACTTTGGGTGACAAAATAATTAGAAGATTTGATTTCATTTTATTTGTTTTATGCTTTAAGGCATTTAAGCCTAATTTAAATTAAAAAAAAAAAAAACAACCTTTAAGGTAAACGTGTCTGTTACTTTACCTCTGTTTTTCAAGACGGGTTTTATTTATAAGGCTGACATCACCTCTTTCTCTGAAGCCTCTGTCACTTTTAGCTCACTAAGTTATTTCTATGAAGGATTAGTGATGAAAGGAATTTGTCACTGAAGGCAATTTTAGACTTAATGCCTCATTCACAAAAGGGGATGAAAAGTAAACTCTCCCATTTTTCAGCCAGTCAAGTTTTTTAATTTGTCACAAATTAAAAGCTGAACTTGTCTGGAAAGAGTGATTTATTTGTTTTTAGGGACAAAAAAGAAAAATTGTATACAATTCCTCAAACAACATCCACTTCAAAAAGTAACTGAAGAAAAAAATACTGCTTTGAGGGAATAAAGCATTAAATATTGTAGAAACTCTCTTACCCACACACCCACACACACAGAGAAAGAGACAAACACACACATACATCTTCTTTGGCTACCAAATATTTTAGATGCAAGTCTCTTTAAGTTTTGTCATGTGGAATTCTAATTCTTGAAGTAAATCTCCCAACTAGAAGGTCAGATAAAGGTCATTTAGAACATTACTAACATTTCAGTCCCCTGTACTGTAGAGTTCTATATACTGAAATGCCTGAACCTTGTTACTCCTCAAACAGTTGCTAAAAGCCTATTCTGTTTATCTGTTGCCATCTAAAAGCCATCTCTACAAAATTCCTCCTAGGAGAGTACCTTAGTGTGTTACCAAAGGGACTTCTGGAGTTGGACAGATTCAAGTTCAATTGAAACTGTGTGGAGTTACAAATTGATTTCATCATAACCTGCTTAACTCACTGAATTATTACAGTAATAAAATGAGATGAAATATGTGAACAAAACTGACAGTAATTTCTATTCTGATTAAAAACTTGGCAATTAATGACATTTCCAAAAGTGGGGGTGCTCTTGGAAGTGCAAACCAAAGTGACTTTTCAGAAGGAAATTAGATAAGATCACTAAATACTTAGATTCAGAATCTTCAAAGTCCAACAGTGTCATTTCCAAGCATCAGCGTCCTAAGTATGTTCATATATACACCAAGAAGTTTTGTGAGGTTATAGTGAAACATTGCTTATGAGCTAGTGCTTCATTTCACAGAAGCAGATGTGCAAGGGTATATTGCGCAGTACAGAGCCTGGAGAATCCCACAGACGGAGGCGCCTGGTGGGCTGCAGTCCATGGGGTTGCTGAGAATGGGACACGACTGAGCGACTTCACTTTCACTTTTCACTTTCATGCATTGGAGAAGGAAATGGCAACCCACTCCAGTGTTCTTGCCTGGAGAATCCCAGGGACGAGGGGAGCCTGGTGGGCTGCCGTCTATGGGGTCGCACAGAGTCAGACACGACTGAAGCGACTTAGCAGCAGCAGCAGCAGCACAGGGAATATAGTCAATATTTTACAACAACTGTCAATGGAGTGTAACTTCTAAAACATGTGAATCGCTATTTTGAACCCCTGACATTAACTCAAGAAAAATTTTTTTAAAAAGAAATATGACATCGCTTTGCTCTTTCTAAGAAACTTAATATTTGACACTGAGTTCTCCACTCTGCCCAACTGATGGAAAATGGTAAAGTTAGCTCTTCAGCCAGCCTGGGGATAGGCAGTTTGAAGGCAGAATTCATTCTGACTTATTCTTTATTTTAAAGTTTGTAAACTGAGAATTGCATCCTCTTTAGGCATCACATTTTTTCCAGATGTTGAATTGATATTTAGTTCTTGACTCTGTGACCTAGAGCATCATCCATCATATAGTCATGTCTGCATTAGATATTTTAACCCGTTGTAACTTGATGTAATCTGAAAACTCATTATTGTGAGAACCAACCTGAATTGATCCAAGACTCAGCTACAAATTTACAAGAAATACAGGTGACATCTGAACTTATTAATGACACAGGGGCATGACATAAAATTCAAATGGCAGGAAGTTCTACAAGAAAACCGATTGAGATCTTAAATAAATAAATTACAAAAGCAAATAAAGAAAAAAGAAGATGCTTACAGATTTAAATAACAAGGCACAGCAACTAAATGAACAAAGACCTTACTTGGATTTTGATTCAAGAGATCAACCACTTTAAAAAGTGAAACAATAAATTTAAATACTAGTTGAATATTTAAAGATAATATAGAATTGTTATTTTTCAGTTGTGATAGTACTTAACTTATATTTAAAATAGATCTCTTATCTTTAGGAGAAGCATTCTTAAGTCATCATTGGATGACCTGATAAACTCTCTGGGATTTACTTTAAAATAATCTGTGTGTGAGTGAGTGTGTGTGTGTGTGTGTGTGTGTGTGTGTGTGTGTGTGTGTGTAGAAACTGAGCAACAGAAGAGGTAAGTTGAAACAAGATTAATCAAGTGTAAAGAATTTTACATCTTTGTGGTGTATTTCAGTATTCTCTACAATTTTATATGATGGAAATTTTCTACATTAAAAAGTTTGAAAATATGTCTGAAGCAGAATTTTTAAAATTATCTTTCAATGCTAAAGTGTAGCATGGGTTTTCCACTGGTGCCTTTCACTACTAGAAATGATCACCTCATGAATTTGAACCCAAACAGAAAAATACTTGCCTGCTGCCCTCAAGTCTGAGGGTCCTGTTGCCAAATTATAGATCGGTAAGTGCACAGGAGCTCTGCTGTAAGCCCTCATACACTGCACTGATTGAGAAACCAGATACCTTATTTTTAGAGTATTGAAAGTGTCCCTAGGATGTTTTTGCCTTGCAGATGTTATGAGGAAGTTCTCTTATCTTTGATTTCCTCACATAACCAAGAGGACAGTTTGCCTTGTTGTTGTTCAGCCATTGCTCTGTGACTCATGGACTGCAGAGTGCCAGGCTTCCCTGTCCTTCACTATCACCCAGAGTTTGCTCAAACTCACGCCCATTGAGTCGGTGATGCCATCCAACCATATCATTATTTGTCACTGCCTTCTCCTTTTGCCCTCAACCTTTCCCAGCATCAGGGTCTTTTCCAATGAGTCAGCTCTTTGCATCAGGTGACCAAAGTATTGGAGTTTCAGCTTCAGCATCAGTCCTTCCAATGACTATTCAGGGTTGATATCCTTTTGGATTAACTGGCTTGATTTCCTTGCTGTCCAAGGGACTCTCAAGAGTCTTCTCCAGCACCATAGTTGAAAGCATCAGTTCTTCATTGCTCCACCTTCTTTATGGTCCAATTCTCACATCCTTACATGACTACTGGAAAAACCATAGCTTTGACTGTATGGACCTTGTTAGTAAAATGATGTCTCTGCTTTTTAATACACTGTTAGGTTTGTCATAGGCTTTTTTTGCAAGGAGCAAGCATCTTTTAATTTTGTAGCTGCAGTCATCCACAGTGATTTTGGAGACCAGGAAATTAAAATCTGTCACCGTTTCCACTTTTTCCCCAACTATTTGCCATGAGGTGATGGAACCAGATGGAACTAAGGTAATGACCTTAGTTTTTTTGAATGTTGAGTTTTAAGCCAACTTTTTCACTCTCTCTGTCACCCTCATCAAAAGGCTCTTTGGTTCCTCTTTGCTTTCTGCCATCAGAGTGGTATTATGTGCATATGTGAGGTTGTTGATATCCTCCTGGTAAACTTAATTCCAGCGTGTGATTCATCTAGCCCAGCATTTGGCATGATATTATATTCTGCACAGAAGTTAAAATAAACAGGGTGACAATATACAGCTTTGACCTTTCTCAATTTTGAACCAGTCCATTGTTCCATGTCTGGTTCTAACTGTTGCTTCTTGACCTGCATGCAAGTTTCCCAGGAGAGAGGTAAGGTGGCCTGGTATTCCCATCTCTTTAAGAATTTTCCACAGTTATTGAGATCCACACAGTCAAAGGTTATAGCGTAGTCAATGAAGCAGAAGTAGATGTTTTCTGGCATTCCCTTGGTTTCATATGATCCTGTGGTTGTCGACAATTTGAATTCTGATTCCTCTGCCTTTTCTAAGCCCAGCTTGTACATCTGTAAGTTCTCAGTTCACATGTACTTGAAGCCTAGTTTGAAGGATTTGCCTTACGTGAACTCAAAACTTTCAAGCTATCAAGTACAAAGCCTTTTGGGGAGGTAAAGTCTCTGATAACTTTTAAATGAAATAAAGTGAACTTTCCTGAACCAAAGCTAAATAATTCACTGGTGCTGACATTTCTGAGTTATTTTTTTCTTCTTTTAGTTATGTGCACCCATGTAGAATGAAGTAAAAGTGAAAAATGACTGTACTCATATATTCCAGGACAGATCCATTGAGGTTTTTCTATGTATTTCTTCCATCTATAGACATTTTAGTAAGTGGAACAGATCCTCCCCTTGTGAAACTCCATGTGATCCCACCAAAGTCACTTTGATTTTTCACCTGGTTTCATATAAAAATTTCAAATTGAAAAATACGATGGAAGAAATCATGTCCTTTGATAGAAACTGTGATGATACACAGGTAGGAGAATGCATTGTCATTCTTACAAATTGTTTTAGTAGAACTTCATATGTTAGTTATCTCAGTTTTTCTTTTTAATTTCAGTGTATCTTGAGAAAAGTGTTAGATATTAATATCATTTGTCCATGTTCGTCACTCAGTCATGTCCGACTGTTTGAATCACCATGGACTGTCCATGGGATTTTCCAGGCAAGAATATTGAATCAGGTAGCCATTCCCTTCTCCAGGAGATCTTCACGACCCAGGGATTTAACTCGCATCTCCTACATTGCCAGTGGATTCTTTACAGTCTGAGCCACAAGGGAAGCCTATTAACATCCTAGAGAAGGGAAACGGGTTCAAAGAATTTAATGAGTCATGAAAGGTCACTAAGATAACAAGAGGAGAGATCATAAAATGGTCTGTTCCTGCTAAACCTGATGGTCTTCCTATTGCAATAATCATATTAAATGGAATCGATAAGCAGACTTCCCCAAAGAAGTGTATTTATCATGTTTCATTCATACGATTTCAGTATAATTCATTATGATATTTGGCCCTGAGTTACCTTCTCCAACCCTGATTTCCTTGCAAGTCACAAGAAAATAAACTACTTAAAAATCACTGACAAAGTAGCATCAGGAAAATGAATGAAAATGTTAAAAAACAGGCAGAAACTATCAGAACCAATTTTGTTAGGAGTCTAGAAAACTGTCAGAAGTTAATAACAAGCAAGCAAATGCTGAATTTAGGAAAAGGCAACACAAAATGGTAGGAAAGCTGTGTGGCATTTTTTACCTTGGTCACGACCAACCTTCCTGGGTGTGGCAGCATGCTTGAAGATGTCAGCCCACATTACCAAACAGTGCCCTAGTTCCAGAGCAGAATTTATTAATGAATTATAGCTCAAGTCTGCTCTACCTTGCTTGGAGGTTACCTGAGCATTGATACAAGGTGCTGTCTCTGTTTTACCTAACTCTGAACCCTCAGCCTGTTCCCATACCTTGCCCTATGCCTCCTTTCCATCTGGCTATTCTTTTATTTAAAAATCCTGGAAATCTGGTAAGCAAAATGGTTCTCTGAATTCTGTTAGTTGCTCTAGCAAATTAATCAAACCCAAGGGGGAGTCCTGGAAATCTCCCATTTATATGTGGTTGGTCAGAGGTATGGAGGAGAACTTGGACATGCAGCTTGTATCTGCAGCAGGGATGGGGAGTGAGCAGTCTTGGGAGACTGAGCCTTTGACCTGTGGGATCTGACACTGTCTCTTCCAGCTTCACTCTTCATCTCTGTTCCTTCTGATACTGCCATTCTGATGATGCATGCTTCAGGTGTTGTCCCACAAGTCCCCTGAGACTTTATATAATTTTACCTCCACTGTTCAGATTGGATAAATCCTCTTGAATTGTATTCAAATTTGCTGATTCTATCTTGTGATCTCCATGCTAATATTAAGCCCTTAAGATTTAAAGAATTTCTGTTATTGTAATTTTCACTTTAAAATTTCCATTTGGTTCTTTTTTATAATTGCTATTTCTTTGTAGATATTATTATATTCAAGAAAAACATATTTGGGAAATTTCCAACGGTTATTTTTTTTCAAATATTTGTACCCTTTCTCCAATGAGCACTCAAATTACAAATACATTGGCTTCTTGAATCATTTTACTATTCTATGATGCTTTGTTGATTTTTTTCAAATTTTTCTTAATACTCTGCATATTATTGGAGATAGTTTGTACTATTTCAGGTTCACTGATCTTGAAGTTTCCTATCTTTAATAATAGCTTTGTTGTCTGTACATTCTAACATCAAGTCATTTGTGAGTTAATTTCAATGTACTGCTTTCTCTTTTCATTATAGTTTACAGTTTTCTGTATTTTTATAGGCCTGATAATTATTTCTTTTTTGGCAGATTCTGTGACTATTACCTTATTGGATAGAAATTTTTTAAATTCTAGAAATATTATGAAACTATATTTTAGGACTCTGTCAATTACTTGAGATGGTTTAATTGTTTTCATGCTTGCTTTTAGAAACATTAGGAAAAACCAGAGCAGCATTTAGTTTAGGACTAATCCACCATTGGAATAGTAACCTGAATAGCCAACCTGAAGCTGCTGATGAAAACATCAAATAAGCCTCCTTGTGTTTCCATTGGTCATTTTTCTCAGTAATACATTCCATTGGGTTTTTTCCTGGCCTTGGGTAGTTTTTCACACATTCTCCCTATTGTGAATGCAGACGAAATCTAGCTGTGTGTGAGCTCTGCAGATTTCCTCCTTGGAACTTTAGGTGCTTCATCCCCAGACCTCAGGTAACCTCTCCATGTGCAAGCACTGATTAGTGCTCAGCTGGAGATTTGAAAAATCTCTTCAGGTTTCTGAAGACTCTATTTGCAACTTTATTCTTTCCAATTCTCTACTTTGGGAACTCCACTCACCCTAATCTTACCAGACCCTACCTCTGCTTTCTCAATCTGACGTCTCTTCTGCAATCTTGGTCTCCCCTAGCTTGGGGTGGATTGAATTGGGAAATCTCCAGATAGTAAACAAAGCCTGTCATTCTGTTTCTTTATCTATTATAAATCACTTGTTTTGCATGATGTTTAATACCTGTCTCTATCTGCATAATTCTTATAAATATCATCATTTCAGATGAGAGAGTGAAATCAGTCAATTATCATCATTGACAGAAGAACTTTATTCTCACAGTGTTTTCATAAATTGCATTCATTATTATTTTAATGTTCATATTATTCCATGTGTGCCCAAAGAAGCTTCTTCTCACTGGCACCAATATCATGTTATTAAATTTCTTGTTTTATAGCACTGTAAAATAGCCTAGATTATCTACTGTACTTCTGTTTTTCTTTCGGTTGTGCCATGCACCTTGTGGGAACTTAGTTCCTTGACCAGGGATCAAACTGGTGCCCCTGCTGTGGAAGTGTGGTCTTAACCAGTGGACCACCAGGGGAGTTCTGATTTTGTGTACTTCTTGCCTCAGACTAGCAGACTAGAGGGATATCAGATATTCCTCAAGGCCACAAGTTTTGACTCAGAACTTCACTGAGTGAAATCTCTTATTTTAATAACTGCTACCTTGAGAAATTTACTTAATTTATCTAAGTCTATATTTCTTTTTTAGTTAAGCCAAAATAATGCCACCTATCTTTTGTGGTGTTATTGTTAGAAATAAATGAACTACTAAATGTAATGAGTCCTGAGATAAATTCTGATATTTAATACATACTTAAAACCTCTTCTAATATTTTATCTCTCCCCTGTCTCAGAAATAAGAATATGTCCATTAATTATAGGAATCAGTGTAGATCTTTGCCACTAGAGTTTAACTATTCTATTTCATCAATAATTATTTATAAAAACATTAACTTTAACTTACTTAAAGAGAAGTTCTCAAGGACCTACATTTTATTCTTCCTTTTTTTGAATTCAGATAAGTAGGTACATGAAGGATGGTGTCTGCATTCACTAAACATAATGTACCATTCATCTTGGTGCCTGCTGGGTTATTAGTGCTGTGTCAATATATCAAACTCTCCCATCCATCTGCCCATCAGAATGTATTACACACTTCACAGCACTTGAGACAGAAAACCAATATCAAGTGACAGGGTATCAGGGCATCTTTAATGTCTGACATAATTCTTTCTCTGCCACTCAATTATGTTATCTTTTTTTTATCCCTTTCTTGGGGCTTAATAAATGCAAAATAATTAATTGTTCATATATAACCTATCAACTTTTTATTTCTTTGAGTCTCAAAATAATATTGAGCAAAATTTCTTCCCTGAAAACAATTTTCTCAGTAGAAAATTATCACTCTTTATATATGTACCTATGCAATTTGAATTTCTGTTCAAAGCTCCAAAGAATGCCTAGATGAAAGATAGAAGAAAGGAAGAAACAAAGACAAAAAGTACTTGAAAGTCAAAACCTTCACAGGTCTTAATTGACTAGATTCCAGTTTAATTCTTAGTGTGCTCAGTTATGTGAATCTCTCAGGATAATAGGAGGAATGCTGTACAGACAACAAAACAACAGGTTGGGTGGTATAGATGCTTTATAAAGTATAACAGTGTAGAAAAGGGTAAATTCCCTCTTTATGTCTCCTTCTATACTTATCCTTTCAGCCCTAACTAAATACTAAATTTGATAAAATTCTAAATAGGTTATAGTTACAGAATACTTGCAACATGGTGCCAAATTATGGTTGCCAGGTGTGTAGCAGTTATGGTTTTTGGGGGAAAATTGGGAAAATGACAGGGGCAGAATAGAACAAGGAAATGAGATGAGAGGGGATGAAAAGGCAGTAGTGAACAGTGACTGCATACTGAAGAAGCACCAGCATTGTTTCTATTACCCCATAAGGTATGTTTTGTTGTTATGCCCATTTTACAAATGAGAAGATGAGCAGAGGATCTCAAAACTGGACAAGATGGAATAGAACAGTTTCTGCCTATATTTCCTCACAAATAAAAGTACTGGAAACAATGCAAGAGGAGCCAAGAACTTGAAAGATGTTAACATCAACTGTGTTGGGACCCTATAATTGGAAAAACAAAATGATAGTGGAGCGTCTTATGTCCAACCCAAGAAAGTGAGCAAACCTGAGCATTTCCTGACCTAAATACACAAAAGTAGGTAATCCAGGGAGCTTCATTCCTATCTTGGGTCAAATGGAAGGTCCACTGATACAGGCCCATCTGGCTTCACGTCGGGAAGGAAGACGAATCACGAGCCCTGCCAGGAGGAAGCAAAGTGGAAAATTCCTTTTTCCTTGGGGCCCCAGGCCCCCAGCAGCAGAGCAGTACCAATATGGGGAAAGGGCCCACCTTCCCAGAAGAACTGGAAAACATGGCAACAGAAACTACTCAGAGTAAAATACAGAATGAAAAACAATCACATCAAACGAACAGAGCAATATCAAACACTGGGACAGTTTAAGAGGATAATTGAATTTGTAACTAAAGTTCCTAAAGGTAGGCTTCAGATATTAGAAGAAATAATGGATGAAAAATTTCCAGATTTGTTGATGTAAAAACTGTAATTTACAGGGAGAGGACGTATTTAAAAATGACACCAAGTCACATGATAATTGAAGTGCTAAAAACATTGATAAAGACTAAATTTTAAAGCTATTAGAGAAAATAGGTCACATTATCCTCAGAGGTGCAAGAATGACACAAAACAGTAGACTTCTTTTCACAAATCATTCAAGTCAAAGACAGTGGAGCAACAACTTTAAAGCACTAAAATGAAAATTTACTCATGCTAGAATTCTATACCCAGTCACATATCTTTAGAAAAGGAATGCAAATCAAAGATTTTTTCAGACTTACAAAAGCTTATATTTCATTACCAGCCACCTGTGCTAAAATAAATGCTACAAGAAATCCTAAAGAAATAACAACAACAACAACAAAATCACATAGAAAGCTGGATTTAAACAACAGAATAAATAACAGTAGGAATAGTAATTGTATAGACAGATATAAAAATATTTATGATTTTTAAAATTTCCTTAAAATATAACCAATTATTTCTGCAAAAGAATAAAACATGAATGTATTTTGAGGTTTATAACATATATGGAACTAACTCCAATGAAAAAATGTAGAGTTAGGGGAAGAAGAAAATGAAAGTAAAAGTCACTCAGCCGTGTCTGACACTTTGTGACCCCAGGGACTATACAGACCATGGAATTCTCTAAGTCAGAATACTGGAGTGGGTAGCCTTTCCCGTCTCCAGGGATCTTTCCAACCCAGGGACTGAACCCAGGTCTCCCATATTGCAGGGTAATTCTTTACCAGCTGAGCCACAAGGGAAAACCAAGAATACTAGAGTGGGTAGCCTATCCCTTCTCCAGGGAACTTCCTGACCCAGGAATCAAACCAGGGTCTCCTGAACTGCAGGTAGATTCTTTACCAACTGAGCTATCAGGGAAGCCCTTGGGAAGGAGAAGCAAGAATATATGAATACTGCAATCAAATATTCTTGGGAAAGAGAAGCAAGAATATTTAATTGCAGTATTCATATACTTCCCCGGTATATACTTCACCAGCTTCTCTGGTGACTTAGCTGGTAAAGAATTCCCTTGCAATGAGGGAGACTTGGGTTCAATCCCTGAGTTGGGAAGATACCCTGGAGAAGGAAATGGCTACTCACTCCAGTATTCTGGCCTGGAGAATTCCACTACTGACTGTATAGTCCATGGGATGGTAAAGAGTTGGACATGACTGAGTGACTTTCACTTGGAAAGGAGAAGCAAGGATATTTGATTTCAGTAATCATATACAGCACATGAGGTAGCATAATATTGCTTGAAAGTAGACTGTGGTAAGTTAGACATGCATAACATAAACCCTAAAGCAATAGCTGAAACAAAAGTAACAAAGTAACAGCCAGTGAGTCAAAAAAAGGGAGATGAAAATACAATCATAAAAGAAAGAAAGAAAAAGTAGAAAGGCATAGTGGGAACAGATGGGACAGAGAAAAGAATATTACAAGGAATAATGTGGATTGTTTATGAAAAAGGAGACTGACACCTAAATGTGTGCTCACTTAACTTCAGAGCTCAAAATACTTGAAATAAAATATGATAAAAAGGGTAATAAGACAGATAAATCTACAACTGTAGTTGCATATCTCAACAACACTTTATAAACAATTAATAAGAGAAAAGATAAAAATGTAAAACACTTGAACAAAACTGTTAATCATCCTGACCCAGTTGACATTCATCCAACAATGTTCTCAAAAACACAATATTAAGTATTCTGTTAAAGATCACATGGAACATTTTCCAAGATAGCATATATTCCAGGCCATAAAATCAAAATCTGTATTAGTCAGGGTTCTAATAAGGAACAGAACCAATAAGTGGTGTGTGTGCATGTGTGTGTGTGTTCGTGTGTATAGACAGAGTTTGGGACTGAGACTATAAAGAACTGGCTCAGTGGGTGTAAGTGCTACAAATCCAGGATCTGCAGAGAAGATCTTCAGGTTGTAAATCCTGGGAAAATGATGTTGCATTTCAAGTTCAAAAGTAGGCTGGAGACAGAATCCACAATTGTAGTGAAATGCTTATTATGTTCTAGGAAACTAAGTTAGAATTCAACAAAAGACAATCTGGACAATCCCCAATATTTGGAAACTAATAAAACCTTTCTAAATAAAACATCAGGAAAAAAAATCAAAAAGAAAATTAGACAAAATTTTGAGCTGAATTAAAATGAAAATACAATATATCGAAGTGTAGGACACTGCTAAACCAGTGATAAGAAACAAAATTATAGCATTGAATCCTCTGCTCAAGAATTATCAATTTTCCCAGTTACCAACAAAAGAAAGTAGAAAAAAATCAGCAAAATTAGGCATCAGATGAATAGCAAATGGGAAATAATAAAGGTCAGAGAAGAAATCAATCAAACAGTCAACAGATGAACAATAAAGGTAAGTAGCATGAAAAGCTGATTCTTTCTAAAATTAAATAAAATAGATGTAAAAAAAAAAAAGCCTACCCAGACATTAAAAAAAAAAAAAAAAACGAGAGGACTTAGCAATATAAGAATGAAAGAGTTGGTATTACTATAGATTTTCCAGATATTAAAAGTATTATAAATGAATATTTTAAAAAAAAAACATGTAAGAAACTCAGCAACTTAGTTGAACAAATGCCTTAAAAATACAAAGTTCTAAGGCTCATTCAATAAGAAATTGAACTCTTAGGAAAGATTTTATATAACTGATTTTGCAGTTAAAATTTTCCCATAAATTAAACTTCACAGAAACAGGGCTTCACTGGTAAATGTTTATACAAAATATTTCAAGAAGAAATAAAAAAATTTAAGCAAAACTTTTCTAAAACTTAATGAATACTTTCAAATGTATTCCACAAGGCCAGTATTACCCTAGTACAAAAATTGAAGAGGAAAAACAAATTATTATGTCTTATGAAATATAGATGCAAAAAATATTAACAAATGTATTAGAAAATCAAATCCAACTGAGTGGGATTATTCCTAGGAATGCTAGGTATATTTAACATGTTTCAGTTCAGTTCAGTCACTCAGTCATGTCCAACTCTTTGTGACTCCATGAATCTCAGCACACCAGGCCTCCCTGTCCATCACCAACTCCCGGAGTTCACTCAGACTCACGTCCATCGAGTCAGTGATGCCATCCAGCCATCTCATCCTTGGTCGTCCCCTTCTCCTCCTGCCCCCAATCCCTCCCAGCATCAGAGTCTTTTCCAATGAGTCAACTCTTCGCATGAGGTGGCCAAAGTCCTGGAGTTTCAGCTTTAGCATCATTCCTTCCAAAGAAATCCCAGGGCTGATCTCCTTCAGAATGGACTGGTTGGATCTCCTTGCAGTCCAAGGGACTCTCAAGAGTCTTCTCCAACACCACAGTTCAAAAGCATCAATTCTTCGGCACTCGGCCTTCTTCACAGTCCAACTCTCACATCCATACATGATTACTGGAAAAACTGTAGCCTTGACTAGACGGACCTTTATTGGCAAACTAATATCTCTGCTTTTGAATATGCTATCTAGGTTGGTCATAACTTTTCTTCCAAGAAGTAAGCATCTTTTAATTTCATGGCTGCAGTCACCATCTGCAGTGATTTTGGAGCCCAAGAAAATAAAGTCTGACACTGTTTCCACTGTTTCCCTATTTCTCATTAACATGTTTAAATCAAAGTGATTTCACCATGTGAGTAACCTAAAAAAAAAAAAAGTGAACATCTAAAGAGTTAGAGAAAGAATTTTAGAAAATCCATCATCTACTCCTTATTTTCAAAAACTTAATGAATGTAGAAATATAAGCACATTTCCTAAACCTGATGTATGAAATATATGCAGCTCTTGTGTGCACATGGCTGACCTGACCCTCAGTGCCAGCTCTGGTCTCTGGCTAACCAGAGGACAGCGGGGTGAGGTGGCATGGGTCTTTTCTCCAGGGCACAGGCATCCAGTGGTGGCTGGGATGGAGGGCCTCCTAGGTGGCGCAGTGGTTAAGGATCTGCCTGCCAATGCAGGAGACATAAGAGACATGGGTTTGATCCCTGGTCTGGGGAGATACTCTGGGGAAGGAAATGGCAACCCACTCCGGTATTCTTGTCTAGAAAATCCCATGCACAGAGGAGTCTGGAGAGCTGCAGTCCATGGGGTTCCAAAAGAGTCAGTCACGACAAAGTGACCATATAATAATAACATTTTATTAATGATAAAAGACAATGTATCACCCTTAAAATCACAAACATGGAAAAGATATCATCAATCCTAACTTTTTCCTTTCAATTTTATTACAATATAAATGATATACAGAACTGTATATATTTAAGAAGTACAGCATAAGGAATTGACATATAAATCATGAAATGATTACTACAATAAGTGAAGTGAAAATCCATAATTTAGTATAGCTATAAAATAAAAGATATAAAAATTTTTCCTTATAATGAGAAGTCAAGATTTGTTCTTTTAAAAAACTTTCATATATAATGTAGTCATTTTAATTATATTTATCATGTTGTGCATTATACCTCTAGTACACAGTTTTCTTTTCACTGGAACTTTTTACATTTGTGCTTGCTTCATCAAATACAATCTCCCCACAACCCTGCATCTGGTAACCACAAATCTGATCTCCCTCTGTGAGTATATTTGTCTGTTTTTGAACAGTATTGACCTTCAATACTATGTGAGCTTCTAATGCACAACATAGTGATCCAATACTTCATACATTTCAAAGTTATCATCATGATAAATCTAGTTACCATATGCCAACATACGAAGATATTATGTAATTATTGGCTGTCTTCCCCACAGTGTGCACTTCATATTCCCTTGACTTATTTATTTTGTAACTGGGAGTTTGTACCTCTTAGTCTCCTTCACCGTATTCTCTCATTCTTCCACCCCCTCCTCTTGTACAGCCATCTGTTTACGCTCTGAATCTACCCTCTGTTTCTCTTTTAGGATGTTTGTTTGTTTTCCTTTCAGATTCCACATATAAATGAAATATATACACTATCTGTCTTTATCTATCTGACTTATTTCACTTAGCATGATGCTCTCTAGGTCTCCCATGTTGTCACAAATAGCAATATTTCATTCTTCTTATAGATGAGTAATACTCCATCGTGTATGTACCACATCTTGTCCATAACCTGTTGATGGACACTTAGCTTGCTTCCATATCCTGGCTGTTTGAAGTATGCAGCTACAAACATCGGGGTGCATCTATCTTTCCAAATGAGTATTTTTTTTTTGATCAGTACTCACAAATGGAATTGCTGGATGGTAGTTCTATTTGTAGCTTTTTTGAGGAACATCGATAGTGTCTTTCATAATGGCTGCAACAATTTACATTCCCACCAACAGTGCATGAAAGGTCCCTTTCCTCCTAAATTTAACCAGCAGCTGCTGTTTGTTGTCTTTTTTATAATATTCATCCTGACAAATGCAAGGCAAGGTCTCATTGTGATTTTGATTTGTATTTTCTTAATGATTGATGATGTTGAGCATCTTTTCACATGCCTATTGGCCATCTGTATGTCTTCTTTGGAAAAAATGTTTTGTCATAACTGAATGTAGAATTTTGTCAAAAAACTTTCTACATCTATTGAAATTTTCATGATTTATATTCTGTAATTGGTAAATGCGGTGTATCACACTCATTGATTTGTGGATATTGAGACATCCTCACACCCCTGGGATAAATCTCATTTGATCATATTATATAAATCCATTTAATGTAGTGTTGAATTTTGTTTGCTAATATTTTGTTGAGGATTTTTGCACTTCTGTTCATCAGTGTTATTGGTCTGTACATTTTTGTTGTTGCTGCTGTATGTTTGTCTAGTTTTGATGTCAGGTTGATGTTAGCTTTTTAGAATGAGTTTAGAAATTTGCCTCCTCTGCAATTTTTTGAAGTCATTTTAGAAGTATGGATGCTAACTTTTCCTTAAATATTTGGTAAAATTCATGTGTGAAGCTGTCTGGTCCTGAACTTTTGTTTGTTGGAAATTTTAAAATTTATTATTCATTACTGCCACCTCATGTGAAGAGCTGACTCATTGGAAAAGACTTTGATGCTGGGAGGGAGTGGGGGCAGGAGGAGAAGAGGACGACCAAGGATGAGATGGCTGGATGGCATCACCGACTCTATGGATGTGAGTCTGAGTGAACTCCGGGAGTTGGTGATGGACAGGGAGGCCTGGCGTCCTGCGATTCATGGGGTCGCAAAGAGTCGGACACGGCTGAGCGACTGAACTGAACTGAACTGGTAATTGGTCTGTTCACATTTTCTCTTTTCTCCAGATTCACTCTTGGAAGATTGCACATTCTAGGGATTTGTTTCTTCTAGATTGTCTATTTTATTGATGTATGATTGTTTGCAGTGGGCTTTATTTTCTTTGTGTTTCTGTGGGGTCAGTAACAGCTTACATCTTTTTCATTTCCAGTTTTATTGATTTGGGCCCTTTCTTTTTCTTGATGAGTGTGGCTAAAGGTTTATCAATTACTTTAAATCTTTTCAATGACTAGCTTTTATTTTCACTTATCTCCCTATTGTTTTTTCAGTCTTTATTTAATTTATTTCTACTTTGATCTTTATGATATATTTCTATCTACTAATGTTTTATTTTATTTGTCTTTCTTTTTCTGGTTCCATTAGGTATAAGGTTAAATCATTTATTTAAGATTTTTTCTTATTTCTTGAGATAGACTTGTATTGCTATAAACGTCCTTCCTAGAACTGCTTTAGCTGTGTCCCCAAAATTCTGGATCATTATGTGTTTTGTTTTGTTTTTTTTTGGTCTTCAGGTATTTCTTGGTTTTCTCTTTTTTTTTTTTTTTCTTAAATGATCCATTTGTTGTTCAGTAGCTTTATCGTTTAGCCTCCATGTGTTTGTGTATTTTTGCAGTGTTTCCCTTACACTTAATTTCTAGTATTATAGTGTTGTGGTTAGAAAACATGCTTGATATGATTTCATTCTTCTTAAATTTAATGAGACCTTATTTTGTGGCCTAGCCTATCATCTATCCTGGAGAATGTTCTTCTTTTCTCCTGAAGTCTGTTCAACATTGTACTATAGATTTTACACAGTGATACAAGGAAAATAAAATAAACTTAGATTGGAACAAAAAAGAAAAACTCTCTATTCACAGAGACATAACCATCAATGGAAAATGCAACTAAATTTTCAAAAACAATACCAAAACAAATAAATTATTTCAGCAAGTTCTAATTGTATGTTATAAATTTGAATATTTCAAAATATCACTGAATTAAATTTAAACAGTCTGAAATAAAATGAAAGCTATATTATGGTTATAGATCAAAAAGCTAATTTTTATTATGATATCAGTTTTCTCAAAATTGGTCTATAAATTCAGCCAATCATAGTCAAGCCCCCAGGAAGCTTCTTTGTAAAAACTTACAAGATTATTTTTTAAATTATATGGAAATTCAAAACTAATTAGATCATCAACAACACAGTTGAAAAAGTTATCTTTTTGACTTTAAGATTTCTTATAAAGCTAAAATGATGAAGAGAGTGTGGTATTCACTTAAAGAGAGGCAATAATTTAATGGAACAGAGGAGAGGATCTAAAATGTACCCATACATAAATGGTCAACTGATTTTCTAGAAAGGTGCTGTGTCAAATTAATAAGTATAAAAGATAATATTTTCAACGAATGGTCCTGTAACAGCTGAAAAGTATGTGTATGCGCTTAGTCATTAAGTTGTGTCTGACCCTTTGCAACCCTATGGCCTGTAGCCTGCCATGCTCCTCTGCCCATGGGATTTCCCAGGCAAGAATACGGGAGTGGGTTGCCATTCCTTTCTCCCAGGGATCAAACCAGCATGTCTTGCACTGGCAGGCAGATTCTTTAATGCTGAGCCAACAGTTGAAAAGACATGGGTTACAAAAAAACTTTGAACATTTTTGCACAACATATGCAAACATGAACTTAAAATTGATTATAGATATATGGATTAAAACTACAAAATTTCTTTGAGAAAATTTCAGAGAAACTCTTAATTACTTTGAATTTGATATATAACACCAAAAGCATAATTCAAAAAGAAAAAAAGTGGTTAATTCATTTCTATAGATATGTTTAAGACTTTTTCCTGCATTCATCTACCTGCACTATTCAAGAGAATGTTTATGGTCCCAGATAGAGAACAACATTTTACAGATCATGGTTGACAGTCAAAGATTACTTGTTTCAAAAACGAACACCTACCTACTCTCTCTTTCTGGAGGCCCAAGAGGAGCAAAAGTCAACATCATTCATGGTGGAAGCCACCTTTCTGCAGGACTCCATGCCCCTCTGAACTCAAGTCAAGCAAAACTTTCAATTCTTGCATGAAATTCTCAGTTCTTAACAACCTTCATTTACTATCTACCAATAGTAGATCATAGTGAGTGTTAACTAATGATGACACTCAGACCGAATTCAACACACCCTTTATCTCAGTACATTTCAGTTACCAAAAGATTCCCAGGACTCCTGAGTTATTCACTGGGCCCACTCTCCATTGTGTTGAGTCTATAATCTTTTTTTTTTTCCTTCTATTTGGACCCTCTGCAAGGCCTGGCGAACTCCCCCACCAGGAATCAAACCTATGTGCCTGCAGTGGAAGTGTGGAGTCTTAACTGCTGGATCACCAGGGAAGTCCTATAACCTTTTTGGATGCTTCCTCAATCCCTACTCATCTAAAAATTTTCCACTGGTCACTCTGAAACTCAAAGTGAATAACCAAGGGAATTTCCTGCATCCTCAAACTCTGCTTTAAACTTTTTCTTCACTTCTAGATTCAAGTGAAACCTCTCCCTATATTATGTATTTATTTTTCTTATCACAAAATGACTCTTTCTTGATCCAACGTCTCATCAGTCACTCTATTTTTCTCATTTGCTTTATAGCAAAATGTGTTGACAAATTTGTCTGTATTTTTTCCTCACCTCAATGTTTCTCTCAAATGTTTACTTCCTCCAACTCTAACAGCTTTTGTCTTCATCACTCCACAGGTTGTGCTTTTATCACATAATCAAATAATATACTTATTTTTATACAGTGTCAGTTCTTGGTCATTAGCATTGGAAACATGTGGCCACTCTTATTTCCTAGAAACATTTTATTCATTTTTGAGGAAAGACATCATTTTGCCTTCTTTCCTGTTCTGCCTTTTGGGGAGGTCCATCCTAGACTATTTTTCTGTTTCTTTATCTTCTTTAATTTATATTAAAAATATAAAGGCCTCTGAAATCAGTCTTTGAATTTCTCTTTGATTCTATCTATACTCATTCCTTAGCTGACCTTGCCTATTTATAAGATAATGTATCTACAATTTATATTTTCTGTTCTGAACTCTATCTTGAGCTCTACTTTCCCTAATCCTACTATCAGATCAATAGCTCCAGTGAAAGTCTGATAAGTCTCAAATCTGACATTCAAAAGATGAGTTACTGATGTTAAACTTTAAACTTTCTCTGTTGATGACAACTTCATCTCTACAGTTATTCATTACAAATATTAACCCTGTTATTTCTTTCTAGCATCATATCCAGACCATTCAGAAATCTAGTTGATCTCAAAGATGTAAAGAATGTAACCATTTAGGATTACCCATACACTTATCTGATCCAAAACACCTTAAAATCCCCTCACCACTTTTCTCTCTCTATTTCTCCCTTATGTCTAGCCATACCAGCTATCTTGCTACCCCAGGGCATTTGGGACATCAGTTCAGTTCAGTCGCTCAGTTGTGTCCGACCCTTTATGACCCCATGAATCACAGCACGCCAGGCCTCCCGGTCCATCACCAACTCCTGGAGTTCACTCAAACTAATGTCCATCGAGTCGGTGATGCCATCCAGCCATCTTATCCTTGGTCGTCCCCTTCTCCTCCTGCCCCCAATCCCTCCCAGCATCAGAGTCTTTTCCAATGAGTCAACTCTTCACATGAGGTGGCCAAAGTACTGGTGTTTCAGCTTTAGCATCATTCCTTCCAAAGAAAGCCCAGGGGTGATCTCCTTCAGAATGGACTGGTTGGATGTCCTTGCAGTCCAAGGGACTCTCAAGAGTCTTCTCCAACACCACAGTTCAAAAGCATCAATTCTTCGGCACTCGGCTTTCTTCACAGTGCAACTCTCACATCCAGAGATGACCACTGGAAAAACTATTGCCTTGACTAGACGGACCTTTGTTGGCAAAGTAATGTCTCTGCTTTTGAATATGCTATTTAGGTTGGTCATAACTTTCCTTCCAAGGAGTAAGAGTCTTTTAATTTCATGGCTGCAGTCACCATCTGCAGTGATTTTGGAGCCCCCCCAAAATAAATTCTGACACTATTTCCACTATTTCCCCATCTATTTGCCATGAAGTGATGGGACTAGATGCCATGATCTTACTTTTCTGAATACTCTTCATCAAAGTGCACACCAACATCTAGGTGGAAAGTTCTATGTAAAGCTGCAATATTATTTTCCCCAATAATTGGCAAATATGAATATTATATAAACACTCTGTATTTGAGATCTAATTAAATCTAAATCACAAAAGAAAATCATAAACATCCAAGTTGAAAGAAAATGCAATCTTCATGGAATTCCAACTGCCTTGGGTTCTTTGTGTCTTCTTTAAGTACCTGCAGCAACGGAAATACTATTATGTTGAATCATTTTATAAAAACACCTCATTTATCAGACAGTATGTTCATTTGAACAAAGGGACCGTGTTTCTTTCTTTTATTATTTCCCCAGAGCTTAGCTGAGTAATTGATTCATAGAAAGCACATAGCAAATATTTGTTGAACTAAATTATGTTTAATAAATATTGCCAATCAAGCAGACAGAAAATGTTCTGCCAAGTAACTGCTTGGCTCTTTGAACAAGTTCCAATATGGAGGATTCTGAAAGCTTTGAAAAATTAACTTTGAAAACCCAATTATTTTTGAAAAGACTTTTTAATATTTTTATTTTTTTTAGAGATTATAAACTATCTCCTCTAACATACTACAAAAGTAAAAGCAAGAATTTTACTGTGTAAGGGGATTGACTCAATTATATAAAGCCCAATTCTAGGTATAAACTTCAGCCTTTGCAAAAAAAAATGTGCCAGCTCTAATCTGTCCAAAAAAAAAGGGGGGGGGGAGGGGCAGAGAGTAAGGCTATTGAACAGCTTTGAATGTATAAAGGGATTTTTTGGTGACCAATATTTGAATTGACAGGCATATTTGGAAGTCTAAAATAATTCAAAGATCTAGGATCATCCTTCTCATACAAAATTTCAACAGAGAAATAAATACATAATGATGAAAAAAGAATAATGTAACTGTAAATAAACCCACACACATATAGTCAATTAATTTACAAGAAAGAAGCCAAGAATATATAATGTGAAGAGGCCAGTCTCTACAATAAGTAGTGTTGAGAATATTGGAAAGTCACAACAACAACAACAACAAAAACTTGGTCTAGTATACCTAACATGAAAATTGATTCAAAACAAATTAAAGACTTAAATGAAAGACTTGAAATCACAAAACTCCTAGGAGAAAACACTGGTAGTAAGCTCTTTGACATATAGGTCTTAGTGAAGATTTTTTTTATAAAATCCTGACTCCAAAACCAAAAGGAACAGAAGCAAAAATAAACAGGCTGGACCACATAAAACTAAAGAGCTTCTGCACAGCAAAGGAAACCATCATCAAAATGAAAAACAACCTCTGAATGAGAGAAAATATTTGCAAATCATATATTCAATGATGGATTAATATTCAAACTATATAAATAACTAATACAACTCAACAACAATGAAAAGATAAACCACCTGATTAAAAAATTGTCAGAGAATCTGGACAGACATTTCCCCAAAGATATAAAGATGGCCAATAAGTACATAAGAAGAGGTTCAGCAAAACTAAATGTTAGGGAAATACAAATACAAATCAAAACCACAATGAGATACCACTCATACTTCAGTTCAGTTCAGTTCAGTTGCTCAGTCATGTCCGACTCTTTGCGACCCCATGAATCGCAGCATGCCAGGGCTTCCTGTCCATCCTCAACTCCAGGAGTTCATTCAGATTCACGTCCATTGAATCCGTGATGCCATCCAGTCATCTCATCCTCGGTCGTCCCCTTCTCCTCCTGCCCACAATCCCTCCCAGCATCAGAGTCTTTTCCAATGAGTCAGCTCTTCGCATGAGGTGGCCAAAGTACTGGAGTTTCAACTTTAGCATCATTCCTTCCAAAGAAAGCCCAGAGGTGATCTCCTTCAGAATGGACTGGTAGCATCTCCTTGCAGTCCAAGGGACTCTCAAGAGTCTTCTCCAACACCACAGTTCAAAAGCATCAATTCTTTGGCACTCAGCCTTCTTCACAGTCCAACTCTCACATCCATACATGACAACTGGAAAAACCATAGCCTTGACTAGACGGACCTTAGTCAGCAAAGTAATGTCTCTGCTTTTGAATATGCTATCAAGGTTGGTCATAACTTTTCTTCCAAGGAGTAAGTGTCTTTTAATTTCATGGATGCAGTCACCATCTGTAGTGATTTTGGAGCCCCCCAAAATAAACTCTGACACTGTTTCCACTGTTTCCCTATCTATTTCCCATGGAATGATGGGACTGGATGCCATGATCTTCGTTTTCTGAATGATGAGCTTCAAGACAACTTTATCACTCTCCTCTTTCACTTTCATCAAGAGGCTTTTTAGTTCCTCTTCACTTTCTGCCATAAGGGTGGTGTGATCTGCATATCTGAGGTTATTGATATTTCTCCTGGCAATCTTGATTCCAGCTTGGCTTCATCCAGATCAGCATTTCTCAAGAAGTACTCTGCATATAAGTTAAATAAGCAGGGTGACAATATACAGCCTTGATGCACTCCTTCTCCTATTTGGAACTAGTCTTGTTTCAAGTCCAGTTCTAACTGTCACTTCCTGACCTGCATATAGGATTCTCAAGAAGCAGATAAGGTGGTCTGGTATTCCCATCTCTCTCAGAATTTTCCACAGTTTATGGTGATCCACACAGTCAAAGGCTTTGGCATAGTCAATGAAGCAGAAAGAGATGTTTTTCTGGAACTCTCTTGCTTTTTCCATGATCCAGCGGATGTTGGCAACTTGATCTCTGGTTCCTCTGCCTTTTCTAAAACCAGCTTGAACATCAGAGAGTTCATGGTTCACGTATTGCTGAAGTCTGGCTTGGAGAATTTTGAGCATTACTTTACTAGCAAGTGAGATGAGTGCAACTGTGTGGTAGTTTGAACATTCTTTGGTATTGCCTTTCTTTGAGATTGGAATGAAAACTGACCTTTTCCAATCCCGTGGCCACTGCTGAGTTTTCCAAATTTGCTGGCATGTTGAGTGCAGAACTTTCACAGCATCGTCTTTCAGGATTTGAAATAGCTCAAGTGGAATTCCATCACCTCTACTAGCTTTGTTCTTAATGATGCTTTCTAAGGCCCACTTTACTTCACATTCCATGATGTCTGGCTTTAAATGTGTGATCACACCATCTTGATTATCCTGGTCATGAAGATCTTTTTTGTACAGTTCTTCTGTGTATTCTTGCCACCTCTTCTTAATATATTCTGCTTCTGTTAGGTCCATATCATTTCTGTCCTTTATTGAGCCCATCTTTGCATGGAATCTTCCTTTGGTACCTCTAATTTTCTTGAAGAGATCTCTAGTCTTTCCCATTTTGTTGTTTTCCTGTATTTCTTTGCATTGATCACTGAGGAAAGCTTTCCTATCTCTCCTTGTTATTCTTTGGAACTCTGCATTCAGATGTTTGTATGTTTCCTATTCTACTTTGCTATTCACTTCTCTTCTTTTCACAGTTATTTGTAAGGCCTCCCCAGACAGCCATTTTGCTTTTTTACATTTCTTTTCCATGGGGATGGTCTTGATCCCTGTCTCCTGTACAATGTCACAAACCTCCATCCATAGTTCATCAGGCACTCTGTCTATCAGATCTAGTCCCTTAAGTCTATTTCTCACTTCCAATGTATAATCATAAGTGATTTGATTTAGGTCATACCTGAATGGTCTAGCAGTTTTCCCTACTTCAATTTCAGTCTGAATTTGGCAATAAGGAGTTCATGATCTGAGCCACAGTTAGCTCCTGGTCTTGTTTTTGCTGACTATATAGAGCTTCTCCAACTTTCACTGCAAATAATGTAATCAATCTGATTTCGGTGTTGACCATCTGGTGATGTCCCTGTGTAGAGTCTTCTCTTGTGTTGTTGGAAGAGAATGTTTGCTATAACCAGTGTATTTTCTTGGCAGAACTCAATTAGCCTTTGCCCTGCTTCATTCTGTACTCCAAGGCCAAAATTCCCTGTTACTCTAGGCATTTCTTAACTTCCTAATTTTGTATTCCAGTCCCCTGTAATGAAAAGGACATTTTTAATGGGTGTTAGTTCTAAAAGGTCTTGTAGGTCTTCATAGAATCGTTCAACTTCAGCTTCTTCTGCATTACTGGTTGGGGCATAGACTTGGATTACCATGATATTGAATTGTTTGCCTTGGAAATGAACAAAGATCATTCTGTCGTTTTTGAGATTGTGTCAAGTACTGCATTTTGGACACTTTTGTTGACTATCATGGCTACTTCATTTCTTCTAAGGTATTCTTGCCCGCATTAGTAGATATAATGGTCATCTGAGTTAAATTCACCCATTCCAGTCCATTTTAGTTCCCTGATTTCTAGAATGTCGATGTTCACTCTTGGCATCTCCTGTTTGACCACTTCCAATTTGCCTTGATTCATGGACTTAACATTCCAGGTTCCTATGCAATATTTTTCTTACCGCACCAGGCCTTGCTTCTATCACCAGTCACATCCACAACTCTGTGTTGCTTTTGCTTTGGCTCCATCCATTCATTCTTTCTGGAGTTATTACTCCTCTGATCTCCAGTAGCATACTGGACACCTACTGACCTGGGGAGTTCCTCTTTCAGTATCCTATCATTTTGCCTTTTCATACTCTTCATGGGGTTCTCAAGGACAGAATACTGAAGTGGTTTGCCATTCCCTTCTCCAGTGGACCACAGTATATCAGACA
Source organism: Ovis canadensis (assembly GCF_042477335.2). Taxonomy (NCBI): domain Eukaryota; kingdom Metazoa; phylum Chordata; class Mammalia; order Artiodactyla; family Bovidae; genus Ovis; species Ovis canadensis. Next base: position 21,023,817 of record NC_091248.1, read on the forward strand.
TCTCCACCATGACCCTTCATCTTGGGTGGCCCAACACCGCATGGCTTAGTTTCATTGAGATAGACTAGGCTGTGGTCCATGTGATCAGATTAGAGAGTTTTCTGTGATTATGGTCCCTCTGATGTCCTCTCACAACACCTACCATCTCACTTGAGTTTCTCTTACCTTGGACTTGGGGTATCTCTTCACAGCTGCTCCAGCAAATCGCAGCCTCTGCTCCTTATCTTGGATGAGTTGCCCCTCCTGACCTTGAACGTGGAGTAGCTCCTCCTGGCCCTCCTGTGCCTGCTTAGCTGCCACTCCTTGGACTTGGGGTACTCCTCTCAGCTGTTCCTGTGCCTTAGGAGCCTGGATGTGCTCAGTTCAGTTCAGTTGCTCAGTCCTGTCTGACTCTTTGTCCCCCCATGAATCACAGCGCGCCAGTCCTCCCTGTCCATCACCAACTCCCAGAGTTCACTCAGACTCATGTCCATTGAATCAGTGATGCCATCCAGCCATCTCATCCTCTGTTGTCCCCTTCTCCTCCTGCCCTCAATCCCTCCCAGCATCAGAGTCTTTTCCAATGAGTCAACTCTTCACATGAGGTGGCCAAAGTACTGGAGTTTCAGCTTTAGCATCATTCCTTCCAAAGAAAGCCCAGAGGTGATCTCCTTCAGAATGGACTGGTTGGATCTCCTTGCAGTCCAAGGGACTCTCAAGAGTCTTCTCCAACACTGCAGTTCAAAAGCATCAATTCTTTGGCACTCAGCCTTCTTCACAGTCCAACTCTCACATCCATACATGACCACAGGAAAAACCATAGCCTTGACTAGACGGACCTTAGTCAGCAAAGTAATGTCTCTGCTTTTGAATATGCTATCAAGGTTGGTCATAACTTTTCTTCCAAGGAGTAAGCATCTTTTAATTTCATGGATGCAGTCACCATCTGTAGTGATTTTGGAGCCCCCCAAAATAAACTCTGACACTGTTTCCACTGTTTCCTCATCTGTTTCCCATGAAGTGATGGATCAGATGCCATGATCTTCATTTTCTGAATGTTGAGCTTTAAGCCAACTTTTTCACTCTCCTCTTTCACTTTCATTAAGAGGCTTTTTAGTTCCTCTTCACTTTCTGCCATAAGGGAGGTATCACCTGCATATCTGAGGTTATTGATATTTTTCCTAGCAATCTTGATTACAGCTTCTGTTTCTTCCAGTCCAGTGTTTCTCACGATGTACTCTGCATAGAAGTTAAATAAGCAGGGTGACAATATACAGCCTAGACATACTCCTTTTCCTATTTGTAACCAGTCTGTTGTTCCATGTCCAGCTCTAAGTGTTGCTTCCTGACCTGCATACAGATTTCTTAAGAGGCAGATCAGGTGGTCTGGTATTCCCATCTCTCTCAGAATTTTCCACAGTTTATTGTGATCCACAGTCAAAGGTTTTGGCATAGTCAATAAGGCAGAAATAGATGCTTTTCTGGAACTCTCTTTTTCTTTTTCCATGATCTAGCAAATGTTGGCAATTTGATCTCTTTTGGACTGGCACACTAAGCGCAGGTGGCTGCAACCGGCGCCCTAAGCACGGCCGAGAGGAGCTAGCCCACGTCTGAGGTCAGGGGCAGAAGCCGGGAGGTCCCCATGCCAAAAGGGCGGTGGCCAAGAGGAGTTACCCCACGTCCGAGGCCAGGGCCAGTGGCTGAGAGTGCCAGGCTGAGGTGGTGTAGGAATGGCTGAGAGGAGCCACCCCACGTCCGAGGCCAGGGGTGGTGGCTGGGAGGAGCAATCCCATGTCCAAGGTTTGGTGGCTGCCCTGGTGCAGGAGGGCCTAGAGGAGCCATCCCACGTTGAAGGTCAGGAAGGGTGGCAGTGAGGAGATACCCCTCATCCAAGGTAAGGAGCAGCGACTGTGCTTTGCTGGAGCTGCCGTGAAGAGATACCCAAGGTAAGAGAAACCCAAGTAAGATGGTAAGTGTTGCAAAAGGGCATCAGAGGGCAGACACACTGAAACCATACTCACAGAAAACTAGTCAATCTAATCACCTTAGGACCACAGCCTTGTCTAACTCAATGAAACTAAGCCATGCTCGCGAGGCAACCCAAGACGGGTGGGTCTTGGTGGAGAGGTCTGACAGAATGTGGTCCACTGGAGAAGGGAATGGCAAACCAGTTCAGTATTCTTGCCTTGAGAACCCCATGAACGGTATGAAAAGGCAAAATGATAAGATACTGGATGTGCTAGAATAGCCTAAATGTAAAGTAAGCCTTTTCCATCTATGATCTTTCTTTATACAAAACTATGATTTACTTCGGACTTCCTAGGAGGCTCAGTGGTAAAGAATTCACCTGCCAACGGAAGAGATGATTTGATCCCTGGGTTGGAAAGATCTCTTGAAGAAAGAATTGGCAACCTCTCCAGTATTCTTGCCTAGAAAATTCTACAGATGGGGGCTATAGTCCATGTGGTCACAAAGAGTCAGACACAACTGAGCATGCTTGCAAGCATATGATTTACTTAAAATGGTTTTCTCTTTTTCTACCAATTTTGTGTTTTGAATGTATTAAATATAGACAAAAATAATTTCGGCCACTATTGTGTGACAGCATATTGTCATGTATTCTATATAACATACCATTCCATTGTTTAATGTTGGATGACTCTTATCACCTACTACATGCAGCCCCTCATCCTTGGCATGGCTTATTAGGCTTTCTGAGATATTTACTAGTCTACCATAACTTTCACTTCCTTTTCTACCAAACAAGTGTTATTTAACCTTTCATGTTTTGTGTTGATGTAGGAATGCCTTCCCCATTGACATTTTTCAAGTTCCTCAAGAAAGGTATTTTGTCCTGTTCATTCTCATAACCTAAGTGTTAGTTCTTTGTTCCCATATAAGACACACTCAGAAACTATTTGAGATGTTATTAATTCATGCTTGGATAAGAGAATATTCATTAGATAAACTCTATGTCATGCACCTGGCTTAAAACTGACTATGCAAGAAAATGGTTAGGATATGATTGTTGATTCAACAAACACGGTTTAATACTTTTTGTTTGTTTATTTATTATAATTAGAAAAACAGGAGATATGTGATATTTTTAAGAAGAATATATACAGAGTTTTAAAAGTAGTAAAGTTGGGTGTGTGATGAAGGTTTCTGGAAGGAGGTGATGTCTAACATGATTTATATTAGTGGATTTCTGGAGACTTCTTCACCATCTAGCAAGAGTCAATTGTGTCCATCTCCTTCCAACTCCAGTGATGTCACTGGTAGATTGAAACAGCCATATAGGAAATATTTACACTATTGATAAGGAAAAACACTGTATGACACTAACTACCCAGTCCACCTCCTTGTGAGAAGTTATGTCTCATTTGTACCCAAGGAATTCAATTCATAGAGGTGACTAAGTTTTGACATGAAGGCAATGCCTTTGAAAGATGATTTTTATTTCTTATAGTACTCAAGAGATCATGCTAGTCCATGTAGGATCCCAGGAAAGGCATCAGGTTTTGGTCAGGTGGCAAAAGCTGGGAAAAGGGGGAAATCCTATTCTGTAGCCTTATTGGGATTTCCTTGACGTTTATGGGGAAAAGGTAGCACTTCAAGTTTATGGAGAAAAGGTAGGCCTTTGTTTTGACAAGTTGGATTTTAGAAATACACTGTAGAAATCCCCAGGAGGAATATACAGTTGTTGGTGTGTCGTTGTCTTAGGGTAAATTTTCTGCATTTTAGATACACACTCAGTGGCGGCCATCTCTTCATGTATCAAAGGTAACATATGCATTGTGTATTCCATGCTACTGAATGTATTTACATAGAAAACATTACTGAGCTTCTCTTTCATTTATGTGGTTGGCAATACAGGAGTTAACATTGCAAACCAAAATAGGAAAGTCAAAGAACCACTTAGGTTTTCAAAGCAAGAATCTACAAAGCCAAAAACTAGGGGAGTTTGGCCTTGAAAAAAAGCCAAATACCTCCTGTGTGGTGACACTTCAAACTCACAAGATAATATATCATCTCAGAAACTGATATAAGATATCTCAAAAACTATTTAGCATGGTCAAAAAATTAGATAACAGAATTATGATTTACTTAAATCATGCTTTATATATATATATACACATATATATATATATCTTAATCTAACATATTCTTGAAAGCTAATTCATATGGAAATAAAGTTGCCATTTAAAAGCACGTCAATACATAATATCATTCATGTTTGTTAGGAAATGTAAAAACATATGCTTTTTTGGGAAAATGTTATAATGGACTAAAACTAAGATAAACGCAAAATTAAACCAAGGATATAGGGATAGGAAGGGTGTTAGGGAATGCTACAAAAAGGAGGTGTTGTTTAAATAGATCTTGACCCAGGAACTCAATAAGCAGTGAGGTACAAATCCCGTTCCTTGGTGTCTTTAAGTCTTTTCTCCAGCTATGAAATGGATCTAATGACTTGTTGGCTTAAAGCAAGTATATACCAGTTATTTCTTCAGAAAAATGGATTTATTTGGGACCAAAAAAGAATTGCAATTTCGGACCTGCAACCATGATGAAGTACCTGAAGTTCCCAAAGGAAGGAGAGGAGAGCTTTATCATAGAGGAAACTGGAGAGGGATCTTTCATAAACAAAGAGTTCATGCACTTTCATTCACTGAGTTGATGCCAGGAAATATATATATATATATATATATATATATATATATATTTTTTTTTTTTTTCTTCAGGTTGGGCTCTGTTACTGTTATATGGAGAAAGAGACCTGTCTTCTAGCCTCTAGTCTCTATTTTAATTGAGGTTTCTGTTTCCTGACTTTTACATTTCCCTATTTTGCCCAAGATTTCTTGGTGAAAGTACCACTGATCAAGAGTTAAGTTTTCCAATTTCTGTGAGTTATTGTCCCTTGGTACAAGTAAGGACCTCTTTTGGGTGTAGTGCCCCATGCCAAACACATGAAATCATGGTCAACAATGACTTATTACTAGAGAAATGCAAATCCAAACCACAGTGAGCAATCAGCTCACAGAGGTCAGAATAGCCATCATCAACAGATCTATAAGCAATGAATGCTGGAGAGGGTTGAAATGTAAATTGTTACAAACACTGTGTAGAACAGCATGGAGATTTATTTTTTAAGAGCTAGGAATAAAATTACCATGTGTGTGTGCTCAGTCACTCAGTTGTGGCTGACTCTTGGACTCTTTCAGGCAAGAATACTGGAGCAGGTTGCCATTTCCTCCTTCAAGTGATTTTTCGAACACAGGAATTGAACCCATATCTCATGCATCTTCTGTATTGCAGGCAGATTCTTTGCCACTGAGCCATCAGGGAAGCCTAATCCACCATATGACCCAGCAACCCCACTACTGGGCATATTCCATGAGAAAACCATAATTGAAAAAGACATGTACCCCAGTGTTCTTTGCAGCACTGTTTACAATAGTCAAGACATGGGAGCAACCTAAATGTCTGTCGACAGATGAATGGATAAAGAAGTTGTGGTACATATATACAATGGAATATTACTCAACCATAGAAAAGAACAAATTTGAGTCAGTTCTAGTGAGGTAGATGAACCTTGAGCCTATTATACAGAGTGAAGTAGGTTAGAAAGAGAAGGACAAATATCATACGTTAATGCATATATGTGGAATCTAGAAAAAATGGCCTTGATGAAGGCCATTTGCAAGGCAGAAAAAGAGACTCAGACATAGAGAACAGACTTATGGACACAAAAGGGGAAAGAGAGGGTAGGACAAACTGACAGAGTAGCATTGAAATATATACATTACCATGTACAAAATAGAGGGCTAATGAGAAGTAACAGTGCGGCATGGAAGCTCAGCCTAGTTCTCTGTGACAACCTAGAGGAGTGGGATGTAGTGAAAGGTAGGAGGGAGGCCCAAGAGGGAGGGGACATGTGTATACCTATGGCTGATTCACATTGATGTATGGCAGAAACCAACAAAGCATTGTAAAACAATTATCCTCCAATTAAAAATAAATAAGTTTTCTAAAAAGAAAATATATACACAATGGAGTATTACTCAGCCATTAAAAAGAATTCATTTGAATCAGTTCTGATGAGATGGATGAAACTGGAGCCAATTATACAGAGTGAAGTAAGCCAGAAAGAAAAACACCAATACAATATACTAACACATATATATGGAATTTAGGACGATGGCAATGACGACCCTGTATGCAAGACAGCAAAAAAGACACAGATGTGTATAACGGACTTTTGGACTCAGAGGGAGAGGGAGAGGGTGGGATGATTTGGGAGAATGGCATTCTAACATGTATACTATCATGCAAGAATTGAATCGCCAGTCTATGTATGACGCAGGGTGCAGCATGCTTGGGGCTGGTGCATGGGGATGACCCAGAGAGATGTTGTGGGGAGGGAGGTGGGTTCATGTTTGGGAAAGCATGTAAGAAAAAAGATTTTAAAATTTAAAAAATAAAAAACTAAAAAAAAAAATAAAAAGAAAAAAAAAATAAAAAGAAAAAAATGCACAGATTGGGAAACTACTGAGGTTGCATTTGAGTAATGAGGAGTAAGAGGAAGATTGAGGTCTTTTTTTTTAATCTCACATATATCATTGCATTGGTGGTCATCTAGAGGCAAGATTTGACAGACAAACTTTCTACAGGCCTGGTCACATATCTTGGGCAATCAAAGGTCATCTGCTTTAATTCTGGGAGATTTTAACTTTCAGATGACCAAACGACTATTGTGCAGGTCCACTTGCCAGACCTCAGTTGGTCCATCAGGCAGTATAAAATGCCTGGAAGCACTCTTCCCTGGGTTGTACTTCAGACAGATGGGACAAGTGAGACTGTTAATGTTTCCCCGTCCATATTCATTCATGAAGGCTATCATTTTGTTAAGTGGACCAATGGTTTCATTCACATACAGTAGTGAGGACTAGGCATTTTACTGGCTCTGACATAGCTGAGATTTTATTTGGTCCAAGCCAGAGTTTCTCTTGTTATCAAACCAACATTTGTTGAATTTTCCATCTTGGTTTTTTGTTTGTTTTTTTTTCTGAGGCCAATCATTGGACTTCTCTAAATCAGATTTTCTAGGTTATCAATTGGGGAAATCTCCTGTTGGAACATGATTGAGGTTTGCCTGCTGTTGGCTCCTTTAAGGACAGCATTCCTTGCAGAAATGTCAACAAGGTGATTTCTTTTAGCATCCAGAGAGTCAAGTTTGGAATATCCTAGAATCTTTTAATAGCTAAAGTGGCAGGTAAAAGTATTCCATCCAATAATTCCTGGACATAGATGCCATTTTAAAGTTTATTTCTGCTGGAAGCAAGAAAGACAAGTTGCTTCAGAAACATTATGAAGTTGTGAAGCACTGAATATTTTATCTAGTATCAGTATGAATATTGATAGTTTTGTATTTATCTAAAGTGCAAACCTGTATAAGAGGATATAATTCAGTCTGTTGGACTGAAGTAGCTGTAGGTAAAGATGCTGCCTCAAGTACATCAAAAGAAACTGAAATAGCATACCAAGCACAATATCTACTATTGCCACATTTTAAGTAACAGCCATCAGTGAAGTGAGAAGTGGGCATTACCCAAAGGAATTTCCTGCAGTTCTTCATCGGGAGTGAGGATATGGTCTCTCAGGGCCAAGCAGTAATGAGAGACCTTGTCAGTCGTGGAAGGGAGAAGAAAAGCTGGTTACAAGGTTACAAGAAGAGGAGCAGTTAACAAAAGGATTTCATTGGAGGTGAGCGGCTGAGTGAAAAATGTTGAGTGGCAGGAGAACTGCTGCTGCCTAAGGTACAAACATTGTTAAAGAGGAAAGTGAAAGTGTTAGTCTCTCAGTCGTGTCTGACATCTTTGTGACCCCATGGATTATACCCCTCGAGTCTCCTCTGTTCATGGGATTTTCCAGGCAGGATTATGGGAGTGGGTAGCCATTCCCTTCTCCAGGGGATCTTCCCGAATCAGGAATCAAACCCAGGTCTCCCACATTGTGGGCAGAGTCTTTACTGTCTGAGCCACCAAGGAAGTCCCATTAAAAGGCATCTCACAATCATTTTCTTAGTGGCCTTAACTGAAAAGGCAGTGGCTGTATTGGCTCTAAGGCAAGGTGGCAGAGTATCCCCATGCCACAGGGTCCAGGGGTTTGCTATTGTACTCTGTGGGTCAATGGTGGTTCCTTTGTTTTGGGCCAGGACCCCAAGGGCATTTTCTTCACATTCATATACAAAAAGACGTGATACCCAAGGGCAGTTAGGTTCATCAGGCTCTCTTTTACCACCTCAAAGGCTATGTTGTCTGATCATTTCCTTAATGTTGAGTCAGAGTTGTTGTTCCTTAGTAGAATATATTAAGGAGGTTTGGTCACAAGAGAGAAATTTGAAATCCAATTATGGTAATAAGCAATTAGCTCAGGAAATCCTTCCAGTTCAAGATTAGTTTGGAGTTTTCAGAATCTTAGAATGGCCAAGAAGTACATTTAGATTTAGGTGTAGCTCTTGTTCTGATCCCAGGTTCCCCAGTGGCTCAGCACTAAAGAATCTGCCTGCAATGCAGGAGCTGCGGGTTCAATCCCTGGGGTTCAATCCCTCTTCCAGTGAAGATACCCTGGAGGAGGGTATGGCAACCCACTCTAGTATTCTTGCCAGGAGAATCCCATGGGCAGAGAAGCCTGGCAGGCTACAGCCCATGAGCCCCAGACTCAGATACGACTGAAGCTACTGGGCACACATACAGGAATGGGTATCAGCAGCATGTAAGGAACAGTGTATGTGCACTGTATGATACACTGAGTGTATGATAACAATGTTGTTTATTGCCCAGAGTTCTAGAACAGTCCTCTGCCCTCAGCTCTTACGTTTTCTCACTGGTAAAATAATAATATTACAGGGACTAGTACAAAGGACAGTGAGGGTTTGAGACTTGCAATATTCAATTACAAGCTTTATGCCTTGAAGGGCTTCTTTACTCTAGGATATTAATTTTAGAGAGAGGTTTTCAGGGATGTATTAGAATCTTGATTGGAGATATGCTGTAAATGTATTGATATCAGCTGGTAATTTTGCCCAGAAGTAGAGGGTTAGCTGGTTCAATAGGGACAAATTATCAGTATTTCCAGAATCAGCTCTAGTATTTTCAAAGATGGAGCAAGAAGTAGATGTCAAAGTGTCACTTAATTCACCTGGTTGTCTGTTTTGATGAACTACTGTCAAATTCTAGATTTATTTGCCTCTTATGGGGAAAGAAAGTTCTGGCATGATTCTTCTCTAAGACATTTCAGCCAACTAAATTGATGGAATGGGGGAACATACAAGAAAAAGGTATATATTTCTTAAAGGATATAAACCAAAGGGAACACGTTGAGAATCAAGAACCTCTTGAGATTCATTACAAATCCCTGCTATTTAAACTGTTTTAGTCCATGATGCTTTACAGTATTGTGGCTGAGCAGTGTGGCTGAGAGTATGCCTTCTGTGCCATTTAAGACTGGAAGAGACTCAGCCCTCAACTGGAGAAATGTTTCTCAAAGCCAATTAAGACAGAGGATTTGGAAGATCCTCTATAGGTCCTTGGAGCTCCATCATTGAGAACTGGAAGGGTGTTGGATAGATTGGTTATAAAACTGAAGGTTCCTGAAGCTCTTGAATTTGTAATGATCTCTGTAATAAATAACAGAAACTAGAAGAGTTTTGTTTTTGTTTAACAGCCTTTTTTTGCTGAAGTTGAAGATTAAAAATCTTATCTGAAGTGGACAGTTTTCCATTCCACCCTGGTCCTTTTTCCTATAAGGGAAAGGTTCTGGTTCAGCTCATAAATGTAAGGTATAGTTTGGGCCAAGGCAGAATAGAAGGAGAGACGACCTCAACGGAGGTAGGTTACCTTTATTCAGGCAAGGAGGGGTGAAAGTGGGCCTAACAACCAGGCTGAGTGGGAGAGGGGTCAGGGAGGCTTCGTATTTAAAGAGAGGTTTGTGGAAGCAATAAGGGAAATGTTAGCCAGGCGGGACGTTTTGGGTAATCTATAGTTGAGATGGCATTTGTAGTTGAACAGGGGGTGGGAGGTTTGAGGCAGGGGGTGATAAGTCCCCTGGGCAGAAGGTGATAAGTCCCAGGTAGAAGCAACCGGCTCGGAGCATCAGGGCGGGACTTAAAGTTCTGTTTTGCTGTCCCCAAAGTTAGATGATTCAGCATGGCCTTTGAGACCGTTGTTTTCTTTTCTAGGCCCAAAGACTCCTTCAATAAATAGGCATAGAGTTAAGAGGTACACTGGTGAAGTCAGTATCTGAAGGAAGATCAACATATTATTTAAAAACAATCTGGAGTTAACTGTAATAGTCATAAGCAAGTTCATCAGATTTTTGTGTGAATTTTGTTGTAACCAACAGTCTTTGGAAAAGTTGTAGGAATTGTCTAATGAAATTGCCTAAGGATTGCCTGAGCCTGATCATAAGATAAATAAGCAGCCTGATCTCTTGTAATTCTACAAACCTTTCAGGAATTTTGCAGTTAGCAGCTTTCATCTGATGCTGGGCCTGGCATGCATCAAAAAGCATATGAACTAGCTGATTAAGTCAGATAAACCAGATTGATAGTTTGAATTACTTTTTTAAATTTCTTGGTGAACTTGTGAAGATATTCGGTTACTTTGGGAAAATTTTTGACTATACCTCATAGTTAACCCTTAGTCCAGGGAATATAAGAAATTAACATCTCAGCCTCTGGTTAAGAAGACAATTTAAAAGGGCCAGGCTCTGATAGGTTCAAAGGAAAATGGATGGGGAGAGTTTCAGAGAAAATGGGAAGTTCAGCAAGAGATTTGTTATGGGAAACTGAAGGTAAAGGGGAATGTAGGCAGTATGAAGATAAAGAAGAAAGGTGGCATTGGAGGCAGATCCTGAGCCCATTGAGCTGGGAAAAAGAGCAGAGAGCTTCATATGCCATCTTATTGTAACCCAGCAGGACCCTATTCAGCTTTCAGCCCTTCCCCATATCCTCTCTTGTAGCTGCTGTCTGAAGTACTTAGATAATAGTATGTTATACGCATTTTCTGAGTTGTTTTACAGATGTAAAAATCCCTCACCAAAAGGAAGACATTAATTACCTGATGATTCATGAGCACATAGCCCCAGGCCTTCTGGAGCTTAAGGACTGAGAATGTTAACCCCTGTGACAAGGCCCTGCTGCTGCTGCTAAGTCACTTCAGTCATGTCTGACTCTGTGTGACCCCATAGATGGCAGCCCACCAGGCTCCTCTGCCCCTGGGATTCTCCAAGCAAGAACACTGGAGTGGGTTGCCATTTCCTTCTCCAATGTATGAAAGTGAAAAGTGAAAGTGAAGTTGCTCAGTCGTGTCCGACTCTTAGCGATGCCATGGACCGCAGCCTACCAGGCTCCTCCATCCAGGGGATTTTCCAGGCAAGAATAGTGGAGTGGCGTGGCATTGCCTTTTCCGTCACCATCAACCAGTGAGAGAATTGTGCAAGAACTGATCAAACACCCTGAAACTCCCTCCCTCACTTGGCTTTTAAAAAGACTTTGCAAAACCATTTGGGGAGCTCGGGTTTTTTAGAGCTTCTTCAGCCCAGCAGACTGATTTATACCCTCTTACACAGGTTTTCACTTTAGACAAAGGCAAAACTATCAATATTCATAGTGATACTAGATAAAATTATTTCTGAAGAGCCTGAATGAGAGCAATCAGTCCAGCTTCTCCCATGCCTGTGCCATCAGGCAAGTGGCTTTCACCTCTTCACACAATGACTGAGGCATCATGAAGGAAATGGGAAACAGGGGCAGCCAAAGGAAGTGTTCATCGGTATGGGAGCTGAGGTCATCCCCTGCTATTTCCAAAACAATCTTCAATGAAGTGAAGTGAATATGGATCAAATTGTGGTCAAGATATCTGGCAGAGCACATTCAAAGATCAGCTAAATTTAAGATATTTGTAGCAATTCACGAGAGAAGCACAGGGCATTTTCTTTCATAAGTCTCTGGGAACAATTCTGTGTCCCTTCTCCACACTGTATGTCCTAGAGTCTAAGTCGGCTTCTACCACAAGTCTTGGGGTTTACTATCTACAAAATCTGCATATCACCTCTTTTTTTTTTTTTTTTGGATCACCTCTAATTCCACCTAGACTTTTCAGCTGGACAAGCCATATGCAGAAGAGACAAGGTCATTTTTACACAGCTTAACTAGGGTTTAAGTTTAAAACTTTAAGCCCCTTTTGTCCTGTTGTCACTCAGGATATGACAACCAAGTTGTCTGGGCTTCTATTGGGGGAAAGAACAGTATAACATAGCTGAGGATGGAGAGTGTGGAATCCTAAGTTTTCAAAATAAGCTTGCAGAAGTCTTTCACTCCCTTGTTGATAATGACTCAGGAAGAAGTCAGCAGGGTAAAATCCCTTTCTGGTGACAACCTTATTCAATTATCAGTGACCCAAGTGCCTTTCTCTGAAGTGAGTGGACTAGGAGAATGGAGGGGAAAGGAGTATCTAAATTTTTTGAGTTGATCTGTTAGTGGGTCCTCCCAACATCAATGATACCAGAAGCCTGTGAATGGCAGGGGCCACCAGATGCCTGACTATCAGCTCATTCTCAAGTGACTTTCACAATAGCTATCACAGTATCATCACACTGCTGATGATCTGGAAACCCGGGAAACAGGACAGGTCAGGTTCAAGAGCACATTGGTGTGACTGGAGTTAGCTGTTCAGACTTGACAGGGAGGAAGACATTTTTTTCTACCCTTCTAGGGTTCTTTTGGTTAATCTAAGAATTAAATTGATATGATGCAAATTAACAGAAGACCAAAGTTTAGTCACATGTATACATGGGAGAGATCCAGGAAAACTGTGTAACTCACCGAAATGGTTGAAGTCCTCACTTTAAATACTATCCTTGGCTGAAGACAAAAGAAGATGTTGGGGTAATGGCTTGGGACTTCAAAGGGTAGGAAGGTGATTCATGCGGAGCTGGAAAAGCATGGATTTGGTAAATCAGTGTTTGTTGGGCCAGGCAGAGACAATAGGACACAGAGAGGAATTTTACCAAACAGACTGCGTTGGGTTCTTTCCTGTCTACTCTAGCTAGCTCTAGTTATATATGATGATGTTCTCTTCCCAGAACAAGCCTTCTATTCATATTCTCTTAGCAGTTAGGGAGAAGGTCAAAGTTTCTTCCTGAGTCTTTTGGGCCTTGATAATTTCCATCTTGAAATAGTCCACATGACAAAGAGAGATTTGTGAGGTGTCAAGTTCTGCTCCCCTACAGATTGGAACAATAACATGTTAACTTGAAAAAGAACCTACAGAGATGAGGCAGCACCAAGAACCCTGAGAAGGGGCAAGAGTTAAGTGTGGTCAACTAGTCAGTAGCTGGTAAAGACATGCCCTCTGCCATCCAGTCTCTTATTGCAGAGCGAACCAGTGTCATTCACATGACCCACAGCCTGGTATGAGTAAGTAAGCACTGTATCACAGTTTTACAGACCTTTCTTGCAGCCAGATCTATGATGGTGCAGGGGTTTCCATCTCCAGTGCAATGAGTCCAGGCAATAAGGGCAGAACCTGTCCAGCGCAGCTTGATCAGCAGATTTAGTCTCTTCAGGGACTAGTCCCTTCCTGTGAACACAAACATGAGACAATCTTTATCAAAATAGATTAGAAGTTCAAAAGCTAATTTTAAATTTATATAGGTATGTAAAGAATCAAAATAGCCCCCAAATTGAGAAAATCTTGGGTTATAAGTTATTGGGTTATAAGATATTGAAAAACTACCTAATTTGAAAATTTAAGTCAAGACGACAATGTATTGTTTATATAGATATAGATGTATATCTCAATGGAACAGAAATACAGGTCCAGAAATAAATCTTTTCATTAATGATCAATTCATTTTTGACAAAAATGCTAAAATGATTTGATATTTATATTTTCAAAAAAAGTGTGCTGGGACTATTTAATGGATCTATAAGTAAAAACAAAACAAAGAAACAAAATTCTTAAATCTTTATATATATATATATATATATATATATATGTATATATATATATAAATTAAACCAAAACAAGTCTAAACCTAAGTGATAAAAATATGAAATTTCCCAGAGAACAAAACAAGAGAAAATATTCATCATACTGGGAAAGGAAAAGTGTTCTTAGATACAGCATCATAAAACATGATCCACAAAAGAATAATTTGATAAACTGAACTTTAGCGAAATTAAAACTCATTGCACTTCAAAACACACGGTTATGAAATGAAAAGTCAAGCCGCAGACTGAGACAAAATGTTTACAAATTTTAGTTTTGATAATAGATTTGTGTGTAAAATACGTAAGGAACAGCTATTCAATTACGAGAAGCCAAGAAGAAACCATCTATTATAATATGGGCAAATATTTGAGTAGTCATTTCAACAAGGAAAATAAGCCTCTTTAGTTACTTGGTAAGGCATTGTTTCATTTCCACTTATTTGTAATTTTCCAACTTTACTTCTGTTGTTAATGTTTAATTTCATTCCATGGTAGTTAGACCATTTACTTTGCATGATTTCAATCTTTTTAAATTTATTGAAACTTGTTTTATGGCCTAATGTATATTCTATCATAGAAAATGTTCCTTGCACACTTGAGAAGTTATTGAGCGAATTTTTAGGTTGATTGCTTAATGATTTTGTTCAAGTCTTTGTTGATTTTTGTCCTATTTATGCCATATATTTCAGAAATAGAGAATTGAAGGTTCCAACTATTATGGTACAACTGTATTTCTCTCTGAAATTTTATCTTTATTCTCAAGAGTACTGGCACTCTTTTGTTAAGTACACACACATAATAACTATATCTCTTAAAATATTGAATTTTTAATCATAATTATCATCCCTTTTTATCACTAGTGACTTTTTTAAAACAAATCTGTTTTGTGTGGTATTAGTATAACCACTCTAAATTTCTTGTGGTTTCTGTTTGTAAAATGTAACTTATATATCCTTTCACTTTCAATATTTTTATATCATTACATCTGAAGTATATTTCTTGCAGAAAGCATACAGATGGATCTTATGTTTTTAATAGTTTGACAATTTTGGGGTTTTGATCGATTTACTTATTCTACTGACACAGTGTTATTCTTAACACTATCAGAAGTACACATGCCACTTTATTTATTATTTTCTGTAAGTCTTGTGTCTTGAGTAGAAAATGCTCTTAGATCGGTCTTTTGTCTTCTCTCTGGCGTCCAGTTCCTTGTTCTCCATGGCCCCTGGTTCTGTCCTCTGGGATAGATAGCATTGCTACATCACATTCCTTGGTCACTTCCAAAATACAATGGAAAACATGCTTTGCATTTAATATCTAAAATATGTTTTCAATCTGTTTCATGCCTGTAATAAGTTAGTATCCCAAAAGTATCTTCACAGTTGAAAGAGTCTTAGTCTCATTTAGTCTAGGCTGGCTACCAGATTGTACATGTGTGTGTATGTGTGGTATGCAAGTAACTGAGTTTTATCCCAGGAATAAAATGATGGCTTAATTTTGGCAAGCCTATAATGTAGTAATTCATTATATTAATTGATTAATGGAGAGGTATACAAGATCATCTACCTACATTCATAAAAGTGTTTAAAATTAATAAATATTAATAAAACATGAACTTCTTCTGGGTAGGAGGATAGTGCATGTTAACAAAGCAGGAACAGGAACCATTTTCTTAACTCACCAAAATGCATTTATTCAATGCACAAATATTACTGAGCACGTACTGTGTGTGAATTATTTCTTAAGGTTACTGGGATTATATGAGAAAACAAAAACAAATTCTTGCTTTCATGAAGTTCGTATATATTTATGAGAGAGCGAAAAATAGAACACTAAGCAACAAACTAAATAAAATAAAATGATACAAATAATAAAGGATAATAAAAAAGGAGGATTTTATTTTTTAAAGAAGCTCAGGTTCTTGATGTCTCATCACAGAAAAAACTCACTAAAAGACAAAGTGATAGATAAGAAGTTGATTTATTTGGAGAAAGACACACTCCACAGACAGAGTGTGTACCATCTCAGAAGTCTGGAGCAGTCCCCGGGTATGGGGTTGTCACTTTTATAGGACTGGATAATGTCATAGACTAATGAGTAGGAGGAGTATTCCAGCTATTTGGGGGAAGGGTTTGTGTTTCTAGAAATTGAGCCTCTGCCCACTTTATGGCCTTTCTGGTGGTCTTGGAACTGTCACAGTGCTGGTGAATGTGTCATTTAGATGCTGATATTTTACAGTGAGCATGTGTTTGCGGGTGTGTGTGTGTGTGTGTGTGTGTGTGTCTGTGTGTGTCTGTGTGTGTGTGTGAGTCACTCAGTCATCTCTGACTCTTTGCAAGCCCCTGGACTGTAGCCTGCCAGAATCCTGTCCATGGATTTCTAGGCAAGAAAACTGGAGTGGGTTGCCATTCCCTTCTCCAGGGGATCTTCCCAACCCAGGGATCAAACCTGGATTTTCTGCATTGCAGGCAGATTCTATACCATCTGAGTCACCAGGGAAGCCAAGGCTCAATGTCTAGGGGAAATTGACTTGTCCACCATCTTGGACCTATTTGGTTCCAATCAGTTTATGCCATGACCTTGGGCTATGTTATTCTTTTAAAGGTCGTGCCCTTCTCCCTTCTATTCAGTTTCAGAAATATTGGAGTAAGGTGTAACATTATAATTTTCAAAAGAATGATTAGAAGAGTCTTTATATTTATATTGAGTGTTTCTAGCAAAATATACCTTTAAAAATAATCAATAGAGTCATCAAAAGTATTCAGTTCATTTTTGGGAAAAATAGGCTCAGAGGTTTACCACTTTTCTTC
The DNA here is from genome assembly GCF_042477335.2 of Ovis canadensis. NCBI lineage: Eukaryota > Metazoa > Chordata > Mammalia > Artiodactyla > Bovidae > Ovis > Ovis canadensis. Next base: position 21,040,665 of record NC_091248.1, read on the forward strand.
TGTATAGCTAGAAGAGTAAGGAAAGAAATTGAGAATGACTGAGACAGAGAGAGAGGGAGATAGGTAGAGAGAGAACATCACAGATTATTAGAACTAATGAAAGAGTTGAACAAGGCTATTGGATTCAAAGTTACTGTATGAAGTTCTGTTGCTTTCAAATATATGTGGAACTACAAATACAATCAATTTTATATTTTCAACACTACAAAAATGAAGAAACATGTGCTTTAGTTAACATTCTTTGGCCCCCTCAAACCCTAGACAACCACAGTCTACCCTCTGAGTCTATATATTCCTTTGTTCTGGACATTCAATATGAAGAGAATTGTATACTATGTGGTCTTCATAATTGACTTATTTCACTTGTCACAATGTCTTCTCAAGGTTCATCCATGTGACAGCATATAGTAGAACTATATTCCTTTTATACATATGGATAATATTCCATTGTTAGAATACACTTCATTTTGTTTATCTATTCATCAGCTGATGGACACTTGGATAATTTCCACTTCTTAGCTGTTATGAATAGTGCTGATATGAACATGCTTATATGAGTTTTATGTGGACATATGTTTTCATTTCCTATATGCAGGTACCTAAGAGTGGAATTCATGGTATCTCTATGTTTCATAATTGAAGAAACTTCCAGAGTATTTTCTAGGGTAGCTTTATCATTTTATATTCTCAACAGCTATATGAGTGCTCTGATTTCTCCATCATTGGGCTGTGTTTGATATTTTCTGGAGCCACAGTAACAGAGTCTTTAAAATCTTCTAGTGTTCTTGTTTTTCCCTCTCTTGTTATTTTGCATTTTCTTAAGAATGCCTCCTCAAATTCCTCTTTCTCTGCAGCATTTTCTTCTGTACCCTACTGCAACTGCAATTGATCCCTGTTGGTGTGAAGGTCAAGTGTGGGCAGAAGCAGTGATATATTCTCTTATGACTAAATTTCTATCTTTTAGTAGGTCCGTATCTTTAGGTTGTGTTCCTTAACTTTCCCTCGCTCCACTAAGTAAGACAGAAATACCAGAATGCCTCCTCCAGAAGGTTAGAAGTTAGAAGGTTAGAGATGCCTCCTTGGCAGATGAGATAAATTTTTTCCACTGGAGAACATGCTTTTGATACAGACAACCCTCTGAAATATTTCAGGATGGTTATTTCCTCCTTCTTCTGTCAAAGACAAGAGGGGATTTGTTACTGTTTTTCATCACCATGAGAACTTGGTGGGTTCCCTGGAGGCTCAGCAGTAAAGAATTTGCCTGCAATGCAGGAAGCACAGGTTCAGTTCCTGGCTCAGGAAGGTTCCCTGGAGAAGGAAATGACAGCCCAGTCCAATATTCTTGTCTGGGGAATTCCATGGACAGAGAAGCCTGGAGAGCTACAGTCCATGGGGTTGCCAAGAGTCAGACACAACCAAACAACAACAATCCCCTCTTCTTCCCTCCCCATGGGAACTTAATAGGTTCCTGAGGATGAAGCCCATGACCACGTGGGGACCCCAGGAGTCCCTCTTTTCACACTCCTCCTCCAGCTCTTCTTCCAAATGATAATTTAGTGTTCCCACCAGTTTATAGTTCTAGCAACTTCTCCAGGTGAGCTGCTTGCTCTCTGGACTCACCTATCTCTTCAGGTTTCAAGGCAGAAGTTTGTCTAACAACTGAGGAAAGTCATTGATTTTCAGTTTATTCATCTTTTTCTTGTTGTCAAGATGGGAGTAACATTTTCCAAACTTTTTACACATCAGAACTGAAACTGCAACATTTTGAACAGCAAATTGATTACTCTTATGAAAGTCAAAGTAAGCATACCATTGACCCCATCATTTCATATAAAAACTCCTGTGTCTTCAAAATTCATGTATAAGAATTTTCAGTGAAGTATTTTATAAAAATATAGAAAAATCTTAGTTGACCCTTGACATAGGCATGAATATTGGATTTTTATTTATAACAATGGAGAATGAAAATGAATACATATATACTTGCTTTACATATATCAACATGGAAAGTGAAAGTGACAGTGTTATATCCACATGGATACATCTGAAAACATAACACTGATAGAAGCAAGTTGCCAATGTTACATCCAGAATTATTTATGTAAGTTTTGTGATCAGTCCCTCAGTCATGTCTGACTCTTTGTGACCCAATGGACTGTAACCAAACAGACTCCTTTTGAGCATAGAATTTTTCAGGCAAGAAAGCTGGAGTGGGTTGCCATGCTGTCCTCCACAGGATCTTTCTGACCCAGGGATCAAACCAATGTCTTTTGTGTATCCTGCATTGCAGGTAGATTCTTTACCACTACCATTGCCTGGGAAGCCTGTTACGTAATTTGGAAATGTACAAAAAGATGATATGTAGTTTAAGGTAAACAGAACTAAAATATTCAAGGACAAAGTAGAGAATGATTTCCAAACGGTCCTGTCTCAGGGATGTAACAAGAAGAAGGGCTGGCCAAGGAATCTGGCATATCTGCAAAGATGATAAATTTTGGAGATCTGAATCAAAATTGGCAAAATGTGCTAAGTGAACTATGCCAGACACAAGACAAGTATTGCATGAGTTCACTAGCATGTGTAATCTAGAACAGCTGAGCTAAGTGGCACAGAGAATAGAAGGATGGTTGCCAGGGGCTTGTGCATGGGGAGATTAAGGAGAAGTTAGTTCAAGGGTACAAACTATAACTTCACTATAACACTATGTTCCAGAGACCTAACGTGCAGAATGGTAACTATAGTTAATAATACTGTGTTGTGTACTCGGCATTTGCTGAGAGAGTTGATTGCAACTATTCACATCAAACACACCCACAAAAGGTACATGTGAGGTGAGGGACATATTAATTAGCTTGATTGTGAGAATCTTTTCACAGGTATACTTATATCAATTTAAGTATACAACAATGTTGTATACTTAAATATACACAATTTTTAAGTTTGTCAATCACACCTCAATTAAGCTGAAAGAATATGAGTGGGAACAAGTTAAAGAGGATAAAGAAGAAACAAGGTTGGTCACAAGGCTGGGTGACAGGTTTATGGGTGTCCGTTGCATCATTTTCTCTCCTCTGTATGTGTTTAAAAATCTCTAAAATAAAAAGGTTTTTTTAAAAAGCTTCAAAATGTAAAAACCAAGAAATTGCTATTTAAAGTGTTTCATATTCTTTTCTGTGTTGGATATGTTTCAAAATCTTTAAAAATGAAAATCTAGATAAAGCAGGTTTTTTATTAGACATGAAAAAGCAGGAGAGCTGCAAGAAAATTGGGAAAAAGCATGGGGGATAGACAAAATGATAGCCATCAGAGACTAACATTTATTAATCAACTCTCATGTTGTAGAAATTAAAATACACTTGCTCCTTGGAAGGAAAGCAATGACAAACCTCAGTCAGCTCAGTTGCTCAGTCATGTCCAACTCTTTGTCACCCCATGGACTGCAGCATGCCAAGCTTCCCTGTCCATCACCAACACCCAGACTTGCTCAAACTCATGTCCATTGAGTCAGTGATGCCATCTAATCATCTCATCCTCTGTCTTCCCTTTCTCCTCCTGCCTTTAATCTTTCCCAGTATCAGGGTCTTTTTCAATGAGTCAGTTCTTCACATCAGGTGACCAAAGTATTAGAGCTTCAGCTTCAGAATCAGTCCTTCCATTTCAGGGCTGATTTCCTTCAGGATTGACTGATTCCATCTCGTTGTAGCCCAGGGGACTTTCAAAAGCCTTCTCCAACACCACAGTTCAGGAGCATCAGTTCTTTGTGCTCAACTTTCTTACATTGACAAGCCAAGACAGTGTATGAAAAAACAGAAACATCATTTTGTCAACAAAGGTCTGTCTAGCCAAAGCTACTAGCTTCCAGTAGTCATATACAGTTTTGAGAGTAGAGCAAGGAGATCAAACCTGTCAATTCTAAAGGAAATCAACCCTGAATATTCATAGGAGGTACTGATGCTGAAGTTCCAATACTTTGGCCATCTGATGCAAAGAGGCAACTCATTGGAAAAAACTCTGATTCTGGGAAAGACTGAAGGCAAAAGGAGAAGGGGACAGCAGAGGACGAGACAGTTGCGTCAGGGGAGTGTGTAATTTCCTCGATTCTGTCTCACTACAGCAAAAATTTGAAGCGACAAACAAACCAGTGTTACAGCTTTGTTACAGCTCAGTTTAAAGTGCGGACCAGTGTTACAGCTCAGTTACAGCTCAGTATTATTTGCAAGCAAAGGAAAATACATCCTCAAGGTGTGGGGGTGGATCGACCCAAAAGATGTGAAGAAAAGAAGAGAGAAAACAGAGGCTCAGTTTGGGCTTCTCTTTTTATTTATTTATTTATTTTTCTCCTCCTCCTGAGCTTGCCCTATGTAAACTGGGAGGGCTTCTGTTTCATCTGAGATTCTCACTCTGGTCCTCAAACCTTCCTTTGTTCTATTTCACGAGCTTTTTCCTTTCTTTGTCTTTTAGCCCCAGATATTTTGGTATCTTTTTTCCTATTCTAACTACCTAACATTTCCCCCTCAAGAGATAGGAGGCCCAATTCTTTGGGAATAGTGGCATCAAGGTCTCTCTCACTGCTTCCTGCTGAGCTGGGATGGCAAGGGGCATTGGGCCTTCCCTTCTTGCTCGTCTCAGGCCTCAGAGTCCTTATAGCAGTGCCCATCCAGGGGTGAGTAATATCTTCCATGGTTGGGTGTAGTTTTATACATCCTTATTGAACTGGCACTGCATGTTGTAGCTTGTTGATAGATGTATTAAGTGTCCTCCTCTGTTTGCTTCCATGGCTTGACTCATGAGTAGTGAATCCAGGAGTTGTGTCCTGGTACCTTGACTGTTGTGGGGATAGAAAGTATTTATTACAGGGTAGGGGCCCTCCCATGTGGACTGGAGTTGAGCCTTTGGGGACCCATCCTTCCAGACTTTAGTTAGGATTTGAGTCCCTGGAGCATATAGTGGTAGCTCTTTAGAATATTTTGGGTCCTGGTTAACATCCCACAAGTGTATATCCTGTTGGAATTGCCCAATGGCCTTGGTATAAGACCAGAGGGTCTGAGCCTCCAGATCTAGGAAGGTCTCCCATATAGCATCTCATAATGGCTAAGACCAACCTGTTCCTTAGGGACAATACAGATGCAGAGGAGAGCTATTGGTAAAGCCTCCTTCCAAACCAGGGTGTTCTGCTGGGTTTCTTGTTATTGCTGATGTTAAGAATTGGTTGACTCTTTCTACTTTTCCTGAAGACTGAGGCCTCCAAGCACAATGGAGATAATAAGTAATGCCCAGTGCTTTCCAGGCAAGAGTACTGGATTGGATTACCATTTCCTTCTCCAGGGGGTCTTCCAGACCAAGGAATTGAACTTGGTCTCCCACATTGCAGGCAGACACTTTACCATCTGAGTCACCAGGGAAGCTCAAGAGACCCCTTAGATGACCTTAAAAGTAAATGATATCCCATTGTCACTTTGTAATGACCTGGGCTGACCAACTCTCAGAATGATTTCATGGAGCAGTTTTTTACCACCTCCTTAGCCTTCTCAGTCTGGGTGGGAAAGCTGTCAATCCATCATGTGAATGTATCTATCATGACTAACAGGTATTTATATCCTTGAGAAACTGGCATCTGGGTGAAGTCCGTCAGCCAGTCCTCTCCTAGGTAGGTCCCACATCTTTGGATGGGCTAGGCCATTGAGCTCCTTGGGGGTTGTTTAATTGGCAAGTGGGACAGGAGAAGAAGACTTGTCTTATAGTTGTTTGGTGACCTGTTCCACTGAAAGATCTTTCTAGTCATCTTTGGAGGGGCTTCTCCCCTAACCGAGTGGTGGCATGTTAGGAGTTAACCAACTTCCACTGGAGGTTCCCAGGCAGAAAAAGGAGTCCCTCCTTTTGGAACCACCCCATATGATCTCGAAAGCCTGTGCTATTAGCTGTAAGTGTCTCACCTTCAGTATATGAAGGAGTTTCTGGCAAATTAGTCTGTGGAACTAGGGTGGCAACCCCTTTTAGGTCATTGGTCTGTAAGTCTGCTCTCTTAGCTGCCTGATCAGCTGCTTGGTTCCCTCATGCCACTTCAGTACTCCCTTTCTTGTGTCCTTTACAGTGGGAGACTGAAACCTCAGTGGGCAGATGGACTTCTTCCAAGAGCCTAAGGATTTGATCACCATATCTGATTGGGGACACTCAGGTGGTCAAATGGCCTCCTTCTTCCCAAATAGCAGCATGTGCATATAGCACCAGAAAGGCATACTTGGAGTCAGTGTAAATGGCTATTCTTTTTCTTTTCCCAGCTCTAACGCTCGAGTCAGGGCTATGAGCTCAGCTAATTGGGATGAAGTACCTGATGGCAAACATTTAGCCTCTACAGTCTCAAAATTGGAGACTACTGCATATCTGGCTCTTCTTTTTCCATCCAAGACAAAGCTGTACCAGATTTCCATCAGTGTACCAGATTTCCTCAGGATTGGTCAGAGGATCTTCTGACAATCTCTCTTGGGGTTTTGTCCAGTGGGCCAAAGTTTCTAGGTAAGAGTGAAAAGGGAGAGAGCCCTCAGGGTAGGCAGGAGGGTAGCTGGATTAAGAACCTCAAGGGGATATAGTCAGGCCTGGGTTTTTCATCAGCATTACCTGATATCTAAGGATAGTTTGATCATACATCCATAAATGGCTTCTCTCATTCAGGAGTTGTTTCACTTGGTGGCTGGTAAAAATAGTTAGTTTGCCCCCAAAATAGACATTTAAAGCATCTTCTGTCAAGACTGCAATAGCTGCAAGATTTCGAAGGCAGGGAGGCCAGCCTCGGGCAGTTTAGTTGAGCCTCTTGGATAAGTAAGCTACAGGCTGGGGCTCAGGTCCCAACTTTTGAGTTAACACTCCCAAGGCTATTCTCTCTCTTTCATGGTCATAAAATTGGAATTTTTTTCTGGGAGTTCTGGCAACCTCAAGGTGGGTGCTTGAGTTAAGGCTTATTTTAGCGTAGCTTTTGCCTTCTTTTGAGGAGTTCCCCACATAAATGGGATTGAATCATCCCGTCCCTTTAAGCTTTCACATAAGGGCTGGGCAATTAGACCATAGTTGGGTATCCAGATTTTACAATACCCTGTTAGCCCCAGGAAAGCTCGCAACTGTTTTCAAGTCTTGGTGGAGGGCAGTTGGAGGATTCCTTGTACTCAATCAGAGAACAAACTCCTGGACCCGTGTCTAATCTGAACTCCCAGGTAAATGACCTTTGTCTCAACCATCTGTGCCTTAGCATCAGGGACTTATCCCCTCTATGCCAAAAAGTTTAGAACCTGAATTGCATGTTATCGGGCATTTTTCTCATCTGGAGATTAATAGGTCATCTACATATTGTAATATTTTTCCATTAGATCCCAGGTCCAGATCTAGGAGATCCCAGCTAACACCCCGCCCAAACAAGTAGGTACTATCTCTGAACCGCTGAGGTAATACTGTCCAAGTTGGTGTTTTTCTCCTGAAGCCTCCCACTTGAAGGGAAAAAGATATTGGGATTCTTTAGGCAGTGGTATGCAAGAAAAATGCATCTTTGAGATCCAAGACTGTAAACCACTTGGCACTGGGTGGGATTTCTCCCAAGATTACATAGGGATTTGGTAGTACGGGATGGAGGGGGACTACAGCTTCACTTATGATCCGGAGATCTTGAACCATTCGCCAGGTTCCGTCTTTTTTCTTTACTGAGAGGATTGGAGTGTTACATGGCGAACTGGTGGGGACCAACAGCCCACAAGCAAGGAATTTATTTATTAAATGCTGTCATCCCTCCCGAGCCTCTCTCTCGAGGGGATATTGTTTCCTGTTAGGAAACTGAATGGGATCTCAGAGGACAATGATGACTGGTTCAGCTTGGTGGGCTTGTCCAGGAATTCCCTGGTCCCGCACCTGGGGGTTAATTTTGTCCTCCCATAATTTTTGGTCCCTCTCTATTGGAGAGGGTGTAATGGGTTCCTCAGTAGTAACCAGAAGCTGTAGAGCTCTAGGGGCTGAAAAAAAAATTCCCTAGTTTAGTGAGTATATCTCTTCCCAATAAGGGAGTAGGACACTCAGGGACCACCAAAAACTGGTGGGAAAATATTTGTCCATACCAGCAACAAAGAAATCCTTGGGTAAATCTTTTTGTAATTTTTTTTCCTGTAGCACCCAAAAGGGTACAGGTTTGGGAGGAGAAGGCCCTGGAGTAGGAGATGAGGACAGAGTAGGTAGCCCCTGTGTCAACCAAGAAATTCTCAGATTTATCTGCCACATCCGGTTGTACCCTTGGCTCCAGCCTCGTGAAGGTTATCTGTGACAGGCGGGCTGGCTGGAGCGGGCCGCTAAAGTCCTGTTGAACCATTGTGAGGGAAGGCTTGGTGCTTGACCTTAAAGCTCTTGGGTCCTGAGGGCAAAGTGCAGCCCAGTGTTCCAGTTGACGGAATCTGTAGCAAGCCATTTTAGGAAACTTGTCATGGTTTGGGCACTCTTTGGCCCAATGTCCTGCCTGTCTACAGATTAAGCATTTCCCTCATGCCTTGTCCTTCAGGGATTTGGGGTTTGTCATAGAACTTCCCTGAAGGGTGGCCTGCATCTGGACTTGCCTTGTCTCTTTCCTTTTCTCCTTTTCCTGGACCTTGGCCTCCCTCTCCTGTTCTCTATTATAAAAGGTATTGGTGGCTGTCTGGACCACCTCATCTAAAAAGGCAGCAGGGTTGTAATTTTAAACTGCTGAAGCTGTTGTAATTTTATCCTGATGTCTGATGCACATTGGGACAGGAATTTGTCTTTTAAGATCACTTGTTCCTCGTAAGAGTCTAAGTCCAGACTGGTAAACTTTTGGGGGGCCTCTTTTACCCTTTCCAGAAAGGCAGTGGGATTCTCATTGGGCTCCTGAGATATTGCTGAGACTGAGGCATAGGTAGTTAATTTTTTTCTGGGATGATTTTAGTCCTACCTTTACACGGATCATAAAACGATCTTTTACCCAGATGTGCTTAGGGTTATTCTAATTCCAGTTAGGATCTGAGAAGGGGACTGCATTTCCCCCCACTGGGTATTTATCTCTGGACATGTGAAGCCCTGTAGCATACCTTCAGGCTTCCTTTAAGACCCTAAAAAACTGAGGGTGAGATAAAGTTTGACTAAATATGACCATGATGTCCTTTCATGCCAAGTCAAAGGCCAAGGTAATGTGTTGGAATGTATCTATATATTTTGCTTGGGTCATCTGTATAGCTTCCCAGGTCTTGTTTGATCTGTCTTAGTTCTAAGAGGGAGAAGAGCTTATAGACCCAAATTCTCTTTCAGTCCAACTAAGGAACATACTCAAGTTGGCTTTTGTGGAAAGGGTGCTCCCAGATATGGGGGCATGTTTGAATACAAGGAAGGAGCACCAGGCAACTCGGGTGCCATAGGAGGTGAGCCTTCACAAGGGGTTTCCTTCTCTTGATTGTCTGTGCCTAACAGCATTTGCCTAGTAGGCTAACTTTTAGGGCATACAATAATCCCATACTTAAGACAGAGTTCCTTCATATCTCTTAGAAGAAATTTTGGACATAGGGGATCTCTGTCTGTTTCCCTTGTCTCTTGCAGAATAAGTCTTGCTGTAGGATGGTACTGTAACTTAAATTCCCATCCTCAAGCCAGTGTTCCTTGTGCCCCAAAGGATACCATGGCCACTCAGTGGCACAAAAGAATTTTAAGCAACTTCCCTTAGAGAATTGAGCATCACCTCCAGGGTGTCTGCCAGGAAGTGGATTGGTTATTTGACATTTGAAAGAAAGTCATGACAGGGAGGAAAAGAAAAAAGAATAAAACTAATAGGCCTCCTATTTTATGGGTGGACTTCCTTAGGAGTGAGTCTTTTTGAAGCTTATCCTACCCAGTACTGTTGCAACCTGAGAGCTGGGTGTCCCTGGGTCAGGGTGCAGATCCCCAGGCAGGCTGAGGCATGACAGCCTCCTGGAGATCAAATTCCGGGCAGGTCAAGGCAGGTCGGCCTCCTGAGAATTGGGTCCCTGGGCAGGTCGAGGTGTGTTGACCTCCTGGGGCCCCTGGACTGGTGGGTCCCCGAGCAGATTGAGGTGTGACAAACTTCTGAAGACCAGATCCCTAGACAAATCAAGGCAAGTTGACCTCTTGGGACCCCCGGACTGGAGGTGGGCATCCCCAAGCTCTCCAGCATGACCAGTGCTGGGTAGGATTAAGGGGTTGTAATCTTAACTCATTACTGGTTTGTCCACCATGGATGGGAATAGATATCATGATGTAAAGCAGTCCAAGCCTGTGCTCTGAGACTAGGAATTTATTGAAACAGCCATAAACCTTATCCTCTTGTTGCTCTTGAGGTAATATAAATCACTGATTTCCTCCCCTAGTCCTTCATAAGAGCAGTTTAGGGTATTTCCAATGATAAACATTTAACTATCATAGAACCACTCTAGGTAAAAACAGTGGTAATGACAAAGGAGTGGGTTACCTGGTCCTACTAGGTACATTATGAGTACTTTAATAATAAGTGGGGTGGAGTGATGTTACCTACAAGGGGGTACGGTCATTGTTGTAGGAGTTAGTAAGTGGCTTAAGAACAAATTGATAAGATGCAACCAACCAGATGTTCCATAAAAGTGGCATGGAGATTTGATCTGGGGGTATGTTTTAACTTTAGGAGAAGGGTAGTAAGGGTTTGGGCCCAAATGGCCTGCAGGGCTAACTCCCAAAGTGACAAACATTGTCCCTGGAAGCCCAATTGCCCTTGAAGGGATGCCACCAACAGATGGATTTCTAGCAGGCATTGTGTGCCTGTCACCTGACCTAGCAGGCTCACTGAGAGATGCTATTGTGGCACATGTTGTAGGAAATATGGAAAATGAAGGCATGAATATCTACAGAGATTGGATATTATACAATATTTCCCTCCTAAGGACCAGCTATTTTCTCGTTGTTCCTTCAGAAGATTGTAGAAGCAACATTGTGGGCCCAGACAGGGCTCAGGAAAAGAGCATGAAACGAGGGAAGGGGGCAGGGCACAGCTTTTGAAACAATGACATAGCCCAAGGGCATAACATAAACCAATTAAAATCAAATGGGTCCAAGGTGATAAGTCAAATCCAACTAAACCTTGGTCCTCAATCTGCAAGTTAAATGACACCAGAGGTGCCAGGACAGTTCCAAGTCACTGTCAGAAGACCAGGGACTGAGTGGTTCCCCAGTTGTTAGAATGACCCTCCCACTCACTAGCATATGAAATCACCCAGCTCTAGAAAATAACCACACCACATTCCATAGCCACTGCACGTGCCCTCTATGCTGGCCCACACTCTTGGTGTTTGCTTCTCTCTGAATCTGAACCAGAACCAGTCTATCTCTTATTGCTGTGTCTCTCACTGAATTTTTGTCAATGAGACAACAAGAACCTGAGCTTCATTAGGTCCTGAAATCAGGCACCGTAGGTTTCGGCTGGGTTCAAGTCCCAGTTGGACATGAACGAGTGACCAAGCATAGCACAGAGTCCCTGCCATGTGGGTTGGAGTCCCAATCTTAGGTAAACAGTTCCAAACACAACTTTCAGAAATGGCAAGATGATGACCTGGCCAATACTTTGTAAGCAGTGGCATAGATGGAGAGAGGAGCTGAAGGAAGGGAGGAAAAAGCAGTGGGAAAAGCTTGATGAGGAATCCCCTTTATAACCCGCTGGAAAATCTGCTAAATACCTGACCTGTGCTCACAGTTTTCATTGGCTTGATCCTTGGCACAAAGGAGATTAAGGACAGAAGAAGCCTCACCTGCTTAGGCAACAGCTACTGGAGTACAGCAGACAGTGGGCCCCTCAGGACACACTGGGGAGTAACCCCAGCCAGAGCCTCTCAATTGCACTGACTGCTGCTCACCTGTTTGCAGGGGCTTCAAGGAAACAAGATATGAGAGACTGTAAAAGCATTAACGTTTTTTCAGCCATATGTCCTTCCAGCCATATGAGCGAGGACCTCCTGCCTTAACCGGAGATCTCAGCGAATCTGAGACTGAGGTGCTTGAGCTTTCTGCTGAGTTTGTTTTTGCTGTCTTGGTTTCCAGAATGCTGGGCTTCTTGCTACTTCCCCTGCTCTGGGTTTGCTGCTCATTCAGCTTCCACAGCCTGAGCTTTTGTCAAGTTGGGCTTCTGCTGTGCTTGGCCTCTGCCTCACAGGGGCCAAGCCAATGTTGTTTCATCCAGGTTAAATCCAAGAAATGGCACCAGAGATGTCGTGGGAGTGTGTAATTTCTTTTGTTCTGTCTCGCCACAGCAAAAATTTGAAGTGATGGACAGACCAAGTGTTACAGTTCGATTACAGCTCAGTTTAAATGGCATATCCATGTTCCAGCTGGGTTACAGCTCAGTCTAAACTGCAGACCAGGGTTACAGCTTGGTTACAGCTCAGTTTTATTTGGCAAGCAAAGGAAAATACATCCTTGAGGCATGAGGACAGGCTAACCCAAAAGAAGCAAAGAGAAAAGAAGAGAGTCTCAATTTTGGCTCCTCTTCTCATGTTTTTTCCCCTCCCCCTGAGCCTGTCCTATGTAAACTGGGCTAGCCATGAGTGTTGTTTGTTTCACCTGAGGATCTCACTCTGGTCCTCAGACTTTCCTTTGTTCTATTTTCACTGGCTTTTTCCTTTCTTTGTCTTTTAGTTACCACTATTTGGGGCTCCTTTTTTCCTGTTCTAACTACCTAACAGTTGGATAGCATCAGTAACTCAATGGACATGAGTTTGAGCAAACTCTAGGAGATGGTGAAGGACAGGGAAGCCTGGTGTGCTGCAGTCCATGGGGTTGCAGAGAGTCAGACCCGACTTGGTGACTGAACAGCAACAAATGTAAAAACTCTCCACCACAGTTGTACAAAATTTGTTATTTTATTCACAAAAATATTGTTGACATAAACTTCTGTTCCAACTTTACAGATAATAAATTTCTGACTCTGAGAAGTTAAGTAACATTATTTTCAGATTACACAGCTAGAGATAATAGTGCTATAGGCTGAAAGTTTTCTCTAAAGCCCATATTCACTATTTATACATTTTCAAATGGCTATCAACTCACTTTCTATGCATCCCTTGAATTCCTTGAATGAAAGTCATTCAGTCATGTCCAATTCTTTGCTTCCCCAAAGACTGACAAGTCCATGAAATTCTCCAGGCCAGAATACTGGAGTAGGTAGCCATTTTCTTCTTCAGGAGATCTTCCCAACCCAGGCATCCAACCCAGATCTCTTGCCTTGCAGACGGATTTTCTACCAGCTGAGCCACCAGGGAAGCATATGGATCCGTCATCACTGCATAGCTCAGATCCAGCATGCTGGAGATTTGTTGTCATTGTTCTTCTGTCTCTCAGCCATGCGCCACTCTGCGACACCACGAACTGCAGCACACCAGGCTTCCCTGTCCTTCACTGTCTCCTGGAGTTTGCTCAAACTCATGTCTGTTGAGTTGGCGATGCCATCCCACCATCTCATCCTCTGTGACTCCCTTTCTTCCAGCACTCAGTCTTTCCCAGCATCAGGGTCTTTCCCAATGAGTCAGCTCTTCACATCAGGTGACTAAACTGGATGTCCAGCACCATCCAGTTCTGTGCCTCTTGATGCAGATGTGGGTGGCTACCCCTGAGGCACAAACCAAATGGTTCCTGGTCTTTGCCTCTCAGGTTCTGCATGACCCCGTGGTGCTGAGGGGAAGTGGGAATGTTTTCACCACTGACCTTGTCTGGAGCCTCCCTACCCTGCTGAGCTCTCAGCCTTCTGTGTTCTCAGCTGTGTCCATTGTCCCTGGTGGGACAGGGTCCAATTCACTCTCATCTCTCTGGAACCACGTCAATTCTCTTTATCATTCTTCACATACCAGGAAGCCCTCCTGGGAACATCAACTACTTCTCTGGTGCAAACGGAACTGTATAGAATTGTTATTTGTCACTGCTCCCTCTTTCCTCTCTTTGCTTCATGTGACAGAATTCCTATGATCCCCCCACAACTGCTCCATTTCAGAAGCTGTATTCTTTCTCCAGGATCCTCTCCCATCCATCTATCTGCTTTTCCCACAGTCCCATCAGCAGCTTTCACTCAAAGGCTTGGGATTCCCTTTGAAGCCTTTGTTATGGAGATAAACAAAGAACTATAAAAACGCAAAGGGAGCAATTAATTCTGCATTAGAGGAATCAAGGCGGACATCAAAATTAAGGAGACTTTGGAGTTTAGCCTTGGAGCATGATTTAGTACTTAAAAAATCACCAAGAATTCAACCAGAAAGAAAATCCAGTCTTTTGCTATCTCAATTGACTGTCCTGGATGAATACAGGGATAAGTGATGTTTTTTAACTTGCTGGGCTTCTAAGCCATTAAGTCCAGGCTGCAGAGAATCGGTGGGGCTTGGGATGATGCTGGGGAAGGGAGAGAAGGCAGTCAAGCGCTGAGTCCCTTTCATGTTTCCCTCAAGGTAAACTCTAACCTAAAGACTACCAAATCAAGTATTATATAGTTGTGCTCTAGACCGCTGCCTTACTAGGTCAGCTGTCACCCAGCTGAAACAATACATGCTTTTATAAAAGGAGCTGGGTGCCTTAATTCTTCACTTTTACGTCACTTATCTCCAGCTTAACCCTGATGCCTTCCAATCTAGATATCTAAATAAAAACTTGTTGAATAGAAAGACATTCTGAGCAACACATTGAAAACAAGGCATGGATGTTAATGTCAGCTTGATTTGAAAATAAATAGTGGAGTGTGTGCTGGAAAGAAAGCTGGCTTTAGGTTTCAATAAACTAGAATTGGAATCCCTGTTTTGTCACTTGACAGGGCTCCTAAGGGAAAACACTTTAGCTGTCTGTGGTCCCATTTGCTCGTGTTTAAAATGAGGATAAAGATGTCTAGTTCAATGTCTTGCTTAAGATTTAGAAACTGAAGCCAAATCTGTTCTCTGGACCCTGACAGTGAATTGAATGTTAGACTTTTGGGTGAAGTAGGGAAGAATAGCTTTATCGCTTTGTCAGGCAAACAGGACCAGAGTGGACTAATTCCTTCAAAACTGTGTGACCCCTATGGAGGGGATAGTGAGGAGTCTTATAGTGTTCAAGGAGCAGAGCGTGGTCAACTCACGGACTTTCTTCTGCTTGGTTGGTAATAAGGTGAGTGGGAGCCGGCATCATCCACCTTCTGCTTCCAGCCAGTCTGGGGTCTATGTGTTTGTGGCCAGGATACAGTTTCCTTCGCCCACCTGGTGGAGGTTTCAGCATCTGCAAAACAGCTCAAAGATATTTCTATGTGTATCGCTTGAATGGGAGGGCTTCCCTGATAGCTCAGTTGGTGAAGAATCTGCCTGCAATGCAGGAGACCCTGGTTCAATTTCTGGGTCACGAAGATCCACTGGAGAAAGCATAGGCTACCCACTCCAATATTCTGGCCTGGAGAATTCCATATATATCGTATATGTACATATGTATGTATACATATATGTATACTTATATACACCAACATACATATATAAGTATAGTCCCTGGGGTCACAAAGAGTTGGACATGACTGAGCTATTTTCACTTTCACTCGAATGAGAGCCAGGACTCTCCCCCAAGGCTGCACTATGGTTTCTGTGCTTCTCTTCCCTTGTTTCAGCAACCCCTCTCTTCCTTCATTAGCAAATGTTTGAACCTGCCCTGCCCATTGGAACCCAGGGAAGGTTATGGAGGCTGAATGAAGCCTATTTCCTGTAATCAAGAAATGGGGGACACAGAAGCCCTATCTTATCCCACTAGGTACCGAAACTACATATGATGCATGATACAGAGGCAATAACAGGATTACAGCATATGAAATTAGAAACTGGCTCCTCTAAACTTAAATCTAGTCATCAATTTCCCTGTCTTTATTTTCTAATATGTAAAATGTAGATACGTACAGATTATCAGACTTTACAGTTTGACATGCATGTGAACCAAAAAAATGCACAACTGACAAGTTGAGAAATATGTTTTATTCAGGCTTTACTGAGGACTCTGACCTGGAAAAACCTCTCAGATAGCTCTGAGGTCCTGTCCCAAAAAGACAAAGGAGGAGCTAGGGTATACTCATAGAGAAGTTTTGGTTGAAAAACAAAACAAAACAAAAAGAAACGTGTTAGAACATCAAAAAACACACATCTCAAGTTAATGATTTTTGTGTTTTGGGAAGATGCAAGAGCCTGGGCTCATTGAAATCATTCTTTGATATGCACCTTAACTCTCTAGGGCCAACCATGTTGAGGATATTCCGTCACCCAGTCAGGTCCCACTCTTTATGACCCCATGGACTGTGGCATACCAGGCTCCTTTGTCCACAGGATTATCCACAAGAATATTGGAGTGGGTTGCCATTTCTTTCCCCAAGGGATCTCCCAGCCCAGGGATGGTACTGGAGGCTTCTGCATCTCCTGCACTGGCAGGCAGATCCTTTACCACTGAGCCACCTGGGAACCTCATCTAGGATCAGTGCCCTGCTTTTTCCATCCTGAATCCCCTGAGAGTGCACTGCTGGGGGTGGCTGTGGTGGTTGCTGACTTTATGGACTTGATATCCTTTGTTTACTGAAGTTTTGGGTGACATTTTTTGCCAAAATTGAAATTAGGTGAGGAAAAACATTTCATAGACTCAAGGAAGCTACCTAAAAGTAGATAAGTATAATTTATTCTATCAATGATATTACACTAACTAGTTTTTTGACTCTCTAGCCATTTGGTTGCCTTTTGATAACTGTTTAACAATCTGAAAATCTCCCAATGACAAATTGTGTAGTTAACTAGAACTGAAGATTTACCTAGGTCTCAGATATATACATCTTATGATTTGTTCTAAAATTTAAAGACAAGCAGACGTCAAATGATGCATTACAATGTCTTTTAAAAATATCCACTTTCTTTGGGCTTTTATTTTATCTGAGTCTAGTTAATGCAGACTCTAGAGTGAGATTATGTTTATTTAGACTGTATTTTCTTAGCTGACCCAATCTCTTTGTCACTTTCATCATAAAATGGCTGTTTGGGTCTCAAAAGTTGTGTCAACTGTGGATGGGCGCTTGCCCTCCACCTCTACAAGGCTTTCATCACGTGCTACTACAGCTGCTGACTTTCAACTCCCCCTGAAAGGAGTTCAGGGTGGAGAGCAGAAACAAGGCACTCTGTGCTCTGGGCAGGTGGTGGGGTAAGGAGATTGGCAGGACAGGTCTTCAGATAGTTGGATATTTTTGGAAGTGGATTTTATGAGCCCAATTCTTGTATTTCTTCATATCTAGAAAAACACTAAAATCCTTCATAATGATGACTGCTCGTGACTAGCAGAACCCCTTCTGCAAAAAATGTGTGCTTGATTGCATGAACTCCCCCTTCACCAAAATTACACATATAATTACTGTCCCCCCTGCCTCTTTGGAGCAGTTTCTCAGAGTTATCTGAGGTGCTGCCTCCTGGATTGTAGTCCTCATTTTGCCTCAAATAAAACTTAACCTGAAGCTCTTACATTCTGCATTTTTTAAAGTTGACAGTTGTTTTAAAAATAAGTTTAAATTCACTTTTCAAAATTAATTTTGTAAGGTATTCTCCCCTGTGAAACAGGCTTAAACTACCTTCTGGTTTAAGTCTCCCCCCCAGGTCCCCCACCCCTCCTGCACCCTCACACTTTGGAATCCACCCCACCCTCAAGCTGTCTCTGCAGACACTTCATGAAATCTCTGGAATTCACAGAAGTGGGTTCATAAGACTGAGCAACATGATTCATTTACCTTGAAAATTAAATGTAAAAAAAAATAAAAAGCCCATATGTCACCTTCTCTCTGAAATTTTCTCATTTCTCTTAGCTGAATAAAATTGTTCTTTTCCCCCATGTAGTCCTAGAGTGTCTTAAAAAGTCTTCTCCCCACACAGCAACTGTTAGGAGACAGGTAGCAGGCCTCAATCCCTACTATGACACATGCTTGACCTATGTTCATGGCCAAGGCCTCC
The DNA here is from genome assembly GCF_042477335.2 of Ovis canadensis. Taxonomy (NCBI): domain Eukaryota; kingdom Metazoa; phylum Chordata; class Mammalia; order Artiodactyla; family Bovidae; genus Ovis; species Ovis canadensis. The sequence goes on from NC_091248.1 coordinate 21,058,637, forward strand.
CTATCTCTTTGCTTCAGCTTTTCCATCTGTAAAATGTACCAAGTAACAGTTCTTAGAGTACTTTATAAAATACTGCACAACAAACATAGAACTATTCATAGATGGGGGGAAATGATGTAGTTGTAGGTGCCTGGAAATAAGGTTTTCTGAAATCATAATGTAAGTGCCTAACAATAAGCTTCTGATTGCTGAGACATCCATTTCAAATACATCCCTCTGGAATCAAGGCATTGCCAGCTGCCTGACTCACTAAATAGCTGGATAAAGAGCCATGCTGTTCAAACCATGAAGGTCCCCTCATAGGAAGCCCTGGGTAACCTGGATAACTTATTCCCTTAGTGCCCAGCTTCCTGATCTTATGCTTAAAATTCACCAGTAAGGTAGGACCCTATGAAATGCTGAGCATCCCACCCTCCGCTCCAATGAAGGCAGAGCCTCTCCACCCCCACCCCCTTCCAAAGCTTGCTGTGTGGCCTCCAGATCCTCATTTAACTCAGCATAATGTCTTTGACATCCATTCACATTATTGTGTGTATCAGTAGCATGCTCTTTTTTATTTTTAAAAGGCATTGTTTAATATACTTCAACTGTTTTATTCCTTCTTCACATTTGGTCTTTTGAAGTTTTGGGTATTACGGGAAAAGCTGTTATGAATATTACTATCAAATATTTTGTGAACAGACACTTTCATTTCTCTTGGATAAACACCTACAAGTAGAATTGCTTAGTCATTGGATAAGCTTATACCTCAAGCTGGTTTAAAACTCAGCATTCAAAAAACAAAGATCATGGCATCTGGTCCCATCACTTCATGGCAAATAGAAGGGGAAAAAGTGGAAGCAGTGACAGACTTTATTTTCTTGGGCTCCAAAATCACTGCAGATGGTGACTGCAGCCATAAAATTAAAAGATGGTTTCCTCATAGAAGGAAAGCTATGACAACCTAGGCAATGTATTAGAAAGTAAAGACATTACTTTTCTGACAAAGTCCCATATAGTCAAAGCAATGGCTTATCCAGTAGTCATTTATGGATGTGAGAGCTGGACCATAAAGAAGGTTGAGTGCCAAAGAATCGATGCTTTCTAACTGTGGTACTGGAGAAGACTCTTGAGAGTCTTTTGGACTGCAAGGAGATCCAACCAGTCAATCCTCAAGGAAATCAGTCCTGAATATTCATTGGAAGGACTGATGCTGAAGCAGAAGTTCCAAAACTTTGGCCACCTGATGGGAAGAGCTGACTCACTGGAAAAAAAAAAAAAAAAAAACCTGATGCTGGGAAAGATTGAGGGCTTGAGGAGAAGGGGACAACAGAGGATGAGATGTTTGGATAGCATCACTGACTTGATGGACATGAGTTTGAGCAAGTTCTGGGAGATAACGAAGGACAGGGAAGCCTGGCATGCTGCAGTCCATGGGGTCATAAAGAGTCTAACACAACTTAGCAACTGAACAACAATGTTAATAAGAAAATTATAGTTACATCCAAAATCATTGCAGATGGTGACTGCAGCCATGAAATTGAAAGACTCTTGCTCCTTGGAAGAAAAGTTATGACCAATCTAGACAGCGTATTAAAAAGCAGAGACATTACTTTGCCAACAAAGTTCTGTCTAGTCAAAGCTATGGTTTTTCCACTAGTCATGTATGGATGTGAGAGTTGGACTATAAAGAAAGCTGAGCACTGAAGCACTGATGCTTTTGAACTATGGTGTTGGAGAAGACTCTTGAGAATCCTTTGGACTGCAAGGAGATCAAACCAGTCCATCCTCAAGGAAATCAATCCTGAATACTTATCTGAAGGACTGATGCTGGCCAATATTTTGGCCACTTGATGAGAAGAACTGACTCATTGGAAAAGACCTTGATGCTGGGAAAGATTGAGGTCAGGAGGAGAAGGGAATGACAGAGAATGAGATGGTTGGATGGCATCACTGACTCAATGGACATGAGTTTGAGTAAACTCCGGTAATTGGTGATGGACTGGGAGGCCTGGCATTGCAGAGTCAGACATGACTGAGCAATTGAGCTGAACTGAAATAATCATTGGCTTTCTTCCCTTTTGTCTTATTTCCCTCTCTCTGGCATCCCCAATATATACCACTTGCACTCATACCCCTGTCTCAGCACTGATTCTAAGCTTTGAGTATTTTTGTTTGTTTTTTTTTTTTTTCAATTTTCTGGTATATTCATTCTTTGAAATTTTATGTATTTGCATCTTAAAGTTTATATCTAATTATATTTTTTATCTCTTCTGTTATGTATTCTGAACTTCGCCCTTTCATTTTGATTTTCTATGTATTTGGAACATTTTGTAACATTATATTTTCTAACTTTTTATGTTATATAGGAGTATAGTTGGTTAACAATGTTGTGTTAGTTTCAAATGTACAGCAAAGTGATTCAGTTCTACATACGCATGTATTTTTTTTTTTTTTTCAAATTCTTTTCCTATTTAGGTTGTTACATAGCATTACACAGAGTTCCAGCTTGGAATAGACATGTACACACTGTAACGCTTTTAAATGCATAAGATACTTCTATTTTTGCTCACCCTAGCTCTCAGCTTTTCTTTTAGTCCTTTATCCATTACTGATGATTTTCTGGTGGAGTTGTTGACCCTGTCTGCATGCTCTCTAATTTTATTTCAGCTAAGTCATGTTTGCTACTCAACCCGTACTTTGAGCTCTTTTTAAAATATTTATGTTTATCAAAAGTCTCTATCTCTAATTGGTTTTTCTGTATAACTACTTGTTTCCAAGTTTCTCTGTGAATATTATTTAAAATTACTATAATGTTTGCTTGCCTGTTCCATTAGTTCATTATCTTCCAGTTGGCTTTCTTTTTCAATCTATTTTTTTTTAATTCCTGAGACATACACTTTGTCTTTTTTGAGGGTTTTAAAAACATCTCTTTGTCCTCCTGACTGTGCCAGCCCATCCATCACCCACGGTAGTGTTGCAGGAGGCAAGCCTTTGCCTGTGGCAAATTCCTGCTCTGCCAGTTATTAAGCATGTGATGCTGTGCTTAGTCGCTTCAGTCGTGTCCGGCTCCTTGCCAACCCATGGACTGTCCCCCACCAGGCTCCTCTGTCCATGGGGATTCTCCAGGCAAGAATACCGGAGTGGGTAAGCCTATCTCTTCTCCAGAGGGTCTTCCCAACCCAGGAATCAAACCAGCGTCTTCTGCGCTAAATCTTTACCGCAGAACTAGCAGGGAAACCCATTAACCATATTACTAGAACACTTTCTTCAGTATAGTAAGCCTTGGATACTGACTCTGTAAAATGGGAGCAATACTAGAACCTACCTTAAGAGGTTGTTTGTGGTGTTAAATGAGAGAATACGTGTAAAATAATACCAAAGTACCCAATCTAAATAAATTTTATTAAAACGTGGCTGCAATTTTAGTGCCATATATAATTTTGATTCTTGAGCTTCTGAACTATTTGAAAAGACTTCAATACAGAGTATCTTTCTAGATGATCCTGAGTAAATGATAAAGGTCTTATTTTAAAATTATTATGTTCATTTTAATTTTCTTGATCATCTTGGTGGCCTAGAAGTGAGTTAATCACTGAAGAAGAGACAGAATTGGTTGAGCATATTGGAAAAATTCAAAACATGTATTATAATTGGTAAAGATTATGTTGAGTGTGAATGTAGGAACTTAGAACTTTCTTCATATGCTGAAAAATGAAGCAATGTGAGAATCCAGTGCAGATGATACAGAAAAGAGTAGTGAAAGATGCATAGGAAAAATTGAGCAGATATCAGAAAAAGAGAAATTTGATTTGATAAACCAGAAAATATTTCCCTAGACACAGTCCTGATAGACCCACCAGCTGCTTACTGAGAAGGAATTACATTTCCCTAACTGACTTTTCAGAAAAGAATTTTGGTCATATCACCTGCTTCATGAAAAATATGGGTTTCCAAAGTAGCAAATTCTGCAGACAATATTTTAATCTTGGAGTTTGGCTTTTGCACATCAGCACATTACATTTCTCCTAGGCTTCTCAAACCTGTTTGGTTGTGTGTGTGCATGCTAAGTTGCTTCAGTCGTGTCCAGCTCTTTGCGACCCTATAGACTATAGCCTACTGTCAGTGGGATTCTCCTCTGTCCATGGGAGTCTCCAGGCATGAATACTGGCGTGGGTTTGCCATTTCCTTCTCCAGGGGATATTCCTGACCCAGGGGTAGAACCCCAGTCTCTCATATTTCCAGCATTGGCAGGTGGTTTCTTTACCACCAGCACCATCTGGGAAGCCCCCTGTTTGGTTACTAACATATATATTTAAGATTTAAGCTATGTTCATATACCAAAATACATATGTCCCCAGGAGGACCCTTTTGAAAATCATATTGTTGCAAAGACAGGTGAGATGCCCAGGAACCCAGTTTTCCCTTCCTGAGGGCATAGAGGGATGACAATTCTAGTCTCTTAGTTTGGCTGAGCCATTGGAATACACTCTGAATGATGGCTTGTGAGTGAAAATGAAGTTGCCCAATGTATCCAGCAGGGCATAAATGCATCTCAGATATTCAACTGAAGATAATCAAATGGGGTGAACACTTACAGAAATGTGGGTAAGGATAAGATAGAAACAGGTGATGGAGAAACAGCTGAGGGATAGATAAACAAGGAGCTGTCATCACCAGCCCTAAGGAGGAAAGAGAACAGTGAGATTGGAACCCGGTATTAATGAAGCCATGGGACCAGAGCTGCCACTTACAGATGACCCCTTCCTGCTTGGAGGTGGCTACTAGGAATACACGCATGTGTAATCAAATGTCCCTTCTGCTCCTGCCCTCTGACATCCCATCACTGCCTCCCACTGGGTAGACCCAGATGGAAGCCAGAAGTGAGCGGGGTTCTTCAGCAGAGCCCCATGGAGCTCTGGGTGGAAGGTGGCTTCCACACCTCTTCCTCCCCCGTTTTCAAGATGGCATCAGACAAGAGTGGAAGGAATCTTCACTCACTGTCATCCACGGGAGCTGCCTACCCACATGCATGTAAGCTAAATGAGACATTAACTTTGCTGTAATAAAGTTCTGACTCTTTTATATCAGCTCATGTTAATTGGCCTGATTAATAAACTAATCAGAAAGTTTATAATGGACCCTTGACAAACAGCCTTTGTAATTACTGTATATATATATTTATTAATCGGATCTATAATAATATGTATACTAATTTCATTCAGTTGCATAGGTTTATTCACATCACAAAACTGCTTTTGACATCATCCTGGTGCTTCTGGGAGTTGTGATAAACATCTGCCTAAATATCTGCCCATCAGAATTGCAGGGCAGAAAGTGAGAAAACCAATGAAACAATATCCTTTCAAGAATGTTACTTCAGACAGATAGATTTCTGCCTAGATGTTTCACAAGTTAGAGTGGAATTTTGAAAGAATGAATGCAGATTTCATGAAAACAATGCTGGATACAAGACCTACTATCAGATATGTCGCTTAAGAAGTTACAGTTAGTAGAAAAATGCAGTAATCTAGCTATTGCCAACCACAATTTTAGACTTCTCTAAATGAACACCATCCTGATGTCATTTAATGAATGAAAAGCATAGACAGAACTGCATTTAAAATGGATATTAGCAAAAATTTTAAAATCTCAGCATTTTTTGACCACATGCTATTAATCAGATCTCATGCTTACATGGGCTTCCCTGGTGGCTCAGACTGTAAAGCATGTGCTTGCAATGCAGGAGACTCAGGTTCAGTCCCTGGGCCAGGGAGATCCCGTAGAGAAGGGAATAGCAACCCGCTCCAGTATTCTTACTTGGAGAATCCCATGGACAGAGAAGCCACAGTCCATACGGTTGCAAAGAGTCAGATGTTACTGATTGACTAACACACACACACACACACACACACACACACACACACACATACTTATGCTTACATAAAAGTTAAAAGTGCTCAGGAATTGCAAACACTGAGGTTAAAATAGGAAAATAGTTTACCTGTAGGCAAATTGAAAGATAAAGATGTACCTCCACCTAACCGAGAGCGGACACTTTCTGCTCGATGGCACACTGCCCACCGCCACTGCTGCCTTGATACAATACTCCTATACAGCCAACACTGGCTTATCCAGTGCAATATTTTCCTGCATTGTACTTCTTCCTTGATTTTATTATGCATTCAGGATGCTTCCTCCCTGAATGTTGTTCAATGAAATATTTATAACGTTGCAGACCATTAAATAAACAAGGGATCCAATTCTGAGTTTGTCTGCCCTCAGGAAACCTTTTAGTTTTACAGAGTTCATTCCTTGGAAGACCTTTCAGGACTCAGAGAACAGAGGGCCTTTGACAGTGCCCTTTCTTTGCTGTGCATTCTTTATTTGCATCATGCAATCCAGTATTGAAAGCTGAATAAAAGAGTTACAAACATGCCAGCTGAATATGTAGTCACATTTTGCCATATTGGATTTAGATTATCCTTAGGAAGCAAAACCATAGCTCTATTTCAAGTTTCATTCAAACTCAGCCTCAAACTCAACTCAGTCTTGTGAAAGAATCACAAACTCAAAATTGCTCAATGGCATATTTATACTTTTAAAGTACTATATAGTATTAAAGTGTGTTTTTAAAATTGTGTACATTGTAGCATATTGTACAAATCATTCTGTGTTTTTAAAATCCCAATAATTCATTTACTTGTTGTACATACTGATGCCTCTTGATCTAATTTGTTTGGTTTTAATTACTGCTTACAATTCCATAATCTGAACGCTGAAAACATTCCTGAGATTTTATCTTGTGTTCATGGATGAATAATGCTGCTCTTAATTATAAAGGAAAACTATGGAGGAGGGACAGGAATTTGGAGGTGGAGATCAAGAGTTTATCCGGATATGTTTTATATCCTTATTAGACACACAAATGGAGAGCAGAGGATGCCGAATGACTTGACAGTCTGAAGGCCCAAGACCAGCCAGCAGGACTGGAGTTAGAAGACAGAAGGGTATTGGCAGCGAAAAGGAATTTAAATGAGGGAATGGTCAGAGAAATTCTAGATAGGAAACAAAAGATGTCTAGTTTCCTGAGGACTAGAAAATCTAATATTTAGAGATCAAGAAGCATTCAGGATGGGAGAGAGGCCTGTCAGGCTGGAGGAAAAACCATCTATGCCGCTTATGTGTATGCCTGCCCTTGTGTGTGTTTGTAGTGTGTGTGGTATATGTGGTATGTGTGTGCATGCTCTTGTGTGAGTGTATGTATGCGGTGTGTGTTCATGTTCGTGTGTGTGTGTGTGGTGTGTGTCTATGCCCTTGTGTGTGTCTGTGGTGCATGTGGTATATATGGTTGTGTGTGTGCGTGCTCGTGTGTGTGTGCGTGCTCGTGTGTGGTGTATGTGTATGTTTGTGTGTGTGTGCTTGCATGCAGTGTGCATGTGCATGTTTCTGTGTCTCTCTGTGTGTCTGTGGTACACGTGGCATGTGACCGTGTGTGTGTGTGTGTGTGCACGCGTGGGTGTATTTGAGACCCCGGTTTTGTTCCTTTGCCCACCTGGCCACCCCAGTGACTGTTCCATGTGGCTCTAATTACGGTAGCTTCAGCGTCAGTCCAGAGAGCCTTCTCTTTTGTAGCCAAATCCGTCTTCTTTACTTTGTTTCACAGTTGTCTAAACCACTTTGAAATTTCTATTAAATCTGATTGGCTTTGATTTAATTTTGCTGTGTCTTTCCTTACATTTTCCAAAACTTTATTTCACTGCCCTGTATTACTGTGACTTTCTTGCCCCTTACAGATTATTTTATAGCTCAGCACACTGCCAGATCATGCTTGTGCCTCTGAGGGCAAATGACCATAATGTTCTCATGCTTTGGGTACCACTCTACTATGCGCCATGGCATATAGACGGTAATAAGAGGTCTAAATACAAGTTCGTGGTATTAGTAACCATTAGAAAGATAATATAATCACTTGTAATACCCCATCATTTGGATGCCAAGAAATTAGTTCACTGTTCTCTTCTCGGTTATAAAATAATATTTTTTCTGTATTTTGCTCCTATTAAATATTAAACAAATGAAGACAAGACATCTCATTATTTATTTATGTTCATTTGTGCTTCTCTCTCTCTTTTAATCTGTTATCTTTCAGGTTGTGTCGGGTCTCGGTTGCAGCATGCAGGATCTTTGTTGAGTCCTGTAGGATTTTGGTTGCTGTGCTCAGTCTCTGTAGTTGTGGTGCATGGGCTTAGTTGCTCTTGGGATCTTAGTTTTCCTCCCAGGGAATGAACCTGCATCTCCTGCATTGGGAGGCGAATTCTTAACCACTGGATTACCACGTGAGTATTCATCTGGTCATTTAAATCTGGGTTTATAATATATGCTTTCTGTGCATGTACAAGCCACTTTTTTGTTATTTTTTCCTTCCATAACTATATATTTCCAGTATATATACTTACTACTTCAATTTTCAGTGTCTTATTTAGTGAGGCAGTAATATATTGACAGCAAAAATTACTAAGTGAGATGGCTGGGTCATAATTTTACTAACCTCCACTGGTTTTATTTTTAGTACTTCTATTTAGAAAGTAAATACTAGATTGTAAACAAAAAATGATATTTTAGAACACCATCACCATATAAATATAAAAAATCATGTGGCACTGTGAAAAAAAAAAGACTCAAGTCAATTGCCTAAAAATTCCTTAAAAGTTTCAAAACAGATTCACAAAATATTAAAAAAAACACCTTTCACAAAGGGCACACAAATATTTTGAAGGGTTAGAGTTTAAAATGATTAGTCATTAGGCAGTTAATTTTAGTTAGACTCAGTTTGTAAAAAAAAAAAAAATGCTTCTAGATGCATTATTTTGAATGAGCCACTGGAATTAAGAATGGAAAAAATCTGGTACAATGTTTGGTTTGGTCAACTGCATGGCTTCCCTCATCAGTGTTTCCCTTTCAGCTTCTAAAAGTGATGAGCACTAGTGTTAATCTAAGCCTCAAATTCCTGCCTTCAAAAAGGACTGAAATGTCTGAATGAAAAACCACAGTAATCTGTGGTACACACCATCTCTTCTATGATATTGGGCAAAAATAAAAACACTTCATTAAGAACAGAAAAACAGAGTCCAGTAATATGGGAAATGGAACAAATCAAAGGAAGAACACTGCTGGGTGATCCGAGATCAGTTTCATAACTGATGATACCAGAAACAAGAAGACTGAAATGTTATCTTCTTATCAAAAGCTTTACTAAAGGTTTTGTCTGGGAATGGCCAAAAGGCCCCCAAATTGCAAACCTCCTGGCTGACGGTCTGGTCTGTATAGCTAAGAAAGTGTTTCTGCTCTCACGGATTCTCCAAAAGGTCAGCATTTTAACCCTGAATCCAGGGAATCTTCCAAATTGGGAAAAAAATAAATAATAAAACTTAATAAGGACTTTGCTAATGGCTGGGGAGAGTCTCTCTAGAGCCCTGGTTCTTAAGAGGGATGATTCTGCGCCACTCCCTTTCCACCAGAGGACAGAGAGTAACATTTGGAGGTGTTTCTGGTTGTCACAATTTGGGGATCATTACTGTGGTCTAGTGGGTAAAAGCCAGGGGTGTATGCATCTTTGCACTAGTCGTCACAACTACCATCTGCATAGAAGATGGCATACTGATGCTTGCCCAGTGACCAGGGTGTTGGGTGTTGAAAAGAACTGTGGATGCTTTGGGCAGAAAGTTACTGAGGCTCTGAGGACTTTGCACTTTACCCCAAAGTCAATGAAATTCCATTCAATAATTTTGATTCTGGGAATTACAGAATTATTTCACTACTTTTGAAAAATTACTTTTGCAGCAGAATTGAAAAGGGAAAATCCAGGCTTAAGGAAGACTAATTGAGAGGCTTTTAGGAAAATAAGAAAACTGCTTATAAGGTCTTTCACCAAGTCAATGCAGGGGAAATGGAGAGCGGGGTAGAAATGCGAGCTATTTCAGAAGTGTGATCTTAAGTAAGGTGGCAGCTGGAAAGAAGACCGGCTTTCTATTTTTAAGGTTATAGAGTATTTTTAAGTCAAAAGTTAATACAAGTGTGGTGTCTGAGGAAACAAAATTATGTCTTTAACTAGAACATTGTAGAATGATTTTTACTTTGTATTAATAACTAAGTGCTTAATAAATTTTCACAGTGAACATTTAGTGTATTCAGCTCTGAGCTTGGTGCTGGGGATGGAGATGCAAAAGCACAGTCCTCTCCACACTTTGAAGCATGTGTACGAAAGCGGAGGAGACATACAGGTGCGTGGGAGCGTTTTATATGTGCACAGCTAGGTGCTGGACCCCAGGGAAGGGGGAAAGTGGTGAGTATGTACAGGGCAGTGTGAAAGGTTACCTGGAGATGACATCCTTTATTTCTTTTACCCCAATGTGTTTTGTTGGTATGATGATGAAGATGATGCTAAGGATGATGGTGGTGGTTCTCCATGGGGAAAGTAATAATGAAAATGAATTCTTATTGAGTGTCCCTGAATACTTCCCTGGTGGGCCCGAGTTAAGACTCTATGCTCCCAATGCACAGGGCTTGAGTTCAACCCCTGGTCGGGAAACTAGATTACACATGCTGCAATTAACAGCCGGTGCAGCCAAAATAAATTTTTTAAAAAGCCACTGTTCTTAACCTCTAATCCAATTCGTAAAAGCACAAGTTGAACTATTTCTTATTACAAAGATGATTTAACTACTGCTGACTCCACCCTGGTAAATAAAGTTCAGATTATTATTTTTCAGTTAAAATGTCTTTGCCAGCTTCCCCCTTCACTACTAGTTTTCCAAACAGCAGAATTTGGCAGCATACACCAAAATTCTCCCTAACTGAAAATATTGGCTGCTTTCTTAAAATCCCTTATTATGAAGTTTGAAAACTAGTAAATTAGTGGACATTTCATAACATAAATATATTCCTTTAGTTACTCTAAAAGACTTCCAGGTATATTATAAGATTACTTTTTCTTAGAATTTCTGTCATTGTATTTCTTTTCCTATGTTTATTTTTTTTTCAGCATTTTGCAGTCTTTATTGAATTTGTTACAATACTGCTTCTGCTTTATGTTTTGGGTTTTTGGCTGTGAGGCATGTGGAATCTTAGCTCCTAAACCACGGATTGAACCCATACCCCCTGCATTGGAAGGTGAAGGCTTAATCACTGGACCACCAGGGAAGTCCCTACATTTCTTTATTTCAAATCTGACAATACTTTCACTAGATCTAAAAGTTTCAGGTTAGTTTTTTCCCCTTTTTTGTAGTTTTCATGTGAAAATTTTAAAATATCCATTATTTTAGTCAACCTAAGCCACAGAGACTTTTCCAAATTTTTATTAGATATCCATCTCCAGATTTGTTCCTTGCTCAGTCTCCTGTGTCTTATGACCTCTGGGGGTGGACCATTCAAAAGACTGACTTTGGATATTTGCCCTCAGCAATATTTTATTTCCTACTTTAAATCAACCTAATGTGGTGAGGAAAGAATATCATGAAATGAATGCCTATCCTACCTGGAGGTATAGCTACACTTTTATTCTGAAGAACTGCCTTAAGGTCACCTGTAATTATCTCAGAGATTTTAACAGACATCTTCCAACACAGGTTCAATGCAAGACAGTCTTGGAGGCACAGGGCATAAATCACAAATATGAGTCTATTCTCTCAGTGTCTATAAAAGAAAACTCTTATTATTATTTTTTAATATCTAGAGATTCTTTACACTGGCCACGTTTTATTTTCACTTCTTCAACTTCGACTTTATGTTACAGACAAAATGCTTGTATGGCTGGCCCCCGGGTTCCAAGGCTGACACTGGAAACCACAAGGTGATAGTACTGGAAGGTGGGGTTTTTGGGAAGCGCTGGGTTGAGCCCGTAGGAAGGGGTTGGAGTCCGGATAAAGGAGACCCTGGGGAGCTCCCTCTCTCCTTCTGCCATGTGAGGACACACCGAGAAGACGGTCACCGACCAATCAATAATCGGGCTCTCCTCCAACACTGAACCTGCTGGTGACTTTTCTTGGACTTCCCCAACCCCAGCATTGTGAGACATTAATTTCTATTGTTGACAACCCACCCAGTCTATGATACTCTGTTATACTTTGTCCTGAAATGACTAAGATACTCAAAATTAGACTGAAAGTATAGATCATGATTATGGAATAATTGTGTGTGTGCTCACAAATGACATGCATCTCTGTTAAGAACTCTTTTTAAAAAAGAATTATCATGTCACCAGGTAATAAATCTCTGTTGTGATCACCTCTCTGAGGTTTGGGATTTATTTATTTCTTTAATGCAACAAACTCTAGCGTATCCTAACTAATACCCTCACCACAAGGGGTCACTGACATGATTCATCACATTAAACGGAGTCTGGCCTGGGGGACATGTTCAGTAAATGTCAGTTCTTGTTACTATTAATTTTAGTACAGAGTTAGAGATATAGTCCTTTGTTGAGAAATATGTTTTGTCAGTTAACAAACTAATGAGGGATTGGCAATTAAATTCATCATGGCAGATGTGGGGTCCTCGCGGGAAGGTGAAGCACACTCCCAGATGTAACCGAAAGGGCTTTAATGAAGGGACTATTTGCCAGGGAAGGGAGGGTCATAGGAAACCCACAGGAGACATCTAGGTTTCCAGAGATAAACTACAGGAGAAAGCTTTATTTGTATCCCTCAGGGCTGAAGGGACAAGGGAATGATAAGGAAGAGTTGTGGTTAAAGCAAGAGATACCTTGTGGAGCTGTGGCTTTGGGAGACAAAGGAAGGTCCCATTAATCTCTCAGAAGGGAGGCTGCCAGGGGAGTAAACAGCCACCTCTCCTCCTACTCCAGTTTCCTGCTGGAGCCCACAGTTCAGGGAAGCTCAGCTGACGCAGCCCAAGGAAGCTGGGAGCACAGAGTAAAGCGTGGTGTCGAAAGGCAAAGAACCCAACGCAAACCACAGGGAGTGAGACGGGGGCTTAGCACCACGTGCAGCCATCCAACAGAGCTCTGACTCTCACCACAGTGGATACTGGAATTCTGATTTTTATTCCCCCAGGCTCATAAAATGTTCTGTCTTAGTTGAAGGGAAGAGATGAGCAAAGATGACATCAAAGTCCATCAAAGGAGAGGCCCTGCCTATCCTGAGGGTTTAGGACCGTCACCTCATCTACCAGCTCTCACCTTTCACTGTGTCTCAAGAAAGAAGCAACTTAAAAAGGGGCGTGGTCAGAGCAGACAAAGTAAATGGCTTGTAATTATTGCTTTGAACTGAAACTCCTGAGCCTACTAACTCTACTCATTGATATTCTTTCCTTCCACCCATTGTCCTCCACTCCCCATCCCAACTCGTCACCACGTATCCTAACACACAACACGTCAATCGCTCCGCATCCTAAGAAGAGAGCATGAGGATAATCCTGAGGCTTTACATCAGACAACATAGGTTCTGATTTAAATTATACAAATTACTATGTAGCTTCTCTCAAAGATGGGCATTATTTAAAATGGTAGATTGTTGTGAGGATTATGTTCAATACACGATATGACTATTTCCAGTTTACATTTTTTTATTCCCTCAGTCTCTCTCTGAGGGATATTACAGAAGAATGAATGAGGAGACAGAACAGAAAATTTTTAATAAAAAGTAGAAATTCGTAGGTTAGTCCTACTTTGGAATTAGTCTGCTCTGTAGAAAAGTATCACTAAAATGGTCTTCTTGTATCCAACTGTTTGATGTGGTTGCTCTGGGGTAGCCATGCAACAGACGATAGAATCCAAAAATCTGTTCTTCTTTTGTGGAACCAGCAGCACACAGAGAGCAGGTCTAGAAGCTTCCTTAGGGGCCTGGAGTCTTCATAGATGATAGCATGGTGACCAACCCTGCCCACACAGGATTATCACTCACTGTCTTCTGAATGAGGCAGCCTCAGCTCTGATCCATCATCCACCTGCAGGACAACAACTCTGGGGTCCTCATTCTCCTGGTCTTGGGGGCTGACCCCAGAAGTGGTCAGGCTGTGCCAAGACTCTCCTGACTCGGGCCTGGGAGAAAGATCAGTGTATTAGTGCATATAGTCCACAGTGACCTTAACTGATTACATCTTTTAAATTTATTTTCTAAAGAGAATGTTATTTGGAGGCAAATGCAGAATAATTACGCTGACTCACCCTCAACTGCCAACATTAAAGAAAAGTAGTTTAATCTACTCTCGCAAGAGAAGTTTGCTAGTGGAGGGCCCGGATACAGGAAATTGGCAGAAATATTCTTGAGTTTTCTATTTATAGGAGGCATGGCAGGAGCAAAGGAGAGAATATATTACTTGAAATATGCTTACAGAGGTTTTTTTTTTTTTTTTCCTTTAACAACACTGGAAAAAGGAAGTACTTATGAAGGTTTTTAAAGCCATATAATGCCACTGTAAAAAGTACTCTGTAATAAACAGTATGAAACCCCATTATAAAACTGTTTGCTAAATTCATAAACCTTCATTTCCAAATAGCCTGATCAGACAGTAATAACTCATTGGAGAAAAAAAACCTCATTGAATATGATTATATTCTTTCCACTGTGAGGAAGACTCAGTCTCAGGTTTTTGATTTTAGCTAATTATCAGGATCCATGGACATTTCTCCATCAATAGATCTTCAAGCACGTTATCACTGACAAGTTCTTTGTAGTTAGCATCATGCTAAGTGAAACCAGTGAGAAAGGAGAAGCATAATGCAAGGCTCTCACCTTAGGGCAGCTTTTCATCCTTTGAGGAGATGAAGAAAGACGTTCAAAAGTCAACTGTGTAAAATCTTACAGAATAAAGAACTGCCTACGTGAGTTCATCTACAGTTACCGCTATGGAAGTTCAAAGGTGAGAGGTAGAATTCAAGTGTCCATTGCATTGGAGTATACTGGTGACACTCCATGGAGAGGACCTAGCCAGGGTTGGAGGCGCACTTGGTGAGAAACACCAGGCAGTGGGAGAAAGAGGAAATATCTTAGAAAAGAGATGTCACCTCAAGAAGCATCACTTCTAGGTCCCCAGACTAAACACTTATGACATGACTATTATTGCACAATGTTGGACATTTTAATGGCTCTTGAGAAAGGTAGTCTTAATGGTCCCGTTCCACTGCTGCTGCTGCTAAGTCGCTTCAGTCATGTCCGACTCTCTGCGACCCCATAGACGGCAGCCCACCAGGCTCCTCTGTCTCTGGGATTCTCCAGGAAAGAACACTGGAGTGGGTTGCCATTGCTTTCTACAATGCATGAAAGTGAAAAGTGAAAGTGAAGTCGCTCAGTCGTGCCCGACTCTTAGTGACCCCATGGACTGCAGCCCACCAGGCTCCTCCCTCCATGGGATTTTCCAGGCAAGAGTACTGGAGTGGGGTGCCATTGCCTTCTGGCTCTGAATTCAGAGGCCTGGAAAGATAAGGAGAGTCTGTTAGTGCTGGTATAGAGGCTGCCCCCTGGAGAAAGAAGTAGCAATCCACTCCAGTGTTCTTGCCTGGGGAATCCCATAGAGAGAAGAGCCTGGCAAGCTACAGTTCACAGGGTTGCAAAGAGCTCAACACAACCAAGCACAAGAGGCCCCCAGGGTGCGTTCTTCCTTTTGAAATCCTTTTGTGTGCTGGTCTCTGTCACTCTGCACTAGCTTTGCAGCTGAAAACCAAGTCGAGTCCCTATCAGCTTCCCAAAGCTCCTACAAGTGGAAATCTCCATATAAACAGTGTGATTATTTTTAATCTTTTATTTTATTTATGTATTTATTTTGAAGAATAGCACTCCTGAAAAACCACTACCTGGTATCCAACAGCTTGGCCTGCTTTGAAATTCGTTTAATTGGACCAGCTCTGCATGCACTGTTTTGTATCTCCCTTGAACACTGTGAGATTCTTCTAAGTTGTATGGGTCTCCAGTTCATTGGTTTCCATTGCTCTGAAACATCTTGCTAATGAATATGCCATTCTGTACATTCAATCTGCTGTTGAAGTACACTTGAGTTGTTTTCAAGTTTGTGGAGGTTACTATAAATAATGCTCCTATGAAGAGTATGTATTTTCCTTGGCTTACATGTTCTTATATTCTGCTTTGAAAATACTTAGGATTGAAATTCCTGGGTCACAGGCTATATGTACATTCAAGGTTAGTAAATGATGACTGATTGTGTACCAAATTATTGTACAAAGTTACGTTTCTACCAAAAGGACTTTGGATTCTCACTGATCTACATACTTACCAAGCATTTAGTATTGTCATGTATTTTCTTAATCATCTTCATGAGTTCATAGTGTCATTGTTTTGTAAACTTAATTTTAATTACTAAAGACATAGATCAGACACTTTAAAAATAATTGTTCTTGTTTATATGGATGAGTTATTTACAAAGCATCACTTCTCCTAAATAGTTTTCCACAGCACTGTGTGGTTTTTCTTTTTTGCTCCTGTGATTACAGATTATTTATGTATCCTGGATCCCAGGCCTCTGCTGTATGTATTGCAAACATATTTTACCTGAGTACAACTTGATTTTTCTCTCTCTTATCTGTGTCTACTCTCAAAGAAAGAGTACAATTTTAATGTAGTAATAGTCTCCAATAGCTTTCTTTTCGGGTTATACTTTTGTATCCTCCTAAAGGAATCATTGCCTTTCCAAAGTTCATGAGGTTATTTGTCTATTTTATCTTGGAAAGCCTTTTTGTTTTTCACTTTTAGCTTTACAATCCACCTGGAATTGTTTTCTCTCTATAAGTTAATAGTCAAGTTAATTTGAATTTCACATAGCCATCAAAGGAGAGATAAAATGAATGATTACCAGAACCTGAGGCCAGCCCATGAAGAGGAAGCTAAAGAAATAACAATCTAGATTCACTTTTCTCTTTCCTTCTGAGCCTATGTCAGGATTCCCACTGCCTGAGGTAGAAAATGAAACACTTCAGCTCAGCCTCTCTGGGCAGAGGGAAAGGTGGAAACTGAAATGTAGCTCTAAAGGAATGAACCAAAGATGTTTGAAACATCAGGACCACTACATTCAATCAGAGTCAGTCATCAATATTCCTTGAGAGACATCCGTTTGGAAAAATAAAGCAGAACAGTAGGTAATTAGACAACACACCGCCTGCTAAAATAACAGACCATTAAATTATTAAAGTCTTGATGAATAAAAAAAGGATAAATTGCCTCATTATATATTAAGCTATGATGCAATGAGATATCTCTCCTGGAATCAGAGTGCCATTCATTTGTTTGGGGGTTTTGCATGCAGGAAAAAAAGCTTAATTTCCTCCCATCACTTTATCCCCATCACTGAACATAACTCCAAGGCCATAAAGAGTCAACAGTTGTTTATTAGTTGAATTAACAAATTGGAGCTGATGACTAACTTCCCTGAGATCTGGGATCTATATTCAACCTCTAACACAGGGGTGGAAATGAATCGTATGTGTTCAGACCTGGTGGACTTGGGTGCAGTGGCAGGCATGTTGTCACCATCCACCGGGGCTCCAGGTCTGACTGCTGGGAACAGAGCCCTGAGTTAAGAAGCAGGCGTCCTGTAGTGGTGATTGCTTCCTCATGTTTGACATTTAGGGGCACAAGTGGAACAAAGTTGTTTCCACCATCCTGTAAATAGTTAGGAACTAGAATAGAACAGAAAGCCCACTGGGCTCCCCAATCCATCCACTCACAAGAAGGTAAAGTGGGGACAGCTGGGGATACAAGTCAAGATCTTACACTGCTAGCCCAAACAGATGAATGTCCCCACTAGGCAAAGAGTTTTTAAACATTCCCTATGCTTTGGGTAAACTTCGGGAGTTGGTGATGGACAGGGAGGCCTGGCGTGCTGCGATTCATGGGATCGCAAAGAGTCGGACACGACTAAACGACTGAACTGAATTGAACTAAACTGATGCTTCTTCTGTGTTGCAGATTCTCCTCGCTACTGTATCCTTCATCAAACCTCACCCCCACTCTCCATCATGACAACTATCTTAAATGTCCCAAGAGCCCAGAAGGAGACTTCATGAATGGAATACATCCCCAAGAAGCAATGAATTACAACAGAGATGCTAAACACTACGCAGACTTTTCTGAGGGAAATGGAGCTCAGGAACTCATGGATAGGTGCAGTCAATAAAAATCAATTTTCCACTGTTTCACAAATTCCTCTTTGTTACAACACCCCAATTATGCTGCAGCTAATTACCTTTTTGCTTCACTCTGTCTGCCTCAATAGAAGTTGTAATTGGATCTATAACACATTTAGATAACGGCGTTACAACTTTTTTTTTCCCTCTCAGAGTTAATTTTAAGAGAACTCTTCGACAGAATCCAGAAAAAAGGAGGGGGGGGGGGAAAAGCAAACGTAGGCCAGGGAAAATAGATATCTTAAAAGAGATGTGCTGGGATTTTACCCACAGGATTCATCAGCCAAGGGTGTAAAAATACAAGCCTGTGCATTAAAATTACAATCGCCACTACAGAGAAAAAGCCTGCAGAGCTTTCCCCCTGGGAATCCTGGGCTCCCCAGATCCCCTCCAGCTCAAGCGGAAGCCCTGAGAGGAGGGGTCTCAAACTGTGTTTGTCAAAACCTGCCGCAGGCTGATGAGTATCTCAGAACTGTGTCCATCCTTCAGGTAAGGACCCTATGGCGTCCCCGGGGCCTCGTTTGTTTCCCCAAGTGCTGCCTCCTGTTCAGGGCACTTGGAGGGCTGGTTCCTAGGACACAAAGGACCCAGTCCAGTGTAGAGAAGGGGGAGAAGGGCAAGTAAGGAAGGGGCATTCCCCCGCCTGACACCTGACATCTGCAGGGCCGTTTGGCTGCCCCATGCCACGCTGTCCCCCAGCAGGACCACCGTCCCCAGAGAGGCCTGACCGGAAGCACCTCCCGGCTTGTGGGCGGAAGCTGCCGTGCAACCTTACGCCTGCCCAGCCCCATCCTTCCTCCCTGCGGTTCTCTGCCGTTGATTTTCTATTTTTCTCTCTGCTTGTTCTTGTCTTCTAGATATTTTTATTCCCGTAAACGGGGCATAATACTAGGCAGAGGAAAACACCAGAGTTTTGTTCTGTTTATATTTTATGTTATTTCTGCATTTTATTCTAGAAGGGTGCGTCACCTGGACTCTGCCTGCCCCAGTCCCACATGCTTCACGAGCAGGAGTTCTGGGGGCCATTGCCAGAGCTGCTCAGGCTTGCCACCTGCAGAGAATTGACTGTGACTTCCTGGGTTTCTAATTAAGACAAAACAAAGCACCAAAACAAACAAGTGAAAATGAGAGCAAGGGAGGCTTTCTGCTCTCTCTTACATCAGTGACTGGATACAACAGGGACCCAGCTAGAATGCTGGGAGCAGAAGCTGCTGATGGGGAAGGTTGACCGCTTTGCATGGTAGCTCCAGCGACAGTCATGTGGCCAGGACATGGGGGCTCTACCCATCTACGGGGAGATGGGCAGAGAAGCCCACTGTAGAGGCTGCATTTTGGTTTTGGTAGCCAGAATTTCTCTTTCTTTCTTCCTTTTTGGTGGTCCTGAGTCTTCCCAGAAGAACACAGGCTCTTCAGCTGCTGCTCCTGGGCTTTCTCTGCCAGCAGTGAGTGGGAGCTACTCTCTAGTTTAGATGCACTGGCCTAGCATGGGCTCTAGGCCACACGGGCTTTAGTATATGTAGGGCACAGGTTTAGGGGTTCTGAGGCATATGCAGTCTTTCTGGGTGAGGGACAAACCTGTGTCGCTCACATTGGCAGGCAGATTCTTAACCACTGGGGCCACCAGGAAAGTCCCAGTTGCCAGAATTTCTAAAATAGTTCACTGTCAACCGCAATTCTGCCGTGCAGAACCACCTACTACGCACACACCAAAAGAGAAGAAAACAGGTTGCTTTTAGGTCTTTTTAATACAGCGGAATTGATATGAAGTTTTTAACATAACAGAGGAAGTTTGAGGATGCTACTTCCAAGTTTATTTCAAAGACTCAATTGCAGAAGGGAAAACAGAAGAACTTTGCCTTATTAAACTACTTTGTAAAGTTAAACAAGCTTGTTGAGGCAATACAGACACCCACAAGTTCTCCAGCTGTCAGTCAGTGAGTCTGGCGTAAACAGGCCTCCCCTCATACACTGAAAACATTACATCTGGAAGCCACAGCGTGACTTCTGATCAATCTGATAAACCTTATAGAGACAGAAACAGTCTCATTTCAGAGCAAGACATTAGAAAATGCAGCCAGAAGTAAAGTATCTGTTCCTAAGTAGCCCCCTCAAAAATTTATAAATTATTCAAACATGCAAGTACCCAATCTACCCAGAGCTCTTGATGATGTACTTTTATCTGGTTCCTGGCCACATGCTGTGCACTCAGCTGTAACAGTCTTTAATTGTGAAAACACGATAAAATCAGGAAATCTTTCCTGCTACAGACACTTTTCACTGCCTGGGAGAGTTTGCATGTGGTGATAACAGATCTTTCTGTGTCTAGATCAGATCATTTTCTTCTCACAATTAAAACATTCTCTACAATCTCTGGTTCTTCCCAAGCCTGGCATCATTTGGCCTCATTCTTTGTTCTCTTTCCTAAAAAACAAAGATTGGTCTGCTGGCCCATGAAGAGAAAAACAAGTGTTAGCACCAAGCTTGCAAAATGCACTTCTGCATTAGCTTCATAAGCAGAATGCGTGTGTGTGCGTGCATGCTCAGTCATGACTGCCTCTTTGCCACCCCATGGACTGTGGCCTGCCAGGCTTCTCTGTCCATGGAATTTTCAGGCAAAAATACTGGAGCGGGTTGCCATTTCCTTCTCCTGACCCAAAGATTAAACCCACAGTCTCTTGTGTCTACTTCATTGGCAAGCAGGTTCTTCTCTGGGTTCTTCTCCACCAGGGAAGCCCTCATATGCGGAATAAAGCAACATATATGTATATATTCAGATCAAGTCATATATTTGTCCCTAGATAGCCTAAGATGGTGCCTTGGTGGGTCAGGAAATAGGCAGACGTGCAGTCTAGTCTCAGAGCCCTCTTAGTTATATCTCCCAGGTGCCCTGTCAAGGCAGACCTTGGCAGTGTCCTATAAGGCACCATGGAGGGGATGTGGAGTTCTTCAGGCTTGGAGATGGGTGGGTCTGTGGACTGTTCTGCATCCCATTGAAGAATAACACAGTTAGCTATGATCAGTCAAGGCAAGACACAACAAACATAGAGATTTGAAAGATAAAGACAAATCTGGAAAGAGGACTTAAACTTTTTAGCCACATATGATCTAGATGAAAGCAAAACATTAATTGTTAATAAACAGGAAAGACATAAATCAGGATCCAGGGGGTATACTACTTTCTTCTCATAGTAAAACAACACAGACATGAAAGATCACCTTTGGATCAGTCATTAATAGATTGGGATGAAATTAAAGAGAAAATACAAAATTGGACACACAGTGGACAGACTTACTTCCAATTAAGAGAATATTTTTGTATGAAAAAGCTATATGGCACAACTGTAGTAGACAAACACAAGGAAATTATTATATGTGTGATGACATGGAAGATGGTGAAATGTCCTGTCCCCAGTTACACTTGCAAATTCAGTGTTATCTGAGGATAACATAAGGAAGATTGGTTTTCAAACCAGTACCAACTTAACGAGTGCTTGCCCCAGAGTTCTTTAAGGAAAAATGAAAGTGAAAGTCACTCAGTCATGTCTGACTCTCCGTGACCCCATGGACCATGGACCTCTCCAGGCCAGAATACTTGTGTGGGTAGCCTTTCCCTTCTCCAGGGAATCTTCCCAACCCAGGGATTGAACCCAGGTCTCCTGCCTTACAGGTGGATTCTTTATCAGCTGAATCACAAGGGAAGTCCAAGAATATTGGAGTGGGTAGCCTATCCCTCCTCCAGCGGATATTCCCAACCCAGGAATAGAACCGGGGTCTCCCTGCATTGCAGGCGAATTCTTTACCAACTGAGCTGATAGCTCAGTTTTTTGAGGACTAGATATTAAAGCCATATCCAAACTTGGAGAGAAAAGACATACTCTTACTCAACGTCTGAATTCTTTCACTTGTCTCTCAGTACTATGGGGGAAAACAGAGCAGTAGCCCTGGAGGCTGGTTCTTTCATCTACTGAAGGATTGCTATTTAAATATAGTATGAACATTCTAAGTATTCATATTATCCATGAAGAATTCATCAGTTCATCTAAGAAAGAAATGAAAAACTTTATTCCAGCTAAATGTAAGGATTCTAACCCAAGTAGAGCATCTCAGAAAGCTCTGAGAACTGTTCAACCCATTAGAAGTCAAGGCATGGTTATAAGAAAAAAAAATTTTTTTTTGAGACCATCTGAGCTACAGGGAAGATCTGAGACAGAGGCAGTAGTAGCAGTAGCAGTATTTGTTGCTCAGTCATGTCTGACTGTGACCCCAAGAACTGTAGCCCTCCAGGATCCTCTGTCCATGGGACTCTCCAGACAAGAATACTGGAGTGGATTGTAGGCAGAGACAGAGGGCTTAACATCAAATGATGTATTATACAACTCAGATCTAAGTGCCATGTGACCCCTTATCAAGAAAGAATGTTATCTTATAAAGAAGGAGTTGTCTTATTGATACTGGCATATTGTTGCTATAGATTTTCCCTGTAGTTCAGATGGTAAAGAATCTGCTTACAATGCAGGAGACCTAGGTTCCATTCCTGGGTCAGGAAGATCCTCTGGAGAATGGAATGGAAATCCACTTCAGTATTCTTGTCTGGAGAATCCCATGGACAAAGGAGCCTGGTGAGTAACAACAGTTCATGGGGTTGCAAAGAGTCGGGCACGACTGAGTGACTAACACTGCTACACTACCGTGGTTGAGTTGGTATTTCTGCTGATGGGGTGGATTTGGTGAATATATGACGCAGATATACAAAGTCTTGGGAGGGAGGAGGCCAAAGGCCAGAGAAATTTTTTTTTTTTTTTTACATTTCACAATATAAAGATCTTGAAATATTTACATGTATGATGGTGGATAAAAATAAGACAAAAGCACAAAGGTAGGATTTTGTTATCTCAAAGTCTAGAAGGAAGAATTATCTACCAATGATTGCTAACATTAAATCTTAACTCATTTATTTTTGAGGGAAGTAGGTAAGATACAAGACATGCGATTTAAATCCTGGATAATAGGTTTGATTAAATGTGCACACAGTCCAGCTGATAGTTCTGATACATACAAATTGGCCAGATACCATCCACCTACATGATCTTGTTTGAAAGCTCCTATGGTTGGATGTGTTGGTGCATTAGCTCTTAATTGCTGTAAATGCACAGCAAGATGCAGCTTTCACCCCTGAAGAAGATAACAGATCTCTAATCCAAGTCTTTCTACTCTGAATTTTGAGCTTATCTTTCATATCAGTTGTCTTGTTTGTCTGTAGAAAACTTGTTAATCAAGTAGCTGAGAATCGGAGAAGGCATTACATCCAGAGAAAAGGATGTGGGGTGAGGTTGAGTGGACTTTTAAAACGGGAAAGCCACAACACTGATTGTGTACTGTGCTCAATCATGTCTGACTCTTTGCAACCCCATGGACTTTAGCCTGCCAGGCTCCTCTGTTCATGGGATTTTCCAGGCAAGAATACTGATTCAGTTCAGTTCAGTCGCTCAGTCGTGTCTGACTCTTTGCAACTCCATGAATCACAGCATGCCAGGCCTCCCTGTCCATCACCACCTCCGGAGTTCACTCTGACTCACGTTCATCGAGTCCGTGATGCCATGAAGCCATCTCATCCTCAGTCGTCCCCTTCTCCTCCTGCCCCCAACCCCTCCCAGCATCAGAGTCTTTTCCAATGAGTCAACTCTTCACATGAGGTGGCCAAAGTACTGGAGCTTCAGCTTTAACATCATTCCTTCCAAAGAAATCCCAGGGCTGATCTCCTTCAGAATGGACTGGTTGGATCTCCTTGCAGTCCAAGGGACTCTCAAGAGTCTTCTCCAACACCACAGTTCAAAAGCATCAATTCTTCGGCGCTCAGCCTTCTTCACAGTCTAACTCTTACATCCATACATGACCACAGGAAAAACCATAACCTTGACTAGACGGACCTTAGTTGGCAAAGTAATGTCTCTGCTTTTGAATATACTATCTAGATTGGTCATAACTTTTCTTCCAAGGAGTAAGCATCTTTTAATTTCATGGCTGCAGTCACCATCTGCAGTGATTTTGGAGGCCCCAAAATAAAGTCTAACACTGTTTCCACTGTTTCCCCATCTATTTCCCATGAAGTGATGGGACTGGATGCCATGATCTTCGTTTTCTGAATGTTGAGCTTCAAGCCAACTTATTCACTCTCCTCTTTCACTTTCATCAAGGGGCTTTTTAGCTCCTCTTCACTTTCTGCCATAAGGGTGGTGTCATCTGCATATCTGAGGTTATTGATATTTCTCCTGGCAATCTTGATTCCAGCTTGTGTTTCTTCCAGTCCAGCGTTTCTCATGATGTACTCTGCATATAAGTTAAATAAGCAGGGTGACAATATACAGTCTTGACGTACTCCTTTTCCTATTTGTAACCAGTCTTTTGTTCCATGTCCAGTTCTAACTGTTGCTTCCTGACCTGCATACAGACTTCTCAAGAGGCAGGTGAGGTGGTCTGGTATTCCCATCTCTTTCAGAATTTTCCACAGTTTATTGTGATCCACACAGTCAAAGTCTTTGGCATAGTCGATAAAGCAGAAATAGATGTTTTTCTGGAACTCTCTTGCTTTTTCCATGATCCAGTAGATGTTGGCAATTTGATCTCTGGTTCCTCTGCCGTTTCTAAATCCAGCTTGGACATCAGGAGGTTCACGGTTCACGTATTGCTGAAGCCTGGCTTGGAGAACTTTGAGCATTACTTTACAAGCACGTGAGATGAGTGCAATGGTGCAGTAGTTTGAGCATTCTTTGGCATGCCTTTCTTTGGGATTGGAATGAAAACTGACCTTTTCCAGTCCTATGGCCACTGCTGAGTTTTCCAAATTTGCTGGCATACTGAGGGCGGCACTTTCACAGCATCATCTTTCAGGATTTGAAGCAGCTCAACTGGAATTCCATCACCTCCACTAGCTTTCTTTGTAGTGATGCTTCCTAAGGCCCACTTGATTTCACATTCCAAGATGTCTGGCTCTAGATGAGTGATCACACCATTATGATTATCTGGGTCATGAAGCTCCTTTTTGTACAGTTCTTCTGTGTATGGAGTAGGTTGCAATCTCCTTCTCCAAGAGACCTTCCCAATCCAGGGATTGAACCTGTGTCTCTTGCATTGCAGGTGGATACTTTACTGTTGAGCCACCCGGGAAGCCCACAACACTGATTTTTGCTGGCTCAACCTCCCGAGTTCTGACTGTTTATGACATAACACATCACATGTAAGGGCTCCCTTTGTTAACTGGAAAAACAAAAACAAACAGACAAAAAAAAGCACAACCTCAAAGTTGAGAATTATGGTTTTCTTTTGGCAAAACTACTGAGGACAATAGCCAGAGATACAGCTTCTTAGATGATTCTGAGGGCCTATTTCAGAGGTAAGGGAGGAGTCAGGACATATAGGAGTTTTGCTTGAAAAAATAGATAGCCAAACATCAAAAGATGACTGTTAATCACAAAAACAGACATCTCAAGCTAAAGATTTCAGTGCTTTTCTCTATATCAGTTCAGTTCAGTCGCTCAGTTGTGTCCAACTCTTTGCAACCCTATGAATTGCAGCATGCCAGGCCTCCCTGTCCATCACCACCTCCCACAGTTCACCCAGACTCACATCCATCGAGTCCGTGATGCCATCCAGCCATCTCATCCTCTGTCGTCCCCTTCTCCTCCTGCCCCCAATCCCTCCCAGCATCAGAGTCTTTTCCAATGAATCAACTCTTCGCATGAGGTGGCCAAAGTACTGGAGCTTCAGCTTTAGCATCATTCCTTCCAAAGAAATCCCAGGGCTGATCTCCTTCAGAATGGACTGGTTGGATCTCCTTGCAGTCCAAGGGACTCTCAAGAGTCTTCTCCAACACCACAGTTCAAAAGCATCCATTCTTCGGCACTCAGCCGTCTTCACAGTCCAACTCTCACATCCATACATGACCACAGGAAAAACCATAACCTTGACTAGACGGAACTTAGTTGGCAAAGTAATGTCGCTGCTTTTGAATATGCTATCTAGATTGGTCATAACTTTTCTTCCAAGGAGTAAGCATCTTTTAATTTCATGGCTGCAGTCACCATCTGCAATGATTTTAGAGCCCCCCAAAATAAAGTCTGACCCTGTTTCCACTGTTTCCCCATCTATTTCCGATGAAGTGATGGGACCAGATGCCATGATCTTTATTTTCTGAATGTTGAGCTTTAAGCCAACTTTTTCACTCTCCTCTTTCACTTTCATCAAGGGGCTTTTAAACTCCTCTTCACTTTCTGCCATAAGGGTGGTGTCATCTGCATATCTGAGGTTATTGATATTTCTCCTGGCAATCTTGATTCCAGCTTGTGTTTCTTCCAGTCCAGCATTTCTCATGATGTACTCTGCATGGAAGTTAAATAAGCAGGGTGACAATATACAGCCTTTACGGACTCCTTTTCCTGTTTGGAACCAGTCTTTTGTTCCATGTCCAGTTCTAACTGCTGCTTCCTGACCTGCATACAGATTTCTCAAGAGGCAGGTTAGGTGGTCTGGTATTCCCATCTCTTTCAGAATTTTCCACAATTTATTGTGATCCACACAGTCAAAGGCTTTGGCATAGTCTATAAAGCAGAAATAGATGTTTTTCTGGAACTCTCTTGCTTTTCCCATGATCCAGTAGACGTTGGCAATTTGATCTCTGGTTCCTCTGCTTTTTCTAAAACCAGCTTGAACATCAGGGAGTTCACAGTTCACGTATTGCTGAAGCCTGGCTTGGAGAATTTTGAGCATTACTTTACTAGCATGTGAGATGAGTGCAATTGTAGTTTGAGCATTCTTTGGCATGCCTTTCTTTGGAATTGGAATGAAAATTGATCTTTTCCAGTCCTGTGGCCACTGTTGAGTTTTCCAAATGAGCTAGCGTATTGAGTGAGGCACTTTCACAGCATCATCTTTCAGGATTTGAAACAGCTCAACTGGAATTCCATCACCTCCACTAGCTTTGTTTGTAGTGATGCTTTCTAAGGCCAACTTGACTTCACATTCCAAGATGTCTGGCTTTAATTGTGTGATCACACCATCTTGATTATCCTGGTCATGAAGATCTTTTTTGTACAGTTCTTCTGTGTATTGTTGCCACCTCTTCTTAATATCTTCTGCTTCTGTTAGGTCCATACAATTTCTGTCCTTTATTGACACCATCTTTGCATGAAATGTTCCCTTGGTATCTCTAATTTTCTTGAAGAGATCTCTAGTCTTTCCCATTCTGTTCTTTTTCTCTATTTCTTTGCATTGATCGCTGAAGAAAGCATTCTTATCTCTTCTTGCTATTCTTTGGAACTCTGCATTCAGATGCTTATATCTTTCCTTTTCTCCTTTGCTTTTCACCTCTCTTCTTTTCACAGCTATTTGTAAGGCCTCCCCAGACAGCCATTTTGCTTTTTTGCATTTCTTTTCCATGGGGATGGTCTTGGTCCCTGTCTCCTGTACAATGTCACGAACCTCATTCCATAGTTCATCAGGCACTCTATCTCTCAGATCTAGGCCCTTAAATCTATTTCTCACTTCCACTGTATAATCATAAGGGATTTGATTTAGGTCATACCTGAATGGTCTAGCGGTTTTCCGTACTTTCTTCAATTTAAGTTTGAATTTGGCAATAAGGAGTTCATGATCTGAGCCACAGTCAGCTCCTGGTCTTGTTTTTGTTGACTGTATAGAGCTTCTCCATCTTTGGCTAAAAGAATATAATCAATCTGATTTCGGTGTTGACCATCTGGTGACATCCATGTGTAGAGTCTTCTCTTGTGTTGTTGAAAGAGGGCATTTGCTATGACCAGTACATTTTCTCTATATGGGAAGATGCAAGAGTCTGAGCTCTGAAATTATCCCTTAGAATTGCATCTTAACTCACAGAGCCAGTCTCCCGCTCTTCTCCACCCTGAATTTCACTCAGGGTGCCTTCTTGGAGTGGCTGCCCAGGCTGATGTCTTTAGATCTGCAGCATTCTTTCTTCACTGAAATGGCAGGTGATATTCTTGGCCAAACCTTAGACCACTGAAATATGTCCACAAATGGGAAGATGGAAAGACTGCCCATTTGAAGCAACATAAAATGCTAGTGTTTAAGAATTAATAAGATAAAAGCTACTAAAAGGAATGAATAGGAAGCTAAAATATAGCCCTTAGGTGTTTATATCAGCATTCCTTAACTTGCCTGTGATTTAGGGCAAGTGATTAGCTTCCCTGTATCAATAGTTAAAGTTCTCTCAGATCAGTATCCAAAAGTCTACGATATTTGGGGGGACATGATGAAAACAATAGTGTCTTTAGCTGTAGATATTTTAGGTCACCCATTAGAGTTGAAAATTTCAGTGACATTATTCATTTCCACCTAAATCCTTTCTTCTTTTCCCATGAAAATGAAATTCTTTGCTTTAGGATATCAGTGTGCTCTATTAAATATATTCACATATTCACAGGCTCTTTCCACTAGCTGAGGTCGTGTAATATCAATTTTTCTCAATTACAGACACAGCCTCAGATGGCATGGACAATTATTATCTTGCTTTCCCTTTATGTCTTCTCATGTCTAGAACAGAAACACATGCCAGAAGGCATTCAGCAGTCCTGGATGCAAGAGGAGGAAATATCTCAGCAGAGCAGGGAGATAGGAAACGCCTAGGACCTTGATGACTTCACTGGTCCTCCGTCTTTACTTGCCATAACTCACTCCTAACGTGGTGACTTTGGCAGCAGGAGATGATTCATCTTTGTATTTAGTCTTCATTAGTCAGATGCTTGTTTTGTTTTGCTTTGATGTCTGTTTTGTTTTTGCTGGTGGGCTCAGTCCTAAACAATACACGTGGTTATATGGTAATTACCTTAGTGAATATTAATAGTTAAATCACAACTTAATTATGGAGGACATGTAAGCAACTCTTTACAGGAAACTGCCCTCAGGAGGAAGCTCCTTTTCCTGTCACTTTTATGAAGTTATATTGTAACTAACTTTAAACCAAGCACCCTCATGTTCTACTCATCTCTGATCCAAGCATATCTTTCGAATCTTTAATCGCACAATAACCTTTCCTAACTTGTCTCTTCTTTCCATAGGTTAAAGAAATAGTAATGAAGAATCAGTAATTAACAGAGGACCAGATCTCTTCCCTAGCTTCCCCTTTAGTAACCTCCAAACAAAATGTAAGCCCTGACAGTGTGACATCTATAGAAAGGACACTAGGAGCTCACAAGCCTGCACACAGTGGGGATGGTGATGCCTCTGACCGCCTGTCTCAGTGATTAACTGATAATCCTTCTCTGCTTCCTTTTAAAAATGTTCATAGCAGAGTCTTGGGAGGTGGTTTCAAGGGACCTTGGGTCCCCCATCTCCCCAGATTACTGGCATTCAGATTAAAAACACTTTTCCCCCCCCCCTACCATTCATGAGTATGTAATTGATTTTGTGAGCAGTGAGTAGGGGGATCTGATTGATTTGGTAGCAGATATTGCCACAAAGAGATAGCAACTGCTTTGAAGCTCCATGATATATTGAGACTAAATGAGGATACATGATACAAACTTGAGGCTTTTATAAGAAATATTTTTGAACCTTGAAACAGTAGTCACTTGTGGGTCATCATACGTAAGTTATTTAACCTCTCTGTACTTACTTTTCTCATCCATAATATTTGAATATTCATAACTGTAATATGAATTTATACTAAAAACTGATTATAAAGGACTTTGCAAAGTACATGGAACAGGAGAGATGTCCACTGCCCAAGAAAAGTCCCCTTTCCTCTTGTCTTTCCCATCACAATTGATTCCTTATAATCTATCACACAAATTTTCTAACAAGCAACTAAGAATCTTTAATAACATGAAAACTCAAGAAAAAATATTAATCTCAGCAATCTTCAGTTTCTGATCGATTACACATGCTATACTTACAAAGTATGTTCATATATAGATGCTTGTATTCCACACATACATGCACACATGCACATCTGTTGATCACACATAATTTTTATTTATAAGGTTGGCAAGAATTCGAGGTAGGACAGAGGCAGCTTTGGCTGTGCTTTCTTTAGAATGTTTCTGAGTAGTTTAAAAGACAACGTTTTGAAAAAATTAAGAAGGTTGCACATTTGGTGGTCACACTGAATAAATCTTTGAGCAGTTTGCTTCTAATACTGGTTTCCTTCAGAATCATGTGTTAACATCAGTGAATGATAAGCATGTCACAGCTGTCCTTACCAATTCACCCTAGGCTGTATGGTCAAAACTCTCTATGTATCCTCACATAAGGAATCCATTAAATAATTCTTCATTTACCATAATTATTTCATTGCTTTCCATACACTTCCAGCTCCACTACATGGACAAAAAGATATATTTTACACCATCCTTTTCCATTCTCCTTTATCTATTTTTTCTCTGTATTGTGATGGGAATCAGCATTGTTATTCCTATTCAATCACACATTGAATGCAATATACTAATGTATAAGATTTTCCCTATATTAATGAAAAATACTTTGTTCAGTGGCTGATTATTAAATCATTATGATACTAAGACATTGGTTTTACTATGGTTATTTTTAGTAAAGCTTTCTATTACAATAATTGATGGCCACCATTAGTTATTTTATGGTCCTTCAATATAATGACATTTTGGAAAATTAACTTTCTCAGGATGATAAATGTTTTGGCAAAGGTCTCACAAGTAGATGATAAGAGAATTAAGACAAAAGCCTTGGCTTCTACTTTCTTAATCTTACAATCTTCAGAATAAACACAGAACTTGGAAATCTATATTTGGAATTCATTTTTCAGTACCAAAATGCATGAATTTCATTCATTTAGTCAATTCAACATTTAAGGTAATCTTATGTATTTAAACTATACCCCCAAAAAAGAGGAATTAAATTGAAAGACTTCTTAACATAAAATATGTTTCAGCGCATGAACTTTAATGCTTTCCTTATTTAAGAAATCAAACCTCCTCTTGTGTTCCATTTATTCAGTAAGTCATGACAAACAACAGGCATCTGTATCCTTAAAGAAAAGACCTAGAGTGAACTTAACAAATATACATCAGAAACAAGATTTCTGTCAAAATACTCTCTAGTGTCAGACATGCTCTCTCTAACTAGGGGAGAATGTGCTCCAGACAGGGAACTGCATCAGATGATTTCTCAGAGGATCTGAAACTGCCAATTTACATAGGATTCCCAGAAGCCCTTAAATCTTCTAAAAGTACTGGTACAAAAGAATAACACTTATTCCAGCCACAGGATTTAAACAGTACTATTTCCCTGACCGGAGAAGGCAATGGCACCCTACTCCAGTACTCTTGCCGGGAAAATCCCCTGACAGACTTTTCCAAAATCCTTCCAACAACCAGGGGAAAATTCAGATCTGCATTTGATTGGATTAAATCATTTTACGCATTGTGAGCTACAAGGATGTATCATAGGGAAACAGTAGCTCCTACCTGGAGTACTTATTTATGAGGCTGAGAAGGGATGTAAGTAAATCACCTGACTCATATTTGATGCTCAAGTTCTCACAGTCACATTTCCAGATGGTGTTGAGTTCAAGGGAATGTACACACTCATTCTACTTTGTGGTAAGTTTACAATGATTGAAGTCAGACAGTAGAAATGGCAACTCACTTCTTTCTGGCAAAGACACAGTTATTTAGGACTAATGTGAACCAAAGGTGGGAATTTCTGTTTGTTCATATTGTAGCTCCAGCTCTAAGATCAGTTTCTGATATATATAGGTTTTCAATAACTATTTGATGAGTAAATGACAATCCCCCTTCTTCTTGGAGGAATGCCATTTTTAATACTTCAAATCTCTATATTTAGTTAGTAATATATAAGAAAGCTATGGGCTTGCCAGGTAGCTCAGTGGTAAAGAATCTGCCTGCCAATGCAGGATACCTGGGTTTGATCCCTGGTTTAAGAAGATCCCCTGGAGAAGGAAATAGCAACCCACTCCAGTATTCTTGCCTGAGAAATCCCATGGACAGAGGAGCTTGACAGCTATAGTCCATGGGATCCTGAAAGAGCTGGGCACAACCTAGCAACTAAAAACAAAAACAAAAAAGAAAGCTGTACTTCTGTTCCTTGGCCTGATATTTATCTTACTTGACGTCAGGAAAGCCACTTTGTAGCAGACACATTTGCTATTTCCAAGGTAAATGAGCCTTTTTATCAGACAAAGTGAAAATATGATTTAAGGAGCTGAAACAATAGCTGGATGGGTATATTTTCCTTCTGGAGCATATTATCGTGAATGATTTCTCCATCAGTCACCATTCAAATAATAGATGAAAGAAACAATTCTGGAAATATATAAAAGGTACAATAAAATGAATCACCACCAAGCTTAAAAGCATTTTTGAAGACAGAAATTAAAATGAAGTATAGATCCCTCACCAGAAGCAGATAATAATTTAGGGATATGTACATTCTATGGTTTTTAACTAACTTAACTTTACATATTGAGTATGACGTGATCTGCTTATCCCTGTCATTAACATCGAAACAATTTAACAGTGTAAAATGACAGATTTAACTGGTAAACTGAGCACAGGGGAAAACAGGGTTTAAGGTCTCGTGTCTTCTAAGTTATTTGTTATGTAACTTCTCCAAATCCCTCACTCTGGTGTTACCATTTGGAAGATGAAACCAATATTATGAAATGAGAGAGTATAAGACTCCTTTAATCAATTCATTTTCAACCGTGCTAATTTTTTTTTTTTAAGTCAGGGATTTAACCTGACTCTCGATTCTGATAATAAATTCTTCTGTTCTATTTTGCTGCACTAAGTAACTCATTTCCACCCTCTCCATTTCCAGAACAAATCCTGTCCTTGATAAGCTCCAAGTACCAGTTCAGCAGACAGAAACTAAAACCCTCCACAGTGACAGACACAGAGCCCAGAGGGGGCGGAGGCTCCACAGGCCCCAAGGATAGTCACTGACTCTAGTGGACTGAGGCCCTTGGCCAGTGCCCAGATGTCCTGGTGGATGGCCACTGGCCATTTCCTTCCTCTTGCCTGGACCACCATGATGCCCATGCAGTACAAGCATTAAGTCAGAACTGGGGTGTAAACACTAGTCCACTGTGGGCCAGGTGCAGGTCATTTTCATCTCTCATGAATCTTATTGCTGAGGATCTGCTCAGGACCTTCCACCCTTCACCTTCTCTGGGGAAAGTGCAGAGGTGAAACCTGATGCTTGCTCCAAAATTAATACCTTCCTTGTAGTCTCAAACTATCTTTGCTGGAGGACAGGTTATCCTTTTCTTTTCTTTTCCTTTCTTTTCTCTTCTTTTATTTTTGCTGTTGTTTTCAATTTTGTTTGTCTAGTTTTTACATTCAGTCTATACTGGACTGATAATTTATGAAATACAACAAAAATGAATCACTGTGCATGTTTCTGCAAGTGAGATGTTGCAAGTTTGTTAAGAGAGTAAATCTTAGAAGTTCTCATTGCTGCTAAGTCAATTCAGTCGTGTCTGACTCTGTGTGACCCCATAGACAGCAGCCCACCAGGCTACCCCATCCCTGAGATTCTCCAGCCAAGAACACTGGAGTGGCTTGCCATTTCCTTCTCCAATGCATGAAAGTGAAAAGTGAAAGTGAAGTCGCTCAGTCGTGTCTGACCCTCAGCGACCCCATGGACTGCAGCCTTCCAGGCTCCTCCGTCCATGGGATTTTTCAGGCAAGAGTACTAGAGTGTTCTCATTAGAAGGAAAAAAATTATAGTTACTTGTGGTTATGGATGGGAACTGTGATTATTTCACAATATATAAAAATATTGAATTATTATGTTGTACATCTGAAACTAATATACTGTTATATGAGAATTATACCTCAAATTTTAAAAATTGAAATAAAAACAAATCAAAAATAAATTGCTAGAATATTATGACAAACTTTTTTTTTTTTTTTAACAACTTAAGGACATACATAGAACTGGACATGAAACAACAGACTGGTTCCAAATTGTGAAAGGAGTACACCAAGGCTGTATATTGTCACCTTGCTTATTTAAATTATATGCAGAGTACATCATGTGAAATGCCAGGCTGGATGAAGCACAAGTTGGAATCAAGATTGCCGGGAGAAATATTAATAATCTCAGATGTGCAGATGACACCACCCTCATGGCAGAATGCGAAGAGGAATGAAAGAGCATCTTCTGATGAAAGTGAAAGAGGAGAGTGAAAAAGCTGAATTAGAAATCAACATTCAAAAAGCTAAGATCATGGCATCTGGTCCCATCACTTCATGATGGCAAATAGATTGGAAAACAATGGAAACAATGAGAGACTTTATTTTCTTGGACTCCAAAATCACTGCAGATGGTGACTGCAGGCATGAAATTAAAAGATGCTTGCTCCTTGGAAGAAAAGCTATGACCAACCTAGACAGCATATTAAAAAGCAGAGACACTACTTTGCCAACAAAGGTCCATCTTGTCAAAGCTATGGGTTTTCGCACAGTCATGTATGGATGTGAGAGTTGGACTAGAAAGAAAACTGAGTGCTGAAGAATGGATGCTTTTGAACTGTGGTGTTGGAGAAGACTCTTGAGAGTCCCTTGGACTGCAAGGAGATCAAACCAGTCAATCCTCAAGGAAATCAGCCCTGAATATTCATTGGAAGGACTAACGCTGAAGCTGAAACTCCAATACTTTGGCCATCTGATGTGAAGAACTGACTCATTTGGAAAAACCCTGATGCTGGGAAAAACTGAAGGCAGGATGAGTAGGGGACGACAGAGGATGAGATGGTTGGATGGCATCACCGACTAGATGGACATGAGTTTGAGCAAGCTCTGGGAGTTGGTGATGGACAAGGAGGCCTGGTGTGCTGCAGTTCATGGGGTTGCAAAGAGTCGAAGCAAGTAAGCAACTGAACTGAACTGAAGGACATACATACAAACTAATTTCTTAGAGTTACGACTTCTTTAAAAAAAAAAAACTTACTTTTTATTAAATATAATTTAATGAAATATGATATAGGGAAATAAAAGAATTACAAAAAGTACACATCTTATTTCCTGAAAAGATGCTTCTAAGTAATCACTAGCTCTCTATCACTGTTCAATAATATCTAAACAAAAATTACAAATTTGATTTCCCATATTAATGCATAGATATGAAGTCATAATGAACATTAAAATGTCAATATTTAAAGATTTTTAATGGACCAATGAAGTTACTTCTTGTTTGTTAATGGATTGACAACTATTAACACAGGTAATGATCCCCTAAATTGTTTGTCTTAACAAAAATATTTTGATATAGAAACTAGCATTTCAGAAGTATGTTGATAAGAATATTAAAATAAATAAAATTTAAACAATTTCTGCAGGCTAAGACTTTTGCTTTTAGGTTTTATCCAAATGAAGAATGGGATACTTCAAAAGTAAACAAAGATATTTCCAAAATTTATTTATCTTTTTATTTTTAAATTTATTTTTACTTTATTTTACTTTACAATACTGTACTGGTTTTGCCATACATCAACATGAATCTGCCATGGGTATACACATGTTCCAATCCTGAACCCCTCTAAATATTAGTAGCTAGTTCAAGGACATTACCATGCAAGTTACTGTTAAATTTGAATGATTTTTCAACAAAAGAAATGGATTCTATGTCACCGAAAGATAATTTAAATTGAGCTGTAATTTTTAATTTATGTTATTCTTAAAGGTATAGTTTCCTTGCAGTGGCTCTTCTTTTGACGGAAAATAATTTTCAAAACATTGCATCCAATTCATAACGTGTCTATTGAAAATTTCCAACAGATATGCAACATTAAGGTCGTCATTTAGTTGATCTAAAATTGTTTAGTTATCAAATGATATCTAGAAATTCTGTTCTTAAAGGGTTTTAATTATGTTCTTTGATTGTATCTACATTGACAAGTCTATGTAAATCCTTCCTGGCGTGGATACATTCAGATGATTAAAAATGTCAAAGATGCGTCTTCCCTGCCATTCCAGTAGTTAAGACTCGGTGTTATAATGCAGGGGGCGCAGGTTTGATCCCTAGTCATGGGACTAACAGCCGACATGTCGTACAGGGTGGCTAAATAAATTGGGGGTGGGGGAACCAAAGATCACACAATACTACAAGTCCTGCTGACCAATATAAGGTTACATTTGTTTCTTATCTTAGAGGAATGAGGAATGCTGCTGTCCATTCTGTAGTTTTCCCGATGATAACTATCATGCCTCTCCATTCATAATAACTGATTCACAATTAGTTTCTATATCATCAGATGCTGATAAGAATAAAATAAAATTCAAGACACATGCTGTTATGCCATTCACAGTTTTTACCAGAGCACTATGCTCATTTCAGCTGAGCTCGCTTTGCGGTGGGGAGGCAAGACTTTACCTATGAAGGGATTACGACATTGACTTGCATTTTGACACCAGCTGCAATCATCCAGTATGATTTTTGCTAATATATCCAAATCATTTGAATATATGTGCAATATATTTCCTTTCAAACCTTCAAACCGCAGATGATGACTGTAGTCATTTATTGTTTTACATCATTCTCTGTTTGTCAAAATCAAAGATAAAAAAATAAATAAGCATTGCCTTTATTCCATCATCGTGTTCAAGCAGAACATGCACAAAAAGCACGACCGTGTGGGCAGTGTTTATGCTGCATTGAACCTGCAGATCCTGCTGGCTTTCCCAAGCAAGCGTCGCTGATGTGATCTTTCACTAATGTTTTGGTAACTGCACATGATTAGCAGCCATGCAAGAGATTTAAAAAATTCCTATGTGGAAGACTTAAGCGCTTAAGCAATGTTTCAATGGGAAATGTTGAACAGCAGATCTGTTAACTCTTAAGTATAACTTCTTTCTTTCAACTCAATCTGTAACTTGAAGTTCTTTTTTTATGCTGTCCTTGTAAACCCTGCGTACATATGATGTTTCGCTGCTTCCTTAGACAGTGTATCTCCAAAAATAACACATGCTAGTTTTAGCACTTGACCCTCAATTATGGCTTCAAAACAAAACTCGAGTCATGATGAATCATACTGCCAAATAAAACTAAAAAAGGACAGTCAAAAAATCCTGACCTAACTGCATGACAAATGACTTAATAACTAGACTGAAGGGTCTGGGCAGAGGAATCAACCTAAATAACTTTGCAAATCAGGATTTTGACTTAAATACTTTGAGTCTAAAGAGAAGTCTATACAAATACTATAGATAGCAAATTTGTTTCTTAAAAGGGCTTAGGTTAGTAATTCTGAAACTATGTGCATTCAAGGATTGAACAAATAAGAAAATACATTGGAAAGATGAGAGTAAGGTTTCTTACGAGAGAAAGAAGTTGTGAATAGGCAGGAGAGAAAGCAGTTCAAATTAACTTCCCCAAGGAGAAAGGACTGTGCGTAGATGGCATGAGAATTAAAGTGAACAGAGGTGTGTGTGTGAGAGAGGTGTCTGTGTGTTGGGGGTGGGGGATGGGGTGTGGGTGTGTGTGTAAGTAGAGTGGGGATGCTACAAATGTATGCTGACAGTAATTGACACCATTCTACTTAGATTCAGCTTATTCTGTAACAGAAACAGGAGCAACTATAGGAAATATGAGAATAAGAAATAGAGAAAAGCAGAAGTGATGGCACATTTGATATTACTAAGTATTCTTGAAAAAGCAGTATTGCCAAACTTGAAGTCTATGCAGTACATTCAAATTTTAGAAACATAAACAAAAGTAAGAATTGGAAAAAAGGAGGCAAACCTGATGTTAACATGATGCTTTATAAATATTATGTGATGGTTAGTATTACGTGTCAACATAAAATTTGACTGGTCTAAAGGATGTCTATGTAGCTGATGAATATTGTTTCTCAGCATGTCTGGGAATCTCCAGAAGAGATTAGCATTTAAACTGGTGAACTGAGTAAAAAAGATCACCCTCACCTTTCTGAACTGGCATCATCCAACCCCCTGGGAGGGGTGAAAAAGAACAGAAAAACAAAGAAAAGGCACATTTATTCCCTCTATTTGAGGTGAAATATCGATCTTCCCCTGCCCTTGGATATCAGCCCTCCTGGTTCTTAGAGTTTTTAACTCAGACTATGGTGTACATCATCAGCCTCCCAATTTTCAGGTCTTTGGATTTAGATTGAATTACCAGCTTTCTTTGTTCCCAACCTGCAGAAGGCAGACTGTGGGACTTCTCAGACTCCAAACATGTGCTTCAATTCCAACAAGAAACATCCTCTTACACCTATCTATTGACATATTGATAAATCATTCAATTAAACTATCTGCAGTTGCTTCTGCTTATCTAGAGAATTATGACTAATATAGGCTTCCCTGGTGGCTCAAATGGTAAAGAATCTGCCTGCAGTGCAGGGGACCTGGGTTCGATTCTTGGGTCAGGAAGATCCCCTGAAGAAGGGTATGGCAACCCACTCTAGGATTCTTGCCTGAAGAATTCCATTGACAGAGGAGACTGGCAGGTTACAGTCCATGAAGTTGCAAAGAGTCTGACACAACTGAGCTACCAACACACACGTGTGTGTTTGTGCTCTGCTACTCAATCACATCCAACTCTTTGTGACCCCATGGACTGTAGCCTGCCAGGCTCCTCTGTCCATGGAATTTTCCAGGCAAGAATCCTGGAGTGGGTTACCATTTCTGCCGGGGTGCAGCCTCGGTGGATCCAGGGTGATTAGAAGGGGAGACGGATAGGCGAGGAAAACTTATGTATTTATTAATACAGAAATACAAGATTAGATTAGGAAGAAATGGTATAGTAGGAAATTTAGGCAGAGAAAAGGAGGCTGAATAACTTGGCTTAAGGGGAAAACCAATAAAATTCCAGACAAGGAACTTGCACCATCTACGTTAGGTCACTGGCATCTGTTTGAATATCGGAGAGTGCCCCGCTTTGGGCTCTCTCTCTTAGGGATCTTAGAAGCCGGGACAAGTAAGTACACATGGTGAGCCTCCCCGCTCCAGATGGGAATTCAGCCGGAAAAAGAAAAGAACGACATGGGGAAGCCCAGGATCGGTGCAAGACTCCAAAAACTATTTTTAAAAATCAGCTTATATACCCCAAGTTGTACATAAATAAATAATGGAATATGCAGAGTTATGCAGGGGCAGCAGTCCTGACCCTCACTGAGACAAGGCTTTCTTTTTGTATACCCTCCCGTATACAAAAGGTCTCAGGTGGTTTACATTATCTTCTAGCCAAGAGGCTTGTTAACATTTTTATGGTTCTCTTCCTGGATAATTGTCTGTCAACCAGAAAACTCCTTTTCCCTAGAAGTGTTTTTTCTTTACTCTACATCACCCTCAAAGTACTAAATAAAGTTACATTCCTGTAGAACAAAGGTGCAGTGGGTTTTAACAAAGAAAGTACTTAACTCAAAGATCTAATGTTGCTAATACCAGGTCTACTACCTGTTTTTCTATATACCAACTATATCTAAAAATAAAAGATATGAAAATTTGGCAGCAAGTATTGGCTCAACAAATGAAACCTTTAATCAGTCCTATTCTAATGATTTTGACTCCTCAGAAGCCCCTACATTCCTAGGATGTTTTAAGCTTCCTGTGCCTCCTGCGGTCAGGAGGCCTCAAACAATCACATGCACAGCTATACGAGTCCTGCAGGCAGGCTAGAAAGCCATCCGAGGGGGTTTTGTATTGAAACACTTGTATTATGCCCAGGAGATTTATTATCTAAAAGCTCTAATTTTTTCCAGAAAAAGGTGTTGGGGGGACAGCCCCCTGTTAGTGACAGAAGAGTAGGTGGAAAGCATAACACAGTAAAGCAGGCAGATTCTGGTGGTGGGGGGTGGATGCTCAGGAAATTCCAGGGGGAACCCCTGAAGCCTGATCACGTCCTTGCGTTTTGTCAGGCTTCCTTCTGCATGACCTTGTCACGGGCAGGATTCCTCACGCTGGTCCCCAGCACATTTCCTCCTCCAGGGGGTCATCCCCACCCAGGGATCAAACCTGAGTCTCCTGTGTCTCCTGCATTGGCAGGCATATTCTTTGTCAATGCACCAGCTGGAAAGCCTGACTAATACATATAGAAAACTCATAAAATATGTAAAAGCTCATTAAACATTAGTAGTAGTATTAGTTATTTGGTTGTCTCTGACTCCTTGTGACCCCATGGACTGTAGCCCACCAGGCTCCTCTGTCCATGGAATCTCCAGGCAAGAATACTGGAGTGAGTAGTCATTCCCTTTTTTAGATCATTAAAATTGGTAATACTGCTTTGCTGGTAGTCCAGATATAGCGATTCTAAAAAAAAAAAAAAAATTGATTATAGGCCAGTAACAAAGAGATAATTTAAGAGAAAAATTAGAGAGACATTTGATGCAGCAACCAAAAGCTTTAGTGGCTAGAAATAAATCTAAATATTATGTGAATTATTCTATAGAAATGTTTCAGTAGTTTTTTTAAAACACATTAAAATAGATGTCAGTAAAAGAAACATATAAAATATTCACAAATAGGAAAACTCAATGCCATGAAGTAGTTCTCTCCAAGTTCATATCTAAAGTAAATGCAACTCTAACAGAAATTACAGCAGGTTTCTCCATGAAAGACCATGGATGATTCTAAAATATTAGAAAAGAGTAAAGGATAAAGAAAGATTTGAACAAATGTTACTGAACCCAGGTTTGGCTGCTTGTTGCTCATAAGTCAACAATTTGAGAGGCAAGTGTGAATAGAAAGGAAAGGTGCCTTAATCAGGAAAGTTGGCAATCTTGGGAGAAGATAGACTTGTGTCCTGAGACCAACTCTGAAGATTCTGCTCAGCAATGACAGTTTAAAGGGGCTAAAGAAGGGGGAAAATCTCGGTGAATCATCAAGGCAAGAGAGTGGGTTCTGAATCATCCTCCATTGAGTACAGACTGGGTGCTAATATCTTCAGATATTATCCTGCCCACGTGATCTGCTTGCAGAATTGCTTAGAAGGCTGTGAGGGTAGAGTCAGTCATTTTTTAAAACAGCTTAATTCTTCATTCTTACCTCTTTTTTATCTAGGAAAAGGATCAGCAGATTAGACAAGCCATGGAGTGCATTCAGGAGAGCATAAGTCAGGAGTTAGTTTCAATTGCCTTGTGATTCATTTCTATAATTGGTTTCTTTTGAAGTTAGAGGCGAACAGAAATGCACCAACATTTCTGTTAGGGCAAAAGAGCTGCTTTCAGAAGGAGAGGGAGATTAAGGGGATGGAGGAGGAGGTGGAAAAGGAGAAAGACAACAACAATACCTTGAGGGGATCTTG
Organism: Ovis canadensis; assembly: GCF_042477335.2. NCBI lineage: Eukaryota > Metazoa > Chordata > Mammalia > Artiodactyla > Bovidae > Ovis > Ovis canadensis. Next base: position 21,100,059 of record NC_091248.1, read on the forward strand.
CTGTACCTGATGTAAAGATGTATTACAAGGCCACAGAAATCAAGCAGGGTGGAATTGGTGCAGGAATAGGCAAAAAAGCCATGGTACCAGTGTCAGACCTATGAAGTAAGCACTTGTGAGCTGTGACAGAAGAGATGCTGCAGTCACCCATGTGGGTGTGACTGATACATTCTTTGATATTTCTCTCTTCAAGAACTAATACCTAATTCCCCTTCCCTTGAATGTGTGTTAGACTAGGTGACTTTCCTCTAAAAAGCCATGTTCATACCACATCTAAAATAGGTCACAAAGGGCTTGCTGTTACCACCTATTCTCTCTCAGGTCACTCTCCCAGGAGAAGCCAGTGGCTGTGTTCTAAATCACTCAAGCATCCCTTTGGAGAGGCCCCCACGGTAAGGAACTGCCAGCAGCCACGTGTCAAGGCTTGAGGTGACTGCAGTTTCAGCCACATTGTAACTGTCACCCCATGAGAGACACTGAGACAAAACCACCCAGGTTATTTGCTCTTCAATTTCTGATACAGAGAAATTTTGAGCAAAATGTTTGTTGTTCTAAGCCACTAAGCTTTGGGTTAATTGTTGTGTAACAGTGGACAATATCACATGAAAAGAAACAGAGTTGTCAACAAATGTTCTCACAATTTCACACCATGGGAAAATGTCAAGTTAACATTGGATAAAGACTTCAGTAGAAACAGTAAAACTTTTAGTTTAAAATACAAGAAAACAGGGAACTGTAAAGATGGCAGAGGAATAGGACGGGAAGACCGCTTTCTCCCTCACAAATTCCTCAAAAGAACATTTCAACGCTGAGCAAACTCCACGAAACAACTTCTGAATGCTGGCAGAGGACATCAGGCAACCAGAAAAGCAGACCATTGTCTTCAAAAACAGGTAGGAAAAAATATAAAAGACGAAGAAGGAGACAAAGGAGGTGGGGAGGGAGCTCTGTCCTGGGAAGGGAAGCCCGTCCCGGGAAGGGAATTTTAAGAAGAGAGGTTTCCAAACACCAGGAAACACTCTCCCTGCCGAGTCTGTGGCGAGCCTTGGAAACACAGAGGGCAACATAACAGGAAGGAAAAATAAATAAATAATTAAAACCAACAGATTACAAGCCCAGCAGTAACTCCCCCAGTGGAAAAGCAGCACAGACGCCTGCGTCCACCACAAGCTAGTGGGGGCAGGGCAGGGACGCACGGGAGGCACAGGCTGCAGTGCTTTGTAAGAATTGGGCAGGAACGCCCCACGCGCAACCAGAACGATCTAACTTGGGCTAGCAAACCAGACTGTGGGATAGCTACCACGCGAAAAGCTCGAACATAAGACACCGCCAGGACCACGCACAGAACAAAGGATGGAACAGAAAAAGCCGGCTGCAGACCATCCCCCGCCGGGGACAGGCAGCCAGAGCCGTAAGGTCTGGAAAGGGGCAATTGCAGACCCGGAGAGACTTTACTTACCTAACTGCAAGCAGGCTTCTTTGCTAAGACTTCTGGGGGTGCTGGACAGTCACCATCTGCCTCACGGGGGGCGCCAGCAGTCCACCCAGAAAGCTGAGCAGCAGCGGCAGAAAAGGTGACAAGCTGCGGTGATGGGGCTCACCAAACTCCTGAGCTACTCGGACCTGGGAAGGGCACAAAGCGCAGTCCCAGCCGAATCTGTGCCTCTGAGGGCTGCCTGAGTGCCGAACCTGAGCGGCTTGGACCGGGGAAGTGCACGCAGCCTAGGGCTGGCCCCAGACGGTTCCCGGCTGAGCTTCGTAGAGCCGGAGCGGTTTGTGCGCCGCGAGAAGGGACAGGTCAAGCGGGGCTGAGACACTGTGTGCACACGACAGTGCTATTTGTTTGCAGCATCCCCCCCTCCCCACAGCACGACTGAACTAGTGAGCCTAAAAAACCAGCATAAAGAAGAAGTTAAACAGAGGGAACCTCCTTGGAAGGGATCCCACACAGCCCACAACATCAGAGAAGGTCCAGTTATATTTTTACTATTTTTAAAATCATTCCTTTTTTTTCTTTTTTTTCCCTAACTTTTTAAAATTGTTAAGTCGTCTATTTCTCCTCTAATTTTTATTTCTATAACCTACTATTACTACCATATATAGTCTTTGAATGGTTGTTGGTGGTTTTTTAATTTTAATTTTTATTTTTTTAATAATTCTTTTTTTTTCTTTCTTCCTTTTTCCTTCTGCTTCTTTTCTTTAATATTGTATTTTTGAAAATCCAACCTCTACTCTAGATTTTTAATCTTTGCTCTTTGGTTTTTGTTGTCAATTTTGTACCTTTAAAAACCCAAACATCACTACCCAAGTTTACCTGAGAGTGAGATTACTGGCTTGACCACTCTCTCCTCCTTTGGACTCTCCTTTTTCTTCACCAGGTGGCCTCTGTCTCTTTTCTCCCCTATCTCTTCTCTATCCAACTCTGTGAATCTCTGTGTGTTCCAGATGGTGGAGAACACCTAAGGAACTGGTTACTGGCAGGATTTGTCTCTCTCCTTCTCATTCCTCTCTCTTATCCTCCTGGCTACCTCTGTCTACTTCCTCCCTCTCCTCTTCCCCGTATAACTCCGCAAATACCTCTGAGCAGTCCAGACTATAGAGCGCACATAAGGAAGTGACTACTGGCTAGCTTGCTCTCTCCTCTTTTGATCTCACCGCATCTCATTCCAGTTACCTCTAACTACCCCCTCCATCTTCTCTTCTCCTTGTAACTCAGTGAACCTCTCTGAGTGTCCCTCAATGTGGAGAAACTTTTCATCTTTAACCTAGATGTTTTATCATCGGTGCTGTATAGATGGAGAAGTCTAGAGGCTACTGTAAAAATAAAACTGAAAACAAGAAGCAGGATGCTTAAATCCAAAGCCTGAAAACATTAGAGAACTCTTGAATTCAGGGAACATTAAGTAATAGGAGCTCATCAAATGCCTTCATACCTACACCGAAACCAAGTTCCACCCAAGTGCCAACAAGTTCCAAAACAAGGCATACCACACAAATTCTCCAGCAACACAGGAACACTCCCCTGAGCTTCAATATGCAGGCAGCTCAAAATTATTCCAAAACCTTTGATGTCTCATAACCCATTACTGGTCACTCCACTGCACTCCAGAGAGAAGAAACCCAGCTCCACCCACCAGAACTCAAACACAAGCCTCTGTAACCAGGAAACCTTAACAAACCACTGATAGAACCCCACCCGCAGTGAGGAAGCTCCATAATAAAGAGAACTCCACAAATTGCCAGAATATTAAAAGGCCACCCCAAACACAGCAATATAACCAAGATGAAGACAGAGATGAATACTCAGCAGGTAAAGGAACAGGAGAGTTGCCCAGCAAACCAAACAAAAGAGGAAGAAGTAGGGAATCTACCTGAGAAGGAATTCCGAATATTGATAGTGAAAATAATCCCAAATCTTGAAATCAAAATGGAATCATAGATAAATAGCCTAGAGACAAAGATTGAGAAGATGCAAGAAAGGTTTAACAAGCACCTAGAAGAAATAAAAAAGAGTCAAAATATAATGAATAACGCAATAAATGAGATCAGAAACACTCTGGAGGCAACAAATAGTAGAATAACAGAGGCAGAAGATAGGATTAGTGAAATAGAAGATAGAATGGTAGAAATAAATGAATCAGAGAGGAAACAAGAAAAACGAATTAAAAGAAATGAGGACAATCTCAGAGACCTCCAGGACAATATGAAATGCTCCAACATTCGAATTATAGGAGTCCCAGAAGAAGAAGACAGAAAGAAAGATCATGAGAAAATCCTTGAGGAGATAATAGTTGAAAACTTCCCTAAAATGGGGAAGGAAATAATCACCCAAGTCCAAGAAACCCAGAGAGTTCCAAATAGGATAAACCCAAGGCAAAACACCCCAAGACACATATTAATCAAATTAACAAAGATCAAACACAAAGAACAAATATTAAAAGCAGCAAGGGAAAAACAACAAATAACACACAAGGGGATTCCCATAAGGATAACAGCTGATCTTTCAATAGAAACTCTTCAGGCCAGGAGGGAATGGCAAGACACACTTAAAGTGATGAAAGACAATAACCTACAGCCCAGATTACTGTACCCAGCAAGGATCTCATTCAAATATGAAGGAGAAATCAAAAGCTTTACAGACAAGCAAAAGCTGAGAGAATTTAGCACCACCAAACCAGCTCTCCAACAAATGCTAAAGGATATTCTCTAGACAGGAAACACAAAAAGGGTGTATAAACCCAAACCCCAAACAATAAAGTAAATGGTAACAGGATCATACTTATCAATAATTACCTTAAATGTAAGTGGGTTGAACGCCCCAACCAAAAGGCAAAGACTGGCAGAATGGATACAAAAACAAGACCCCTCTATATGCTGCTTACAAGAGACCCACCTCAAAACAAGGGACACATACAGACTGAAAGTGAACAGCTGGAAAAAGATATACCACGCAAATTGAGACCAAAAGAAAGCAGGAGTGGCAATACTCATATCCAATAAAATAGACTTTAAAACAAAGGCTGTGCAAAGAGACAAAGAAGGCCACTACATAATGATCAAAGGATCAATCCAAGAAGAAGATATAACAATTATAAATATATATGCACCCAATATAGGAGCACCGCAATATGTAAGACAAATGTTAACAAGTATGAAAGGGGAAATCAACAATAACACAATAATAGTGGGAGACTTTAATACCCCACTCACACCTATGGACAGATCAACTAAACAGAAAATTAACAAAGAAATGCAAACTTGAAACGATACATTAGATCAGTTAGACCTAATTGATATCTATAGGACATTTCACCCCCAAACAATGAATTTCACCTTTTTTTCAAGTGCTCATGGAACCTTCTCCAGGATAGATCACATCCTGGGCCATAAATCTAAACTTGATAAATTCAAGAAAATCGAAATCATTCCAAGCATCTTTTCTGACCATAATGCATTAAGATTAGATCTCAATTACAGGAGAAAAACTATTTAAAATTCCAACATATGGAGGTTGAACAACACACTTCTGAATAACCAACAAATCACAGAAGAAATCAAAAAAGAAATCAAAATATGCATAGAAACTAATGAAAATGAAAACACAACAACCCAAAACCTGTGGGACACTATAAAAGCAGTGCTAAGAGGAAAGTTCATAGCAATACAGGCATACCTCAAGAAACAAGAAAAAAGTCAAATAAATAACCTAACTCTACAACTAAAGCAACTAGAAAAGGAAGAATTGGAGAACCCCAGAGTTAGTAGAAGGAAAGAAATCTTAAAAATTAGGGCAGAAATAAATGCAAAAGAAACAAAAGAGACCATAGCAAAAATCAACAAAGCCAAAAGCTGGTTCTTTGAAAGGATAAATAAAATTGACAAACTATTAGCCAGACTCATCAAGAAGCAAAGAGAGAAAAATCAAATCAATAAAATTAGAAATGAAAATGGAGAGATCACAACAGACAACACAGAAATACAAAGGATCATGAGAGACTACTATCAGCAATTGTATGCCAATAAAATGGACAACGTGGAAGAAACGGACAAATTCTTAGAAAAGTACAATTTTCCAAAACTGAACCAGGAAGAAATAGAAAATCTTAACAGACCCATCACAAGCATGGAAATTGAAATGTAATCAGAAATCTTCCAGCAAACAAAAGCCCAGGTCCAGACAGCTTCACAGCTGAATTCTACCAAAAATTTTGAGAAGAGCTAACACCTATCCTCCTCAAACTCTTCCAGAAAATTGCAGAGGAAGGTAAACTTCCAAACTCATTCTATAAGGCCACCATAACCCTAATACCAAAACCTGACAAAGATGTCACAAAAAAAGAAAACTACAGGCCAATATCACTGATGAACATAGATGCAAAAATCCTCAACAAAATTCTAGCAATCAGAATCCAACAACACATTAAAAAGATCATACACCATGACCAAGTGGGCTTTATCCCAGGGATGCAAGGATTCTTCAATATCTGCAAATCAATCAATGTAATTCACCACATTAACAAATTGAAAAATAAAAACCATATGATTATCTCAATAGATGCAGAGAAGGCCTTTGACAAAATCCAACATACATTTATGATAAAAACTCTCCAGAAAGCAGGAATAGAAGGAACATACCTCATCATAATAAAAGCTATCTATGACAAACCCACAGCAAACATTAGCCTCAATGGTGAAAAACTGAAAGCATTTCCCCTAAAGTCAGGAACAAGACAAGGGTGCCCACTTTCACCGCTCCTATTCAACATAGTTCTGGAAGTTTTGGCCACAGCAATCAGAGCAGAAAAAGAAATAAAAGGAATCCAAATTGGAAAAGAAGAAGTAAAACTCTCACTGTTTGCAGATGACATGATCCTCTACATAGAAAACCCTAAAGACTCCACCAGAAAATTACTAGAGCTAATCAATGAATATAGTAAAGTTGCAGGATATAAAATCAACACATAGAAATCCCTTGCATTCCTATACACTAATAATGAGAAAGTAGAAAAAGAAATTAAGGAAACAATTCCATTCACCATTGCAATGCAAAGAATAAAATACTTAGGAATATACCTACCTAAAGAAACTAAAGACCTATATATAGAAAACTATAAAACACTGATGAAAGAAATCAAAGAGGACACTAATAGATGGAGAAATATACCATGTTCATGAATTGGAAGAATCAATATAGTGAAAATGAGTATACTACACAAAGCAATCTACAAATTCAATGCAATCCCTATCAAGCTACCAGCCATATTTTTCACAGAACTAGAACAAATAATTTCAAGATTTGTATGGAAATACAAAAACCCTCAAATTTCCAAAGCAATCTTGAGAAAGAAGACTGGAACTGGAGGAATCAACTTGCCTGACTTCAGGCTCTACTACAAAGCCACAGTCATCAAAACAGTATGGTATTGGCACAAAGACAGAAATATAGATCAATGGAACAAAATAGAAAGCCCAGAGATAAATCCACACACATATGGACACCTTATCTTTGACAAAGGAGGCAAGAATATACAATGGAGTAAAGACAATCTCTTTAACAAGTGGTGCTGGGAAAACTGGTCAACCACTTGTAAAAGAATGAAACTAGATCACTTTCTAACACCGCACACAAAAATAAACTCAAAATGGATTAAAGATCTAAATGTAAGACAAGAAACTATAAAACTCCTAGAGGAGAACATAGGCAAAACACTCTCAGACATAAATCACAGCAGGATCCTCTATGATCCACCTCCCAGAATTCTGGAAATAAAAGCAAATATAAACAAATGGGATCTAATTAAAATTAAAAGCTTCTGCACAACAAAGGAAAATATAGGCAAGGTGAAAAGACAGCCTTCTGAATGGGAGAAAATAATAGCAAATGAAGCAACTGACAAACAACTAATCTCAAAAATATACAAGCAACTTATGCAGCTCAATTCCAGAAAAATAAACGACCCAATCAAAAAAACGGGCCAAAGAACTAAATAGACATTTCTCCAAAGAAGACATACGGATGGCTAACAAATACGTGAAAAGATGCTCAACATCACTCATTATTAGAGAAATGCAAATCAAAACCACAATGAGGTACCACTTCACACCAGTCAGAATGGCTGCGATCCAAAAATCTGCAAGCAATAAATGCTGGAAAGGGTGTGGAGAAAAGGGAACCCTCTTACACTGCTGGTGGGAATGCAAACTAGTACAGCCACTATGGAGAACAGTGTGGAGATTCCTTAAAAAATTGCAAATAGAACTACCTTATGACCCAGCAATCCCACTGCTGGGCATACACACCGAGGAAACCAGAATGGAAAGAGACACATGTACCCCAATGTTCATCGCAGCACTGTTTATAATAGCCAGGACATGGAAACAACCTAGATGTCCATCAGCAGATGAATGGATAAGAAAGCTGTGGTACATATACACGATGGAGTATTACTCAGCCGTTAAAAAGAATTCATTTGAATCAGTTCTGATGAGATGGATGAAACTGGAGCCGATTATACAGAGTGAAGTAAGCCAGAAAGAAAAACACCAATACAGTATACTAACAAATATATATGGAATTTAGAAAGATGGCAATGACGACCCTGTATGCAAGACAGCAAAAAAGACACAGATGTGTATAACGGACTTTTGGACTCAGAGGGAGAGGGAGAGGGTGGGATGATTTGGGAGAATGGAGTTCTAACATGTATACTATCATGTAAGAATTGAATCTCCAGTCTATGGTCCGATGCAGGATACAGCATGCTTGGGGCTGGTGCATGGGGATGACCCAGAGAGATGTTGTGGGGAGGGAGGTGGGAGGGGGGTTCATGTTTGGGAACGCATGTAAGAATTAAAGATTTCAAAATTAAAAAAGAAAGAAAGAAAAGAAAAAATAAATAAAATACAAGAAAACACTGGTAAACTTAGGTTTAATATTAATAAGAGACAATATTTAATAACATAAACAGGTTTAATGTTGATAAGAGACAATATTTAATAATGTAAAAGGAGATTGAAAGATCTGAGTACATTAAAATTTAAAAGCATTTAATAAAGGACAGCAAAGAAGGAAGAAAATATGTAAGTGATAGACTAAAAGATGTTTTCAATTTTACTCAAATATATAAAGATCTTTGACAGAAAAAGAAAAAAAAAACCAACAACGAGCAACTCAATAGGAAAAAGAACTGATTCAGTAATCAGTCTTTTGGTTGAAAAGATCTCAATTGTCAAACGTGCATGTGAAGATTACTCATGAAAAATCAAGGAATTATGAACTAAAAATAAAACATGGTAACATTTCATACCCACCAGTTTAACAAATAGGTTAAAATCTCAAGGAGTATTGTTACTTAAGATATGGAACAAAAGCGATAACAGAATCCTTCAGGTGCAGGCTAACAGATGCGACTGCTGGACGCAGCACTCCACACTGTCCTTGTAAAGCTGAAGATGTCTTGTCCATCCTGGTGAGTGGTCTTTGCAAATTACTCTTGCTCACACTTGTGTCTTAAAGCTCTTTGACTCTATTCTTCCTTTCAGACCCCTAAATCTGACCACTTTTCACAATCCTAACTTCCAGCAGCCCAATTCATATCACCCTCATCTTTTGTCTAAATTATTTTTTTTATTTTTTTAATTTTTTAAAAAATCTTTAATTCTTACATGCATTCCCAAACATGAACCCCCCTCCCACCTCCCTCCCCATAACATCTCTCTGTCTAAATTATTAAAACGTCCTCTTAACTAGACTCCTGTTTTAGATTTTTTCACTCCCTGCTCTATCATTCCCTATATTCTTACCACAGCAGCCACCCTACTAAAATGTGTCAGATCATGTCCCTTTTCTGCTCAAATACCTGTACTGAAATCTTTGTAACTTAGCGAGTAAACGTCTTTTTGCAAACTGCCTCCAGTTTAACTCGGGTTCTACTTCTGGCCCCTTCTTGCCCCTTTCCTAGAAAGCTCCACTTAGCTTCTGCCCTGAGCTTTTCCGATTCCCTTAGCTGGGAGTGGGCTTCCCTGGAAGTGCATCCCCCAGCCCCTCACCCCCTCTACCCCTGCCCCCACCCACAACAATGGGTCATTCTTTTGTCTGCTTTGGTTATTGGTTCCGATGTCAGCTTGATGGGACAGTCTCTAATTACCATATGCTAATTACTCTCCCCAATTCTGCTTCCTGCTCTGTACTCTTGCGCTAGTTTTCTTCCTGTTGCATCTTTCATCTCATTATTACAACCGTCTAATAAACTCTGTTTGAGTCAGTCACTGGGATTGCTTCCAAGTGTTTGATCACCTCCTTCTTCTAGGTGCGTGGTTGCCTCCTCAGCCAGGGCAGGTACCTTTCCTGAGGCCTGAGACCAAGTACAGGGACATGTGTTCATTCTGTGCAGAAGCTTGATGTGGTTTCTGTCACATTCTCTTTGCCCTCTTCCTCTGGTGCCTGGAGTGTTCCCGGAGTGTGGTACTTGGGTCATCCTGGGTCCCCAAATAAGAAAGATGACAAATTGGAGAGAGATTCCAGCTGCTTGTTAAGAATATATAACATAATCAAGAAATAATATTTTTAAGACTCTAAGATTTGAGGAGTATCAATATTTGCCACAGTAGCATAATCAGGACTATCCTGGCAAACATAATATTTTGGTTTTTGTCTTATTATATGTACTAATTGCCTTTCCCACAAGAATATAAGCACCATAAGGAAAGAGATTTTTGTATGTTTTCTTCACTGCTCTTTCTGTATATTTTCTTTACTGCTCTAACTTCAGTGCTTAAACAATGCCTGTAATAAAAACAATTTTTACAATTAAATAGTTGAGTGAAAATTGAACAAATGTTTTATGGCATATAAGTTTTATATTCTAAAGAAACTCTTGCACAGATACATACAAGAACTAAAAATAACTGAAAAGTCTGTCATTTGTAGAATGGATAAATCAATTGTGTTATTTTTTGACAATAGAATAACATAAAACAGCAAAATGTTTTATGTTAAGAAAAAGAATAAACTACCTTTTTCAACAACATGGTGGGATCTCAAGAATCCAATATTCAGTGGTGAAAAACAACTCAAAATATATAAGGTATACTACCATTTATTTAAATTAAAAAATGAGAAAATGAAATGATACATCTTTAAACACATATGGAAGAAAAGCATATTCAAAATCCAATTTATTAGAAAGACCAATTTCAGGATATTGGCCCCTCTTGGGAGAATGGAGAGAGGTAGGTGGTATTGGGGTAGGGGAGACTTGTGGGAGACATTCAGTAATAGGATCTCTTTCTTATAGTGGATGTGGGTACATGCTTATTTGTGTTCTGTCTTATTCCTCTCTGGAACTTATAGATACTTTTATACATTTCTTTTATGTACAGAACATTACAAAACACACACATTTACTCACACGCACATGTAAGTAAGCTAAAAAACAAAGAAAAGAGTCATGTTGAGTTATTTTTAGAAAAGGAGCTACACTGGGGCAGAGGGTAGAACATGGGGTTTCAAATTGCGCTTTTCAGCTGTGGGCACTTCTCCCTGGTACTATCTCTTCACGAATTCTAACACCTGAGCTTGCCTTCCACCTGAGGTCTGGTGAGAATAAATCAGATAACAACCCAGACTGCTTGCTTTGGGTCATCTCTTCTATGCCAGTCATGGGGCAGGCATTTAACATACTTCACCCAAGAATCTTCTCAAGCTACATCAAGGTCGTGTGAACATCTCATTTTAATAAGGACATCACTGATCATAAAAGTTAAGACATAACTTTGAAGTCACTCATTTGGTAAGTGGAGTGGTAGGAATTAAGACTTAATCTCTACCAATTAACAAAGTTAGCGTTTGCATCATTCTGAGCAGTGCTTCCTACAGCTCAGGGAAAAGCATTCTGTAAGATTTGATGTATTTGATGCAATTATAGGAAATTTATTTCTTAATATTTATCTCTTTTCAGCCATCTTGTGTGTTGGTGAGATTTAAAGTCAGCAGGCACCTAGTTTTAAAATCTCATTGCTGTGAAAACAGGGTGATTCTATGAAGTGTTGCCTACAATATTGGCCATGATGGTGGTTTCTACTGAGTGAGTTGCCCAACATAAACCACAGAGGAAGGTAATCTTGTCCTTAGCATTGTGAAAAGCTGAACTTGCCACCCTAAATGTCTCTTTGGTCTCCAGGTTATTTTGAGCTGAAAATAATCAAGTGCCAGATGACTCAAATAGAAACTTTGGCCTTCCTCATAACTGCCTAAAATAATATAAATAGAAAACTTGCTCCAGGAAGTGAGCTATCCCATGGATAGCTATAGTTTGAGCTAGGTATGTAGACAGGGAGGATTCCTAGCCAAATTCATTTGTTAAACTTCTTCTTGGTATCCCTCTGTCTCTGCCTGGTCCAGCACACTTTTTTTTTTTTTTTTAACCAAACATCTGCTTTTCTATCTTCATATGAATTGTTTCCCTCCCCTTTGAAGTCTCAAATCATTACCCCTACCATCCTCCTTTATCTTCAGCTGAAGATGGTATTTAAGGTGAGGACTTTGGCTTTTTTGGTGGGTTATTGAGTTTTCCCATGATGCCATTAAACTTTGGTTTTATTGTCTCCTGTTAATCTGTCAAGTGGCTTTCCAGCTGATACAGAGGTAAAGAATCCACGTGCAATTCAGGAGACCTCAATTTGTCCCTGGATCAGGAAGATCTCCTGGAGAATGAAATGGCAACCCTCCCCAGTATTCTTTCCTGGGAAATTCCATGGACAGAGAAGCCTAGTGGGCCACCATTCTTGGGAGTCACAAAGAGTGGGACGCAACTAAGTAACTGATCACACACACAATCTGTCAAGTATCTAGGGGCAGAGGAAAATTTCTTCCTGACAGCACCATCATAGCTTAATTGTGTTATTGCTTTTTTTAGATCAAACATTCCATAAATGTCATCACTTAGCAGAGAACTACATAACAATCTCATCTTCCCTACTGCTTCCTCATCGCACAGGCAGGACCACTCTTATTTCACAATTCAGTGCCAGATTCTGTTGTAACTAGGCTCTCAACAAGTTAGAATTTATGATTTCCTGGAGCTCTTACACCAGTGGAAGGGGATGTAAATAAATAAGTGAATAAATAGGACATTTTTAGGCAGTTGTATATGCCTTCAGGAAAATACAACAGCGAGCAGCATGGTGCTATTGACAAAGAAGGAGGAGAAGGGGATACTTTAGACTGTGGTTGAACAGAAGCTTTCCAAGGAGATGTCATTTTACCTGAGATCTAACATACCAAGGGAAAGACAGCCCCTCAGCATGAGACCCAGGGGTCATAATGTATCCAGACGACGGCTCAGTAAATATGAAGCCCAAAAGCCAGATGGAGAGGTGCATGGATGAATAACTGATGATGATGACTGTGGCTTAAGCTTGTGGGCAGAGTGGTAGAGATGAGGGCAGAGTGCTGGGAAGTGGCCAGAGCCACTGGAGTGTTTTCTGAAGTGCCTGGACTAACCGCTGGGCATATAACCCCTAAGGGAATACGAACACCCCAGACTGCACCCTAGCTTCTTACATTTTATTGTCAGTCTTTCTGTGAGTTATGCAATCATATCTCACAGGGTGATGCCAGACAGCTTTCTTCATCCAGCTTCATTCTTTCTTTTAAAATCTGGCTTTCTGCACTAAATGGGCAGGTTCATGCTCCCACAAAGGCTTGTGTTCTGAGCCAACTCACCCATTATCACCGTCAGGCTCTCCTTGCTGTCTGACTCTGGTAGGGTCAAAATCCTGCTCTCCTCTGGGAAAATTTTAGCAGCTCATACAAAATACCATGGAACTCAAGTCTAAGCCCCAGATACCAACCTTCGGCCAAATGTTGAGGTCTCATTTTCTAACCTTTGGGCTTCCCTGGTGGCTCAGACAAAAGATGTGGGAGACTTGGGTTCCACCCTTGGGTCAGAAGCTCCTCTGGAGAAGGGAATGGCAACCCACCCCAGTTTTCTTCTCTGGAGAATCCCATCGACAGAGGATCCTGGTGGGCTACAGTCCATGCAGTCACAAAGAGTCAGACATGACTGAATGATGAAGACTTTCACTGTCTAACCTTTATATTGATTTGTAATAAATTCCCTTATATTGATTCATAATATAATTGATTAGTAGTAGAATTCTATTTGTAATAAAATTCTCTGGGTCTGACTCACATACATTCCCTGTCTCCATTTCTCCAGAGAAGAAAACTGAGACTTAATAATACATGGACAAGGCTGTCCCCTGGCATCGGCAGTGAACTCCTATGAACTCTGACTAAACAAAAATTATGGCTCTCTTGGACAATCTGTGCCCCAGGGATCCCTGAACAAAGAATGTCAAGTTCAACCTCTTCTCTTCATATCTCAACTCCTCTCCATGATCACAAGCTTGTGGAAAATTATGCATTTGTTAAATAAAGCCTACTTATGATCTGCTTTCAATAAAATGAATAGATATCTCTGCAGTTTTATATTCCTTTAGGAGTTAATTACAATGACTATCCAAGGATTACAGCAGAAACTGCTTTTCTCATCATTTTTCCTCCCATGGGTAACACCAAACCAGAAGCAGTGTCATTTCTCCTGACACTGGGAGAGGGGTTTCTGCTTCCCTGTTGTAGAAAAATGGGGCACAGGGGGAGAAATCTGGGGAACAGAACTGAAGTCATAATCCTCCTGCAGCTCCACTCTGCCTGCTGTGGACACACAGAGCTCTTGACAACGGAAGCCCTCTCTGAGTGTCAGCCTGATGATTCTGCTTGCTCTACCGTGGGAGGTCCTCTAAGAGATGTCTTGACACTTTGGGGCCCTGGTTTCTTGTGCATTAGGGTAACTGGTCCCAGAAGCAAGTTTCCTCCAAGACATCTGATGAGAATCAGTCCAGCTGTCTGCACTCCAAGCTCCAGTCTCTTGTCTGGGCTTCTTTTGATTCTTTATTTTAATTTTTTTTTAACACCAAAAACATTCGGAATTGGGGTATAGCCATTTAGCAATGTTGTGGTAGTTTCAGGTGAACAGGAAAGGGACTCAGCCATATGTATACATGTATCCCTTCTCCCTCAAAACCCCTCCCATTGTTCAGGTTTACTAAGAGGGGTTTGGGTTGTTTTGCAAAGCACTTGATTCAACTTCCCTTCTTCCCTTGTGGCTCAAATGGTAAAGAATTTGCCTGCAATGTGGGAGACCTGGGTTCGATTCCTGGGTTGGGAAGATGCCCTGGAGGAGGGCATGGCAACCCACTCCAGTATTCTTGCTTGAAGAATCCCCATGGACAGAGGAGCTGGCAGGCTACAGTCCATAGGGTCACAAAGAGTCGGATACAACTGAGTGACTAAGCATAGCACTGACTCAATTTCCTTTCCTCATACATGAAGGGATTTTAAAGAATGAGGTGTAGAGATAGGACATCTTTTAAATAGTATTGAAACAAACAATCATTATACAATTCTATTCGAATGCAAGTAACTCAAATAAAGCAAAACCCAATAACATAATAAATATGTTTACCATCATAGGCTATGGTGTTAGAATTCTGGCAGTTCTGTACCCTTTTTGAGGGTGATGTGTGTATATAGAGATTTCTTTTATGAAACATATATAAAAGCACACACATAGTGTGCATATATAAATAAGCATATATTTAAAAGCACAGATATTTCTATAAAGTCACTAAATGTCAATGATTGAATTAGTGAAATAATTTGAGTGGATAAAAAAGAATAAGCAAGGATTGTAATTGGGAGCATACACTTTTTAATCTATAAACTTCTTTATGATGTTGCTTTTTTATTTAAAAAATATAGACAATTATCACTTATGTAAAACATATTTAAAATAAGAATTTGAAAATGGGCTTTAGTCTTGATAGAGAATAAATATGTTGGAAATAATTATCATGAAAGGGAATGTGAGGAGCTGATTTCATCAGGGATTTTCAGTATTTTAACTATTATTGTGCAATCAGTAAATATTGTTACAGAAAACCATCTGGACTTATGTCTCTAAGTTGTATGAGAAAAATGTATGGGAGGCAAAGCAGAGGAGGCTGTAGCCCTGGATCACAGGTGGAGTTGTGGGATAAACAGGGAAATGAGACCTTATGAAAGGCCTGAGAGAAAAAAGATCAGAGATGTAGGAAGGAAATTCAGAGCCAGCTGCTATAGCTTATGATGGAGCCGAGCTTGTCAAGTGGCAGAAAATCCTTTATTGCACTTAATCATTTTAAGATGGCTTCTCTGCTGGCTCAGATGGTAAAGAATCTGACTGCAGTATGAGAGACCCAGGTTCAGTCCCTGAGTTGGGAAGATCTCCTGGAGAAGGGAACAGCAACCCACTCTACTATTCTTGCCTGGAGAATTCCATTGACAGAGGAGACTGGTGAGATTACAGTCCATGGGGTCGCATAGAGTTGGACTCGACTGAGCAACACACAATCTAAAGACCTTAAAGACACAATTTAAAGATCTTAGAGAAGTCAAGTGCAGCAAGAGATAAATTTGAAACAGCTTTGGGACAGCCTCACTGACCTGAGCAAGCTTAGTTCAGTGGTGTCAAGCTGATTGTGTGATTCGAAAGGCAGGGTAGACATGTCCAGCTCTCCACTGAACATGTAGCTATAGGGACACATGTTATCAGGCAGACGTGGCTGGAGCTGAACACCCTAGGCCAGGTATAAACATGCTGTTGGAAGCAATCCAGTAGGAATGGAGAGGTGAGTGGAATAGGGGAGAAAGTGCTTACAAATAATGAGCAGCCCCTCGGGTGGGGGTGAGGAGCCCAGTGAGGGCCAGGCCACTGATGGTGACCACGGAACCTCTCTAGCAAAAGAAAGGAAAGGGGAGATGAGCTTAGTTATTACTAGGTAAATTATCACCCATAGTAGTTTTATGGTAATAAAGTAGCTTTACTTTATTTATTTTCATTTTTGACTTCTCCACATGTTTTCCCCCTTCATTTCCCCTAGTTAATCAAGCAACATTCACTGTTCTTCGAAACAAAAAGAAAGCTGTTCTAGGTTCTAGAAGTCTAGATCCAGTGAAGAAAGAGGTGTTTCAGGAAACAAACTTGAAATAAAAAGAGATGCTCCCCAGTGGAGGGGTGGAAGAGACGTCTGAGAACCCTGAGTGTGGGAGAGCTGACCCGTAAGATCTCCCCCACCTCGGATGCTCACTGACCACCAGGAAGGCAGCCCTCAGCAGGGGCCTCAGGGGGATCAAGTCCCTGCTCGTCACATGTGTGTGGCTGCAACTGTGCCCAACAGTAGTGACCTCTTTTTTATTTCAGCCTCCCACTTTCTGGCAGGCTTTGTACCTCTCCTCTGGCCAACTCAGCTGGAAATCCTACTGCAAATACAATTCTCGACTTCTTGTCCACAGTGCAGAGGTGGTCTGGGGAAGGAGGTGACAATGCTCAATTGACAACAGGCAATCCAGCGCATGTGGTCCCTGAGGTATTCATGCTCTGCAGCCTTTATAAAAGTTAGTGAGGCCTATTTTACAGTTTATTTTATTCTATTTCTTAATCAAGTTTTTATTTTTTTAAGTTTACACACTATGCAAAGCCCTGTGCTTTGTTCTGAGAGTGCAAAGATAAACACTCCACCACCCTTGTCCTGAAAGGAGACACAAGCTGGAACCCATGCTTATTTTTCTAGAAATGTCATCTTTTTATGATCCTTATATGCAAGTAAATGCCTACTTTTAGGAGCAAACTCTGAAGACCTGGGGCTGAAATTAAATAATTCCACATATAAAGAGACACTGATTCTTCCCCATACTTAGATTTTCAGATGACTATAAATAAACAGTTAAGTTTCTAAGTTAAGAGGCTCAAACAATTGCTTGCACTTGGATTAAAAAAAAAGAACATATCAAAACAGTGGTCATGTTTTGACTACTTTTTCATTTTCTTTTGAATATTCAGCCAGTAATTTCCTCATCAACCCTAAGCAGTCATTTCAGCTTTGAAACTTAACAGCTCTCAACACAGTTTGGATATTAATTTTTAGTCTCCCTTGTGTGCTGAGTGGGACTCTGGGGGGCACAGAGTGGAAGGAGGGTTTTCCCGGGACTATTTCAAAGGTTAGTGAACAATACAAACAGCAGTACCATCTCCTGCAGAGGTTTTGTTGCAGGCTGAACCAATTTAAATATCATGCTCCATCGATCTGAGCTAAGTCTTATTACCTAATGTGCAGGAAGATCTTCTTTAAGGAGCTCTCACCTCCTTCTCAGCTTCCTGTGGCTGCACTCATCCTGGCACCCTGTGTGGTTCCGTCCTTCGTCACAAGGGTTTGTGGTTCTTTCCCCAATTCGGTGCTGATTCCCCATTAATGCTGATTCATGTGAATCCCTTTGTACTCACAGGTCATTTGTGCCCTATTGGCTATGCTATGTTCAAAGAAGGTGAGGGCTTGAAGTATCACATCTGCAGAGATGAATGTGGAGTAGGTGTGAGAAATCTTCACCAGTGAAGACTTCGTAGCTGATGGAGAAATCCAAGAAGTAACTTAGACTAAGCAAGTTTTTACCATTCACCCTGGATACCAATAATGTCTGGAATTTTGCTATAAAAAAATGAATATCACAGGATAATAACATGGATCTCAATGAACTGTGCAGTTTTGAGATAGCCTTTGGCATTTAGGATCATTTTAGAACATTTCCTATATTCATTAGAATGTATATGTTCATTTCAATATCTGGTAGATGGTAACTAGGTCCTGGGTTGAAATTTTGGTTTTCTGTCTTATTGGCACAGCAATACTGGGGAAGTTATTTAATTTCTTTGTTTTTCAGTTTTCTCTGTGAACTGGAAATCGTGACTATAATCTAGGATTTTCTGAGTGTTAAACAAGAGGAGGGTGAAAAGTCAAAGAGCAGAGGGAGAGCTGAAAAAGGGGAAAAGATTTTCTAGATACTACCATATATTTTGTTTGAGACATATAGATTCAATTTCATGAAACTGAACTTCTGCAAATGCTCAGAATACCAGGATTTAGTGGGCCCACACTTTTTTTTTTTTTTTTTTTTTGGTCACCTCAAGTGGCTTTTGAGATCTTATTACTAATTCCCCAACCAGGGATGGAAATTGGGTCTCCTGAAGCAGAAGCACAGAGTCCTAACCACTATAAGGCTAGAAAATCCCCACATATTTTAATTCTTACACCAATCTCATAATATCAATATCATTCTCATCAATTGCAGATAGAAAGCTAAGGTTCTGTTTAAGTGAGTTTCTGTCATAATAATTGACTTAGCAAACTACATGATTAGGATAAGAACCAAATATGCATGATCTCAAATTCCCTGATTTATTTTCAAATTGCAATGATTTTCATTTCAGAAATCAAATTATTTTGTGAACTGGGGGCAAAATATTATGGACCTCCATTTTCTCCAATGGCTGACCCATTTTCAAAGACTATTGTTGAACTAAAGTCATCCTTTCTCCAGTGATCAGAAATGCACATTTATTCCATGCTTGATTCTAAAGCTTCTTATTTAATATGTCACAGAGCATATACTTGTTCACTTCCCTTTGCTGCTAAATTTCCATCAAAATGATTGTGAAAAGACCCTCATTAAGTTTCTGTCTGAATGATCTGCCCATTGGTGTAAGGGAGGTGAGATGAATTGGGAGATCGGGATTGACATATACACAGTATTGATTGGGCTTCCCTTGTGGCTCAGCTGGTAAAGAATCCGCCTGCAATGTGGGAGACTTGGGTTCAATCCCTGGGTTGGGACGATCCCCTGGAGAAGGGAAAGGCTACCCACTCTGGTATTCTGGCCTGGAGAATTCCCTGGACTGTATAGTCCATGAGGTGGCAAAGAGTTGGACACAACTGAGTGACTTTCACTCTCACTACATATGGTATTGATGCTATGTATAAAGTAGATGAAAATGAGAACCTACTGTACAGCAGAGACAACTCCTCAGTGCTCTGTGGTGGCCTAAATGCGAAGGAAATAAAAAAAAGAGGACATATATTTATATGTATGGCCTTCCCTGGTGGCTCAGATTGTAAAGAATCCACCTACAATGCAGAAGAATTAAGTTCTATTCCTGGGTCAGGAAGATTCTCTGAGAAGTGACTGGCTCCTCACTCCAGTATTCTTGCCTGGAGAATTCCACGGACAGAGCAGCCTAGTGGGCTATGGTACATGGGTCACAATGAGTCAGACATGACTGAGTGCCTATCCATTTCACTTCAAAATATTGTACAGACCTATTGTATAAGTCTAAACAGTCTGCCTCTTACCTTCTGGTCTTGATGCTTTTTTTTTCAGGCAAGGCTTTATTGGGGCCCCTACCACAGAAACAGGAAGTAAGAGCTCCAACAGGTTCCCTTGCTTGCTTGCTCCCTGAGAGGGGTGAACGTCTTCCTTCCATGGGGTGATAATAGGGGTGTGTCCAGAGGACTGGTAGGAGGGGCAGTTTAGGGGTTTGGCCGCCTCTCTCATGGCATTGTGTGCAGGGGTCATGTGCAGTACCCTGCTTTTGCTTCTGACCCCCTGCTTTCACTCCAAACTCTTCAAAAGTGACAGTTTGATCTTTTGGTCTCTTTGTATCTTTTGAACAGAATTTTCCCCCACTGTGCATGCAGACAATTATTTTTAGTCCCAGTTTCTTTTTATTTTGTTCGATGCTTTTTTAAGTGAATGGTTATGACTTTCAAGCAAAAAAAAAAAAAAAAATTACAGCCTCTAGTGTAGGAGCCCTTTTTATCTGCTTCCTGGTATCAAGTTCAATCTTAAATCTGGTAGAGAATGCAAATATAAGATGCTTGGAAATATTACAGGGTCCTGTCTGACCAAGAGTATGTGCATTGTATTCTTGCAATGCTTTACTTTACTTTAGGGGATAGAATTTTATCTTTCCATCTTTATACTTTCTGACTTGCTATCAACTAATCTCCTATCTCTCCTATAGGAATTTAGAAAATGACTCATGAAGGAGTCAGTATGGACTATGATGCTGTTAGGTAGGTAGAATAGGGAAAAGGAGTCCAAAATGGCGGTGGCTAAAAGACAAGGAAGGGAAAAGCCCATGAAAATAGAACAAAAGAAGGTCTGAGGACCAGAGTGAAGACTTCAGGTAGAACAAACAGCACTCCTGGCTAAGCCCAATTTGCATAGGGCAGGCCCAGGTGGAGGCAAAAACATATAAAAGGAGAAGCCAAATCGCTCTCTCTCTCTCTTCCTCTTCTGCATGCATGCGCTCTTTCTCTCTGTCTCCCCTTCTCTCTCTCCCCCTCTCCCACGTGCTCCTCCACTCTCTTCTCTTCAAGTCTTTGGGTTGGCATGCTCTCACGCTTCAAGGATGGATTCTCCTGCTATCTTTTAAATAAAATAGAGCTGTAACACTGATTTGCCTAAGAGCTATAACACGGTTTGTCCAAGACCCAAGAGCTGTGATGCGCCAAGGACTTTAATGTCTGTCACTCCAAATCTTTGTTGTGATGAGACAAAGAACCAAGGCACATACACTGACATGACATCTATGCAAGCCTTTCATTCTTGCATCACACTGGTTATCAACTTCCCAGCCAGGAAGTCCCTGCTCCCAGCATTCAACCAATTATGTACTGAGAACCAGGGCCCTAATATGATGGTGGGTGTTGTCTTGAAAGATAGCCTTAATCAAAAGATAATTTCCTTCTATTTCCACTTAATTTGAGTTTCTTACTTCCTCCTCTGAATATGTTCTTCTTCCTATCTTTTTATCCTTCTCTCTCTGCCTCCTTCCTTACTTGAGAATAAATGTTGAAGTCTTCAGTTAGGAATAAGTGTTGAGATCTTAAGAGAAAAAATAAAAATATGTGACTCAGAGAGGCGACAGAATTTAACTTATTGTGGAGATGATTTCACAATATGTAAATATCCTGAATCATTGTTGTACACCTTAAACTAATACAATATTTTATGTCAATTATATCTCAATTAAATAAAGAATAAATGTTCAGCTACAGTAAGTCCCCTACATGTGAATCTTCAAGTTGTGAACCTTCAAAGGTATGGATACGTGTCGCACCTCCAGTCATGTAAGTTAATTCTTGTGTCCGTTGGACACTGTCGCATGCATGCATCCTTCACCTGGGCTATGCTTTTCTGTACTTTACTGTGCAGTACTGTACAGGGTACAGTATCTTTATTTCAAACCCACTGTGTCCTAAAGCAAGTAAAAAAGCAGCAGTGATGTAGCTGCTATTACTGTACTTTTCAAGGTGCTTATGCTTAGTTGCTCAGTTGTGTCTGACTTTTTGTGAACCCATGGACTGTATCCCCACAGGCTCCTCTGTCCATGGAATTTGCCAAGCAAGGATACTAGAGTGGGTTGCTATGCCCTCCTTCAGGGGATCTTCCCAACCCAAGGATCAATCCAGGTTTCCTGCATTATAGGCTGTTCTTTACTGTCTGAGCCACCAGGGAAGCAAATAATAGTGGAGTGGGTACCCTAATTTTTTCCAGTGCATCTTCCCAACCCAGGAATTGAACTGGAGCCTTCTGCATTGCAGGTGGATTCTTTAGCAGCTAAAAAACAAGGGAAGCCCACTTTTCAAGGTATTATACTGTAAGATTAAAGATGTTATCTTCATTTTTTTTGTTTATTTATTTTTATGTAATTTTTGTGTGAAAAATATTGTAAACTTTTCACAGTTCAGTATTCTATAGCTGATTGTGTTAGTTGAGTACCTCAGCTAACTTTGTTGGACTTACAAACATGTTCTCAGAATGGGATTCATTTGTATATGGGGGACTAACTCTATACTAAATGGGTTATTAGACTGTATAGTTTTTAACAGGGGGTTCGTGACATTGTACAGGAGACAGGGATCAAGACCATCCCCATGGAAAAGAAATGCAAAAAAGCAAAATGGCTGTCTGGGGAGGCCTTACAAATAGCTGTGAAAGGAAGAGAGGCAAAAAGCAAAGGAGAAAAGGAAAGAAATAAGCATCTGAATGCAGAGTTCCAAAGAATAGCAAGAAGAGATAAGAAAGCCTTCTTCAGCGATCAATGCAAAGAAATAGAGGAAAACAAGAGAATGGGAAAGACTAGATATCTCTTCAGGAAAATTAGAGATACCAAGGGAATATTTCATGCAAAAATGGGCTCGATAAAGGACAGAAATGGTCTGGACCTAAAAGAAGCAGAAGATATTAAGAAGAGGTGGCAAGAATACACAGAAGAACTGTACAAAAAAGATCTTCAAGACTCAGATAATCATGATGATGTGATCACTAATCTAGAGCCAGACATCTTGGAATGTGAAGTCAAGTTGGCCTTAGAAAGCATCACTACGAACAAAGCTAGTGGAGGTGATGGAATTCCAGTGGAGCTGTTTCAAATCCTGAAAGGTGATGCTGTGAAAGTGCTGCACTCAATATGCGAGCAAGTTTGGAAAACTCAGCAGTGGCCACAGGACTGGAAAATGTCAGTTTTCATTCCAATTCCAAAGAAAGGCAATGCCAAAGAATGCTCAAACTACCGCACAATTGCACTCATCTCACATGCTGGTAAAGTAATGCTCAAATTCTTCAAGCCAGGCTTCAGCAATACGTGAACCGTGAACTCCCTGATGTTCAGGCTGGTTTTAGAAAAGGCAGAGGAACCAGAGATCAAATTGCCAACATCTGCTGGATCATGGAAAAAGCAAGAGAGTTCCAGAAAAACATCTATTACTACTTTATTGACTATGCCAAAGCCTTTGACTGCGTGGACCACATTAAACAGTGGAAAATTCTGAAAGAGATGGGAATATCAGACCACCTGATCTGCCCCTTGAGGAATCTGTATGCAGGTCAGGAAGCAACAGTTAGAACTGGACATGGAACAACAGACTGGTTCCAAATAGGAAAAGGAGTATGTCAAGGCTGTATCTTGTCACCCTGCTTATTTAACTTATATGCAGAGTACATCATGAGAAATGCTGGACTGGAAGAAACACAAGCTGGAATCAAAACTGTCGGGAGAAATATCAATCACCTCAGATATGCAGATGACACCACCCTTATGGCAGAAAGTGAAGAGGAGCTAAAAAGCCTCTTGATGAAAGGGAAAGTGGAGAGTGAAAAAGTTGGCTTAAAGCTCAACATTCAGAAAACGAAGATCATGGCATCCAGTTCCATCGCTTCATGGGAAATAGATGGGGAAACAGTGGAAACAGTGTCAGACTTTTTTTGGGGGGCTCTAAAATCATTGCAGATGGTGACTGCAGCCATGAAATTAAAAGACGCTTACTCCTTGGAAGAAAAGTTATGACCAACCCAGGTAGTATATTCAAAAGCAGAGACATTACTTTGCCAACTAAGGTCCATCTAGTCAAGACTATGGTTTTTCCTGTGGTCACGTATAGATGTGAGAGTTGGACTGTGAAGAAGGCTGAGCGCCGAAGAATTGATGTTTTGAACTGTGGTGTTGGAGAAGACTCTTGAGAGTCCCTTGGACTGCAAGGAGATCCAACCAGTCCATTCTGAAGGAGATCAGCCCTGGGATTACTTTGGAAGGAATGATGCTAAAGCTGAAACTCCAGTACTTTGGCCAGCTCATGTGAAGAGTTGACTCATTGGAAAAGACTCTGATGCTGGGAGGGATTGGGGGCAGGAGGAGAAGGGGATGACAGAGGATAAGATGGCTGGATGGCATCACTGACTCCATGGATGTGAGTCTGGGTGAACTCCGGAAGGTGGTGATGGACAGGGAGGCCTGGCATGCTGTGATTCATGGGGCTGCAAAGAGTCAAACATGACTGAACGACTGAACTGAACTGAACTGAACTGAACTGATGTTTTCATTGATAATTTCTCATTCTGAAATAACTTAAGATGCAAAAAATTAAAAAAATGGAGAGTTGCAATGTACCTTCTACTTAGCTTCACCCAGTAATAATACTAACTTATGAAACCATTAGATAATGTCAAACCAGAAAATTGATGTTGGTACCATTCTAGTAACTTGAGCACAGACTTTATCCAATATTTGCATTTATGTCCTTTTGTTTGTTTGTGTGAACTTCATGCAATTTTATCACATATGTGTATTTGAGTAACAGTCACCAAAATCAGGATAATTCTTTCCAACAATATAGAGAAATATCTTCATGTAGACCTTTACAGTTGCATTCTTTCCCCAGCCTTCAGTTCAGTTCAATCGCTCAGTCATGTCCAACTACTTCCGACCCCATGAATCACAGCACGCCAGGCCTCTCTGTCCATCACCAACTCCCGGAGTTCACTCAAACTCATGTCGATTGAGGCGGTGATGCCATCCAGCCATCTCATCCTCTGTCATCCCTTTCTTCTCCTGCCCCTAATCCCTCCCAGTGTCAGTGTTTTTTTTCCAATGAGTCAACTCTTCACATGAGGTGGCCAAAATATTGGAGTTTCAGCTTCAGCATCAGTCCTTTCAATGAACACCCAGAACTGATCTCCTTTAGGATGGACTGGTTGGATCTCCTTGCAGTCCAAGGGACTCTCAAGAGTCTTCTCCAACACCACAGTTCAAGCGCATCAATTCTTCGATGCTCAGCTTTCTTCATAATCCAACTCTCACATCCGTACATGACCACTGGAAAAACCATAGCCTTGACTAGACGGAACTTTATTGGCAAAGTAATATCTCTGCTTTTCAATATGCTATCACAGGTTGGTTATAACTTTCCTTCCAAGGAGTAAGCATCTTTTAATTTCATGGCTGCAGTCACCATCTGCATTGATTTTGGACCCCCCCAAAAAAGTCTGACACTGTTTCCACTGTTTCCCCATCTATTTCCCATGAAGTGATGGGACCAGATGCCATGATCTTTGTTTTCTGAATGTTGAGCTTCAAGCCAACTTTTTCACTCTCCTCTTTCACTTTCATCAAGAGGCTTTTTAGTTCCTCTTCACTTTCTGCCATAAGGGTGGTGTCATCTGCATATCTGAGGTGATTGATATTTCTCCTGTCAATCTTGATTCCAGCTTGTGTTTCTTCCAGTCCAACGTTTCTCATGATGTACTCTGCATATAAGTTAAATAAGCAGGGTGACAAGATACAGCCTTGACGTACTTCTTTTCCTATTTGGAACCAGTCTGTTGTTCCATGTCCAGTTCTAACTGTTGCTTCCTGACCTGCATACAGATTTCTCAAGAGGCAGATCAGGTGGTCTGGTATTCCCATCTCTTTCAGAATTTTCCACTGTTTACTGTGGTTCACACAGTCAAAGGATTTGGCATAGTCAATAAAGCAGAAATAGATGTTTTTTTGGAACTCTTTTGCATTTTACATGATCCAGTGGATGTTGGCAATTTGATCTCTGGTTCCTCTGCCTTTTCTAAAACCAGCTTGGACATCTGGAAGTTCACAATTCACGTATTGCTGAAGTCTGGCTTGGAGAATTTTGAGCATTACTTTCTTAGTGTGTGAGATGAGTGCAATTGTGTAGTAATTTGAGCATTCTTTGGGATTGGAATGAAAACTGACATTTTCCAGTCCTGTGGCCACTGCTGAGTTTTCCAAATTAGCTGGCATATTGAGTGCAGCACTTTCACAGCATCATCTTTCAGGATTTGAAACAGCTCCACTGTTATTCCATCACCTCCACTAGCTTTGTTCATAGTTACGCTTTCTAAGGCTGACTTGACTTCACATTCGAGGATGTCTGGCTCTATGTGATTGATCACACCATTGTGATTATCTGGGTCATGAAGCTCCTTTTTGTACAGTTTTCTGTGTATTCTTGCAACCTCTTCTTAATATCTTCTGCTTTTGTTAGGTCCATACCATTTCTGTCCTTTATTGAATCCATCTTTGCATGAAATATTCCCTTAGTATCTCTAATTTTCTTGAAGATATCTCTAGTCTTTCCCATTCTCTTGTTTTCCTTGATTTCTTTGCATTGATCACTCTGGAAGGCTTTCTTATCTCTCCTTGCTATTCTTTGGAACTCTGCATTCAGATGCTTATATCTTTCCTTTTATCCTTTGCTTTTCGCTTCTCTTCTTTTCACAGCTATTTGTAAGGCCTCCTCAGACAGCCATTTTGCTTTTTTGCATTTCTTTTCCACGGGGATGGTCTTCATCCCTGTCTCCTGTACAATGTCACAAACCTCCATCCATAGTTCATAGGTCATAATTCTTTGACCTTACACACTAGCAACTGCTGCCTTATTGCCCCCCGCTAAAAATTCATCACTTTTAGAAAGTTATGTAAATAAAATTATTAAAATATGACCCTTTAAGATTTGCTTTTTCACTAAACATAATTATCTTAAGATCCATTCACACTATTGTATAAATAAATGGTCCATACTACATTTTTTGTTATTTTCTTAAATTGAAGTATAGTTGGTTCACAGTGTTGTGTTAGTTTCAGGGGTATAGCAAAGTGGTTCAGAGGTTTTATATATATAAATATAAACATTATATATATATTATATATATATCTTGTATATAGATGAACTTATATATATATATGTTTTTAAGATTTTTTTCTCTTATAGGTTACTACAAAATATTGAATATAATTAAAGTGATGTGAATATTGTATTGTTGTTGTTTAGTCACTCAGTCATGTTCATTTCCTTGCAATGTCAGGGACTGTAGCATGCCATGCTCCTCAGTCCATGAGATTACTCAGGCAGGAATACTGAAATGATTTGTTATTTACTCCTCCAGGAATCTTCCTGACCCAGGGATCAAACCCTTGTTGTTTTCATTTCAGGTGGATTCTTTACCATTGAGCCAGTAGGGAAATGATCAGATTATACATATAGATGAAAGTGAAAATGCAAGATTCTCAGTCGTGCCCAATTCTTTGTGACCCCATGTCCTAAATAGTCCACGAAAATCTCCAGGCCAGAACTGGAATAGGTAACCTCTCCTTTCTGCAGGGTATCTTCCCAACCTAGGAATCAAACCAGGGTCTCCTGTACTGCAGGCGGCTTCTTTACCAACTGAGCTATCAGGGAAGCCCAGCGCTGGAGCAGCAAGCGGCTACATGGGCACTGGAAATGCAAGTGGTGGCGGCACGGTGCTGAAGCGGAGAGTGGCAGAGAGGAGATAACCCAAGTCTAGAGTCAGGAGAAGCAGCTGCGCTTTGCTGGAGCAGCTGTGGAGATACCTCACGTCCAAGCTAAGAGGAACCCGTTAAGATGATAGGCATAGAGAGAGGGCATCACAGGGCAGACAGACTGAAACCACGATCACAGACAACGAGCCAACCTGATCACACAGACCACAGCCTTGTCTAATTCAATGAAACTAAGCCATGCTGTGTAGGGACACCCAAGAAGGCCGGGTCATGGTGGAGAGGCCTGCAGAATGTGGTCCACTGGAAAAAGGAATGGCAAACCACTTCAGTATTCTTGCCTTGAGAACCCCGTGAACAGTATGAAAAGGCAAAAAGATAGGGCACTGAAAGATGAACTCCCCAGGTTAGTAGGTGTGCAATATCCTACTGGAGATTGATGGAGAAGTAACTCCAGAAAGAAGGAAGAGACTAGCCAAAGCAAAAAAAAAAAAAAAACAAAAACAAAACAAAACAAAAAAAACAAAAAAACCACCCAGTTGTTGATGTCACTGGTGATAGAAGCAAGGTCTGATGCTGTAAAGAGCAATATTGCATAGGAAACTGGAATGTTAGGTCCATGAATCAAGGCAAATTGGAAGTGGTCAAACAGGGGATGGCAAGAGTGAATGTCGACATTCTAAGAATCAATGAACTAAAATAGACTGAAATAGATGAATCTAACTTAGATGACCATTATATCTACTACTATACTACTATGGGCAGGAATCCCTTAGAAGAAAAGGAGTAGCCATCATAGTCAACAAGAATCTGAAATAACAGTACTTGGATACAATCACAAAAATGATAGAATAATCTCTGTTGTTTCCAAGGCAAACCATTCAATATCACAGTAATCCAAGTCTATGCCCCGACCGGTATTCCTGAAGAAGCTGAAGTTGAAAGGTTTTATGAGGACCAAGAAGACTTTTTAGAACTAATACCCAAAAAAAGACGTCCTTTTCATTATAGGGGACTGGAATGCAAAAGTAGGAAATCAAGAAACACCTGGAGTAACAGGCAAATGGAGTACAGAATGAAGCAGGGCAAAGGCTCATAGAGTTTTGCCAAGAGAACACACTGGTCATAGCAAACATCCTCTTCCAACAACACAAGAGAAGACTCTACACATGGACATCACCAGATGGTCAACATCAAAATCAGATTGATTATATTCTTTGCAGCCAAAGATGGAGAAGCTCTATACAGTCAGCAAAAACAAGACCAGGAGCTGACTGTGGCTCAGATCATGAACTCCTTATTGCCAAATACAGACTTAAATTGAAGAAAGTAGGGAAAACACTGGACCATTCAGGTATGACCTAAATCAAATCCCTTATGATTATACAGTGGAAGTGAGAAATAGATTTAAGGGACTAGATCTGATAGACTGCCTGATGAACTATGGATGGAGGTTCATGACATTGTATAGGATCAGGGAGCAAGACTATCTCCAAGGGAATAAAAAAAAAAAAAAAAAGCAAAATAGCTGTCTGGGGAGGCCTTACAAATAGCTGTGAAAAGAAGAGAAGTGAAAAGCAAAGGAGAAAAGGAAACATATAAGCATCTGAATGCAGAGTTCCAAACAATAGCAAGGAGAGAGAAGAAAGCCTTCCTCTGTGATCAGTGCAAAGAAATAGAGGAAAACAAGAGAATGGGAAAGACTAGAGATCACTTCAAGAAAATTAGAGATACCAAGGGAACGTTTCATGCAAAGATGGGCTCAATAAAGAACAGAAATAAACCTAACAGAAGCAGAAAATATTAAGAAGAGGTGGCAAGTGACATTCTAACATGTATACTATCATGTGAATTGAATCGCCAGTCTATGTCTGACGCAGGATGCAGCATGCTTGGGGCTGGTGCATGGGGATGACCCAGAAAGATGTTATGGGGCGGGAGGTGGGTGGGGGGTTCATGTTTGGGGATGCATGTAAGAATTAAAGAATTTAAAATGTAAAAAATAAAAAACTAAAAAAAAAAAAAAAAAAAGAAGAGGTGGCAAGAATACACAGAAGAACTGTACAAAAAAGATCTTCATGATCCAGATAATCACTATGGTGTGATCACTCACCTAGGGCCAGACATCCTGGAATGTGAAGTCAAGTGGGTCTTAGAAAGCATCACTACGAACAAAGCTAGTGGAGGTGATGGAATTCCAGCGGAGCTATTTCAAATCCTGAAAGATGATGCTGTGAAAGTGCTGCACTCAATATGCCAGCTAATTTAGAAAATGCAGCAGTGGCCACGGGACTGGAAAAAGTCAGTTTTCATTCCAATCCCAAAGAAAGGCAATGCAAAAGAATGCTCAAACTACTGCACAATTGCACTCATCTCACATGCTAGTAAAATAATGCTCAAAATTCTCCAAGCCAGGCTTCAGCAATATGTGAGCTATGAAATTCCAGATGTTCAAGCTGGATTTAGAAACGGCAGAGGAACCAGAGATCAAATTGCCAACATCCACTGGATCATGGAAAAAGCAAGAGAGTTCCAGAAAAACATCTATTTCTGCTTTATTGACTATTGCAAAGCCTTTGACTGTGTGGATCACAATAAACTGTGGAAAATTCTTCAAGAGATTCAGGGGAATACCAGACCTCCTGACCTGCCTCCTGAGAAATCTTTATGCATATTAGGAAGCAACAGTTAGAACTGGACATGGAACAACAGACTGGTTCCAAATAGGAAAAGGAGTCTGTCAAGGCTGTATATTGTCACCCTGCTTATTTAACTATATGCAGGGTACATCATGAGAAACGCTGGGCTGGGTGAAGCACAAGCTGGATTCAAGATTGCTGGGAGAAATATAAACAACCTCAGATACGCAGATAACACCACCCTTATAGCAGAAAGTGAAGAAGGACTAAAGAACCTCTTGATGAAAGTGAAAGAAAAGAGTGAAAAATTTGGCTTAAAACTCAACATTCAGAAAACAAAGATCATCACCTCTGGTCCCATCACTTCATGGCAAATAGATGGGGAAACAATGGAAACAGTGACAGACTTCATTTGGGGAGAGGGGGGCTCTAAAATCAGTGCAGATGGTGACAAGATGCTTACTCCTTGGAAGGAAAGTTATAATAAACCTAGACAGTATATTAGAAAGCAGAGACATTACTTTGTCAACAAAGGTCCATCTAGTCAAGGCCATGGTTTTTCCAGTATTCATGTATGGATGTAAGAGTCAGACTGTAAAGAAAGTGAGCAGCGAAGAATCGATGTTTTTGAACTGTGGTTTTGGAGAAGACTCTTGAGGGTCCCTTGGACTGAAAGGAGATCCAAGCAGTTCATCCTAAAGGAAATCAGTCCTGGGTGTTCACTGGAAGGACTGATGTTGAAGCTGAAACTCCAATACTTTGGCCACCTGATGCAAAGAGCTGACTCATTGGAAAAGACCCTGATTCTGGGAAAGAGTGAGGGCAGGAGGAGAAGGGGATAACAAAGGATGAGATGGTTGTATGGCATCACTGACTTAATGGACATGAGTTTGAGTAAACTCTGGGAGTTGGTGATGGACTGGGATGCCTGGCATGCTGCAGTCCATGGGGTGGCAAAGAGTTGGACACGATGAGCGACTGAACTGAAGTGAACTGATATATATATATATATAATTTTCAGATTCTTTTCTCTTTTAGGTTATGAAAAACTCTTGAATGTAGTTCAAGAGTTCAAAACTCTTGTAGTTCAAAACTCTCTGCGCTATACATTAGGTCCTTGTTGATTATATATATTATAGATGGCAGTGTGTATATATTAATCTCAAACTTCTATTTATCCCTCCCTCAACTTTTCCTTGGTAACCATGAGTTTGTTTTCTGTGTCTGTGGATCTATCTCTGTTTTGTATATAAGTTTATTTGTATCATTTTTAAAAGATTCTTCATATTACTGATATCATATAATATTTTTCTTTGTCTTACTTATTTTACTTAGTGTGATAGTATCTAGATGCATCCATGTTGCTGCAAATGGCATTATTTCATTCTTTTTTATGAGTGAGTAATATCCTGCTGTAGATATGTGCCACATGTTTATCCATTCATCTGTTGATGGACATGGTTGCTCACATGTCTTGGCTATTGTTAACAATGCTTTGGTGAGCACTGGGGTGCATGTATCATTTTGAATTACAGTTCTCTCCTTTATTGCTAAGTAACATTCCATTGTTTGGATGCAAATGGCTTTTATTTATTCACTTGTTGAAAGACCTATGGGTTGTTATTAGTTTTTGTCCATTTAAAATAAAGCTAATTTAGTGTACAGGTTTTCTGTGAATGTAAGTTATTTCCCTAAGATAAGTTTACATTTCTTGTGATTTCTGAATGGTATAGTAAATGTAGGCTTACATTTATAAAACAAAATGCCTCACTGATTACCCGAATGGCTGTATTATTTCACGTTTCCATCAGCAATGTACAAAAGACCCAGTTTCTTCACTTACTCTTCAGCATTTGACACTGTTAGTATATTTTATTTTAGTCATTTAAAAAAATGTGTAGTGCTATATCGTCATGATTTTAATTTGTAATTCTCTGATGCCCAATGAAGTGGAGCATCTTTTTATGTGTTATTTTCTTTGCTGTACTTCATAGCTGGAACGTCTATTCAAGTCTTTTGCTGAATTTCTAGTTAGAAGGTTGCTAAATTATTGTTATAGATTTACCAAGGAGCACATATTTTATTAATATAAAATAACTTTTTTCTGATGAATGCTTTTTGCATTGAGATGTATACTGCTCACTATTAGTATCTTCTTTTGTCTTTATTTAGCATCTTTGCTCTTCATTTTCACTTGATACATATATATATAAACTATACATATAGCATATATAAATTATAACATATATAAACTATATATATGCATGTGTGTGTGTATATATATAAAGTTTGTTTGAGATGTGTGCTATGAAAAAGTCTCTTATTCAACATATATGTTCTTGTTAAAAGGCTTACTGTACAAAAGTACCTGGCCAGGCTCCTTTTGTGAAAGCTTTCTCCATGAAGAGCAAATTCAAGAAGACTTTTCAAACCTGTTTTGGCACCAGTGAGCTCACGTGCCTCCTGTCTAGGGCTGTGCTGGAACACTGGTCATCTGGCCACTGGAGGACTCAGATGAGCTCTCAGGCCAAAGCAGCTCATTGTCTGGCAAAGCAGAGAAAGCACACAGAGTGAGGCATTTTACACAGGATCCTTGAAAGTAGCACTGATTAAAAATTATGGAGAGAAGACATAAACAGACATTTCTCCAAAGAAGACCTACAGGTAGCTTACAAACACATGAAAAGATGCTCAACATTGCTCATTATTAGGGAAATGCAAATCAAAACTACAATAAAGTTGTTATTGTAGGCCCATCAGAAAGGCCATCATCAAAAAATCTACAAACAGTAAATGCTGGAGAGGGTGGGGAGAAAAGGAAACCCTCTTGCACTGTTAGTGGGAATATAAATTGACACAGCCACTGTGGAGAATAGTAAGGATTCCTTAAAAGATTATTAATAATAATATGACTACCATATGACCCCAAAATCCCACCAAGAGGCAATAACCTGAGGAAGCCATAATTGAAAAAGACACATGTATTCAAACGTTAATTGCGGTACTATTTACAATACCTAGGACATGGAAGTGGAGATGGCAATGGCACCCCACTCTTGCCTGGAAAATCCTATGGACAGAGGAGCCTGGTGGGCTGCAGTCCATGGGGTCGCTAAGAGTAGGACATGACTGAGCAACTTCACTTTCACCTTTCACTTTCATGCATTGGAGAAGGAAATGGCAACCCACTCCAGTGTTCTTGCCTGGAGAATCCCAGGGACAGGGGAGCCTGGTGGGCTGCCGTCTCTGGGGTTGCACAGAGTTGGATGCGACTGAAGTGACTTAGCAGCAGCAGCAGGACATGAAAGCAGCCTAGATGTCCATCAACAGATGAACGGATAAAGAAGCTGCAGTACATATATACAATGGAATATTACTCAGCCATAAAAAGGAACATATTTGAGTCAGTTCTAATGAGGCAAATGAACCTAGAGCCCATTACAGAGAGTCAGAAAGAGAAAAGCAAATATATTTTAATATATATATATATATGGAATCTAAAAGATGGTACTGATGCATTTATTTGCAGGGCAGCAGTGGAGATGCAGACATAGAGAACAGATTTGTGGACACAGTTGAGGAAGGTGAGGGTGGGACAAATTGAGAGTGGCATTGAAACATAAACATTACTCTATGTAAAATTAGATAGCCAGTTGGAATTTGTTGTTTATGATGCAGAGAGCTCAAATCTGGCGCTCTGTGACAACCTAGGCAGGTGAGATGGTGTGGGAGTTGGGAGAAAGTTTCAAGAGGGAGGGAACATATGTATGCCTATGGCTCATTCAGATTGATGTATGGTAGAAACTAACATGATATTGTAAAGCAATTATCCTCCAATTAAAAGTAAACAAATTTACAAAATTATAACTAACAATGTTTTCTTTGAATTAGCTGTAATTGTATGCTACAAACTGGGACAACCACTAAAAGAGGTAAAAAAAGAAGTACAATTAATATACTAAGAAAAGGAAGAAAATGAAATTATGTAAGATGCTAAATTAAAACCACAAAGGGAAGAAGAGGCATTAGAAACAAAAATGGAAACAAAAAACAAGGACAACACATAGAAAATAGAAACAGCCATGATAGATATTAATCCAATTATACAAATAATCATTTTGTATGTCAGTAGAATCCCAGGGACGGGGGAGCCTGATGGGCTGCCGTCTATGGGGTCGCACAGAGTCGGGCACAACTTAAGCAGCTTAGCAGCAGCAGCAGAAGCAGTGTAGATGCATCAGTTAAAATACAGAAATTGTCAGAGTGGATCAAGAAACAACACCCAACTGTGTATTATGTATGACATATTTTTAAAATATAAATACACACCTAAATTAAAAGTAAATGCATTAAAACATATACTACATATCATACCTTTAGAAGGAAGCAGGAGTAGCTACATTAATTGCTGCTGCTGCTAAGTTACATCAGTCATGTCATACTCTGTGCGACCCCATAGACGGCAGCCCACCAGGCTCCGCCGTCCCTAGGATTCTCCAGGCAAGAACACTGGAGTGGGGTGCCATTGCCTTCTCCATGAACATATACTGTGGTCTTTCAAATGCTTTATATATTATTTGTGTACATTTTCTTGGTACATTTATTGATTGATGTGCCCTTAGGTTGTCTCCGTGTCTTGGCTGTGGGAACAATGCTGCAATGAACTTGGCAGTCTAGGTATCTCTTTGAGGTAGAGATTTAATTTCCTTCAAACATACATACCTAGAAGTGGGATTGTTCGATATGTTTTTAATAACTGTGAGGAATCTCTATACTGTTTTCTAAACTGGCTGTATCAGTTTACATTCCCACCAACAGCACATGAGCTCATTTTCCTTCACACCCTGTCCAGCACTTACATCACTTTTTAAAAATAATAGCAATTCTAACAGGTGCGAAGTGGTATCTCATTGTGGTTTTTACATGCATTCCCCTGATTAGTGATGCTGAGAACATTTTCATGTATTTTTGCCCTATTGTATGTTTTTAATTTTTGGGAAAAATGTCTGTTGCTTTGTCTGCCCATTTTTAAATTGGGTTATTTACTTATTTTGCATTGAGTTGTAATAGTTTTTACACATTTTGAATATTAACCCTGACTCAGAAACATGTTTGCAAATATTTTTTCCCTAATTGCAGCCTTTTCATTTTCCTGATTCTTTTTTTTTCTTTTGCTCTGTAGAACTTTTGTAGTTTGATATAGTCTAGTCTTGTTTACTTTCGCTTTTATTGCTTGTGCTTTTGGAATCATATCCAAAAATTATAGCAAAATACGTCAAAGAGTTTGCACCTGTTTTGTTTTCTTTTTTTTTCTAGAAATTTTACAGCTTCAGATCTTTAGTCCATCTAAGTCTTTAATCCATTTTGAGTTAGTATTTGGGTACGGTGTAAGGTAGGGTCAAATTTCATTATTTTGCTTATGAGTATCCATCTTGTTCATAGCTATTTATTAAGGAGTCTAGTTAAATTTAAACTATAGTTGTTTTGCATAGTATGGACATATTAGCATCATCAATTCTTCCAACCTGTGAACATAAGATATCCTTCCATTTACTTGTGTCTTCTTTAATTTCTTTTATTAATGTCCTACTTTTTAGTGTACAGATTTTTCACCTCATTTTAAAAATTTATTCCTAAATATTTTATTGTTTTGATTCAATGATAAATGGCATTGTATCTTTATTTCACTTTTAGATAATCTAGAAATGCAACTAATTTCAATAGGTGATTTTATATCTTGCAACTTTACTGAACTAATTACAATAGTGACTTAGAGTCTTTAGGAATTTCTACGTATAAGATCAGCTAATCTGTAAACAGAGACAGTTTTTCTTCTTCCACTATAATTCAAGTCTTTTATTTTTTAGTTTATTAGTAGCATTGCAGGTAGATTCTTTACCATCTGAGCCACCAGGGAAGCCCAGTTAAATAATCTTTGCCCAACTGCTCTGGCTAGCACTTCTAGTGCTATATTGAATAGAAATGGTGAATGTGGTCACCTTTGCCATGTTCCTGATCTTAGAGGAAAATGTTTCAGGATTTGATTGTTGAGTGTGATGTTAGCTGTGGGTTTGTTTCATATGTCCAATTTGTTGAGAGCTTTTATGATTAAAGAATGTTGAACTTTGTCAAGTGCTTTTTCTGTATCTATTAAAATGGTCATAAGATCTTTTTAAAAATCTTGCTACCTTAACACTATACCACATTTAATACTTTTCATTCATACATTATTTCTTTTACAGTTCTATGCTTTTTCTTTCTTTTCTTGATCTTTTATTTTTATGTTAATGTCAATGACCATTTCATTAATGTGCTTTTGTGTTTTGATACACATATATCTTGCTAAATCTCTTGAAGAAAGAGTAAAAATAAGAAAAGTTGTTGAGGTCATAGGAACTTACTTTAAGTCATTTAAATACTCTTGATTCATAGCCATTATGATAAAAACTTGCACTTTACAAATGATTATTAAATAATTCTGAATTATTAAAATCCAGAAAATTCTTAATAATTTAATTAACTTTCAGTATTTATTTTTTCTTAAGGATTATATGAGCCACTCGTGGTTAATTTACCACCACATTGAGGAATTTTAATGACCTATCAACTGTTAACTTTTTATCAGTTCAGTTCAATCACTCAGTCATGTCTGACTCTTTGTGACCCCATAGACTACAGTACTCCAGGCTTCCCTGTCCATCCCAACTCCCAGAGTTTAATCAAAACTGATGTCCATAGAGTCAGTGATGCCATACAACCATATCATCCTCTGTTGTCCCCTTCTCCTCCCGCCCTCAGTCTTTTCTAGCATCAGGGTCATTTCCAGTGAGTCAGTTCTTCACATCAGGTGGCCAAAGTATTGGAGTTTCAGCTTCACTATCAGTAGTTCCAATGAGTATTCAAGACTGATTTCCTTCAGGATTGACTGGTTAGATCTCCTTGCAGTCCAAGCGACTCTCAAAAGTCTTCTCCAACATCGCAGTTCAAAAGCATCAATTCTTCTGTGCTCAGCTTTCTTTATAGTCCAGCTCACATCCATACATGACTACTGGAAAAACCATAGCTTTGACTACACATACTTTTGTTGGTAAAGTAATGTGTCTGCTTATGCTGTCTAGGTTAGTCACAGCTTTTCTTCCAAGGAGCAAGCGTCTTTTAATTTCATGAGTCACCATCTGCAGTGATTTTGGAACCCCCCAAAATAAAGTCTTTGATGGTTTCCATTGTTTCCCCATCTATTTCCCATGAAGTGATGGGACCAGATGCCATGATCTTAGTTTTCTGAATGTTGAGTTTTTTGCCAATTTTTCCACTCTCCTCTTTCACTTTTATCAAGAGGCTTTTTAGCTCTTCTTTGCTTTCTGCCATAAGGGTGGTATCATCTGCACATCTGAGGTTATTGATATTTCTCCCAGCAATCTTGATTCCAGCTTGTGCTTCATCCAGCCTGGTATTTCACATGATATACTCTGCATGTAAGTTAAATGAGCAGGGTGACAACATACAGCCTTGAAGTACTCCTTTCCTGATTTGGAACCAGTCTGTTTTTTCATGTCTGGTTCTAACTGTTGCTTCTTGACCTGCATACAGATTTCTCAGGAGGTAGGTAAGGTGGTCTGATATTCCCATCTCTTGAAGAATTTTCCACAGTTTGTTGTGATAGCTAATTGTAAAAGCTAACCTTGGATTCAATCAGCCTGATAAAACACAAAAACAAGTTTTCTCTGAAATATACATATCTAAATGCCCCTCTGTGCTTTGTCCCCATTGACCCTGTAGATGAAACCGTATTACAGTGCACACCTGGTTTATGGTTTTAGCACCCAATCTAGTCAAATTGGTTGAAATCTCTTCATTTCATTCTCTAAAAGAAGCAATCAGGCAGAGAGTCGATGATGCATACATGTGGCTCAAATTTAATCCTCAGGGGAATCTCAGTTATTTTAGCTGATACTTTGCCTTCTTGTTGCAGTGCCCAGTACCCTAATTACCTTGCTTCTGAGTCCTTTTCTAGTCTCAAAACCTGCTGTATAATTTCGTGAAAAATTATTTCTGTGTTTACAAACAATTCAAACTCTATATCAAATGACCTTTCAACCAGGCATGTTGGAACCCCTAATTGTGCTTCAAGACTCAATTTGAATGTAAAGAATAAAACAGTCACAGTGTTTATTGAAAGTATCCGTGTCTCCTTCATCAGACCCCACTGAAGCATGAGATGGCAGTATCTTGGCTTTCCTTACACCATAAGGTAAAGATCAGTAAAATGATACATTTTCATTTTCCTGTCTCTAGAACAGGAAAGCTGTTGCATTCACATTTACAAAACCAACGTCCAGCAGAGTGATAAGCTTGGTATAGAAACTCAGTGAATACATTCTGAATGACTTTTGATAGAATGAAGTTGCAATTGAAAAGGGCCTTGGGATACCAGGATCTCACCCTTCCCCCCAACTGTTGCCTATCTCATGCACCTGTGCCTTTCTGCTTTCAAGCTTCGGACCACGTGAACAGTCTCAGCCCCAACCCTGGGCAGGCTGGAGGTACTTGGATATCAGTGACCCAAAAGCAGCCCTCTCACCTCTCCTTGAGTAACTCTGAGGACTGTTTTGTGCAGGTCTCTCTTGGGGATCACCCACAGCAAGTAACATACATGTTAATGGGCTGGCCCTCCTTATCTGCCCTACTTCTTCATTACTAAGATCATTTCCTAAATAAATTAGTTGGTTTAAATCTTTATCTCAGTGTTTAAATCTTTGTCTTCTGCAGGAACTCAAGCTAAAACAGACACTCTGGCAAATGCACGCAATTGTTGAGAGAAGACCAAGTCATCTTGGTGTGTCCCTCCCTGCAAGCATGTATTTCTATGATGATCACATTGTGGGATAAAACCTCAAAGCTGGTGAGAAGGAAAGATGAAAAACTGATGGGATTTTATGAGTTCTGGACCACAGTTGCTGATAGTACAAGCTTGTGACTTCACAGTATTATCTGTGGTAATATTTCTTATCATAACCGTGCTCCAGAGATCAACTGCTGATCCGATCCAGAAGACTCAGCTGCTCACTCACGGGTTTCCTCTTGCACAGCTTCTTTTTTAAAATTAAAGTATAGTTGATATACAATGCCATGTTAGTTTCAGGTGCATAGCACTGTTATTCAGCTATAATTTTTTCAGATTATTTTCCCTTATATGTTATTACAAAATATTGAATATAGTTCCCTGTGTTATACTATTGGTATTTGATGTTAATCAGTTTTATGTATAGCAGTGTATATATGTTTATCCTAAACTCTTAATTAATCCCTCCCCTGTTTTTCCCCTCTGGTAATCATAAGTTTGTTTTTTGTGTCTATAGGTCCCTAACTTCTTAAGAGTATTACTACAATGAACAGTAAAAGCAGTTGCTGATTAATTTAAAAGAAAGCTAAATAGTTATTTTGAAAATTTTTCTTTGATTTCTCTATAGTATGAACTAGCTCTGTAAATTCTGTCAAGTCAGTTAATACCCATGATTTTAGTTCCCAAGTGTGAAGGATGGAGAGTATTGAATGCTTGCGTGAGATGTTCATAGGACACTTGGATCATTGTCCATAACAAGTGTTCAATATTCATTGAAAAATATTTACTTCAATTATTTACTTCAGAAATATTATTTCTGAGGATGAAATGACAGTATTTCCTATGAACATCTTGGTAGGTTCCATTCTTATTTTTTTTTAAAAAATCATACTTACTTTTGACACATGAATTCCTTTAGTGATAATTTTTGGATCTTTATTAAGCTCCAACTTCCATTTGCTGTGTGAGTGCCTCTGGCTGTGAATAGAAAAACTAAGCCTGTAATTAATGCTATAAAGAAATATATTCATTTATCATTGAAGTTTTGCCAGGTGGAAATCAGCTGGTGTTCACCCCATAGCAGTACAGGAAAAATGTTTAACTAATGGAAGGAAATCTTAAGTATCATTGAATTCATGTGATGCGTGCTTCAGTCATCTCTGACTCTTTAAGGCCCTATGGACTGTAAACTGCCATGTTCTTCTGTCCATGGGATTCTCCTGTGGGAGAATGGAGTATGTTGCTGTGTGCTCCATCAGGAGATCTTCCCAACCCAGGAATCAAACCTATGTCTCTTAGGTCTCTTGCATTGGCAGGCAGACTCTTACCACTAGCACCACCTGGGATGCACAGTTCACTTCCATCCTCAAAGTTATTGCTCGTCCTCAGATTTTTTTGAATGTCACATGAATGATTTTTCACATATATATCAATAGCAATCAATTCATTTACTCATAAATATTTTTCAGGTACTTTCTAAATGCCACACACTGTTAACATCATGAGAGATGAACACAACCCAGGATTTCACTCTTAAGGAGAGTAAAATCTACTGCTCCGTGCATAAAATTATAATATAATATAATATAATTAATATAATATAATAGCAGTGATTTTAGAAAGAGCTAGTAGGGACTTCCTTAGCAATCCAGTGATTAGGATTTTGTATTTCCAATACAAGGGAAGCAAATTGGATCCCAGGTTGGGGAACTAGGATCCCACATACCGTGCAGTATGGCCAAAAAAAAAAAAAAAAGACAACATTAAAAAGAATAATAATAAAGAGAGCTAGCAGTGAGTGGGAAAGGATAGTGGTGGCAAAAACTATTTTAGGGAAAGCCTGTCTGAGAATTGTCAAAACTGTTGTTCTCACAGAGAAGAAAATCTGAGAGTGGTGAAGTTGAGATGGTTTAAAGACTTAGGGCAATTGGTGCATATGGGAGGGGGTTTGCTAAGCTCAGGTGGGGAGACAGTGAATAGATATGGGTAAGTTCCTAAGGGTTTTATCTCTGCCATGCAGTTATAAATCCATACATACAATGGCAAGTAGAAAGTGACGGTGTGCAAGAAGTGGAAATAGTGTTTGGGGATAGGACAGAAAAAGAGAAGCTTTCTTAATTGAAGATGTCATCATGGGAAGCAGGGGAAGTGGCAGGTCAAGCGTGGATTTTAGGAGCAGTTGGGTTGGGGAGTTGTTGGAATTCATGATCCAGTGCAGGGGCTCAGGAAATGCAGGGCACAGAAGATGAGCAACAATTCTCTTTAGTTGGAAGGTGGGAAAAGTAAAAGAGAATAAAGAAAGGACATTGTGTCTTCATAATTATATTGTACAAGTCTCAGCATCAGAGAAATATCTTTATCTTTGTAGCAATAGAACCATGAGAATAAAAGATATTTGACAAATCCCAGTTGAGTGAAAGGATGACTGTTTCATGAATACATTAGTTCAAATACTAGAGTTTGAGCTGTCTCTAGAATCCACTTCTTCCCACTGGAGTGACAGTGGCAATTACTTTAATTTCTCAGAGTCTCAGCTCCCTCTATATGAAGTGGCAATCAAGAATAAATGTCTGCCATTTTCCAAGGACTAATCACTCAAGGGAGTGAGGACAAAATTAAAACATTTTCCAATATTCAAAAGCATAGAAGTTTGCCTTTCCCATGTCCTTTATGCAAGAGGAAGATGTTTTCCAGCACAACAGGAGGGATACAACTTTGAATAAGATATTATCTGTGTTCTGGATATGCATGCATCTCTGTAAGCAAAAGTGAGGTCCAGCTGCCTGCTGCTCAAAAGCCAATAAGAAGGCCAGTGAAAGTCACTCAGTCGTGTCCAACTCTTTGCATCTCCTGGATTGTAGAGTCTATGGAATTCTTCAGGCCAGTATACTAGAGTGAGTAGCTGTTCCCTTCTTCAGAGGATCTTCCCAACCCAGGGATCAAACCTAGGTCTCCCTCACTGCAGGGGGATTCTTTGCCATCTGAGCAGCCAGGAGGCCAGGTTAGCAAAAAGGAAAGCTTGCTTTATTTTGGATGTCAGCACCTTGTGGGGTGGGGGTGGTTTGAGGTGTGGACTCCTGGCCTAAGGCAAATTCCTTTCTCCTGATAATCAAGAGGCAAGAGTTTTTCAAGATGAAGTGAGTGAGCTACATGCAGAAACAGCACAGTCAGCTCTGACAGTTATCTTGGTCTTGTGGTGGTCTGACCGGGATCATCTTGATTGTTTTAAGTACAATTAAACTTCAGTTCCAGGC
Source organism: Ovis canadensis (assembly GCF_042477335.2). Taxonomy (NCBI): domain Eukaryota; kingdom Metazoa; phylum Chordata; class Mammalia; order Artiodactyla; family Bovidae; genus Ovis; species Ovis canadensis. The sequence continues at coordinate 21,142,324 of NC_091248.1, forward strand.
TTGGTTTGTTCCATTTGCTTGAGGCCCATTCTTGGAATTGTGGCAGCTTCTGTCTTGGCTACAGTCTGGTCATCATGTACTTAACTTCTCCATCTGGGGGAGGTTTCAGTATCTATAAGTCAGCTCATGGGAAATGGCCCAGAATATTATCTATATCCCTTGAGAAGGAACTAAAACTCTTTTACTTTCCTTAATCACTAAACTGTTATTACTTAGTCTCATTGGACTCTTTTCCTTTGTTTTTGCATTTTCTCACTCCTCTGATTAAACTTAATCTTTGACTAAAGTTTGTCCACAGACAAAAGACGGACTGAAGACATGACATGGTTTAGTGGAAGGCAGGGGTGTGTGAGGACCATATGGTCCTGCTCTATTTCATCTCCTGGGAAAGTTATAAGAAACAGAAACACCTAACATAAAACAGTATCAACAGAAGAGATGTGCAATATCATAAAACTAAATCAAACTAAAATATGTGAACATTCTGTCTAAAATATAAAGCTGTATCTTCTTCTATGGGTATGTCTATGTTATAGATCTCCAAAATTCACATCACAGCCTTAATTAATTCCCACTGTGATTAGATTTGATGACAGGTCCTTTAAGGAGGAAATGAAGGTTAAATGAGGTCATAAGTATGGAGTCCTTATCTGGTAAGACTGGTGTCTTTAAAAGAAGAGGAAGAAACGCTAGAATCTTGCTTTCTCTGCATAAATGCAGAGGAAATGCCTCCTTGTGAGAACAAGGGCACACGAACTGTTTACAAGCTAGAGCTTTCCCCGAATCTAACCCTGATGACACATTGATCTTGGATTTCTTCTCTTAAACTGTGAACAAATAAACTGCTGTTGTTTAAGCCACACAATCTGTGGTATTCTGCTTTGACAATCCACAGACTAATACTCTATGCCTATCTGTGTCTACATCTGAATTAGGTTACTAGACTCCTGACTTTATACATTTTCCAATTTCCTAGAAACTTTTTATTAGTTTGTTTTACTCTTAGAAGTCTAAGATTTTGTGTTCTCAGAGGACCTGAATTTATTAATGTAGTAGTTCATGGATTGTGTGTCTGTTATGAGTATCAGGGAATCAAGCTAGTTAAAGAAAGGATGGGGTGGGAATTCTTTAGTGGCATGGAGACACAAGGCAGGTGGTCTATGGTGGGTGCCTGGTTGAAGAAAGCACAAGCTGGCTTTACCATGGATTCATGGGCAGTGGCCAGTAACTTTAATAGGTCACTAAGGTTGAGAAAGCAAAGCCCTAATTTGCTATCTTATCTTGTTATTGTTGTTTAGTTGCTAAGTTGTGTCTGACACTTTTATGACACCATGGACTGTAGCCTGCCAGGCTCCCCTGTCCGTGGGATTTCCCAGGCAAAAATATTGGAGTGGGTTGCCATTTCCTAATCCAGGGGATCTTCCAGATCCAGGGATTGAACCTGTGTCTCCTGCATTGGCAGGCAGATTCTTCACCACTGAGCTGTGTGGGAAGCCCTATATTAGCTTACAAGGCCAAAAATCATGAGCCCAGATTATCAACATTAGTACGTGCATGAAGTACTGTGGAATAGAATCCTCAAAGTGCAGTCGGTGGACACCCTACCAGAGGGACAGTCACTTGTAATCACTGTTAAAATGCAAACAATCAATCTTACTGTGTTGAAATCTTTGATATATTGCCTGGAAATCTGCATGAGGTTTTCAGGTGATTCTTAGGTACAAATATTTAAGAAGAATAATTCTACAGCTTCTACCAGCTAAAACATATGATTATATCCATATGTTGTGATTTTCTCTTGTGGATTTTGAAATTATGATAATCATAATTGAGCTACAATTTCCTGCACTTCGAAATATCTTTGATGTTTACTTGTCTTACCATCTTTCATCAAATAACTTGTTTCAGCTACATGGTTCTAGCAAACAGCTCTTAGGAATCCAGAATGTTTGAAGTCTGATTCTTCAGCACAACACCTGGGTACTATTTAATTATGTTTTTGACAATTCAACTATTTAGCTTTGCCTTGGTTACTGAGAATAGCAGATTCCATCAAAGTTACAGTGTTCCTATTCTTTACTTAGAAATCTACACCTATTTGCTGAAAGACTTGCATGGCACACCAATATTCTTATAGGAAAGTCCACAGCAAACTAGGAAATATTTGATAACATATGAGGTAACTATCTTAGCAAAGGCTTTCTGATGCTGGAAGAGGAGGTTGGATTGATACCCTAGAAAACTCTCTATACTTTATAGGACTTGGAAATTTCCTGATGAAATCTATGGCAGACACATCTAATGTAATCAGTCAAACTCCCTGTTTGAGGGAGAGAGAAGAAAGAGAGAAATGATGGGCCGCTTTTGCAGACGGCAGTGTAGGTGTTTTATAGAGCACCTGGTGTAAAAAAGCCCTACCTCACTCAGATTGAGTGGCAACTAGAAAAGTCAACACCTAAAGCTGCATAAATCATCAAGGAAAAAAATATTATCCCACTTGGAATTACAATATTAAGCACATTGTGGATATAAGCTGAAATACATAATGCCACTGGGAAATTGCTAGGGGATGATAGAAATTGGTTTCTTAAACTATCTGTACCATGGTGTCATCTTATATGAAAGTAGACTGTGCTACATCATATATTGCTAAATCAGAGATATTACTTAAGAAAAGGTTTTTTGATATTAAAAGTAAGCATTTCATAATATAACATGAGTTGAAGTTTTCCAAAAAAATAAGCAGAAGCCTTTCTAGGCACAGTGAAACATCTTGATCAATAAAACCAAACCACCTTTTGCTTTTCAGAAATCTGGCTGAAAACAAGTGGTTAAATGTGTTGTAAACAAGCAAGTAGTTCTATGTATTGTCACAGATGCAAAAAGTGTGAGCTCCAGAACCACTGCCCTTGTGGTGACTGGAGCCGATGAGGAAAGAGGGGGAGATCAGGACGGGAGCACTCAAGCTCAGGCCAGGCATCCATTTCTGGTCCACTTCTGGTCAGTCTGACAAATGATTCTGACCCAGCATGACTATTATTGGGAGTATGGGATTAACAGATACAAACTACTATACATAAAGTAGATATGCAATAAGGACTTACTGTATAACACAGGGAACACTATAATAACCATTAAGGGAATATAATCTGAAAAATATGTATATATATATATGTAATTGAATCAATTTTTTGCATATCTGAAACACAGTATTGTAAATCAACTATACTTCAATTAAAAAAAAAAAAGATTGCTCCATTTTTCTTAATGTTCTCAGACAACTGTTATTGATCCAAAAGATCTTGAGGAAATTTTCAAATTGCCCTTCAGGGTAGTATTTCCATTCTTTCTGCTCTCTGCTCATGTCTGACTATTTGCAACACTTTGGACTATAGCTCTCCAGACTCCTCTGTCCATGGGATTTTTCAGGCGAGGATGCTGGAGTATGTTACCATTTCCTTCTCTAGGGGATCTTCCCACCCTACAGATCAAACCTGCATGTCCTGCATTGTAGCCAGGTTCTTTACCCACTAAGCCACTGGGGGAGCCCCAGTATTTCCATTAGCTTCCGTCAATTGATAGATAAAGATTTGCTGAGCACACACTATGGTGAATGGAATGCGCAGCTATATTACCTAATTATCAAGTGGATTTATGGAGGATGAAGAGAATGCATTGTCACTTCAGAGTTCAGTTCAGTTCAGTTGCTCAGTCGTGGTGACTCTTTGCAACCCCATGAATTGCAGCACACTAGGCCGCCCTGTCCATCACCAACTCCCGGAGTTCACTCAGACTCATGTCCATCAGTCGGTGATGCCATCCAGCCATCTCATCCTCTGTCGTCCCCTTCTCCTCCTGCCCCCAATCCCTCCCAGCGTCAGAGTCTTTTCCAATGAGTCAACTCTTCACATGAGGTGGCCAAAGTATTGGAGTTTCAGCTTCAACATCAGTCCTTCCAATGAACACCCAGGACTGATCTCCTTTAGAATGGACTGGTTGGATCTCCTTGCAGTCCAAGGGACTCTCAAGAGTCTTCTCCAACACCACAGTTCAAAAGCATCAATTCTTTGGTGTTCAACTTTCTTCACAGTCCCACTCTCAGAGTACCATAGTTCTTTTTTGTCTCTATTTTTAATTTTTCATAATTTGTATTTTGGAGAACTTTTTCCAGTTCAGTTTATTCTTCATAAAAGGTTTATATGAAGAAGGACCTATTCGCTTAGTTTAGTGTCCAGGCAGGTAAGAGACACTGCCCATGCAACATTAATGACTGTATTAGTTCATTAGTGCTCCATACATGCCCTGGCCATCCTATTAGGATGCCAGAGGGATCCAGGCTTAGGCTGCCCAGGATGGAATGCCATTTGGGTGCATCTGAACCAAGGACTTTGGGTTGGAAACTCTTCTACAAACCCTAAATGAAGCTCGTGGTGATTACCCTCAGTGCTCCTGGCAGGGGTGCATCAACTCTAAGCAGTGAAGACAGGACTGAGTGCTCTGAGTGAGAAGGCAGCGGTGGATGGATGGATGAGAAACAGGTAGCACTTCTATCACCACCTACAAATGCACAGACCTTCCAAGGTAAATCTGCTGTAGAGTTAAATTCTCCACATCAAAAACAAAACTTCAAAAATCTCCATCTAAAAGCCTACTTTTGCATATCTGGAACAGAGTGAAAGAATGATGAAGGGTAATTAGCTTGAGAAAATTTGATTTTAAATCACCAAACATCTTGAAACACTCAACATTTTTTATAGCTGTAACAGCGAAGAGAGAAAACATTCATTTCTAAATGGCAAAGGAGGCAAGGTTTTGGGGCAGTGCATTCACAGAGTGCGACATTTAGGCAGCACAAATGATTCCAAGTGTTTTGTGATTGAATGTTTAACATTTCTATGAGAAGAAATGTCAGCAAATGCAAATATCTTTTATTTTTATGAGTTGGCCCTGAAAATGCTTGGCTCTACAGATCATTAATCTTTTTTCTTCAGTTTTGGAGTCATAAATCGGAAAGATAGTTGTATTTCCTCACTGGGCAAAGAATCCCAGACTCAGGAATTAGAGGGGACACAGGATGGATTCTGGGTTACATTGGCCTCAAAAGGTTAATAATACTGTAATTTCTGCTTTGTCTTCAGTTTTTTCAGTTGCTGCTTTGGAGCATTTTTCAGTCATGTGGAAGTGCTTGAGATGCAAACACGAAGCAGGTAGGTCCCTGATTAAGTGCATGATGTGGGGTGGGAGGGAGGAGGGAATTCCACCACAGCCTCCTTATTTGCCACTCGCAGAGCCCTCCTTGAAGCTGTTCCCACCTGAAGCCAATGTCCCGCCCTTCAGGACCACCCCAAGTCTCACATGACATGAATAAGTACCTTCAGAGTTCACACACACACACGGTCCTAAATGACTGGCCCGAGCCTCCTCCACCGTTCATTCATCCCCTCATCCAGCGGCCACACTGGCGCTTTCCGTAAGCCTTGCCTCTTTTCTTGTTCCACTTTTCATGGCTTAGATCTGCAGTTTAGCATCTGCACTCACTCCCACTTTTCTACCCATATCCATGGCTCCTCTGTGATCCCACGAGTCTTCCAGATGCATTTTTCTCCTAGTCAGTACAGTCACGGTTCTTGGTTTTTATCTCTGGGCATCCACAGCCCTGCCTCACGCTCTCTCTCAGTGGTCAACTGCAGACCCATGAAAGTGTGCAGGAGGCACCAGTATTTGCACCAAGAATGAGCTGCAGGCTGTTAACCATTTGCCCAGATAGCCTAAAGGCCAGTGCTTAACCCTCGATCCATCTTAGTATGGCAGCAAGACTGCCAGTGCTTATGATTTGTAAGAGGATGGTGTTCAGGTATGGTTAAAATTTAAAAAGAAAAGAGAATCTTAAACAATCTGACAGGCTCATTTTCTAATCTACAGTTCATAGACTTAACCAAGGCACACAGAGGCATGAGGAAGGGTGATCATCAGTGACATGAGTGCTTCCTCTGAAATGAGTCCCATCCTGAGAGGGCTGCTCCCAGCTGTGACTTCCCACAGCCTCACCTGGGCCTTCTTACACTGAGTTTTTGCCCCTACGCACTTCCCACTCCAGCTTGGCTTTATGATTATCGATTTCAAAAGTTCTAATTTGTACAGTAATTCTGGATGGCTGAACACTATTTACTAATTTATCCTAGTTAACAAATACTATTTGTACTCTACCAGCTGTAATGATTATAAATATAAAACAAAACTGATATAGAAAAGTACTTATTGAAGGGCTAGGTATGCTAACAACCTATCAAAAATAAGAAAAATGTCAAAATATGGGGTAATGCAAGTGAATTCGGAGAAGGCAATGGCACCCCACTCCAGCACTCTTGCCTGGAAAACCCCATGGATGGAGGAGCCTGGTAGGCTGCAGTCCATGGGGCCGCTAGGAATCAGACACGACTGAGCGACTTCACTTTCACTTTTCACTTTCATACATCGGAGAAGTAAATGGCAACCCACTCCAGTGTTCTTGCCTGGAGAATCCCAGGGACGGGGGAGCCTGGTGGGCTGCCATCTCTGAGGTTGCACAGAGTCGGACATGACTGAAGTGACTTAGCAGCAGCAGCAGCAAGTGAATTGTAACATGTGTTCTCAATAATACTTATTGGACAGTGTTTACAACTGACTTGCAAAATGAATTCTATTATGATAAAATAAAAATATACAATAAGATATTTGGAAGTGTTGCAGCTATGTAAAACATGCACAGGCAAACAAAATGAAATAAAAATTTTGTTGGTGACAATAATGGTGGAATTTTGACATTTTAAAATTTAGTTTTATTTCCTAAGTGTTTTATATCAACGTTTTGCTTTTAAAACTTGAAAAATATAATAATATGTAATTAGCAAATGTATGTTTCAAAACAAAAAATCAAAACCAAAAGGACTTGCCTCAGTATCAGACTGGCATAATTGTAAGCATAGGAGTCAGTTTTCATTGTTGTTTAGTCAGAATGGCATCTCTTTAACAAATATGTTCAATAACACAGTATATATAATTCTACACACACTACCAAAAGCAATCACACATAGTAGAATTTATCCAAATTCCGTAAGCTGTATCAACAGCCAAACTAGCAAGTATCCATATGTGAATTCCCAAGTGTTTTGCATTTTTGTGACCTTAATAGAGGTAGGAAATCACCCCAAAATAATACCTCAGAGGGCTCCAGGAATACAAATACACCACCTCATTCTTCTGCCTTTCTCTGGTTTTCTGCAAAACTCACCACTGACTGAACCCTGCTAGAAGTTAGCTCAGTAAGGGGCAGTGAGCACAATCCATACAGTTAATACAATACAGACTGCAGAGAGTGGGAGTTAATTTGTGGTAACAAATGGGGACGTTTTTATCAAAATGACTAACATTTCTTTGAAACAATTGGGACAAATATATTGCCCAGCTTTTATGTTAATGTTGTATTACAAATTCATCTGGCCTATCTAGTCAAGCACTGTGCTAAAAACCCGCAGGACAGCCTTCCCTAAAGCTGTTCTGTAATACATGACCCAAAGGAGAATGGAATGGTGCTCCCTACCTGAAATCAAATCTCTTGAGGGTGGAGAAGGAAGGACTGAACCACGGGAGCTTAATGTCCTTCCCCAAACATGCTGAACATACACGATTTTCCTTCCAAATAAGGGGCAATAAACTTGAGACTGACTTGACCATTGGGTTATAACGGGGACACACAAACCCCTGCATTGTAAAGGAGTGAGTCCCTGTGAACATCAAGTTGTCTGTAGGTGATTTTCATGCACTGATGTTGATTTCTGACTTTGGGAGCTTCCTGAGCTGAAACTGGCCCTTATACGCAGAGGACAAGCAGAGACCTAAGGAAGAGGCAGACTCTCCAGATGAGTAGGTGGCAGGTCATAAGCAGAGAACTTACTTATGAGGCTTATCTTTGTGCCTCAAGATGAGTAGTCCCTACACCTGCTTGCCAAAGTCTTCAAGTTGATATAGAGTACTTGACAGCCTTCAGTCATGTTCAGATGATCTCAACAAAACATTCCTCTCTCTAGGTTGTGTCCTTGAAACATCTCCAGCCGTGGTCACAGTGGGCAGAGCATACATTTCAAGGACAGAGGAGGGGTGAAGAGCCTCTGATTGCTGGGGTCCAGCAGTCAATGTACTCTCAATGACTGCCTTCAGCGATTCTTCAAGTGTCCACTTCCCTGTCCTCTTTCACTTGATGATTTTAGCTCCCATCGACAATCTTTGCCTTGAACAAATTCTCCTTAATGGGAAACTTCCACTGCCCCAAAGCTATAATCTGAATTGCCTACATTCTAAATAGCTGGTATAACTTGGATTCCATGGATAAAGACTTTTTCTTTTTAATTACTAACTTTTAAAGTATAAAACAATAAACAAACCATTCTTATTATTTTCTCCTTTTTACACAGCATTAATATTTGAATACTTCTGTGGGGAAAATGTTCATTTTCCCTGCTGCATGAAAATTTGACCTTCGGTTAATTTCTTTGCTGTGTTTCCCTGAAAACAAGTAAGGAAGGTACATTACTGAGGGACACTGCTTATAAGAAAAATTACTTTTCATCAGCACATTGCATCTGGCCTCAGAGAATAGTGAGTATATGATGGGAAGCTGTGTCAGTTGCTTCCCTGGGTACTGTCACTCTTGGGAATGAACCTTTCCAGGGAAACCATGGGATCTATGTCTACGGAGCTCTTCCGTGTGTAAGACCTGAACTGCCTTATGTGTGCCGGCAGACTCCCATTCAAGACCAAAGCCCGGGGTACCCTGGAGGTGAGTGCCAATCCCATTTCATACCCCCCTAGCAGGCTGGTGTCATGGCTGGCTTGTTATACCCTGGTGCATCTGGTTGTGTAATTTAGCTGATGATCCTTCTGGGGCCCTGCAGATCCTCCCTGTACTCACCTCCATCCTTACCAGAGTTGCATCTCTCTGACAAACTCTGGCTCCTCTCAGCGGAGAAATGGGATTAGAAAAAGAAAGGTGGGCTTCAGGATTGTTATTTCTCTCCCATTGGGGTGTCATGGCTTCCAGGCCGTTTCTATGAGTACAAACTATATAATTTCAGAAACTCTCAAAAGTGTAATAAAAATTCAGATTAGGTTGGGAGATTTGGAATACGTTCTTTAGTGTTATATTTGTAGCTCTTCTCTCTATACTGATAACATTAACACAGTCACTAATTTGCTTGCTGTTGTTCAGTCGCTAAGCCATGTCCAACTCTCTGTGACCCCATGGACCGCCCAGATCCTCTGTCCATGGGATTTCACAGGCAAGAACACTGGAGTGGGTTGCCATTTCCTTCTCCAGGGAGTCTTCCTGGACCAGGGATTTGACCCAGGTCTGCTGCATTGGCTGGAGGATTCTTTACCACTGGTACCATATACTATAAAGAAAATTCTAAACAATGATAACAGTCATTCTAATAATAATGACTACAGAATATACAGTGTGATTTAATATTACCGTTCTTTTGTCCCTTAGTGTGTATACCGCTAACTTGTCATAAATGTAGTTTATGTTTTAGAGCACTAAAAGCAATCCTTTCCTCCCTATAGTTATTATAATAAAATAATTTAATATAAAATATTCTTTTAATTTGTGCTCATTTTTTAAATTTTATTTTATTATTATTATTATTTTTTTACTTTACAATATTGTATTGGTTTTGCCATAGATCAACATGAATCTGCCACAGGTGTACACGTGTTCCCAATCCTGAACCCCCTCCCACCTCCCTCCCTGGGTCATCCCAGTGCACCAGCCCCAAGCATCCTGTATCCTGCATTGAACCTAGACTGGCGATTCGTTTCTTATATGATATTATACATGTCTCAATGCCATTCTCCCAAATCATCCCACCCTTGCCTTCTCCCACAGAGTCCAAAAGACTGTTTTATACATCTGTGTCTCTTTTGCTGTCTCGCATACAGGGTTATCGTTACCATCTTTCTAAATTCCATATACATCCGTTAGTATACTGTATCAGTGTTTATCTTTCTGGCTTACTTCATTCTATATAATCGGCTCCAGTTTCATCCACCTCATTTTTTTTTTTTTTGCTTTGCATCTAATTTAATTTTTAAACTGCTAAAACATTTTTGTAACTCAGTAGCAAAACTATGTCAAAAATGTATGTTCAAAGATGCCTTAAGCTCATTCTTTCTGCTGCTTAATCTTAACAACTTTGTTTAGTTATTTTCTTTTAATGTTTCATTTTGTGTAATAAATCCATTATTATGTATATGTTTCATTTATGTATTCTAAATTCTTCTTATACAAAATATGCTATATTGCTTATGTGATTTTAAAATTTTTCCACATAATAATATTTCTTAATATGGATATGACAATAATCTGAGCATTGAACAGGGCATTGTAAACAATATTGCCACTGAGATGGAGTCTCTAAAGAAATTCTGTAGTGCCAACATTTGGATTATAAAAGAGGTTCACAAAGTTATTAATCAAATATAAGTTGATTAAATAATTTAAATACATTCACATGCAAATATGTATGCATACATATATGTTTTAAAACTATTTCTTCCCCCCTGTATTTAATCTTTCTAAATTGAAATCTCTGTGAGGACAGGATAGTGTCCTCATAGTTACATGCTGTTAGGTATGACCAAAGCCTAAAAATTCACTAATACAAAAAAAAAAAGGATTTAATATAAAATTGTGGAATGAATGAATGAGATTTCCACAGAAGAGCACATGTTAAGCAAAATTCATAAAATGGAGAAAAAAGCAACCAAGCAGAGGGAAGAGTTTCTGCCCTTCAGTTCAGCTCATAAATGGAATGGAGATTCTCTGCTTTTCCAGCTCCAAAACTTCCACTGTTTTTCATAACATACTGTATGAGCCAGTCTTTTGGGGACATATCACTTCAAACCAGTGTCACAAGAGAGAGTAACGCAGAGTAATGAAATAAACTGACTCTGAAATCAGATGGACAGCCAGTTAATTCTCAGCTGTTGCTATGTGGCAATGATAAACCCTAAGCAATTATTTAAGATTTACTTTTCTTATATTTCAGTGGAGATAGTAATTATAGAGCACAGATGATATTTATAATATTAACATAAATATTATACAAAATTTGTTACCTAAACTCAATTTATATATTTGTATATGTTATGTAAATCTTATATAAATATTGATGTTTTGCAGTGTCTACTGCATTCTTATTAGAAAAAGAGCTGAGTCAAATATATTACCGAGTGATTATGGAATTTGGAGGCTTGATCTATGTGCTATGTTAGTGATGGAATCATCAAGGAACAAAAGACTTGCCAGTGGTCCAGTTGAAGTCCATTAATGCTCTCTGAGCACAGTTATCAGTGGAGAATGTACAAGTGAGCTGATGAAGGTAGAGTTGAAGGACTTGAACACAATGCTTTGCCCACTTTGGGTTACTTATGTAATTTGAATGATTTTTTTTTCTTTTATTTAACTTATATTTTTATTGAAGGATAATTCTTTATAGAATTTTGTTGTTTTCTGCCAAACCTCAACATGAATTGGCCATCAGTATACATATATCCACTCCCTTTTGTACCTCCCTCTCATCTCCCACCCCATCCCACCCCTCTAGATTGATACAGAGCCACTGTTTAAGTTTCCTTAGGATACAGCAAATTCCCATTGGCTATCTATTTTACATATGGCAATATGTTTCCATGTTACTCTTTCCAAACATCTCACCCTCTCCTACCCTTTTCCCATGTCTGTACATCTATTGTCTATGTCTGTTTCTCCATTGCTGCCCTGAAAATAAATTTTTCAGTACCATTTTTCTAGATTCTGCATATATGCATTAGAATATGATATTTATCTTTCTCTTTCTGACTCACTTTACTCTGTATAATCGGTTCTAGGTTCATCCACCTCATCAGAACTGATTTAACTGTGTTCCTTTTTAAGGCTGAGTAATATTCCATTGTGTATATTGACCACAACTTTTTGTCTATTCATCTATTGATGGACATCTAGGTTGCTTCCGTGTTCTAGCTATTGTAAATAGTGCTGCAGTGAACAATGGGATACTTGTGTCTGTTTCAAATTTTGAGTTCCTCAGTGTATATGCCTAGGAATGGGATTGCTGGGTCATATGGTGGTTTTATTCCTAGTTTTTTTTTTTTTTTTAAGGAATCTCCATATCATCTTCCCTAACGGCTATATTAATTTATATTCCCACCAACATTGCAAGATTGTTCCCTTTTCTCCATGTCCTCTCCGGAATTTACTGTTTGTAGACGTTTTGCTGATGGCCATGCTGACCTCTGTGAGGTGATACCTCATTGTGGTTTTGATTTGCATTTGTCTAATAATGAGCGATGTTAAGCATTTTTTAATGTGTTTGTTAGCCATGTGTACGTCTTCTTTGGAGAAATGTCTGTTTAAGTCTTTTTGCCACTTTTTGATTGTGTTGTTTGTATTTCTGTCATTGAGTTCTATGAGCTACTTGTATATTCTGCAAATTAATCCTTTGTCAGTTATTTCATTTGCTAATATTTTCTCCCATTCTGAGGGTTGTATTTTCACCTTGCTTATAGTTTTCTGTTCTGTGCAAAAGCTTTTAAGTTTAATCAGGTCCCACTTGTTTACTTTTGTTTTTATTTCTTTTACATTAAGAGGTGGGTCATAGAGGATCTTGCTTTGATTTATGTCGTTGAGTGTTCTGTCCATTTTCCTCTAAGAGTTTTATAGTTTCTGGTCTTACATTTAGGTCTTTAATCCATTTTGAGCTTAGCTTTGTGTATGGTGTTAGGAAGTGTTCTAATTTCATTCTTCTACATGTAGCTGTCCAGTTTTCCCAGCACCATTTATTGAAGAGGCTGTCTTTACCCCATTGTATATTCTTGCCTCCTTTGTCAAAAATAAGGTACCCATAGGTGCATGGGTTTATTTCTGGGCATTCTATCTTGCTCCATTTGTCTATATTTCTGTTTTTGTGCCAGTGGCATACTGTCTTGATGACCGTAGCTTTGTAGGATAATCTGAAGTCATGAAGTTTGATGTCTCCTACTCCATTTTTCTTTCTCAAGACTGCTTTGGCTTTTTGGGGTCTTTTGTGTTTCCATATGAATTGTGAAAATTTTTGTTCTAGTTCTGTGAAAAATACCATTGGTAATTTGATAGGGGTCTCATTGAACCTGTAGATTGCATTTGGTAGTATACTAATTTTCACAATATTGATTCTTCCTACCCGGGAAATGGAATATCTCTCCATCTGTTAATGTCGTCTTTGCTTTCTTTCTTTAGTGTCTTTCAATTTTCTGTGTACAGTTCTTTTGTCTCCTTAGGTAAATTTATTCCTAGATATTTAATTATTTTTGTTGCAATGGTGAATGAGATTGATTCCTAATTTCTTTCTGATATTTCATTGCAAGTGATTTCTGTGTATTAATTTTGTATTCTGAAACTTTGTTAAGTTCACTGATTAGCTCTAGTAATTCTGTGATACTATTTTTAGGGTTTTCTATGTACAGTATCATGTCAACTCTCATGCAGACAGTGAGAGCTTTACTTCTTCTTTTCTGATCTGGATTCCTTTTATTTATTTTCTTCTGATTGCTGTAGCTAGGACTTCCAGAACTATGCTGAATAATAGTGGTGAAAGTGGACACCCTTGTCTTGTTCCTGACCTTAGGGGAATGCTTTCAGTTTTTCATCATTGAGAATAATCATTGCTGTAGGCTTATCATATATGGCCTTTACTATGTTAGGTCAGTTCCTTCTATGCCCATGTTTTGAAAAGTTTTAATCATAAATGGTTGATGAATTTTGTCAATGACTTTTTCAGCATCTACTGAGACTATCATATGGCTTTTATCTTTTGATTTGTTAATATGATGTATCTCATTGATTGATTTGCATATATTGAAGAATCCTTGCATTCCTGGAATAAACCCAACTTGATCATAGTGAATGAGCTTTTTGATGTGTTGCTGAATTGTTTCCTAAAATTTTGTTGAGGATTTTTGCATCTATATTCATCAGTGATATTGGTCTGTAGTTTTCTTTTTTTGTGTTGTCTTTGTCTGGTTTTGGTATCACGGTGATGGTGGCCTTGTAGAATGACCTTGGAAGTGTTCCTTCTCCTGAAATATTTGGAAAGAATTTTAGAAGGATAGGCATTAGCTCTTCTCTAAATGTTTGATATAATTCTGTAAAGCCATCCCGTCCTGGCCTTTTGTTTTTGGGGGAGATTTTTAATCACAGCTTCAATTTCAGTGCTTGTAGTTGGGTTGTTGATAATTTCTATTTCATCCTGGTTCAGTCTTGGAAGATTTAACTTTTCTAAGAATCTGTCCATTTCTTCCAGGATATCCAATTTATTGCCATATAGTTGTTCATAATAGTCTCTTATAATCCCTTGTATTTCTGCATTGTCTCCTGTAACCTCTCCTTTTTCACTTCTAATTGTGTTTATTTGATTCTTCTCTCTTTTTTTCTTGATGACCCTAGCTAAAGGCTTGTCAATTTCGCTTATCTTCTCAAAGAACCAGATTTTAGTTTTATTAATCTTTACTATTATTTCTTTCCTTTCTTTTTCATTTATTTATGCTCAGATCTTTATGATTTCTTTCCTTCTACTAATTTTGAGGGTTTTTTGTTCTTCTTTTTCCAGTTGTATTAGGTGTAAAGTTAGGTTGTCTGTTTGATGCTTTTCTTTTTTATTGAGGTTGGATTTTATTGCTATAAACTCCCCTCTTAGACCTCTGTTCACTGCATCCCATAGGTTTTGAGTTGTCGTGTTTCGTTATCATTTGTTTCTATAAATTTTTTTATTTCCTTTTTTACTTCTTCAGTAACCTGTTGGTTATTTAGAAAAGTATTGTTTAATCTCCCTGTGTTTGTGTTTCTTACAGTTTTCGTTCTTGTAATTGATATCTAGTCTCATAGCATTGTGATCGGAGAAGATGCTTGATATGATTTCAATTTTCTTAAATTTGCTGAGGTGTGATTTGTGACCCAAGATGTGGTCTATTCCTGGGAATGTTCCATGTGCACTTGAGAAGAGGGTGCATTTGGATGGAATGCCCTGAAGATATCAATGAGATTCATCTCATCTAATGTATCATTTAAGACATATGTTTCTTTGTTAATTTTCTTTTTTGATAATCTGTCCATTGGTGTGAGCAGCATGTTAAAATCTCCTACTTTTATTGTGTTACTGTTAATTTCTCCATTTATGTCTGTTAGTGTTTGTCTTATGTATTGAGGTGCTCCTATGTTGGGTGCATAGATATTTACAGTTGTTATGTCTTCCTCTTGGGTTGATCCCTTGATCATTATGTAGTGTCCGTCCTTATCTCTTTCAATCTTCTTAATTTTAAGGTCTATTTTGTCAGATATGAGGATTGCTATCCAGCTGTCTTTTGCTTCCCGTTTGCATGGAATATATTTTTCCATCCCCTCACTTTCAGTCTATGTATGTCTTTAGGTCTGAAGTGGGTTTCTTATAGCTAGCATATACATGGGTCTTGTTTTTGTATCCATTCAACCAGTCTGTGTCTTTTAGTTGGAGCATTTAATCCATTTATATTTAAAGCAGTTATTGATATATATGTTCCTATTGCCATTTTCTTAATTGTTAGGGGTTGTTTTTGTAGCTCTTCTTTCTTCTCTTGTATTTCTTGACTATATAAGTCCCTTTAACATTTGGTGTAAAGCTGGTTTGGTGCTACTGAATTCTCTTAACTTTTGCTTGTCTGAAAAGCTTTCTGTTTCTTCATCAATTTTGAATGAGATCCTTGTAGGTAGTGTAATCTTGGCTGTATATTTTTTTTTCCCTTTCAATACTTTAAATATATCCTGCCATTCCCTTCTGGCCTGTATAGTTTCTGCTGAAAGATCATCTGTTAAGCATATGGGGTTTCCATTGTACGTTACTTGTTGCTTTTCCCTTGCTGCTTTTAATATTCTTTCTTTGTGTTTAGTATTTCTTAGTTCGATTAGTATGTGTCTTGGAGTGTTTCTCCTAGGGTTTATCCTGTATGGGACTCTTTGTGCGTCTTGGACTTGATTGACATTCCTTTTCCATGTTGGGGAAATTTTCAACTCTCTTCAAAAATTTTCTCATACCTTTTCTTTTTGTCTTTTTCTGGAACCCCTATAATTTGAATTTTGGTGTGTTTGATATTGTCCTGGAGGTCTCTGAGACAATCCTCAGTTCTTTTCATTCTTTTTAGTTTATTCTGCCCTTTTGAAGTTATTTCCAACATTTTGTCTTCCAGCTCACTGATTCATTCTTCTGCTTCAGATATTCTGCTATTGATTCCATCTAGAGTAGTTTTAATTTCAGTAATTGTGTTGTTTGTCTCTGTATGTTTAATTCTCCTAGGTCTTTGTTAATTATCTTGCATTTTCTCCATTTTGTTTTCAAGGATTTTGATCATCTTTACTATCATTATTCTGAATTCTTTTTCAGGTAGCTTGCTTGCCTATTTCCTCTTGATTTATTTGGACTTCTGTGTTTCTAGTTTGTCCCTTCATCTGTGTAGTATTTTTCTACCTTTTCATTTTTTTTAACTTATTGATTTAAGTTTTCTTTTTATCAGACTTCAATGTTGAATTCTTTATTCCTTTTGGCTTATGCCCTCCTAAGATTGGTCCAGTGGTTTGTGTAAGCTTCATATAAGGTGAGGTTTGTGCTGAGTTTTTGTTTGTCTTTCCTCTGATAATTGGGTTTGTATTTTTGTCTTGTTTGTTGTTTAGATGAGGCATCCTGGACAGGGTGGTACTGGTGGTTAGGTTAGCTGGGTCTTGTATTCCAGTGGTTTCCTTTGTTTGAGTTCTCACTATTTGATACTCCTTATGGTTAGTTCTCTGGTAGTATACGGTCTTGGAGTCAGTGTTCCCACTCCAAAGGCTCAGGATTTGATCTTTGGTCAGGAACAAACAATCCACAAGTGGTTGGTTATGGCATTACATGAGATTAAAACAAATATCCAAAAACAAGAAACCAAAGATGAACCCCAGACAAATGGCAATTACAAAATCAGGCAAATAATTAAAATAATGGAATATACACATATACATATACACCCCATGAGCAAAGTGAAAACAGTCCAACAAAAATAAAGTACAGTAGATTGACCCAGTGAACAAAGTAAATCAAACACTGTATCTACCAGTTAAGAACAATACTAACTACAGCACAAACTGGAAAACAAAACTAAAGCAAGGTGCCAAGTGGGGAATAAAGTAGTGAAAACAAAATGAACAAACATGTTGAGAGGAAAGGAAAGAAAGAAAAGAAATCAAGACTAGAAAAGAAAGAAAAGACAAAAATGGGAGAAGAAAGAAAAAAGAAGAAAAAAAAAAAGAAAGCTCCGCAGAACTGCAAAAGCCTAATGTGGAAGCAGGGATTTATAGCAACAATAAAGAGTGTGACTGAATATACACATATACATATACACCATAAGCAAACTCAAAAGAATCCAGCAAAATAAAGTACAATAGTTTGACCTGCAAACAAAGGAAACCAAACATTATATCTACCAGAACAAAACTAACTAAAACACAAACTGGAAAACAAAACTAAAGCAAGGTGCCAATTGGGGAATAAAGCAAGGAAAATACAACTAACAAAATGCTCAGAAGAAAAGAAAGAAAGAATAGATATGCAAAGTTAAATAGAGGCAAGTGAAGAACATTTATACATATTAAAGATTAACTGAAAGGGGAAATGGACAGTAGGAAAAGCAAACAAGGGACACAATGTAGAAAAAATAATAATAGGTTTAATAAATTATAATTTTAAAAAGAGAAAAGAAAAAGAAAAAAAGAGAAAACTTCACAGAACTGCAAAAGCCCAATGTAGAGGCAGAGGTTTATAACAACAATTAAAAATGTTACTGAGGAAAACAAAAAAGTTCAAAAGCTTAATTAGATTTCAAACTGCCAATAAAATCAGCAACTACAACAGAGGGGAGGAAAAGGGGAAAAAAAGAAAAAAAAATTCAGAAGAATCTACAGAACAAGTCACGGCATAAGAATAATCATGTTTTTCTTGAGTCCCTGCTGTTAGAGTCCTTTCCCTTGCTGTGAGTCAGTGCACCTCACCTCCCTATGGTGCCCTCCAGCACTGTGCTGGTCGCTGGACCTGCTGTGGGGGCAGCTCAGATTCTGATCTGGTCCTACTCCTGTGTGTTCTTGCCTCCAATGTCCACAGCTATCAGAACTAGTGTATTTTCTTTATGGGAGCTCTCAATGACATTTTATATATTCCATAGACACAGAGTCTGCCTAGTTGATCTTGTGGATTTAATCTGCAGTTTGTACAGCTGGTGGGAAGGCTTTGGGTCTTCTTCCTTAGCCACACTGCCCCTGGGTTTCAAGTGTGGTTTTATTTCCACCGCTGCATGTGGGTCGTCCACTGGGGTCTGCTCCTGAGGTTGCGCGGGAGGACTTGGGTTTGCCCCAGTGAGGGCCCGGTGTGGGGGTGGTGCAGCTGCGTGACTCACAGGGGTTCTGGCAGCACCAGATACTCAGGGGAGTTGGCAGCTAGGGCAGCAGGAAATATAGTGCTCTAAAAGGGTATGGCAACCAGTACTGGCCAATACGCCTCAGTATTCTTTGGTGAAGAATCCGCCTCCCTGACAGAAAAGCCTGGCAGGCCACAGTCTACAGGGTCACAGCGAGTTGGACACAACCGAAGCAACCCTGAGGGTATAGACACAAGCCTTTTTGTGTGTGTGTCAGCTCTGCCCCAGTGAGAGTTGAGCATGAAGGTGGCACAGCTGCTTGAATTGTGGGGACCCTGGCAGCTCCAAGTGTGCAGGGACACAGACCGCTTCCACTACAGGAGTTACGGCCCTCTCAGAGTCTTTTTTCCAGCCTCTTGTAGCTGTTGATCAGAAGGCCTCTTTGGCCAGTCTTTCTGTAGCTCTGCCCATTCAGGCACTTAGAGGGCTCCATTGCCTGAGTCCTTCTCTGTTGTTCTGCACATCAGGCACATGGAGGGGGGCCCCTGGCTGGGGTCCTACTCTGTAGATTGGTGCAATAGGCACTTAGAGGAGCAGCCTGGGTGGGGTCCTGGTCTGTAGTTCAATGTGACAGGAGTCTGATGTGCCAGCCTCTCCATTGTACAGCCGCCAATGCTGGCCTCTCCAAAGACCAGCCTAGGTCCAATCTACCAAGAGGGATTTCACCCCGAATGAAAGGCCCTTTACTTGAGTTTCAAAAGCCAGTGCACAAGAACATAACCGAGATCTCTGACTCAGCAGAAACTTGGTATTGCCTCCAGGTGGGCAGGCCTCCTTGGATTGCAACAGATGACTAGAAGGTCTGCCCTTGGCAGTGGTCAGCAGAACTCTTGAATGATTTATTTAAAGAAAAAGAAGAACCTGGAATAACAGAATTTCTTGGAGGAATTAAGAATGGTCTGCATGGATTTGTTTTTGTTATCTCAACCTAATCAAAAATAAGCCAAGGTCACTGCAACCCTGTTTTCTGCAAGTCCCCAAATCCCTCTTACTCCACTCTATGACTCTTTTTATACATTTTACCTCAGATTTTCCCACCCATATGCTATTGACAGAACCTGTCTCCTTTGATCAAAATTTCAGAATTGTTACATTTCTCATCATAAATCTCTTGTCTTAATGTCATAAATGTCTTGGAAAGGAAAGCCTTAACTTCACAGAATGAGTCCATAGCAATAGTGGTATTTGCCATCAACATAAATAACCAGTTCTCATTGGCTGCTTCTTCCTCCCATTGTGGGAGACACAGGTATTGACTTTAAATTTCAAGGAAAATGACTGCTTGGAATTATGTTCAGATGTTGGCATTTGCAATAGAGTAGACCCTTGACATTTGCAGCCTTGGTATTCCAAGTTTTGTCTATTCATAAACCAATATGTCATGGAATTTGTGATTTTGCTGAGGCATGAAGTTGAATCTTGCCTAGTGCAAAGGCTGGAATAAACCCTTGGTATGATACAAACTTTGTTTCTTTTTGATAAATGATACTTAAAAGTGATCTTGGTTTTGTGGTATGAGGAAATATGGAATATTTGCAACTCTTATGTTGAATTGCTCAAGACATTCAAATGAGTTTTTCTTTAATTCTTAATAATAATTCATCTATGAGTCTTAATAATTCTTATGAATGAAAGAACAATGTGTTGTCTATGAAATGACAATAACTTACTATTTAACTTTAGGACATTCAGTTATTTCTGGGAGACAGCAAGCCTTTGGAGAGGGAGCCAGGGGCTACAAGTAAAGAGACTTACAGACCATGTTAGGAATTCATATTAATTCTTCCTGCAAGCAAAGCTGTACTCAGATGACTGAGGATAATTAATGCCAGAGTTCTATGTCTGATGAATTATATCTTTGTCATTTACTGCCTCAATTTTCCTCCTACCTTGAACATGTTCTCATATGTCAAGTAAGTCATTTCACTGTTTTACAGTAGAGCTCCGACTCCATAATATCTCAGTCGCATTGTCTTAAATTATAAAATTTCAGCCTATAAATTTCAGATTTAGTCATCTACATGCGAGTTGTCTAGATACTTCTCTTCTTTCTGTTAAAAAATAATCCTGGAACTGCATTTATTTCCCTTCTAAGTGGAAAAATTTTTCCTACTGGAGAATGCCTAGTTTTCATGCTTCTGTTCAAAGGGTTTCTGTAAACTTTTACAACTACGGGCACTATAGTAAAATCTAATTTGGTGCCACACGAGAAAATTCACCATGATGTCAAAGTTTTGATTGCTTTTTGGAAGCCAACTTTTCTGACTCTCTTGTTGCTATGACTTTACGCTCACCAACTGGAGTGTCTTCAAATAAAATAGAAAAGCCCACTGTGAACAGGCTGTGAGGATTAACTGAGAATTTATTAGAAGAGGGCTTGATACAAGGAGTTCAGGAAGTTTTAGATTAATTCTGCTAATCCACAACACCACCTCCCTGGACTCTGCTATAAAACACTGTGTGGAGGGATGGCATCTTTCTCATCCTTGAGTCCTACAGTGTCCAGCAGAGCATAACAAATATATGTACTGTGTCCAGGATATGTGCCCAATACAAACGTGTTTGGATGATCAGCTGTCATCTTCCATAAAAGGCATCCCATAAATTCTGGCTTCATTATAGATGTCTTCATTCAAACACAATCTCCCATAAAATGTTCTGTTTCAAGCCAAAGTCTGACAATTTTCTCAGGAATAGACTTTTGATGAACTGTTGAGATTCACACAAAGTGTAATGATAAAATTCTGTATGTTTGAATTGTAACTCTTGATAATAAAATCACTACCATTATATACTAGTCCATTCAAAACACCGTGGCTAATTAGGTTCACACACCTGACAGATGGTTTTTCCTCTCCTAAATTGATTAAAAGCAATTTAATTACAGACAAGAGAATTCACATCTAATTCAGGAAACAAATATGAAGTTGATTCATCTGATGAAAGCACAGCTATAACTTGTCATCTGAATACAGAGTGAGTGTGGTATACTTCTAAATTACAAAATACTTACAGAAAAAAATCATCAACTGATTCATCAACACTTGTCTTAATAATTAATTGTATATTTACAGGGGAAAATGTCAAAATATACATTCTAAGTGGACCCTGCTGGTTTCAACCAATTATTAATTTAATGGGTGTTTAGGTTAAAATACAAATTCAGCTGCTTACTTGATATGAAACATCATGCAAGTTATTTAAATACCCCAGTTTTATCACTTATAAAATGGGACTAATTATAATTCCTTTCACAGGGACTGTTAGGAACATTTGGTGAGACATTGAGGAACCTAAGGTTCTAAGCAGAACACTTCAGAAATAGGTTGTCACTTACTGCTTTTTTACTTAATTATTATTCCTATGACTAAGATAATATTTATGAACAGGTTTACTTTCAAGAAGTAATATCATTAATAAACAAAATTTATCAATGATCCTGAAAGATATATGCAGAATAAAAAGTACAGTGGAACATACTGATGCCCTCAAGGAAATAAAACCAGTGGAAAATAAAGTCAGACGTTATAAAAATATTGATGGTGAGAAAAGATCAGAACCCAGAGGTACATCCTAAGGAGACCAACTTGAGAGTCAGTTGAACCAGGGAGCACCAGAAACATCTACCTGGAGGAGTGACACCTGAGCAGCATTTTGAAGGGAAGGAAAGTATTAGGCCCCAAAACAGGAAATGGGAAAGGTTCCCCAGGGATAAAAAAGAGTGAGTTTGAGGGCACAGGTGCATGAAGGTTTTAGGCTTTTCATGAACAGAATGTAGGTTAGTGCCATCTGGATACTAGGTAGGCAGATAAGATACGGTTAAGAATTTCCATTCTGTGGGAGCTACAGCTAAAGCACTGAGATAAATAAAATCCAAATAGCTCTGGCTGATACAGACAGACTGTAGCTAGGATAGGGGTGCTTGGATTTCTTAGTTCTCTTGACTTAAGACAAGGCTTAGAATGATATCCCTTAGAAGATCTGGGTCAATATAGTTGAGATGAGTTGACTTGAGGACCTAGGATTAGGAGAATAGAGTGTTCCACAACAGAAGGTGTGATGGAAAGTGTCCTGGGCTTCCTCAGCTGTAGGTTTGCTCTTCAGACTGTGCCACATTCAGGCTGAGAACAGACCCATGTTTTAGTGAGAGTCGGCAAGATATGGACCTTCCAGAAAACACAGGTGTAGCATCTGTGAGCGGATGCTCTCTGCAAACTTCTTGCTCTAGGGGGCTGGGAGTCAGTTCACAGGAGGAGGTCACTGGGCTGGTACATCTTTCCTAGGTTTCCTGCTGAAGATGGTCTCATTCAGATTGAAAAAGGTGTAACAGTGGGAGTTGGGAGGTGAAATCCCCCCCCCCCAGGTGACCCCTCTGGTTCTGCATAATATTCTAAGGGGGACTGCAAGGTGGACTCAGTCCATGCTTGTGTACGGCATGGCTTTCTCAGAGCATGAGGGAGAGGAGATGCAGGCTTTGCTCCAGGGAGTTCTCTGAATCATCCCCTTCATTCCTGGGTCTCAGGTGACTCCTGAGGAAGAGCTTAAGCCTGGTACTGGGAAGGATGATGAGAGAAACATCAATCATGAGGAAAATTCTGGGGCAGACAGAAACAAGCAAGGAAAGATGTGGGAAGCAATTCCTGTTGACACTGTACTCAGTAGTGGACCTTTCTGTAAACACTGGGCCTTCTGTAAAGATGCAGCCTAACACTGCCCACTCCACACAACTGAATGAGCTTCCATTCAAACCTAAATATATGTTAATTTTGATAAGGCATATCCCTGGCAAGTAATTTTGGTTTTAAAAATCCAATACTCATTAAGCCTAGTTACCACTTTTCCTGCTATATACTCAATAATAAACAAACAAAAAACCCAAAGTGGTCAGAGAATGCCTCTTGAGTGAGTGGGGTCCAAGAAAGACATGAGAGGTCAGAGACCTGAATTTACAGGGAGAAGAGTGGAACTCCTTCAGGTGAGGGGGTGAAGGGTCAGTGTGCTTATGTGAGTTTTGGTGGGCATCATACAGGACCTGGTGGATGTGAGCATAAGCTGTGTCCAATTGAGTAGCAAATCTATTCAGGAGGAATCAATGTGTAATCAGTTGAGCTGAGGCAAAGCATAGCTCCAGCCAATGACAGACAAATCTTTACCATCTGGAAATACTCTTGATGGCTAAACTGAATAGAAGCCAGAATTGGAAATGTGGCTGTAGAATTAAGAATACTGTCTTCAAATTCCAGCTCTACAGTGTACCAGGAGGGCGACTTATAGCAAGGCACTAATTCTGACCAAACCTCACTTTCCTCATTTGTAAAACAATCTAAAAATAAACTTATATGTCTTATATGATTCAAGAGGAAATTAAATGATGTAATAAGCTTCATGGTTTTAGCTTTATCTCTGGTACAAAGTAAAATCTCAGTGACTTCTAGATGGTAGTAGCAGTAAAACATCTTCCTCACCTTGTACCCTATTGGAATTTAGGATTCACTCTCCAGCCTTCTTTTCATTCTACTTGCCTAAAAATTAGTTATAAATGTTGTTTCTGTGACAATGGCATACTGAGTTGCTCACCACTACTTAACTCTTCAAATCTTACACCAATAATTCCATTTCCTCTCCTTGAGAGTCTTTTGTCTAAACTTTTCTGGTATCTTGTTTATTCCAAAGGTTTTTCCAAGGACGACCTCAATGTCACCTACTCTTTGGAATCTTCCTTGATTCATCAGGAAGAACTATTTGTTATACATGTTAACTGGACCTTAAATGGTGCCCTGACCAACTAACTACTACCACCAAGGCAGTTAGTCACTTTGACCATCATACTGAAACTTGGTGAGTTTCAATAGATGAGATCATTGCTTGATACAGGCTCTCCTTGTGCTGGCTGGAAATTACAACATCTTCATCTAATATCTAACCAGAGACATGGTTTCTAATAGACAAGCATCTTTTATTTTTAGATGAGATTAAAAATCTGTTCTACAAATCTTAAGCATCCTTTGCAGATAATTATTTTCTAAGGACTCACCTACATTTCTTTAGAAACAGAAGCTATTTTCCCAAGAAGGTATGTTTTTGGCAGATATCTTCATTCACTAAGTTATTCATTCCATGGTCTATTAATTTCTTTGTTCAAGAAATATTAAGTTAATCTTATCAAAAATTATTATAGTATCGTCATTGGAATGCTAATATGAATAACAGTGTAGTCCTTCATATCAAATAGCCAAACAACTGGTAGTAAAAATATAAAATTACCGACAATTGCATATAGAATGTAAAGGTTATAAAAGAGATACACCCAGTGCATTTGAGTGTACAATGGATAGGTTTCTAAGCAATATTACAAGAGAAGGTTACATTTGTGCTGAGAATGAATATAAATTATTTAAGTGGGAAAATGTGTTCTAGGCAAACACCATGTACTGTATTGAAAAAGAACATTAACTATTAAAGGAATTATAAGTAAACCAACATAGGTGGAATTCAAAGTGTAGGCAAAAGTAGAAACAGATAACCTTTGAAATTGGCACAGGGATAAAATCTCTTCCTCTTTCTCCCAGCCTCTGTCTGAGGGACCCAAACTCTAACATCAGAATGTAGAGAGATGACAGCTGGATAGTTGCTGTCATTAGGGAGACAGCAGTGGCTGCAGGTAACTTGGAAATTATAAACAAATAGAATCTAATTAAACCTAATGAAACAGCAAAGGAAACCATAAATAAGATGAAAAGATAACCCTTAGAATGGGAAAAAATATTTGTAAGTGAAGCAACTGACAAGGATTAATTTCCAAAATCTATAAGTATATTTTATTTATATGTATAAATATAAAAATATTATATATAACTTATTTTTATATAATAATATAACCATATATAATTATATTACATAACTATATTAATTATATTATATAATATAACTATATATAATTATATTATATATTTGAGGTTAGGTTAATATAACCATATATAATATATAATTATATACTAATCATCAAAATATTAATTTCCAAGCAGCTAATGAAGCTCAAAATTTTTTTTTTAAATGACATTTCTCCAAAGAAAACATACAGATAGCCAACAAACACATGAAAACATCCCTCATTATGAGAGAAATGCAAATCAAAATTACAATGAGGTATCACCTCACACTGGTCAGAATGACTATCATCAAAAAAATCTACAAACAATAAATACTGGAAAGAGTGGAAAAAGGGGAACACTCTTGCACTGTCTGTGGGGATATAAATTGATACAGACACTATAAGAGATAATATGGAGTTCCTTTAAGAAACTAGGAATAGAACTACCATATGACTCAGTAATCCCACTACGGGGCATATACCCTGACAAAACCATAATTCAAAAAGTGAAGTAAGCCAGAAAGAGAAAAGCAAATATCACATATTAACACATGTATACGGGATCTAGAAAAATGACACTGATTAACCTCTTCGTAAGGCAAGAATATAGAAGCAGACGTAGAGAACAGACTTGTGGACACAGAGAGGGGAGAGAGGGGCAAGCTGAGAAGCACTGGCGCGTGCACGGCCGTGGGTACACTAGCGAGCGGGCGGGGAGTTGATCCATAGAACGGAGGGACCAGCTCAGTGCTCTGTAGTGACCTAGAGGGGTGGGCCGAGGCTGGTGGGACAGGAGATATATACATATATGTCATGCTGTGCTTACTCAATCATGTCCGACTATTTTCAACCCCAGGGACTGTGCCCGCAAGGCTCCTCTGTTCATGGGATTCTCCAGACAAGAATACTGGAGCGGGTGCCATGTCCTCCTCCAGGGCATCTTACCAACCCAGGGATCAAACCCAGGTCTCCCACACAATAGGCAGATTCTAAACCATCTGAACCACCAGGGAAGACCAAAAATGCTAGAGTGGGTAGCCTATCCCTTCTCCAAGGGATCTTCCTGACCCAGGGATCAAGCTAGAAAAGAATCTGCCAGGAATATAGGAGACCTGGGTTTGAGCCCTTGGTCAGGAAGATTCCCTGGAGAAGGGAATGGCAACCCACTCCATATTTTTGCCTGGAGAATTCTACGGACAGAGGATTCTGGCAGGCTATGGTCACAAGGAGTCAGACACAACTAAGCAATAAACACTTTCACTTTCATGACTTATTTATGTTGTTGTACAACAAAAACTAACACAACATTGTAAAGCAATTATACTTCAATTAAAAGATAAATTTTAAAAATGTATAGGTATAAATACACAAACACACACACACACACACCCCGCTCAAAGTTTTCATGCAAATATTACCTCCCAATAGGAAATGATGTTGAATATTTCTTTTGATCTGTTCAATTTCTCAAAGAAATTATTCTACAATTTGCTGTTTAAATAAACTATGACTTCATTTTCATTTCATAAATTACCTAATCATGCTTCTGGCAGAAGAAGGACTTCTTTCCAAGAGCTAGGAAACTAGTTTTATCTTCTTCCTCTCACTTCTGCCCATCATGGGCAATCAAGTGAGCAGTTAAAATTATTGAAACTATCTCTATTTGTAACACTAGCTTTACAAATATTAATATTACTTTTATTAGTTTTCCTCATTTTAAAAATAAGAAATTTCTTTAAAATTAAAAAAAAAATTCTACTATCTTTCTTAACCTGTGTTGCTAGATAATAGTATATTGCTAAAATGAAAATAATTTCTAAACAAGGGGATTGTTTGAGTTCTTGCATCTTCTAATGCAAAAAAAAATTCTTTATTGAGATTTAAATTGTCTTTGGAAAACTACCTTGTTTTGCACTGCTAAGGAGTAATTGGTTCATCTGTGTCTTCAGAGACCTATTCAATCAGTATGTTGGTACTGGATTCAGTGTAACAAGTACTTACTCTTTAATGCAGCAAATATTGCTTTAGCACAAATCAATTCTCCGTTAATGGTTCATATCACCATTTGAATTATTTGCTATCTCTACCATGATATCTATAATATATGGACCCACTGCCCGATTGTCATCTCAAAATTAGAAGAAATATGCTTTTCTTCAAATGTGTGAATTCTGCATAGATGATATAGTAATTACTTATGCTTCTTTTCACGTGGTTTTGAAAGTTTAGAATAGATGTCTTTGAATTTGTTTTGCAAATAAAGAAACTGAGGCTTGGAAAAAATTAAATCTCTGATGCATGTCAGGATGGCATAACAGAACAGCAGAATGAACTGAAAATAGAAGTAAAGTGCTAAAAGCTGATGGGCTGGTGATTTATAATCAGAAGATTAGGACTTGACAGTTGAGTTTGTTCCTCATCACTGGTCAACTTACATTTCTTCCTAGATGGGCAAGTCTTGATTTGCTATTTTGATTCTTTTGTTTATAAGGAGATAATAACACCTTAACTCATGAAGAATGCCCACTAGAGTATATCAGTTCAGTTCAGTTCAGTTCAGTTCAGCTGCTCAGTCATGTCCAACTCTTTGTGACCCCATGAATCACAGCCCACTAGGCCTCCCTGTCCAACTCAAACTCATGTCCATCGAGTCGCTGATGCCATCCAGTCATCTCATCCTCTGTCATCCCCTTCTCCTCCTGCCCCCAATCCCTCCCAGCATGAGGGTCTTTTCTAGTGAGTCAACTCTTCACATGAGGTGGCCAAAGTATTGGAGTTTCAGCTTCAACATCAGTCCTTCCAATGAACACCCAGGGCTGATCTCCTTTAGGATGGACTGGTTGGAACTCCTTGCAGTCCAAGGGACTCTCAAGAGTCTTCTCCAACACCACAGTTCAAAAGCATCAATTCTTCAGCACTCAGCCTTCTTCACAGTCCAACTCTCACATCCATACATGACCACTGGAAAAATCATAGCCTTGACTAGATGGACCTTTGTTGGCATAGTAATATCTCTGCCTTTCAATATGCTACCTAAGTTGGTCATAACTTTCCTTCCAAGGAGTAAGCATCCTTTAATTTCATGGCTGCAGTCACCATCTGAGTGATTTTGGAGCTCCCCCCAATAAAGTCTGACACTGTTTCCCCATCTATTTCCCATGAAGTGATGGGACCAGAAGCCATGAGCTTCGTTCTCTGAATGTTGAGCTTTAAGCCAACTTTTTCACTCTCCTCTTTCACTTTCATCAAGAAGGTTTTTAGTTCCTCTTCACTTTCTACCATAAGGGTGGTGTCATCTGCATATCTGAGCTTATTGATATTTCTCCCAGTAATCTTGATTCCAGCTTGTGCTTCTTCCAGACCAGCATGTCTCATGCTGTACTCTGCATATAAGTTAAATAAGCAGGGTGACAATATACAGCCTTGAGGTACTCCTTTTCCTATTTGGAACCAGTCTGTTGTTCCATGTCCAGTTCTAACTGTTGCTTCCTGACCTGTATATAGCTTTCTCAAGAGGCAGATCAGGTGGTCTGGTATTCCCATCTCTTTCAGAATTTTCCACAGTTTATTGTGATTCACATAGTC
Organism: Ovis canadensis; assembly: GCF_042477335.2. NCBI lineage: Eukaryota > Metazoa > Chordata > Mammalia > Artiodactyla > Bovidae > Ovis > Ovis canadensis. The sequence continues at coordinate 21,171,323 of NC_091248.1, forward strand.
AAAGGCTTTGGCATAGTCAATAAAGCAGAAATAGATGTTTTTCTGGAACTCTCTTGCTTTTTCAATGATCCAGCGGATGTTGGCAATTTGATTTCTGGTTCCTCTGCCTTTTCTAAATCCAGATTGAACATCTGGAAGTTCATGGTTCACGTATTGCTGAAGTCTGGCTTGGAGAATTTTGAGCATTGCTTTACTAGCAAGTGAGATGAGTGCAATTGTGCGGTAGTTTGAGCACTCTTTGGCGTTGCCTTTCTTTGGGATTGGAATGAAAACTGACCCTTTCCAGTCCTGTGGCCACTGCTGAGTTTTCCAAATTTGCTGGCATATTGAGTGAAGCACTTTCACAGCATCATCTTTCAGGATTTGAAACAGCTCCACTGGAATTCCATCACCTCCACTAGCTTTGTTCAGAGTGATGCTTTCTAAGGCCCACTTGACTTCACATTCCAGGATGTCTGGCTCCAGGTGAGTGATCACAGCATCGTGATTATCTCGGTCGTAAAGATCTTTTTTGTACAGTTCTTCTGTGTATTCTTGCCACCTCTTCTTAATATTTTCTGCTTCTGTTAGGTCCATACCATTTCTGGCCTTTATTCAGCCCATTTTTGCATGAAATGCTCCCTTGGTATCTCTAATTTTCTTGAATAGATCTCTAGTCTTTCCCATTCTGTTGTTTTCCTGTATTTCTTTGCATTGATTGCTGAGGAAGGCTTTCTTATCTCTTCTTGCTATTCTTTGGAACTGCATTCAGATGCTTATATCTTTCCTTTTCTCCTTTGCTTTTCACCTCTCTTCTTTTCACAGCTATTTGTAAGGCCTCCCCAGACAGCCATTATGCTTTTATGCATTTCTTTTCCATGGGGATGTTCTTGGTCCCTGTCTCCTGTACAATGTCACGAACCTCATTCCATAGTTCATCAGGGACTCTATCTCTCAGATCTAGGCCCTTAAATCTATTTCTCACTTCCACTGTATAATCATAAGGGATTTGGTCATTAGGTCATACCTGAATGGTCTAGCGGTTTTCCCTACTTTCTTCAATTTAAGTCTGAATTTGGCAATAAGGAGTTCATGATCTGAGCCACAGTCAGCTCCTGGTCTTGTTTTTGCTGACTGTATAGAGCTTCTCCATCTTTGGCTAAAAGAATATAATCAATCTGATTTTGGTGTTGACCATCTGGCGATGTCCATGTGTAGAGTCTTCTCTTGTGCTGTTGGAAGAGAGTGTTTGCTATGACCAGTGCATTCTCTTGGCAAAACTCTATTAGCCTTTGCCCTGCTTCATTCTGTACTCCAAGGCCAAATTTGCCTGTTACTCCAGGTGTTTCTTGACTTCCTACTTTTGCATTCCAGTCCCATTAGGATGCAAAAGGTGTGTATTTGGCCTCAACTTATTTTTTCCCCCATCCTGGTGTGAGGGAGGCAGGGTCTGAACAAAGGGAAAGAGGTACATGACCTCGAGGGGGCAATAGCACACAGCAAGGTTACTGGGGGAATGCTTTGATGAGTGTGTACCCTGAGAAGGTCTCTAGCATCAAGAGGCCCTGCTAGGGTGATAGCTAGAATGGGAGGAGGGAAGGGAGTTCCTAGAGGAGAGGGGTGGGGATGCTAGAGGTGCTTCCATGTCCAGGGAATCTCTCTCTCTCTCTTTCTCTCTGCAAGCAGCTCAGCAGGAGTCTCTGAGTCATAGGTCAGCAGGGAGGAGGGAGGCCTTGGGGTTTTGGGGGTTTATTTCATCTACACTAGTAGGTGTTGAGTGCAGTGCCCTGGGGTATGAGAAGCAAGTGGGCTCTAAAAGTTTGAAAATCTCATTATTTTTTACTATATTTAAAACAATTGAATCTGTAAAAATTTGACTTTAGTGCCAGCAGGCTTTTGAGCTAATAGGCAGCCGCCTGCTGTGAAAAAGTACACAACATAGGCCCAATCTTCAGAGCCCATCTCTGGATCATTTATATAACAACAACCGCTATCAAAAGAAAAATAAAATAAAATAGCAACAGCTTTCATTTCCCTGCTGTAAAGTTTACACTTTTATTTATAGCATATGTACACATGGTTATGTATATTTGTCTGTATCATTTCCTTCTGAGAATGATTCATTTGCCTTACAGCAGAAAGAATGTAATAATACAGCTGGATGAATCAAATAATACAAAAGGAGAATGAGAGCAAATATAAATTAGAAAGGATGTTCACAGACAAAGGCTAAAACTTCATAAGATGACTATTCCCATTTGCAAAATAAAGCTTTTTTTTTTTAAATCATTAAAACTGAATACCATTACTTAAAACATTTTGGTAATTGAAATATTTGGTTAATTCAATCTCTGACACAATTGATGAGATTGAGAGTAAAACCTCATCCCCAAAGGCCCAGAATTAGTGACAGGGGATTTAGGACAGTGAAGAGGAATGACGACATTCAGACATCCCCTAGTCTCCAACATCATCTCTTCCCCGACCATCACCACCCCTGCCATGGTATCCTTCATCTGAGGATGATCATGGCAGGTAAAAAACAAATTCAGTCGTGATCTGAAGCCCCTAACATAGTTTCTACTACATAGAAAGTACTGAATAAATAATATCCATTAGCATAAACATTTTTAACATTCCAGTTTAAAAATCTTCAACTAATTTTAAAACCTTCATAATTTTAGAAAAACAAAACCTTTGTAAAAGAAGCTCAAGGACTTAAGAGAATTTTTTTTTTTATTTTTTAGTTATGGAAAATTTTATACATGGTATGATACCTTCTTTGGTTATTTGATGTTTTAAGAGAACATCAGGGCTCCATACATATATTTAAAAGTTCAGAATCTAAGGAGTGTGTCTTTCTCAGTGGCTACAAGGCCTTTTGTCTCTCTGTGAATAAAAATTCAGTGGCATGTGTCCAAAAAATCACTTCTTTTTGAAAAACTGGTTTAAAACTCTTCAAATTTGAAAGTACCTAACTCTGATATTGTTCATTATTGGTGCCTCTGCTTCCAGTAATTGTTTATGCCTGTGCTTCCTGAAGGTCAAGTTTCTCTGAACTTAAATACCATTTTTCTAAAAGCATTCTGAAAAGTGTTCATTTCCCTTACTCTTCATGCTACTTTTTGGCATCCAGCTTCTTGCTGTGAGTACCTCAGAGACTAACTCAGCCAAGCATGACTTTTCAGTAATTTCAAGACATCCTCACCTACTTTCAGACGTCTCTGCATGTATTCTCTCTTGTTGAATAAAAGTGATATCAAGATGGTCATAATATTTATTCTCTCAAAAACAATCCAGTTTCTTCACTGGGACAATACATATGCCAGTCTGCTTCCAGTTTCATAGTTTACCCACTTAGGATTCTTCCAAATTGTTTTCACAGTGGAAGGAAAGAACTTGGCTTCTAGTGCAGGGCAGTATAATAAAATGTTATTTCTGAAATGTCTGCAAAATGTTTAAAAAGGTCAGTGGGTACCAGGATGATTTTTGAGTTGTGGTATAGAAGATAAAATATCCTTTCTAAATTCTTACCTTTGGGCAATCTTACTTTGCCCAAAGTAAGTAAGCAATTCTTACTTTTTGCAAGGACCTATAAGAGGATCAGAATAGTGAAAACATAATAATAATAATGGCTGCTCCCAAATATAACACATTCAGCTTAAGAACTTTGAAGAAGCAGAAGTAGAGGACATTTTTAATGGCTCTCAAAGTATGACTTGCTTCTTATCATTGAATACGATTTTGCCCTGTAAACAGTATGGCTGCCCTATCAATTCTAAAACACCAATCACTTGCTTGTTCCTTAATGCTAATCGGTGAGATTTCACTGAGGCCATGCAAGCAGTGTTTCTTGGCTGATTCTGAGTTCCTCACGTTAATTTTCATGTTACTTGAGATTGCATTTATGCTAATAATATTCTAAATCTAATAACCATATGTTTATAGAGTAACAAGGATGAATACAATATGAGCTAATAACATAATACAATACTCTAGAAAATTGCTTACACAATATAAAATAACAGCTTATGGTAATTTTCCCAAACTTATTTTGACTGCACTGAGGATCCAGATGCTGACATGAGCAAAACTAACTTATAACTGCATCTCAAAGGTCATACTATTTAACATTTTCCTCTTCATGTCTCAGTGTCTTCTTCCTGAAATCTGTGATAATAACCCCCACTGAGATGAGGCAGGGAGATTCTGGGTTTAAAACTGTTCTGAGAATATGCATTGCAAACATGCAAATTCACTAGAGCATAACACTGATCTTCCTTTCTGAAAATTTCATAGAATTGCTCAAAAATCATAAGCCTTTTCCTCTGTTATCCCCTTCATCATGATGTGAACCAAAGCCCATGAAGAGTAATTTTTCATAAAGTGATGGAGTCAGACATGCCAGTAAGGTGTGAAGATTCTAAATGAAGACTGAGGCGTGGCTTTCTACTCTAGGAATCTGCGACCTTGTGGAGAACCCCAGGGTAAGTAATCCTGGTATCAGACAGTTGTTTTATCAGATAAGCAAAGGAACAGCACATGAAGGGACCAGAAACTTGTCTGAAGAATAAGGGACGGGGATGTTGATGACCTGAGTTTTGGGTTAGGTTTTAAAAGATAAAGCCTGGAGTTGATATGAAGAGATGTTCTAAGATGTACAAAGAACTCTTGCTCTAGGAGTGGGTTGTGAGCATTATGACAGGGTAGTTAAGCAAACATGCTGCTTAAAGGTGGGCTAGTTTGGGGGTACAAAGATTTAGTCTATATGTGATTAGAGACCATGTTGCACAGCTATTAGACCAGGGGCCCCAGCAAGGAGGCAGGTGGTAAATTATGCACGTGTAGCCACAATTTGGCACATGATAAACCAGAGCCATGGCAGATACAAAACAACTGACCCACTAGGCTGATATTTAGGGGTGTGTGTACGTGTGTGTATGTTAGTCACTCATTCATGTCCAGCTCTTTGTGACCCCATGAACTGTAGCCTGCCAGGCATCAGGCATTTCTGTCCATGGAATGTGCCGGGCAAGAACACTGGAATGGGTTGCCATTTCCTTCTCTAGGGGATCTTCCTGATGCAGGGATTGAACCTGGGTCTTCTGCAGTGCACCCAGATTCTTTACTGTCCAAGCCACCAGGGAAGACCATGTAGAGATATACACCCCTCCAAAGTGAATAAAAGTGCAATTTAATGTAGAATAAGAAGATTCATTTGTTTTAGATACTATAAACTTTAAAATGGAATAGCAGCTTAACACACAATGTAAATTACATGCAGAATTGTAGCAAATACCTAAAGAGTCTTCAGAACTTTAACACTATGTGAAAAATGTAAGTTACTTCTCACCAGATAGCTGTACGTTCATGTGTGTAAGTGAAAATAACTTTCAAACAGCAACCTTAGGAAGGAACTCTCCTGAGAACTTATGCTCATTGTACCACAAAAGTACAAATAAAATATGGTGCAGACATAAACATTTTATAATTCAGGACCTCTTTTCCATGGCAACATCTAGGTAGTTTAACAGAGTGTTTCATGGCCAAGATACACTGGGTTTGCTATGAGGTCACTGAACAAAGATTTGCAAACTGCAACTTTTAGGCCTTGAAAGGAAACCCATCTTCCATGGGGAAGGAAAACACGGCATGTTGCCTGTAGCTGGCTTCTTCTGGAGACCAATCATTGCTGGTGTCTGTGATTTTGTATCCTTGTTCTACTTTTTGCATCCAGAGTATCCCACAAGATTGGCAATTGGTTGCAACTATCCCTCCTGACTCCAAGATTCCCTGTTTATTCTCTCAGTTATTTTAGAACAGAAATATTCTGCTCCTGCTTATGACATGTATCCTTTGAAACAACTGTGTGTTCGTTATCAAGTCAAGGCAGCACATAACATGATAGTTTGTATTAACCTTTCACCTGGTTAAAACTAGGGCTGGCGAGTTCATTTCTGGTTCTGATCCATGTGCTGAACCGTACAACTCCTGCCTGCCTCCCACTTGAACAACCCCATGAGAGTCCAGTGGCTGGAGACTTAGGCAAGCTCTCCTGGACTAAGGGAGGATGAGCAAGATGAGTGACGAGTCTTATGCTTGGTCTCTCCTCACCATGTCAGACCCACCAGAGGAAAGGGGAAGAAACCTGGAGGCTGTTGTGTGGGCGCTTCTCCACCCTCCCTGTCCTCTCTCTGACTCGGATCCTCTTGCTCTGCTTCTGCATTCAGCTGTGGCAGGGGTGAGCAGTTCTGGGGAGGGCAGGGGGCTTCATCCATCCCACTCTGGTGCATCTTGTTTCAAGGATGCATCGCATGATTTCTGTCGTTGAGTTCCTCTGCCTCCTCTGCTAGTGTCACACTCAGACAACCAACAAAATCCCTGTCTTACCAAAATCAGAGCCACAGAATGATGGTATCACTTACATAATCTCATTTTAGACCAAGAGGCCCATTTTATACCTAAAGAGATTACGCAAGAGTGAACTCAGCAGACTTGGGTTGCACAAACCCCACATGTTCAAAAGAAAGGCTTGTCCTTGGCACTGACCCTTGTCTGACTCACAGGAGAGAAGAGTATGATGAGAGAAGTTTATCCTAACAGTGGGATTTATGGTGAATGTCTGTTTTTGCCCCACAGAGTGAGCTCTGAGTAGCTGATCAGTCATAGAGTTGCTGCCAAGAGTAGTGTTAGGACGATTGACTATGAAAACCCTGAGCACCTGAGCTTAGATGAGAATCTTTGGTTAATGACACTGTGCCTGTGTGGTTACACATTATCACTGGTAGAATTCATCACACCCTTTGAAGCTCCACAGGGAAGGGACACCTGGTTGCTCACACCTGGTTTCTCCTTTTCCCTTTGCTGATTTTAATTTACAATCTTCCAGTGGCATAAACTGTAACTCTGAGTATAACAGCTCTTTCTGAATCCTGTAGATCCTTCTAGCAAATAATGGAATCTTAGGGTGGTCTCATGAATCCCTCACCCTAAGGAAAACTACCAGCCAACCAGGTGTCTACTCAAAGGGACCAGTCTGTACCATACACAACCTCACCTGAAGGCATCTGGTCACAGAACAATAGCACAAACTATTCAGTTAATGCACCCACCTGGGGACAACACAGTGAGGATGGATGGCCCTGTCATCCGAGGTGTGAACAGGCACTGGGGTAACTGCAGTGAGTGCCGCTGTGTCCTCTAGAGGTAGACACATGCATCTAGAAACTGGAAGCTGGAAGCAGAACCAACCACTTTTGTCCTACATGTCTCTGCCATGGTGCGTAATCAGCAAATCCGTCCTCAGAATCTGCTGGTTAAGAGATCCTTTATTTCCCATTAGGAGAATATTTCCACCAGGAATCTCCATTACTTTTCCACTGAGCTTCAGCTGTAACTCCCACCAAATCATTTTGAGCTCCTCAAGGTGATAAACTAGTAGACAAAGATAGAAAACACCCACTGGCAGGAGTAGTTGACAAGGATTATTATCAGAGGCTTGTTAAATATTGTTTGTTTGTTTTTAAATAGGTTTTTTTTCCTGTTTTTTTTTTTAATGCAAACCATTTTTAAAATCTTTATTGAATTTGTTGCAATATTGCTTCTGTTTCATGTTTTGGTTTTTTGATCATGAGAATGTAAGGGCTTAGCTCCCAGACCAGGGATCAAAACTGCCATTCTCCTCCCCCTACATTTGAAGGTGAGGTCTTAACCAGTGGGCCATCACTAAATAATAGGTTTTCACTGGTGGTAATTAGAATAAACAACTGTAGTTACCCAAGCCAGTCAAGGGCTCAGACTCTCTGGGAAGGTCTCTGTGGCCACATCAGAAAAGCATCCTAGACCAATGGAAATGCTGATATGCTGATTAAAGATGAAGGAAATCTAGAATGACTGGTGGAGGAGGTAAATAATGAATAGTTGCAGCAAAGAACAGTGTCATTTACATGTTCGAATCCTTGATATTTAGTACTTTTAGGAGACGGCAGCTGGCCAGTGTCTGAAGTCTAATCAATAGAATTGACTTAGATCATGAAGATCTTGATAATGCAAGAGTGAACTAGGCCAGACAACTCTGTCGCTTCATCTCATCCTTCCTGTCTCACCTCTGATGGTAGTCATGGCTGTGGTAGACCTTCCAGACAGGTGTCACCTTGCTTCCCAGGGGATGGTGTTACTTTCTTATCCATATCACTGAAGATCAGATTAATTAGTACCCAGAGGGAAAAATGAGATCACCACCCACAAAGCAAGAGGGAAGTGCCTTTAAAACTCTGGTGTCCTAGAGTTGAGTGACTCTAGGACCACTCCAGTATTCTTGCCTGGAGAATCCCAGGGACAGAGGAGCCTAGTGGGCTGCTGTCTATGGGGTCGCACAGAATTGGACACGACTGAAGTGACTTAGCAGGACATAATAACATGATTTTTTTGTCATTGAATATAATAAAGGAAAGATGGGATAAATTGGTTGATGATGTAAGCGAGGGAATGACTATAAAGACAGAGCTTAGAGCAAAGGTGCTTAAGACGGGAAACAGGATGAGGAGCGTGAGGGACAGAGCAAAGAGGGGCTAGTGGTGAGCAGTGATGCCCTTCTTCCCGCTTCTCCCTCTCTCCCTCCTCTTCTCCACTTCTTTTCTTTCGAAAGCAAAACACAAGTCTCATCTTTGCTGTAGTTCCTCCACCTTTAAAGAGTAATTATTATCTTAAAATGCTCTAAATCCTCATCTCCTGTCTTCATTAAGAGATGACTAGGTATTTTATGTAGGTGAGACTGCCAGTTTGGAAAATTCTGTCCAAAGGTTTTATGTGATATTAGATGATATACATTAAATGTTTTCATCTGAGATTATTTTACGAGTTATACTGCCAAAGTGACTTGCAACCCATAGCTTCCATGAAAACAAAGACATGAACAGATCAAGTGGCTTAAACAGCAGAAATTTACTTTCTCGAGGTTCTGAAGACTCCAAATCCAAGATCAAGGTACATATAGACTTGGTTTCTGGTGAGAACTCTGTTCCTGACTTGTAGGCCTTCTTGCTATGTCCCCACATGACCTTTCCTTAGTGCATACAGGGAGAAAAAAAAGCTCTGTGATACCTCTTACTGTTCTTGTAAGGACACAAATTCTGTTAGATCACAGCCCCTGTGACCTGATTTTACCTCATTACCTATTACCACTCTAAAGATCTCATCTCCGAATTCCATTCCAAGGAGGTTAAGGCTTCAAGATATGAAATTTAGGGGAACACAATTCAGTCTATAACAATAATTTGAAAGTCTTTGTCATTTCTTATTTTCCTCCACTGTGGTATGTATACAATTAGCCCAGAAGTATATTCATACTTTGACACACAAGATTTTAAAAATACCTGCAGGAAAACCTTGCTGTCACCATATCCTAGCATGTAGTATTCACTTACAAAATTATATTTTAGTGTGATTATATTTGGCTTGTTTAGTTTTAAGGGCCCAGATAAAATTCTTTCTTCCATGGATGTTTCTTCCACTCTAGTATGTGATGAATTTTTAATGTTAAGCCATAAGTGAAGGTATTCTCCCATTTTTCAACTTATTTTGGGAACTCATTATTTGGCAGTCACTCTGTTTGATGCAGGGGTGAATTCAAAGATGAGTAATGTGTTCTATTTGATTTTACTCCATTGGTGAACTGGTAAAGTACTATACAGTATAAGTTCTATAATATAGGTATTCTCAAGGCACAGTTCAACTGATCACATGTCATTTCATTACCTTATTATTATTTCAAAAATATAAATTTTATTAAACCATTCCCCTAGAGCAGGGTGTTCTTGTTAACATAGAGAAGAGAAGAACCAGCGTGGATTAAAGCATTTTGTCCTACTTACACCTTACAGTAAACTCAAAGGAAAACATTTTGACTAAGATTTAAACAAGCCAAAACAATTAACTTTATCCTGATATTCCTTGTGCTCCACCATCTAAGCCATCACATCCCTGGGGAGGAGAGCTGAGGCCTCTGTCACAGGTTGTCAGTAATGTGATGAAGGCACCTCTGTCCCTGTCTTTAACACCTATGGAAGCTTCATAAGCACAGTTCCTATCTGTATCATTTGCTGTTCCAGCCCCAGCACTTACCCAAGTTTAGTAGGGAACAGTTGATGAATACATGTTTATCCAGTGCAGTAATGAGGGAATGGAAAGCTGAGTTCATCATTCTGTGCTTTACAATGTTCCGTTATAAATTCTAAAACCTTCCAAAAAGAGATATGCAATATCTCAGCATAAGCAGTCAACTTTAGAGTCCTCATTCCATGTCCAGTCTAAAACCGAAATTAAAAGAACCACTCATGAAGGCAAAAGAGCAGATTATACAGAAACCATTCTAATATGACAGAGTCGACATCGACTCTAGATACAAATTCAGGGTTAGAGAGGGCTAAAACAGTACTAAATAGTGGGGAAAGTGGAGGAATGACCACCAGCTAAAATAGACTTCTCTACAAAGCTCTGTTTCTTAAGTGGGGGACTCCTCAAATTCTCTAATATTGGCTAATATCTCTTAGTAATACTGATTCAAATAACATGACTCATGCCTTTCAAAAACAATGATAATGATGATTATTACTGTTCTAAATGCTTTATATCTGATCATTTATTGAAGTGATTGTTTTTATTTTTTCCATTTATACTTATCAGAAGGCTGAGTTATGGAAATGTTAAAGGTTCACTTGGCCAGGAAGTGATAATATTGAGATTCCAACCAAAGAAGTCCAGCACCAGAACTGACTTTCTCAAATATAGTGACCATCCTCATGGCAAACATCATAAACAATCATTTATGTCTTATTCCATGATGATCAACATATCCATACAATCATTTTTGGCTAGTGGATTAATTTGCCAGACTATTCACATATTTTTTAGTTCTTTTTCTACAATGTACTTTAATATTATTGACATTCTTTCTAAAGCTTATATAAAAATATTATTGTTAAAAGTACTCAAGTAACTTTAACCTTGGAGGGAGAGAAAGAAAAGCAAACAAATAATTAACACAATGCACAAACTATTATTTTTTGTTTTTTATTAAATTTCCTTCTTCCATTAAAAATTTTTTTTATTTATTTTATTTTTGGCTGTGATGGGTTTCTGTTTTTTAATTTATTTATTTTTAATTTTTATTTTTACTTTATTTTGCTTTACCATACTGTATTGGTTTTGCCATACATTGACATGAATCAGCCATGGGTGTACATGAGTTCCCAATCCTGAAACCGCCTCCCACCTCCCACCCCATATCATCTCTCTGGATCATCCCCATCCACCAGCCCCAAGCATCCTGTATCCTGTATCGAACATGGGTTTCTGTTACTACACAGACTTTTCTCTAGTTGAGGGTGAGCGGGGGCTTCTCACTGTGGCGGCTCCTCTTGCTGTGGAGCACAGGCTTTAGGGCACCTGGGCTTCAGTGCTGCTGCCCTTGCAGCTCCCAGGCTTTAGCGCACAAGCTCTGTAGTTGCGATGCATAGGCTTAGTTGCTCCATGGCGTGTGGGATCTTCCCAGATCAGAGATCAAATCCGTGTCCCCTGCATTGACAGGTGGATTCTTTATCACTGAGCCACCAGCAAAGCCTGACAAACTATTGTTCACAGTACATGACCCAAAGTAGCAACTCTGAGAACAGTTTCAAATGAAATTTATTTTTTTTTCCTAAGTACTTCTTCTTGTTCTGCCAGATGTATTATCAGCATTACTTCAGGTCTCAGTATTTGTTTATGAAAATTTATCTTGTAATGTGCTATGCTTAGTTGCGCAGTTGTGTCTGACTCTTTGTGACCCCATGGGCTGTAGCCCACCAGGCTCCTCTGTTCATGCGGATTCTCCAGGCAAGAATATTGGAGTGGGTTGCCATGCCCTCCTCCAGGGGAGCTTCCCAACCCAGGGATGGAACCCAGGTCTTCCGTATTGCAGGCGGATTCTTTACCCTCTGATCCACCAGGGAAGCCCATTATCTTGTAATGGAAAATTTAAATAGAGATCAGTTCTGGTGCATTATAAATCTACGATCTAAAATCGCTTTGTAAAACTTGGCAATTTATCCAATTAGCTAAATAACACTCTTAGAACTGTGAAAAGATTTATTGACTTTTACTATTTGAGATCTTCATGCAAACAACCTTCAAAAATACCTATTTGTAAACATTTTAATCACAAGATATATACCATTACTCAGCGGCTGGCTGTGGGAGGAATATTAAGTTGCTAAACACTAAATCATCCCTAATAGCTAAACACCACAGTTTGCTTTTATCTTCAGAACTAATTTCCTTCCACTACATTTGCAGGGAGAGAAAATGACAGAAAATGCTAAGCAGATAAAGCATCATCTACCTTAACCTTGCTGAATTGCTTTAATAATTCCATTGATGTGAAGTAATAATCTACAGAAAAAAATGACAAAACTTAATCACTAGTACTGTTTTTTAAAAATTAATTTTTGTTCATTCTCTAATTCTAAAGACATAATCCAAAGACTCTTTGAAGGAGACTTTTTAAATGAGTAATATAAATGCCACCAAAAGACATTATTTTTCCTTCAGTTAGTCATGTAATTGACTAATGAATCAAAATCAGAAAGTGCAATATGTCTGAAAGTGAGTTACAGTGACATAATTAACCATTGTAAATATAATTACTATATTGAAGGAAAAAAAAAAAAAAGCCTTGACAGTGAGATAAAAACGTGGTCTTGTTTCTATTTTCATTTTTTTAATTGAATTGAAAACATTGACGTTAGCTTCAGGATTTGTTTATATTTTTATTTTTTGAACTGAAAATATTGTTGTTAGCTTCAGGTGTACTGCATGATGATTTGCATATGGAATGAAATGATCATAAGTCTATTAAACATCTGTTCCCATAAAATATTATTGTAATATTATTCAACCATATTCTCTATGCTGTATATGCCTGATTTATTTATTACTATACAATGAGATGCTTGTACCTCTTCACCCCCTTTGCCTACTGTGCCTGTCCCCCAGCCCCTATTTTCTGACAACCACCTGTTTTTTCTCTGTATCTATGAGTCTGTTTTCATTTTGCTTGTTTTGTTTCTTAGATCCCACATATGAGTGAGACTAGGTGGTAACTATCTTTCTCTACTTGACTCACTTCACTTAGCTTAATACCATCTAGATTTGTTCATGTTGACCTAAGTGCTAAGATTTTTTGTATCTGTGTAATATTATATTACTTCCACCTTTTCCCCTTCTATTTGCCATGAAGTAATGGGGCCAGATTCCAAAGGTGGAAGTGTGACAGATTTCCTCTTGGCTCTAAAATCACTGCAGATGATGACTGCAGCCATGAAATCAGAATACAATTGCCTCTTGGCAGGAAAGCTATGACAAACCTAGACAGTGTGTTGAAAAGCAGAGGCATTACTCTGCTGGCAAAGGTCCATATAGTCAAGGCTATGGTTGTCCCAGTGGTCACATGCAGTTGTGAGAGCTGGGCCATAAATAAGGCAGAATGCCATAGAACTGATGCTTTTGAAATGTGGTGCTGTACTTCTGAAAGTCCCTTGGACCTCAAGAAGCTAAAACCAGTCAATCTTAAAGTAAAACAACCCTAAATACTCACTGGAAGGACTAATGCTGAAGCTGAAGTTCCTTTGTTTTAGTCATCTAATGTGAACAGCTGACTTATTGGAAAATTCCCTGATGTTGGGAAAGATTAACGGCAGAAGGAGAAGAGGGTGTCAAGGATGAGATGGCTGGATGGCATCACCAATGCACTGGACATGAACTTGGGCAAATTTTGAGAGATGATGAGGGACAGGGAGGACTGGTGTGCTGTCATCCAAGGGGTTGCAAAGAGTCAGACACGACCGGACGACTGAAAAACAACAATATTACATTATATATACATACATACATACATATATATATATATATATATATATATATATATATGGAGAAGGCAATGGCAACCCACTCCAGTATTCTTGCCTGGAAAATCCCACGGATGGAGGAGCCTGGTAGGCTGCAGTACATGGGGTCACTAAGAGTCGGACATGACTGAGCAACTTCACTTTCATATATATATATATATAATATCTTTATTCTTATATTAGGTTACTTTCATATTTTGGTTATTAAACAATGCCATAATGAACATTGGAGGGCATATATTTTTTTGAGTTAATATATTTACTTTCGTTGGGTAAATATTCAGAGGTAAAATTGCTGGATCATATTGAAGTTTTATATTTAATTTTCAAAGGAATGTGGATTGTTGTCCATAGTGGCCACATCAGTTTACAGTCCCATCAGTGGTGTGGACGGTTTATACTTTCTCCACAACCTTACCAACATTTGTTATTTCTTATATTATTTTGTTTTTCAAATGAGGTCTAATCAATTTACAATATTGTATTAGTTTCAGGTGTACAGCAAAGTGATTCAGTTAAACATATATATATATATATATAAGAGAAGACTCTACACATGGACATCACCAGATGGTCAACACCAAAATCAGATTGATTATATTCTTTGCAGCCAAAGACGGAGAAGCTCTATACAGTCAATAAAAACAAGACCAGGAGCTGACTGTGGCTCAGATCATGAACTCCTTATTGCCAAATTCACACTTAAATTGAAGAAAGTAGGGAAAACCACTAAACCATTCAGGTATGACCTAAATCAAATCGCTTATGATTATACAGTGGAAGTGAGAAATAGATTTAAGGGCCTAGATCTGATAGATAGAGTGCCTGATGAACTATGGACGGAGGTTCATGACATTGTACATGAGACAGGGATCAAGACCATCCCCATGGAAAAGAAATGCAAAAAAGCAAAATGGCTGTCTGAGGAGGGCTTATTAATAGCTGTGAAAAGAAGAGATGTGAAAAGCAAAGGAGAAAAGGAAAGATATAAGTATCTGAATGCAGAGTTCCAGAGAATAGCAAGAAGAGATAAGAAAGTCTTCCTCAGCAATGAATGCAAAGAAATAGAGGAAAAGAACAGAAGGGGAAACACTAGAGATCTCTTCAAGAAAAATAGGGGCACCAAGGGAACATTTCATGCAAAGATGGGTTTGATAAAGGACAGAAATGGTATGTACCTAACAGAAGCAGAAGATATTAAGAAGAGGTGGCAAGAATACACAGAAGAACTGTACAAAAAAGATCTTCATGACCAAGATAATCACGATGGTGTGATCACTCACCTAGAGCCAGACATCCTGGAATGTTAAGTCAAGTGGGCCTTAGAGAGCATCACTACAAACAAAGCTAGTGGAGGTGATAGAATTCCAGTGGAGCTCTTTCAAATCCTGAAAGATGATGCTGTGAAAGTACTTCACTCAATATGCCAGCAAATTTGGAAAACTCAGCAGTGGCCACAGGACTGGAAAAGTCAGTTTTCATTCCAATCCCAAAGAAAGGCAATGCCAAAGAATGCTCAAACTACCACACAGTTGCACTCATCTCACATGCTAGTAAATTAATGCTCAAAATTCTCCAAGCCAGGCTCCAGCAATATGTGAACTGTGAACTTCCAGATGTTCAAGCTGGATTTAGAAAAGGCAGAGGAACCAGAGATCAAATTGCCAACATCCGCTGGATCATCAAAAAAGCAAGAGAGTTCCAGAAAAACATCTATTTCTGCTTTATTGACTATGCCAAAGCCTTTGACTATGTGGATCACAAGAAACTGTGGAAAATTCTGAAAGAGATGGGAATACCAGACCACCTGACCTGCCTCTTGAGAAATCTGTATGCAGGTCAGGAAGCAACAGTTAGAACTGGACATGGAACAACAGACTGGTTCCAAATAGGAAAAGGAGTACGTCAAGGCTGTATACTGTCACCCTACTTATTTAACTTATATGCAGAGTACATCATGAGAAATGCTGGGCTCGATGAAGCACAAGCTGGAATCAAGATTGCCGGGAGAAATATCAATAACCTCAGATATACAGATGACACCACCCTTATGGCAGAAAGTGAAGAGGAACTAAAGAGCCTCTTGATGAAAGTGAAAGAGGAGAGTGAAAAAGTTGGCTTAAAGCTCAACAGTAGAATACAAAGATCATGGCATCCGATCCCATCACTTTATGGCAAATAGATGGGGAAACAGTGGAAACAGTGTCAGACTTTGTTTTGGGGGGCTCTAAAATCACTGCAGATGATGACTGCAGCCATGAAATTAAAGGATGCTTACTCCTTGGAAGGAAATTTATGACCAACATAGATAGCATATTCAAAAGCAGAGATATTACTTTGCCGACTAAGGTCCGTCTAGTCAAGGCTATGATTTTTCCAGTGGTCATGTATGGATGTGAGAGTTGGACTGTGAAGAGAGCTGAGCATCAAAGAGTGGATGCTTTTGAACTATGGTGTTGGAGAAGACTCTTGAGAGTCCCTTGGACTGCAAGGAGATCCAACCAGTCCATCCTAAAGGAGATCAGTCCTGGGTGTTCATTGGAAGGACTGATGCTGACGCTGAAACTCCAACACTTTGGCCACCTCATGTGAAGAGCTGACTCACTGCAAAAGACCCTGATGCTGGGAGGGTTTGGGGGCAGGAGGAGAAGCGGATGACAGAGCATGAGATGGCTGGATGGCATCACCAACTCGATGGACATGAGTTTGGGTAAACTCCAGGAGTTGGTGATGGACAGGGAGGCCTGGTGTGCTGCAATTCATGGGATCGCAAAGAGTTGGACACAACTGAGTGACTGAACTGAACTGAACCACCTTTTTCCTTTGATAACTGCAAGACATTTTTCTTTGTCTGTGAGTCTGTTTCTGTTTTGTAAGTATGTTCTGCTGTACCACTTTTTAAAGATTCCACTTATGAATGATAGCATATATTTTTCTTTGTCTGACTTGCTTCACTTAGTATGATAATTTCCAGGCCCATTAGTGTAGTTGCAAGTGGCATTATTGCAGTCATTTTTATGGCTGAATAATGTTTCATTGTTTATATGTACCACATTTTCTTTATTTATTCCTCTGTTGATGTACACTTAGGTAGCTTCCATATCTTGACTATTGTAAATAGTGCTGCGATGAACATAAGAGTGTGTGTATTTCTGAATTAGAGTTTTCTCCAGAAATGCCAAGGAGTAGGATTGCAATATCATATGGTAGTCTTATTTCAGTTTTTTAAGGAACCTACATACTATTCTCCATAGTGGCTGCACCAATTTACACTCCCACCAACAGAATAAGAGAGTTCCTCCTTCTCCACACTCAGTCCAGCATTAATTATTTCCAGATGTTTGATAATGGCCATTTTGACTGATATGAGGTGATACCTCATTGTAGTTTTGATTTGTATTTCTTTAACAATCAGAGATATTAAGATGTTAAGCATCTTTCATGTGCTTATGGGCCATCTGTATATCTGGAGAAATGAATAGTTATGTCTTCTGCCCATTTTTTTGATTTTTAAAAATATATTATTATTTTATATTATTAATATATTAAGCTTTATAAGATATTTGCATATTTTCTCTCATTCTAAATATTGTCTTTTCATTTAGTTTATGATTTCCTTTGCTGTGCAAAAGCTTATAAGTCTGCTTGAGTCCTATTTGTTTTTTTTTGTTTGTTTGTTTTTTTTCCATTTGCCTTGAGAGATTGATCCAAGGAAGTATTGCTATAATTTATATCAGAGGATGTTTTCCCTATGCTTTCTTCTAAAAGTTTTATAGTGTCATGTCTTATATTTAAGTCTTTAGCAATTTTGAGTTATTTTTCTGTATGGTTGGGCTTCCCTGATAGCTCAGTTGGTAAAGAATCTGCCTGCAATGCAGGAGACCGCAGTTCAATTCCTAGGTTGGGAAGATCCTCTGGAGAATGGAAAGGTTACCCACTCCAGTATTCTGGCCTAGAGAATTCCATGGACTACAGTCCATGAGTTCACATAGAGTTTGACAAGACTGACTGACTTTCACATGATTTGAAGGAGTGTCCTAA
The DNA here is from genome assembly GCF_042477335.2 of Ovis canadensis. Classification (NCBI taxonomy): domain Eukaryota; kingdom Metazoa; phylum Chordata; class Mammalia; order Artiodactyla; family Bovidae; genus Ovis; species Ovis canadensis. The sequence continues at coordinate 21,189,286 of NC_091248.1, forward strand.
CTTCTTTGATTTAGGCATGACTGCCCAAATTTCCCAGCACCACTTGCTGAAGAGAAGTCTTTTCTCTGTTGCATATTCTTGTCTTCTTTGTCAAAGACTAATTGACTACAATTAGTGGGTTTATCTCTGGGCTTTTTATTCTGTTTCATTGATCTATATCTGTTTTTGTGCCAGTACCACATTGTTCTGATTACTGTAGCCTTGTAGTATTGTCTGAAGTCTGGGAGAGTTATGCCTTCAGCTTTGTTCTTTCTCCTGAAGATTGTATTGGAAATTCAGGGTCATTTTTGGCTCCATATATATTTTAGAACTATTTGTTCCAGTTCCTTGAAAAATGCCATGGGTAACTTGACAGAGACTGCATTATATCTGTAGATTGCTTTGGATAGTTTGACCAAATATAGTTTGACTTAAATATAGTTTTAACTATATTTAAGCCATCTTTGATTTCCTTTATGAATGTTTTATAACTTTCACTGTTAATGTTTTATAACTTTCACTGAAAGACTTATAGTCTTTCACCATCTTGGTGAAATGTTTATTACTAGGTGATTTTTTTAAATGCAGTTTTGTTTAGCTTGCTCTTATTTTTTATATAAATTTATTTTAATTGGAGGCTACTTTACAATATTGTATTGGCTTTGCTATACATTGATGCAATTTTAAAAGAATTATTTTTAACATTCACTTTCTGATATTTCATTGTTAGTGTAAAGGAGTGCAACAGATTTCTATATGTTAATATTGTACCCTCCTGCCTTGTTGAATTTGTGTATTAGTCCTAATAGTTTTTGTTTGGTGTCTCTAAAGTTTTCTATATAAGGTATCATGTCATCTGCATATACTAATAACAATAGTTTTACCCCTTCCTTTTTTGTTTTGACATCTTTTATTTTGTTTCCAGTCTGATTGCTGTGGCTAGGACTTATAACACTATGTTGAATAGTAGTGAGAGCACTCATCTTGTCTTTTTCCAGATTTTATGGGAATGTTTTCTGCTTTTCACCATTGAGTGTTATGTTGACTGTGGGTTTGTCATAAATAGGTTGTATTGTCTTGAGATATGTTCCATTTACACTCCCCTTGGTTAGAATTTTTATAAAGAATGGACACTGCATTTTACCAAATGCTTTTCTGGCATCTATTGAGATGACAATGTGGTTTCTGCTTTTCCTTTTGCTGATGCGTTATATCAAATTGATTGATCTGTTTTGTTGAACCATCCTTGTGACCCTGGGATGATTCCAACTTGATCATAGTGTGTGATCATTTTTATGTGTTGTTAGATTCAATTTCCTAACATTTTGTTAAGGATTTTTGAATCTATATTTATCAGAGACATTGGCCTGTAATCTAACTTCATACTTAATGATACTAGAAGAAACAAAGATTACAAGTAGTAAAAAAGAGTAAATAATAAAGATCGCAGCAGAAATAGATGAACAGGCAATAGAAAAATAAATAAAACTAAGAACTTTTTCTTTGAAAAAAAATAAACAAAATTGATAATAATTTTATCTAGATTCATCAAGAAATAAAAACAAACTGCTCAAATAAATAAAAGTAGCACTCAAAGAAAAGTTACAAATAATATCACAGAAACAAAAAAATAATGAAAGACTATGGATGATTAAATTTCAACAAATTGGACAATCTGAAAGAAAGGAATAAATTCCTAGAAACATACAATCTTTCAAGGTTGAATAATAAAGAAAGAAAATCTTAATAGATTGATTACTATTAAGGAGATTTAGTCATTACTCAAAACACTCCAACAAACAAAAATACAGGACCAAATGTCTTTACTGGAGAAACCTACCAAACATTTAAAGAATTTTTAATATCTATCTTTCTCAAACTCTTCCAAAAATCTGAAGAAGAAGGAAGGCTTTTAAACTCATTTTATGTGGCCAGCATTACTTTGATACTAAAACCAGAAAAAGACATCACAAAAAAGAAAATAGCTATATTCCTAATGCAGAAATTCTCAACAAAATATTATCAAGCTGAATTTAACAACAGATTAAAAGGCTCAAACATCATGATCAGTTCAGTTCAGTTCAGTTCAGTCGCTCAGTTGTGTCTGACTCTTTGCGATCCCATGAATCGCAGCACGCCAGGCCTCCCTGTCCATCACCAACTCCCAGAGTTCACTCAGACTCATGTCCATCGAGTCAGTGATGCCATCCAGCCATCTCATCCTCTATCGTCCCCTTCTCCTTCTTCCCCCAATCCCTCCCAGCATCAGAGTCTTTTCCAATGAGTCAACTCTGTGCATGAGGTGGCCAAAGTACTGGAGTTTCAGCTTCAGCATCATTCCCTCCAAAGAAATTCCAGGGCTGATCTCCTTCAGAATGGACTGGTTGGATCTCCTTGCAGTCCAAGGGACTCTCAAGAGTCCTCTCCAACACCACAGTTCAAAAGCATCAATTCTTTGGCACTCAACCTTTTTCAGAGTCCAACTCTCACATCCATACATGACCTCAGGAAAAACCATAGCCTTGACTAGGCAGGCCTTTGTTGGCAAAGTAATGTCTCTGCTTTTGAATATGCTATCTAGGTTGGTCATAACTTTCCTTCCAAGTGATATTTATTCCAGTGATGCAAGGATAGTTCAACATTAACAAGTCAATCAACATGAGCCATCACATTAACAAAATGAAAGATAAATATCATATGATTAATAGATGCAGGAAAAGCATTTCACAGAATTCAACATCCATTTTTGATAATTCTCAACAGAATAGGAATAGAGGCAACGAGCCTCAACTTAGGCCATATATGGCAAATTCACATTTATCATACTTAACAGTAAATATCAAATGTAATAGTAAAAATCTGAAGGCTTTTCCTCTGAGATCAGAAATAATGCATATTTGCCCACTCTCCCCACTTCTTTTCAGCATAGTAGTGAGGTTCTATCCACAGCAATTAGACAACAAAAAGAAATAAGAAACAAAGTTGGGAAGAAAATTTAAACTGTCCCTATTAAGTACTTTTACATGTACCCCATTGTTCAGTATAGCACTATTTATACAACCAAGACATGCTGCTGCTGCTGCTAAGTCACGTCAGTCGTGTCCGACTCTGTGCCACCCCATAGACGGCAGCCCACTAGGCTCCCCAGTCCCTGGGATACTCCAGGCAAGAACACTGGAGTGGGGTTGCCATTTTCTTCTCCAGAGCATGCATGCATGCATGCTAAGTCGCTTCAGTCGTGTCTGGCTCTGCGATCCTGTGGACAGCAGCCCACCAGGCTCCTCTGTCCACAGGATTCTCCAGCTAAGAATACTGGAGGGGGTTGCCATTTCTTTCTCCAACCAGGACATGAAAACAACCTAAATGTCCATCAACAGAGAAATGGATAAAGAAGATGTGGCACAAAATTACAATGGAACATTACTCAGCAATTAAAAGGAATGAATTTGGGCCATTTGTAGAGATGTGGATGGACAGATGTCATTCAGGGTGAAGTGAGTCAGAAAGAGAAAAACAAACATTACACATTAATGTATATATGTGGAATCTAGAAAAATGGTACATATGAACCTATTTGCAAAGCAGAAATAGAAACACAGATGTAGAGAACAAAAATATGGACACCAGGGAGAAAAATAGAGGATGAATGGGAGATTGGATTGACATATATACACTAATATGTATAAAATAGATAACTGATGAGAACCTGCTGTATAGCACAGGGAACTCCACTCAATGCTCTGTGGTGATCTAAATGGAAAGGAAATCCAAAAAGAGGAAATATATGTATATGCATAGCTGATTCACTTTGCTGTATGGCAAAACTGATACAAACTTGTAACTCAACTAAACTCCAATAAAAATTTAAAATAAATAATAAATAAAATTTCCTAAAATGTTCCCTTGCTTGAATCTAAGCAATTTTCCAAACTGTCTAGTGTAGTTAGAGGCTTGTCCAGAACAGAGTATAGGGCAACACCCCTGGGATAAACCATGTCCGTAGCTTGTCTTGGACTGTGGAAGTGGTTCTGGTGGCAAAGAGGTGTGCACAGGGAGAAAAGTATATGAGTAAATATATCAAGTATGATGGGAGTCAGGTTACAAAAGACAGTTATAAATATAAAAATGAATAAGGTTAAAAAGTCTGCAAGCAATAAATGCTGGAGAGGGTGTGGAGAAAAGGGAACCCTCTTACACTGTTGGTGGGAATGGAAACTAGTACAGCCACTATGGAGAACAGTGTGGAGATTCCTTAAAAAATTGCAAATAGAACTACCTTATGACCCAGCAATCCCACTGCTGGGCATACACACCAAGGAAACCAGAATTGAAAGAGATACATGTACCCCAATGTTCATCGCAGCACTGTTTATAATAGCCAGGACATGGAAGCAACCTAGATGTCCATCAGCAGATGAATGGATAAGAAAGCTGTGGTACATATACACAACAGAGTATTACTCAGCCATTAAAAAGAATGCATTTGAATCAGTTCTAATGAGATGGATGAAACTGCAGCCGATTATACAGAGTGAAGTGAGCCAGAAAGGAAAACACCAATACAGTATACTAACACATATATATGGAATTTAGAAAGATGGCAATGATGACCCTGTATGCAAGACAGCAAAAGAGACACAGATGTGTACAGAAGACTTTTGGACTCAGAGGGAGAGGGAGAGGGTAGGATGACTTGGGAGAATGGCATTGAAACATCTATACTACCATGTAAGAAACCAATCACCAGTCTATGTCCGATGCAGGATACAGGATGCTTGGGGCTGGTGCACGGGGATGACCCAGAGAGATGTTACGGGGAGGGAGGTGGGAGGGGGGTTCATGTTTGGGAACGCATGTACACCCGTGGTGGGTTCATGTCAAAGTATGGCAAAACCAATACAGTATTGTAAAGTAAAATAAAGTAAAAATAAAAATTAAAAAAAAATGAATAAGGTTAGGATTAACCATGGCACTGGATTAGACCCCAAGGTCAAACTGTGATCTCAAGGTTGTTAACATCTATATAGAAGACAAATATGGAAATAGATATAGATGCGTGTGTACATGAATTTGTTTTCCAGCTCTGTCTGATGAAAGAAATTAGAATAATGCTACCCCAAGAGCCAAGAATTAATGATCCTTGAACTAGAGTTGAAGCAGAGAAATTACAAGATGAACCTTATACATTCTGCTGTGCCAGAATGTGAGAAAGTACTTTAAAGATAATGAGAATTGTCAAAATGGCATAAGAGATAGCTTGAAGGGTTTCCCACTGGCTAAGTCTGGGAAATACTAAGCTTAAAAATAAATAATGATAATAATGAATTGTGACACATTGAGTTAAACAGGAATTTATGAGTCTACATTGATATAAATCAATACATAAGGAAGAGAGGTGAGCTCTGTCTTACAGCTGAGTACCCACTAATAAATATAAATAGGATGATAGAAATAGAAAACCACTATTTGGCTGGTTTTTATAGTAATAATGGATTCAGACAAAGAACTGGCAGTGACAGGTAAAATCAATAGATCAAAGTTTGATGTGGAATAGGATATTTATATAGTGGCAAAATATCTTCTATTTAATTCTATGTAATTATTATGAATAAGTAAAATATAATTATTAATTAACTTACCAATACAGAAAAGCCCAGGATCACTGTAACAAAGTGGAAACTTTAATATCACCAGAAACAGAACAACTCAACTTCATGTTCTCCCAATGCAATGAGAACAGGCAATTATTTCTACAGAACTCTGCCCCAGACTGTCATACTTATCAAAATATCCAAGTAATAAAAAGCAAAAAGTAAAAGGAATTGTTTCAGATTGAAGGAGAATAGGGATATAATAACTAAATAAAATATATTATCAAAGAAGTATTGTGAATCTATAGAGAAAACTACTAAGCTAGTTTGTGAAATTGAAATAACAGGGCCTGTAATATTAGTTTCTCAATTTTGAGTTTGTTTTGTAGTTATGTAGGAGAGTGTTGTTTCATTCAGGAAATAAATGTAAGCACTAGGGGTGAAGTGGCAATGTATTCACATCTTGCTTTCAAATGGTTTATAAATAAAAGGTGTGTGTGTATGTGTAAAGAGAGAAGGAGAGGGGGGAGTTTGGAAACATACATGACCCATCACAGTGCCTCTGAATGTGCAAGACTGTCATTACAAGCCTTAACTTTGGGATGGCTGATTCCGTCCACTTAATTTCCTTTTTCAAATTGGTTTTGGCTCTTCTAGGCATTCCCCTGTATATTTAAATTTTAGAATGAATTTGTTTGTCTATAAAAATGTTGGCTGAGATTTTTGTAGGAATTGCATTCAATTTAGGAAGAATTCCAATATGTGTCTCCAATTCATGAAAGCAGTATATCTTTCCATACATGCAAGTCTTCTTTCTTTTCTGTTTAGTTTTCTAATTTTTAACATGTAGATCTTGGACATAGTTTCTTAAATTTATACCTAAGTATTTCATTTTTGTTAAAGCAGTTGTAAATGGTACTGTGTGTTTACAATTTCTGCTTACACTCGTTCATTGTTATGTAGAAATATCTACGCAGACAATCTGATCAGACTAGAGACAATTTCATTTCTTTTCCAGACTATATTACTTTTATTTATTTTTTTGACTTACTGCAGTGGCTAGTATTTCAGTACTCTTGGACATGGGCAGAGAGAGCAAATGTAATTGCCTTGTTTTTGATCTGTGAGGGAAGTGCTTCATCTTTCACCAGAAAGTAGGATGTTAGCTGTAAGATTTTTAATATATTTTTAAAAAATGAGGTTGAGGAAGTTTCCCACTATTCCTAATTGTTAAAGTAATCAAGCAAGCAGCCCTTAGACTGAGGTGGCTCGAAGCAAGCCCAAACTTATAAAAGTCTCAGGATTAAGGCATTTGAACCTAAGAACAAATGGCTTACTAGGCTTTTCCAAATAAGGTAACCATTTCATCTCTGGCCATTCAAATGGTGTCCTTGTGTTGCTTATGCATCCACAGTATGAATCTCTTTCCCTGTTTCCTATGGGTGGAGTGTTCTGAAACACTTTTAGTTTGGTGTTGCCTGATTCAAATAAACTCGTGAAGAATCGTGCCTCAGTTTACTTTTTGGCAAAAAGTGTTAACACTAATGGGTGAATTTTTTAAAAATGCTTTCATTGCTTCAATTTACATAGTAACAAAGTGTTCTTTATTCTATTGATAGTATGTATTACAGTGATCCATACTTGAAATAAATCCCACTTAGTCATGTGTTGTTTTCTTTTTATACATGTTTGGGTTTAGTTTCGGAGAAGGCAATGGCACCCCACCCCAGTACTCTTGCCTGGAAAATCCAATGAACGGAGGAGCCTTGTGGGCTGCAGTCCATGGGGTCGCTAAGAGTCGGGCATGACTGAGTGACTTCACTTCCACTTTTCACTTTCATGCACTGGAGAAGGAAATGGCAACCCACTCCAGTGTTCTTGCCTGGAGAATCCCAGGGACAGCGGAGCCTGGTGGGCTGCCGTCTATGGGGTCGCACAGAGTTGGACACGACTTTGCAGCAGCTGCAGCAGGGTTTAGTTTGCTAAACTTGTACAGAACTCTTTCACCTCTAAGTTCATGAGCGATACTGGTTTGTTCATTTTGTATGATAATGTGCTCTTTTCATATCAGGTTTTGGTATCAAAGTCATACTAGTCTCTTAAAATGAATTGGGAAGTATTACCACGTCTTGTATTCTCTTAAAGAAATTGTGTAAAATCAGTACTTCTTTGAATGTTTGGTAAAATTCTCCAGTAGATTCCAGTGGACCTGGAAATGTCTTTCTTTTATGCATTTTTCTTATAATTATGAACTGAGTTTCCTTAATAGTTATAGGCTATGCGAATGGCCTGTTTCCTATTTATTGTGTTATGCTTGTTCTTTTAGAGGAATTGATCTACTGGTTGTAACATTTATATGTATATGGTTGCTCATTGCCGGCGTATGTGCTTGACCGCTTCAGTCGTGTCCAACTCTTTGTGACACTATGGACTGTAGCCCTCCAGGCTCCTCTGTCCATGGGATTCTCCAGTCAAGAATACTGGAGTGGGTTGCATGCCCTCCTCCAGGGGATCTTCATGATCCAGGGGTCAAACCCAGATCTCTTGCACTGCAGGTGGATTCTTTACCACTGAGCCGCTGGGGAAGCCCGCGGTGGTCCCTAGTCTTCCCTTATTATCACTTGACACCTGCAGGTTTTGCAGTGTTGTACCCGTTCCATTCTCAGAGTTAGTAATTTGTGTCTTTTTATAAATGACTGCGGGACTTCCCTGGTAGTCCAGTGGCAGAGACTCCACGCTTCCACTATAGGGGGCAGAGGTTTGTGATCCCTGGTCTGGGAACTAAGATCCTTCATGTTGTGCAGTGAGGCCAAAAGGAAAAAAAAAAATGGCAGTTTACTAGAGCCTTCATCATTTTATTGCTTAAAAACCAACTTTCTGTTTCATTGATTTTCTTTCTCTTGCTTTCCTACTTTTCAGTTTTAGTAATTTCTGCACGTCTCTTTATGTCCTTCCTTCTATTTACTTTGCATTTATTTTGGGCCGCTTTTTCTAATTTCCAATGTGGAAGTTTATGGTATTGATTTGGGACTTTTCTTCTTTTCCAGGGTATGCATGTACTGCTGTAAAACTCCCCCTCAGCACTGATTTAGCTTCAGTCTACAAATTTTAGTTAAACAGGGTGGGAAGGTTGAGAAAAGCTTTGGTTTTGCCTTGTGAGAGGCCAGGGCTATTTCTGTCTTCAGTGACTCCATCAGTCAAGGCAGCACCAGGCTCTTTCTTCACCAGCTGCCAATCATCTGAGGGGTCCTGCCTGGGACAAGTAGGAACTTGTTTATGACATGGAAACATCAAAATGTTCACAAAGTTTAAACAAGTTTGTATTAAACAACTCCCTGGTGAGAAACAAAGTTACTTTTTAAAATGTCTGCCCAGAAATTTAATAAAGCAACTTCACTCCCTATTTAATCTGATTATGCTCTATCAAATTTTAAATCATGCCATCTGGCACTTAAGGTAAACTTGGCTACCTTGTATTAAAAGGTTTTATGTTTGGTTGATGTTAGTCTTACAAGGAAGGTTTGACCTGATTTTCCATTTTCTTTTATCTGGGTTTCAGTGTATATTCTTGAATGTTTTTCAGTTATCTGTGAGTGTACGTCATTTTTTTAAATTAATGGAAATATGTGGATAACCTTTATTTAAAACATGAGTAAATTAATACGGGGCTTCCCAAATGGCACTAGTGGTAAAGAACCCGCCTGTCAATGTAGGAGAAATAAGAGATGAGGGTTCAATCCCTGGGTAGGGATGATCCCCTGGAGGAGGGTGTGAAAACCCACTCCAGTGTTCTTCCCTGGAGAATCACATGGACAGAGGAGCCTGGTGGGCTACAGTCCATGGGGTCACGAAGAGTTGGACATGACTGAAGCGACTTAGCACAGCACAAGTTAATACTTGTTAACAAGTTAACACTCATTTAATAGACTCTGTCTTTACCTTTTCTTCTCAAGCCATCAAGATATTTTGTAATTTATGATAAAGAGTTTGATGACAGCAGAAAAGGTTACTTTTGTTTTTAATCTTTGTATTATGACAGGGAGCTAATATGAAATGACAACAATTCATTGCAAAAAAAAAAAAAAACCTTTCATCAGAGGCAACCAATGAAAAAGCTAATATTAGTCTAATGAAATAAGCCTCAAAATGAGTATTTGCAGTAGCTGGGAGAAGTTCAACTGAGACAGATGGAAAGGGTAGACTGTGTCAAGCCAGGACACCAAAAATGCTACCTGCCAGATGCTGAGCTGTAATGAGCACTCCTAATCTAAAAGTTATGCTTTATTTTCACATTAGATACATAACTTCCTGTTTTCTTGCTAGAGACTGACAGGTATAATACTGGTTGTCTTCTGAAGATAAATGGTCTTTGCATTTGCTGAAAAGATGTGAGTGGTCATTTCCTAAAGCAGGTGCCTGACCTCATGGCTGGCAGCCTTCTAGAACACATGACCTTTTGCTTTCAGGGAACTCAGCCCACCAAAAAAAGGAAAAAAAATGGACAATAGCTGCGCTCCCAACAGAGAAACCGATTCTGATGGTGGTGACCTGAGTTACCCCAAAGTTAAAGTGTTCATTCATTCAGTCATGTCCAACTCTCTTAGCGTATCAGGCTCCTGTGTCCGTGGAATTCCCCAGACAAGAATACTGGAGTGGGTACCCATCCCCTTCTCCAGGGGAATCCTCCCTACCCAGGGATTGAACCTGGGTCTTCCTCATTGTGGGCAGATTCCTTACTATCTGAGCCATGAGGGAAGCCTGAGTTACACCAAGAAAAAGCCAATTTTGAATCATAGAAGAGTAGCTAAGCCAAGTTCCATTAGGCTCAGAGGGGTCCCGTCACTGGAGTCTCCTCAGGATGCTGCCTGGGAAAGGACACAGAAACAGGGCCATCCCAGGTGCTGGGTCCTTCCCCAAGGGATGCAGAACTACCACACTACAGTTCTTTTGAAAACCCACGCAGAACATCTAAACTTCTCTATTTTAAATTTAGGGATATACACACATGGGGTTCATTTATAATAAAATATTGAATGTATTTAGAGCAAAATCACAATATTACAACAAGAAGCCTTATCTGATTGATGGCTATAATAACTGAGGGGAGTGCTTGCCCTGCAGGCCAAAGCTTCCTTTGATGCTTTGTTTGATATGTTTTCTCTTATTAGCTTTTGGGGAACAGGGGGATGTTGAGATAGTTGCTGGTGTTAAAGGTAGTTTATTTTAAGTTAACCATTTATTTATGGCATTGATTTTTAATTATCTCAAAATATGATCATTATAGAGATATAACATACAGAAAAGCAAGTATTAATATAACAGGAAAATATAACTGAATCCAATACGCCAGAAGCAAAGATATGTATATAATTTCATGTTTCATCATGAATACTTAATTATGTGTATATACTTAGGTTATTATAACTATTTAACTAAAGTGGCATCTCTTACTCTACTGTATACAATTGGAAGATACTTTATAATTTGTTTTCATTTATGGAATATTCTTCTGTTTTGAGATATGTTGATAAAATCTGTGAATGACCAAGAATATTTTTATTTAACTCTTATGGAAAATATATATTTTTTAATTTTTAAGATTATAAAATAATGTGATAAGTAATTGAGAAATGCATTCAACTACTGCTAGAAATTCTATTTTGGGGTCCAATGTTTAGAATTACTTAGAACAATACCTTAGAATTATTTATATATAGGTAAAATTTAAATGCTAAAATTTATATATAAATGCTATTTAATTTTAGCCAAACTACTGAATGATCTAAGATATAAAATTATAGTATAAATTTATAAATAATTATATTGATGGTATTAGCATAGTAATATCAGATATAATTGAAGAATGCTAGATATTTAAGTTAAAAGTCATCACTATATTGTTATATATATATTAATATTTCAAATAAGATTTTTTTGTGAATGTATTGTTCATGTATTTTTCTTGATGTCTTTATACTGTTCTGTTGTTTTCTAGATTCATGGGATTCAATATAATCAAGATTATAGCTGTTTGTCTTATATTTGTTTTGTTTCTGTTTGCCGTTTTCATCCTTTCTAAAGATGGTTTTGTTGGTGCTTTCTATCATGTCCCATAAAGAAATTTTAAAAATATATATATTTAGTCCAATCTACAAGTTTTGAAATTCAGTGTTGGTAACATGCTTTCAAAAATCTTGCTTGTGTCTAGTGGTCATGAATTTCTAACTGTTTTTAAACAGTCAGTTTTAAGATTAACCTGGTGCTGTCTGCACTGAATTGTGTGATGAGCTTCATGTTCTAATTGTTCCTACAGCATTTCAGAATAATTTATTAGCTTTTGGTCTGTTTGGAATGTAATGATGATTATATGGGTAGTTTTTGCATATACAGCTCTATGTCTGTTCCTGGAGTAAATATTTGACTCCATCTATTTGTCTATTTTGTAAGCAACACAAGATATTTTGGTGATTGAACTTTAATCATGCCTAACACCAGTTAAAACAGTTCCTTTGGAAAATGTTTACTTCTGAAGCTTCCAAGGTATCTTTCATATTTATTTAACCAGTTAAACCAGAAAATCATTTTGTTTGAATTTATTATAAGTATTACGGGGATATCTCTCACATGGTTTTAGACTGAGAACCAGAATGTATTGCTCCTCTGCCATTTGCTATCTTAAATAGGAGCAACAATAAGAAGAAAGAATAATGACTTAGAGATGCTGCAAAATTAAATAATTTATTGCTTATCAGTCACTTCAGTCACTCAGTTGTGTCTGACTCTTTGCAACCCCATGGACTACAGCATCCAAGGTTTTCCTGTCCTTCACCACCTCCTGGAGTTTGCTCAAACTCATGTCCATCAAGTTGGTGATGCCATCCAACCATCTTATCCTCTGCCGTCCCCTGTTCCTCCTGCCTTCAATCTTTCCCAGCATCAGGGTCTTTTCCAATGAATCAGTTCTTCACATCAGACGGCCAAAGTATTGGAGCTTTAGCTTCAGCATATGTCCTTCCAGTGAATATTCAGGACTGATTTCCTTTAGGTCTAACTGGTTTGATCTCCTTGCTTGTTTGATCCAAGGGACTCTCAAGAGTCTTCAACACTACAGTTCAAAAGCATCAATTCTTTGGCACTCAGCTTTCTTTGTGCTCCAACTCTCACATCCATACAATGTTTATACAAATGTTAATAAGATTTTCAGCAATGCTGGATAAATTCAATAACAAAATTTTCATACTATGCATTAAATTAATAGATTCTGAGTCCTCTGATATAAGAAAATGATATCTCTCAATACAATGGTCATAATTCATATATCTGATTATATATTGCAAGCACTTTGTGTTTTAAAATATAATTTTAATCACCATGTGTTTGTATGTCTATGAAACATTGAATCTTTTTTCATTACACTTTTGAACTAGTTATTTAAGTACAATGTTTATTTAAATGGGCCAAAGTACTAACTCTCATTATTTATGATTTTCTTTTAACTATTTCCTCAAGATTGTTAGATACACTATTACATTTTAAACTGCTAATATCTTCTTCTTTTTTGTGTTCCTTATTTTTTTTAATTTTTCTGCTTAAACTATATCATAATTTCAGAAAAATGAGATAATAATGATATAAATCACAGAAATATGGATATAAATGAGTTATAGGATTTGATCAAACAGAAGGAAAATTATAGTATGATCTAATAGCTAGTTTTGGTTAACTTAGGGAAAAATAGGCCTGGTCATGCACCAATGGTGGCAATGTAAATTTATATTTTGGTAATGCTAAGACTTTTCTGCCAGTTTTATAATACACATTTTTTCACATTATATATTTCTGAAATGAACATCATATAATAATTGAAAGCATCTTAAAATGTTTTATTCTATTCATTTAAACTAAAAAATAATTTCTTGCTAATGCAGTCAATAAAGGGTCAATTGTATCCTACAGAACTTATGAAAATCTTCCTTTGCCACTGCCTGATAAGATCAGGAATAGTCCAATCACAGAGCAACTGTGACTTTGTAAAATGCAATATACAACATTTTTCCCATTTATATGTCTACTAGGCGTTTGATATTTGTGTGTTTTTTCATTTGCATACAAATAAATATGGCATGTAACTTAGTATTGCTTGCAGTTCAAAATAATGACAATTCATGGAATTAAATAGATGGCATCAAATAGAATCACAAAATATAACTGATACTAGGCAATGGATGTCTACTTCCAAAAGAGTGAGTTTGAACCCCTGCCTTACATCATACATGAGAGGATGTGGAGAAAAGGGAACCCTCTTACACTGTTGGTGGGAATGCAAACTAGTACAGCCACTATGGAGAACAGTGTGGAGATTCCTTAAAAGGCTGGAAATAAAACTGCCATACGACCCAGCAATCCCACTGCTGGGCATACACACCGAGGAAACCAGAATTGAAAGAGACACGTGTACCCCAATGTTCACTGAAGCACTGTTTACAATAGCCAGGATGTGGAAGCAACCTAGATGTCCATTGGCAGACGAATGGATAAGAAAGCTGTGGTGCATATACACAGTGGAGTATTACTCTGTTATTGAAAAGAGTGTATTTGAATCAATTCTAATGAGGTGGATAAAACTGGAGCCTATTATAAATAGTGAAGTAGGTCAGAAAGTAAAACACCAATACAGTAGATTAACAATATATATGGAATTTAGAAAGATGGTAAAGATGACAGCAAAAGAGACACAGATATAAAGAACAGAATTTTGGACTCTCTGGGAGAAGGCAAGGGTGGGATGATTTGAGAGAATAACATTGAAATATGTATATTACCATATGTTAAATAGATCACCAATCCAAGTTCGATGCATAAAACACAGCACTCAAAGCCGGTGCACTGGGACGACCCTGAGGGATGGGATGGGGAGGGAGATAGGAGGGGTTCAGAATGGGGGACACATGTACACCCATGGCTGATTCATGTCAATGTATGGCAAAACCCACTATAATATTGTAAAGTAATTACCTCCAATTAAAATAAATTAATTAATTTTAAAAAGTGATTGAGAGGAAATATTTGCAAGTCACATTGAAAATGTCTAGTATCCAGAATATATTTTAAAATTCTTACATATCAATAAATAACCTAATGTAAAACTGAAAGGGTCAAATAATTTGAATAGCTATTTCTCCAAATAAAATACACAAATTACTACTAAGCACAAGAGACTGTGCATAACATCTTTAGTCACTTCTGCTGCTACTGATGCTAAGTCGATTCAGTTGTGTCTGACTCTGTGCAACCCCATACACGGCAGCTCACCAGGCTCCCCCGTCCCTAGGAGTCTCAAGGCAAGAACACTGGAGTGGGTTGCCATTTCCTTCTCCAGTGCATGAAAGTGAAAAGTGAAAGTGAAGTCTCTCAGTCGTGTCCGACTCTTAGCGACCCCAGGCTGTGACCCCTGCAGCCTACCAGGCTCTTCTGTGCATGGGATTTTCCAGGCAAGAGTACTGGAGTGGTGTGCCATTGCCTTCTCTGTCTTTAGTCACTAGAGAAATACAAATGAAGATTACAAAGAAATAATACATCACATACCCTCAGTTCAGTTCCGTCACTCAGTTGTGTCTGACTCTTTGTGACCCCATGAACCACAGCATGCCAGGCCTCCCTGTCCATCACCAACTCCCCGAGTCCGCCAACCCCATGTCCATCAAATCGGTGATGACATCCAACCATCTCATCCTCTGTCGTCCCCTACTCCTCCTGCCCTCAATCTTTCCCAGTAACAGGGTCTTTTCCAATGAGTCAGCTCTCCGTATCAGGTGGGCAAAGTATTGGCGTTTCAGCTTCAACATCAGTCCTACCAATGAACACCCAGGACAGATCTCCTTTAGGATAGACTGGTTGGATCTCCTTGCAGTCCAAGGGACTCACAAGAGACTTTTCCAACACCACAGTTCAAAAGCATCACTTTTTCTGTGCTCAGCTTTCTTTATAGCCCAACTCTCACATCCATACATGACCACTGGAAAAAACCATAGCAATGAACAGTATGAAAAGGAAGAATTATAGGACACTGAAAGATGAACTTCCCAGGCCAGTAGGTGCCTGATATGCTGCTGGAGATCAGTGGAGAAATAACTCCAGAAAGAATGAAGGGATGGAGCCAAAGCAAAAACAATACCCAGTTGTCGATGGGACTGGGGATAGAAGCAAGGTCTGATGCTGTAAAGAGAAATATTGCATAGGAGCCTGGAATGTCAAGTCTGTGAATCAAGGCAAATTGGAAGTGGTCAAACAGGAGATGACAAGAGTGAACACAGATATTAAAAATCAGCGAAATAAGATGGACTGGAATGGGTGAATTTAACTCAGATGACCATATCTACTATTGTGGGTAGGAATCCCTTAGAAGAAATGGAGTAGCCATCATAGTCAACAAAAGAGTCCAAAATGCAGTACTTGGATGCAATCTCAAAAGTGACAGAATGATCTCTGTCCTTTTCCAAGGCAAACCATTCAATATCACAGTAAACCAAGTCTATGCCCTGACCAGTAACACTGAAGAAGCTGAAGTTGAACAGTTCTATGAAGACCTACAAGACCTTCTAGAACTATCACCCAAAAAAGATGTCCTTTTCATTATAGGGGACTGGAATGCAAAAGTAGGAAGTCAAGAAACACCTGGAGTAACAGCAAATTTGGCCTTGGAGTACAAAATAAAGCATGGCAAAGGCTAATAAAGTTCCGCCAAGAGAACACACTGGTCATAGAAAACACCTTCTTCCAACAACACAAGAGAAGACTCTACACATGGACATCACCAGATGGTCAACACTGAAATCAGATTGATTATATTCTTTGCAGCCAAAGAAGGAGAAGCTCTGTATAGTTAGCAAAAACAAGACTGGGAGCTGACTGTGGCTCAGATCATGAATTCCTTATTGCCAAATTCAGACTGAAATTGAAGAAAATGGAGAAAACCACTAGAACATTCAGGTATGACCTAAATCACATACCCTTGGATGACTACAATAAAAGTAATAGAAAATAACAAGTTATAGCTGAGGAAGTGGAAAAGTTGGAGCCCTCATTATTTCTGAGGGACATGTAAAATGTATTAGCTTTTTTGAAAATCTTTTGATAGAACTCAAAAAGTAAAACACAGTTACCCAGAAATATGACTCAGAAAGTTTATTACTAGCTATATACCCCAAATATAAACATATGTTTTATATAAAGATATGTACATTGTTGTACATATCAGAAAGACTCAGAAACAACCTAAATATTCATCATTTGATGAAATGGATAAACAAATTTGGTGATGCAAGCAATGGAATATTACTCATCCATAACAAGAAACAACATACAGATACAGACATAACATTACCATAGGTAGAACTCAGGCTATATAATGTATCATGAGTGTCAACTTTAACAAATGAAGTTGAAAGCTGAGCTAAAAATGTGGTCAACACCCCACTTAACTGAAACATTCAAGTAACCCTATATATGTGAAACTGAAAGATATAAATTAGTAGATTGCTAAAGTAAGTTTGGGAAGTGATACCTAGGCTTCAAAATACTCAACTCTATATGTCTTCTTGTATCCAGAATAATTAGAAATTCCAAGATTCATCTCATTGATTGATAGACTACATGTAAATTAGCTAGGAAATGTTCATCATTTTTGCCAGAGTTGTAAATATCCTAGTTTACAGAGGTTTTATAATTAGGCTTGTTGGCATTGTTGTTTAATCGTCCACTTGTGTCCGACTCTGTCTCTTGAGAAATCTGTATGCAGGTCAGGAAGCAACAGTTAGAACTGGACATGGAACAACAGACTGCTTCCAGATAGGAAAAGGAGTACGTCAAGGCTGTATACTGTCACCCTGCTTATTTAACTTATATGCTGAGTACATCATGAGAAACGCTGGGCTGCAAGAAGCACAAGCTGGAGTCAAGATTGCCAAGAGAAATATCAATAACCTCAGATATGCAGATGACACCACCATTATGGCAGAAAGTGAAAAGGAACTAAAAATCCTCTTGATGAATGTGAAAGGAGAGTGAAAAAGTGGGCTTAAAGCTCAACATCCAGAAAATGAAGATTATGGCATCTGGTCCCATCACTTCATGGAAATAGATGGGGAAATAGTGGAAACAGTGTCAGACTTTATTTTAGGGGACTCCAAAATCTCTGCAAATGGTGACTGCAGCCATGAAATTAAAAGACACTTACTCCTTGGAAGAAAAATTATGACCAACATAGATAGCATATTCAAAAGCAGAGACATTACTTTGCCAACAAAGGTCCATCTAGTCAAGGCTATGGTTTTTCCAGTGGTCATGTATGGATGTGAGAATTGGACTGTGAAGAAGGCTGAGCACCGAAGAATTGATGCTTTTGAGCTGTGGTGTTGGAGAAGACTCTTGAGAGTCCCTTGGACTGCAAGGAGATCCAACCAGTCCCTTCTGAAGGAGATCAGCCCTGGGATTTCTTTGGAGGAAATGATGCTGAAGCTTAAACTCCAGTACTTTGGCCATCTTATGTGAAGAGTTGACTCATTGGAAAAGACTCTGATGGTGGGAGGGATTGAGGGTTGGAGGAGAAGGGGATGGCTGAGGATGAGATGGCTGGATGGCATCACTGACTTGATGGCCGTGAGTCTGAGTGAACTCTGGGAAATGGTGATGGACAGGGAGGCCTGGTGTGATGCGATTCATGGGATCACAAAGAGTCGGACATGACTGAGCAACTGAACTAAACTGAACTGTGTCTGACTCTTTGTGATCCCATGGACTGTAGAATGCCATGCTTTCCTGTCCCTCACCATCTCTGAAAGTTTGCCCAAGTTTATGACCATAGCATTGGTGATGCCATCCAGCCATATCATCCTCTGATGCCCTCTCCTTCTTCTTCCCTCAATCTTTCCCAGCATCAGGGACTTTTCCAGTGAGTTGGCTGTTCATATAAGATGATCAAAGTAATGGAGCCCCAGCTTCAGCATCCATCCTTCCAATGAGTATTCGGGGCTGATTTCCCGTAAGATTGGTTTGATCCCCTTGCTATCCAAGGAACTCTCAGGTGTCTTCTCCAGCTTCTTGGCATATCCTAGCTAAAACATACCATATAACATCTTGTTTTCATGACACATTCAAACCACAGAAATATCAAAAAGCATATAGTTCAGTGTTTCAATTTTGAAAGAATCATTTGGTTATTGTCATTGATGGTGGTTGTGTTTGTTGGGTAAATATTAATTTGTCTCCATCCTTGTCAAAGCAGTTATAATTCTTTAAGGATGAGGATTGCTTGCAGTAAGATTGGTCTGTTCCCAAACATGTATCTGAGATTCATATTTCAGTGATTCAGGCAATATGAACTCAGTCAATAGATCATATTAGTTTGAATCAAGAAATAATTTTTGTCTAATCAAATGAAAAGGTTAAATTATATATTTTTTATTAGATAACTCTCAAAGTGTATCTTGAGTTAGTTGTAAGGATACTTATGGTTCTGCAACAATAAGATATCCTTCTAAACTTGAGCTCTCTCTGTTCTTCAACTATAGAAAAATTCACTGGAAACATAAACAAAATACATAAGTATATTACTTATAACATGAATAGAACAAATTATTTCTATCAGTAATGTGCAAGGTTAGTGTAATAATAATGTTTTTATTGACTGATAACATTATATGAGTCTCATGTGCACAACATTATTTCTGGTTCTGTTTACCAAAAATTGGGTTTCCATCCATCAGTGTACAGTTAACCCCTACACCCATTTCTCCCTCCTCCACCATCCTTCCCCTCTGGTTACCACTACTCTGCTCTTTCTATCTGTTCATCTTGGTTTGGTTTGTTTTATTTTCATTTATTTTATTTACATATGTCTGCATGTGTGCATTTATTTATTTGTTATATTCTTAAATGCAAGCATTTTCAAGTGAAAATGATGCTAATTTTTCATTAAGAATTATCTGACATTACACCTCAGCCTTTTGGCTAAGATCAATAATTATGTGACATATTTAGATATTTTATTTGTAAACCTATCAGGTTCCTTTTGATACATATTATATCCTTTAAAATCTAATAAATCATTTTCCTTTATGATACTACCTTTTTATTTTTAAAATGGACCACTAAAGCCATTCAAAGTCTAAGGTTAAATCAAGCCAAGGGAAACAAAGCAAGCTCTTACATTTAAGAAAATATTACTGGTATATATACAATCATATTCAGCACATAGAATACTACTTTTGCATATTAAATGTTGATACTGCAGCCATGAAATTAAAAGACGCTTACTCTTTGGAAGAAAAGTTATGACCAACTAGATAGCATATTCAAAAGCAGAGACATTACTTTGCTGACTAAGGTCTGTCTAGTCAAGGCTATGGTTATTCCAGTAGTCATGTATGGATGTGAGAGCTGGACTGTGAAGAAAGCTGAGCGCCGAAGAATTGATGCTTTTGAACTCTGGTGTTGGAGAAGACTCTTGAGAGTCCCTTCCCTTGGACTGCAAGGAGATCCAACCAGTCCATTCTGAAGGAGATCAACCCTGGGATTTCCTTGGAAGGAATGATGCTAAAGTTGAAACTCCAGTACTTTGGCCACCTCATGCGAAGAGTTGACTCATTGGAGAAGACTTTGATGCTGAGAGGGATTGGGGGCAGGAGGAGAAGGGGACGACAGAGGATGAGATGGCTGGATGGCATCACTGACTCGATGGGCATAAGTCTGAGTGAACTCTGGGTGTTGGTGATGGACAGGGAGGCCTGGCGTGCTGCGATTCATGGGGTCACAAAGAGTCGGACACAAATGAGCAACTGAACTGAACTGAACTGAAGAAGAAGCTCATTAATTAGTTCTCCCTTCACTTATGACTTTAAGGAAGGGCAAGTGATCACTTGAATTTTTGCTGGGATCTAAAGATAGAATTTAACGAAAGAAACCAACTATGGGGGAAGGGGGAATCAAGAAGAAAAGAGAAAGAAGGAAAAAAGGAGCAGAGATGGAGCTCTCTCCGTCTCTCCACCTCACCAAAAAGGAAAAAAAGAAATAAAAGAAAGGAAAGGAAGGAGTGCGGAGAAGCTAGTCTCCCCTTTACTGTAGGTGAGCACCTGCATCTCTTGGGCCACACCGATTACAGGATGCTCTGAGCTCCTCAGACATCTCCTCTGGGTGACTTGGACTCCACCCTCCTGCAAGTTCTGAAAGTCTCCAAAACATGCATTGGAAAGAGCTACCACACTGAAAGTATTTTTTTTTCTTTTTTTTGGACTCTGTGGGAGAGGGAGAGGGTGGGATGATTTGGGAGAATGGCATTGAAACATGTATAATATCATATATGAAACGAATCACCAGTCCAGGTTCAATGCATTATACAGGATGCTGGGGGCTGGTGCACTGGGATGACCCAGAGGGATGGTACTGGGAGGGAGGGGGGAGGGAGGTTCAGAATGGGGAACACATGTACACCCATGGTGGATTCATGTTGATGTATGGCAAAACCAATACAATATTGTAAAGTAATTAGCCTCCAATTAAAATAAATAAATTTATACTAAAAAAAAGAAAATTTTACTTTGTTCTCATAGTTCATGCCTGTCACTTTTGAATATGTTATTTTTAAATTTCTAAGTTAATAGTGTCCACAGCTGCAAAATAACAGAGATAAACAAGCCTCTATAAATTATAGCAGTCAGGAAACACCATAAAGAGACACTGTTTTTGCTGATAGTTGAACAAGTTCCCTAAGTGACACCCGATGTGTGTCCAATTTGAGAAGACATATCACCCTCCCTTTTTCCTCCTCAAATATTTTAAAACTATGGCCTCCAACTGTCAATCCTGCTCCTTCATACACGTCTTTAACTAGAATATTGTGTTCTCTGAGAAAACCGAGGACAGTTCATTATAAAAGGGCACAGGTAAAGAAATAAAAACTAAAAACAAAAAACAGGAAGAAAATGGAAACTTTAAATGTAAATAAAAGTACACAGGTAAAGGAATATAAAATGTACTTGATTTTTCAAAATATATCAACTTACTTTGAAAAGGAACACATACAATTTTGGTGTTGACCAGACTTAGAGAAATCATGATGTCATTGCCAAGCTGAGAAGGAAAAAGTCCCATTTGTTACTGCTTTAAGGTTAAGAGATCCCCTCTGTGGCTAGCTCTGAAGAGAATGCACCACACAGTAATTCACCGAGAGAAATATCCTGACCATGCATTTTGTTCCTCGTGTCATCCTGCCTTCATGTTGAGAATTGAATTTGGGCTTCTAGAAAGCAGGATAAGAAAATACTCTGAACATTTCAAATTGTTTCTGTTATTGAAATAGGGCTTTAGCTGGAAGAGACCATTTGATGAGTTATTTGCTGCATGTTTGCATTAGTGAAAGAATTTGGAGTTCTAAACAGAAATCCTCGTCACCCAGTCTCTCATCCACATACAAACATCCTCTAAAGTAGGGAGCACAGCAAGCTTTTAGTGGCACAACTGACAACCAGCTGGAGGAATGTCTACCAGCCAAGACCCACTGATGCTTTTAGCTAAAAAGGGAGGTCCAATGAGTGAAGACAGAACAGGGCACTGCTGCCCCCCACAGTGAAACACAGAGGTTGCCTCACCTGTGACCAGCCATCCTCATGCTCTCAAAGGAGCAGGATTCCAGTCAGAGAAAGTTGGCTGTTTAGTGAGTGTAAATCAGTAGAATCACCAATAGCTTTATTTCATTTCTCCCAACGACTGTCTCTTGTTGCTGATTCTCACTTTTCTGGAGGTATCGTTCATCAAGCAGATGCAACTGCACTTAATAAAAAGGTTTCAGAACAGCAGGAACGAAAAGAAGGTGCAACCCCTAACACTTCATGGTAAGATCTGGGAATACAAATAAGTATTAGATAAACTCATGATATTCACAAGCTTACCAACCAGTGGGAACTAGGCACCAGCCTCCTAGAACAGAGCTCACCTTCCAGAGAAGACATTAACAAACAGTAATTTACTAGCTTCTTGATGTTCAAGCTGGTTTTAGAAAAGGCAGAGGAACCAGAGATCAACTTGCCAACATCCACTGGATCATGGAAAAAGCAAGAGAGTTCCAGGAAAACATCTATTTCTGCTTTATAGACTATGGCAAAGCCTTTGACTGTGTGGATCACAAGAAACTGTGGAAAATTCTGAGAGAGATGGGAATACCAGACCACCTGACCTGCCTCTTGAGAAATCTGTATGCAGGTCAGGAAGCAACAGTTAGAACTGGGCATGGAACAATAGACTGGTTCCAAATAGGAAAAGGAGGACGTCAAGGCTGTATATTGTCACCCTGTTTATTTAACTTATATGCAGAGTACATCATGAGAAACGCTGGACTGGAAGAAACACAAGCTGGAATCAAGATTGATGGGAGAAATATCAATCAACTCAGATATGCAGATGACACCACCCTTATGGCAGAAAGTGAAGAGAAACTAAAAAGCCTCTTGAGGAAAGTGAAGGAGGAAAGTGAAAAAGTTGGCTTAGGCTCAACACTCAGAAAACGATCATGGCATCTGGTCCTATCACTTCACGGGAAATAGATGGGGAAACAGTGGGAACAGTGTCAGACTTTAATTTTTTGGGCTCCAAAATCACTGCAGATGGTGACTGCACCATGAAATTAAAAGACGCTTACTCCTTGGAAGAAAAGTTATGACCAACCTAGATAGCATATTCAAAAGCAGAGACATTACTTTGCCGACTAAGGTCCGTCTAGTCAAGGCTATGGTTTTTCCTGTGGTCATGTATGGATGTGAGAGTTGGACTGGGAAGAAGGCTGAGCACTGAAGAATTGATGCTTTTGAACTGTGGTGTTGGAGAAGACTCTTGAGAGTTCCTTCCCTTGGACTGCAAGGAGATCCAACCAGTCCATTGTGAAGGAGATCAGCCCTGGGATTTCTTTGGAAGGAATGATGCTAAAGCTGAAACTCTAGTACTTTGGCCACCTCATGCAAAGAGTTGACTCATTGGAGAAGACTCTGATGCTGGGAGGGATTCGGTGCAGGAGGAGAAGGGGACGACAGAGGATGAGATGGCTGGATGGCATCACTGACTCGATGGACGGGAGTGTGAGTGAAATCCGGGAGTTGGTGATGGACAGGGAGGCCTGGCGTGCTGCGATTCATGGGGTCGCAAAGAGTCGTACACGACTGAACGATTGAACTGAACTGAACTGAAGGAAAGTCACCCCACCCAGGGCAATCACTGCTGCTGCGTCTGTACCAATGGACTGTCCATCCGCCTGTTTATAGCACACTCTGAACCCCACAGACCCCTCCTAAGTAGTGAATAAAGGAAAAACAGAACCAGGTCATGTATGTTAAAGAAGACTGTCCTAAACTCAGAATGTGTAGAAGACCATATTGTGGGGGATAAAATAATAGTGACATGAATAAATTACTATAAGAAATTGAAGAAAGCAAAATTCCTTGAAACCCAGTATTGCATAGCATAGAAGGAACATCACAGTATGGAATAGCTGATTTTTAGCTGAGAATAAGTAGAAAGTAGGGGTGACATTTTAGGTGGGATTAAGTTTAATTATCTTTAAATTACCATGTAATCTAGTCATTTAGATTCAGTGACTTAGCTATATCAGCCTAACCTTCAGGGTACTTCATTCTCATCCTCTATTTTATTCCAGAAAGACTGGCTTTCATAGCTCAGGCAGTCCTGCAGTCATGGGGCTTCCCTTTTCCCCCAGTACCACCTCATCCTTGCCTCTTTAGGCTGATTTTATGTCTTCCCTTAATTCCAAACTATCAAGACTCAGCTGACTATGAGGTCATTTTTTGATGAAGTTTAGTTGATGTATAGTATTATATAGGTTCCAGGTGTACAGTACTGTGAGCGATAATTTTTAAAGTGTATACTCCAATTAGAGTTATAAAAATTTGGCTATATTCCCCAGATTGTACGGTATATCCTTGTAGCTTACTTCATACACAACAGTTTGTATCTACTCCCTTACCCTTGTTTTGCCCCCCTCCTTCCCTCTCCCCACTAGGAAACACAAGCTTACTTTGTTCTCTGAAGCTGTGTCTGCTTCTATTTTGTTATATTCACTATCTTGTTGTATATTTATTATATCCCACATATAAGTAATATGATAAAGTATGTCTTTCTCTGACTTATTTCACTTAGCATGAAGCCCTCCAAGTCCATCCATGTTACTGAAAATGGCAAAATTTCATTCTTTCCTATGACCGAGTAGTATCTATTGTTACACAATTTTTGTTTTTCTTGCATGCTGCTGCTGCTGCTGCTGCTAAGTCGCTTCAGTCGTGGCCGACTCTGTGCGACCCCATAGACCGCAGCCCACCAGGCTCCCCCGTCCCTGGGATTCTCCAGGCAAGAACACTGGAGTGAGTTGCCATTTCCTTCTCCAATGCATGAAAGTGAAAAGTGAGAGGGAAGCTGCTCAGTCGTGTCCGACTCCCAGCGACCCCATGGACTACGGCCCACGAGGCTCCTCCATCCATGGGATTTTCCAGGCAATAGTGCTAGAGTGGGGTGCCATTGCCTTCTCCGATTATTTTTGTATATATACAAAATATCAAGAATTTGCTATATTTTCATGAAATTTTTTCTCATATCCTTGAATAAGCTCGATCATATATTTGTGAATATATTAGTAGCACATCTGCCCTATATATTAATATAATATCTTAGGACAGGACATGCAAAATTGAACTAGGAAACATTGAAAATACAGGTTCAGAATCTCAATTTCACATGCATTATATAATGCTCAAGTACTAATTAGGGGGGTAACTATCTCCTCTCATTCTTTTTAACTCCTCCCACTGAAATCTGCATTTTATATATTTGTTTCAACAAGATGTTGCTAAATTAGCTGGATTTTTTGGTTTTCAGAGTTAACTTCTCCCTGCTATTGAAACTAACCACTTCCTTGAAAACAGCAGTATTTATAAACTTAATTTCTTGTCCTATAATTATTACCTCAAAATCAGAAAGTTAGTAACTGTAATTTAAAAAAATCTTAGATCATTTGACAAAGCAGTATAGTTTCTCTTATTGTCTATCTATATGATTTAAATCATATGTAACTTAAATGTCATATTGAACCAGGGTATCTTCCCAGCCCAGGTCATGGCAACCCACTATTATTAATAAGAAACATTATTAACAGCATAGATATTTACTCAATCAAATATTTCTTGATGACTTATAATAAGCACATTTTAAATTGCTTTATCATTACAAAGAAACATGAGAAAGATTGAGCCTTGTGTCCGTTCATTTCAAGAACATGCAAACAGCAACATATTCCATGTTTTCTTTGTCAGCTAATAAATTCTCCTGTGCAAAGGAGTCAATTTTGCAGTCTGCCAATCTTACATAAAACTGCTATGATTTTGAAAAAATTAAAGGAATGTTTTACCAAAATAAACTAGAGGAATTTCCCTGGTGGTCCAGTGAGTAAGTAGAGAAGGAAATGGAAACCCACTCCAGTATTCTTACCTGGAGAGTCCCAGGGACAGAGGGGCCTGGTGGGCTGCCGTCTATGGGGTTGCACAGAGTTGGACATGACTGAAGCAGCTTAGCAGCAGCAGCAGCCAGTGGTTAAGACTCTGAGCTTCCACTGTAGGGGGTGGGGGTGGATCCCTGTTCTGGGAACTACGATCCCACATGCCATGTGGTACAGCCAAAAAAAGGTAAAAAATGTGTAATAATTGGGACAATTAAATAAGAACATTCATTTATGGATAGTCAGAAAACCCAAGGAGACCCTGCAGGTTTAGCAGTGTTTGTATTTTACTGAAGCAGGATTTGAAATGTAGACTAAGCCAACATATTTGTATAATTTCAAGCAGTTACTCTATAATAAGTGTTTCCAGACACTTAAATCATTAGTAAATGATTAATAAGGTCCCCTTAGGGACACTGACATTCCCATCACTTGAGAATTGTGTTTACACTGATGGGTGGGGGTCAGGGAGATATTCTTGGTCAAACTACACCACCAACAAATTTTGTTTTCTCTTAAGGATCTTTGCTAAAAGTAAGCCACACACACATACACACAGTTATCAGTAGTCAGATATAAAATAAATATGGCTTGATAAGGCAGGGTAGACAAGGCTAGATCTGAAGCCCTCATTGAATTGACAATGGTTCTATACCTGGTTTCCTTTATCATGTCACTGGAAGAGGCTGGCTGGCCCATAGCATGGAGTAGACACTCTCACTACCCACAGCTCATAGAAGAGGGAAGTGAAGGAGTTCAGGAGGTCATGATGGCTGCAGACCAGGAGTGGCATTACAGTCCTGCACCTGGGAAGGGAGAGCCCCATGGGTCTTCAGAATCTCGACAGTGGAGCCAGCAAGGTGGGCTCGCAAATATGCAGAATTCTCACAACAGTCTCCCAAACAGATGAGGGGTAAAGCCACTCCATCCATGTGTGGGGTTACCAGGCTGTCAATGAAGCTCAAGCGTCAGCCTCCTCATTTCATCTGCTCCTTTCAAGACCCTTGAATGCCCACAGCACTTGCTCACAAGTTTATACACATATTTGTACAAGATATTTTAACTGCAATTCCTTAAGATTGCTGCCCCTTACATTTCTGTAGATGTAGAACGGTATTACCGGAGAAGGCAATGGCAACCCACTCCAGTACTTTTGCCTGGAGAGTCCCATGGACGGAGGAGCCTGGTAGGCTGCAGTCCATGGGGTCGCTAAGAGTCAGACATGACTGAGCAACTTCACTTTTACTTTTCACTTTCATGCATTGGAGAAGGAAATGGCAACCCACTCCAGTATTCTTGCCTGGAGAATCCCAGGGACAGAGGTGCCTGTTGGGCTGCCATCTATGGGGCCGCCCAGAGTCGGACACGACTGACGTGACTTAGCAGCAGAATGGCATTACGGTAGATTTGGAGCTCTGCTAAAGGACACAACAAGATGCATGTGGCCCAGGTGCATTGCTTCTGTGGTTCACCATTCTTGAATGATATTCTTGAACACCTAGGTCTCTGCTACCTGGCAGGAAGTGCAGTAAATTCCAGCAAGGTCTTCTCTCTGTGGATTTCCCTGACATTGTGGCAGGTGGGGTAGGGCCATTTATCTACCCACAGCCTGGCAGGTGGGTGATAAAGAATGTGATGTAAGGTTTGAAAAATACAGATATAGATTCTTATGCATTAGAATTTTTCCATGTCTTACAAGTTGTATACAAAAGAAAGTTGATGGAGAAGCTTCCTAACTTAACATAACCCTGAAAACTTACACGACTTTGAAAAAAGAAGACTCCAAACTATCATTAATATTTTTTGATCAATCATGCTTGGAAAAGCCTCAATTATATTTTATTATATCTGAAAAACACACTGTCTTCCAAATAATTGCATATTGTATGCAACTAAAATGAAGAAAACTTTTAAGTGTTTCAAGTAGTTTTGTTGATGAAAATATATTACTTGTCCAGATTTTGTGATATTTGTACTATTTGTCATCTTCTTAAATTTTGTGATTCATTGTGATATGTTTTCTAACCTAAATTCATATTTATTTTTTTCACCTAAGATTTTTGTATGTGTGATTTTGTATTCTTTTCCTTAAGGAAGTCATCATAACTTCCTAAGTTTCAGTTCCCACAAAAACTGGATTTTCACCTTGACTTTTCCATGGTTTGGAGTAGAAATATGAGACAAAATAAAATCTTTCATTTGTTATTGTTTTTAGTGATTAAGATAAAAGTTGTGGACATGACCATGAAGACAATAACTAGGAATGGGGAGAATTCTGGAAACTTCCATGACCCCTTTGGAAGGACAGAAGTTTTTGCAGGAAGTATCTCATAGATGATAGGAACATTATTCTCAGCTGTGATTGCAGAGACAGTGGCACCGAAAATGCATGTTTCCATCAGAGATTCACATTAATCCGGGAGATTGGTAGCTAGGATATTTGGGAAGAATGGGATGAAGGTGGAATGCTATGATTTAGGAGAAGAAATAGCAAATGGTCAAGTTTGGGGCCAGATGTCAGATAGTCTGGAATATTCTGGAAAGAGAAGGTTCTGCAGTGTTAGCAACAAGACACTTTTAGACATTTTTGAGGGTGTGTTATGATTATCTGCACCTCTGGAACAAATTCTGCCCAGAAGTGCCAATTATAATGTCTCAAAATATTTGCCTTTCCCCCTCATGGGGTGCATGTGTGAATCTTGCAGAAGTTATACCCGTTCAAAACAGAAGGAAAAGCAACTCGTTTTTTAAAATATAAACATATAAAGAAATCAGATGCATTGAAGATTATTCTACAGATGTTTTCATACAGTTTAGTTTGAAAATGTTCCTAGTTATAACTAACTAGTCTTCAGCCACATTTGATCAGGGTGAATAGAGAATGAACTACTCATTAAGCAGTATTTTTACATGACAGAAAATTAGCATAACTAATCTTTTTCCTCCCCTTTTTTTAGTTTTTGGCCCCAGCTCAATACTTACTCTGTTTCACTCCCATCTGCTTATTTCCTGTGATGTTCTCCATAATAAGTGACAGTCACTTAGGTCTCTCAGCTCTCATTTGCACAAATAAAACCTGACAGAACTTTCATAAAATAATGTCAATACTATATCAAATTTCTCTCAACACAGGCCCATGCAGCTGCAGCAACTGCCAGGAACAAAAACTGCCTTCAACCATAATTTATACAATCAGAGATGGAGTGAAATGTTGTCCTTAAAAACAGCCCAGATACTCTAAACACAGGATGATAAATCACCAACTCGTTGTTGACTTCCTTTTCTTCTTTTGCAGTCATTGGAAAAGTTCTGTTGTTTTGATTTGTTTCTTTCTTTGCCTTTTGCCCTGCTTCTGGGTAGTTTGCTTTATAAACATGATAGGTATTTTTTGAGATACACTCTCGAAACTAAATGACCAGATGGAAATAAATAAGCATTTGGATAGATTAAAATGTATTGATTTTTCTGTAATATGAAAAAAATTCCACAAATATTTTATTAGTATTTTAAAGTTGAAAATGACTCACTGCATAGAACATTCAAAAGAACTTAGAGACCAAGTCAGAAATGATAATATTCTCTCTTTGCAACAGTGAAGAAGAAGCGTGTGGACCATAGTAGTACAAAAGCTGATGTTTGACCTGCAAGAAAGAGTTTGTTAAGAGATGATCACTCTTTTATTCTCTATTTTTATTTGTGAGGAGAATTTGTGACTCTAGGATTATTTAAGTATCAAAATTAGAAGCTACAAACATCAAAATGGGAGTGAAGTGAAAGTGTTTGTTGCTCAGTTGTGTCCAACTCTTTATGACCCCATGGACTGTAGTCCACCAGGCTCCACTGTCCATGGGATTCTTCAGGCAAGAATTCTGGAATGGATAGCCATCCCCTTCTCCAAGGGTTCTTCTTGACCCAGGAATTGAACCCAGGTCTCCCGGAAGTTCTTAGTAAAATGAAATGGAAGATACAGCTTCAAGACGTGGAGAATTACAGCCTACAGTAGGAAGGAGGTCACAGGCGATGCTCTCTGACAAAGTCAACGCCACTGTTACTTTCACACTCGGGTGAATGTTAGGCTAGGATGGTGAGAAAGTCAGGAACCAGGGAAGAAGTTCTAAGCGTACTACTTATGTGACACAGCTATAGAAAAGAGACACTAGTGTGCAGGTCAACCTGGAAAGGGGAACGCATTTCCAAGAAGATGGGGGACACTGAGAAGTGGATGTGGAGAACTTAAATCTGAGAATCAGCATTGTCCATAGAATCAAAAGTAGGTTCAAGAAGCGGTCTAGAAATGCACTTCCTAAATGGTTTATGAACACTCTCTTTTCCTAATAGTTTATAGAGTATTAGTCTACTGCAAAAATAAATTTAGAAAACTTGGTTGGTTTAAACAAGTTAGACATGATTTTCTTTTACAAGATTTATCAGAATCTTTAACACAGTCACACTGTGACATTCCTAATATACTGATTGTGTGTAAACTTTACATCTCTGACCACAGAGACCCTTTTTACAAATGCCTGTGAAATCTTCCAGAACTATTAGTTGAGTGCACAAAATCTGGAAAATCTAGAAACATCATTACATTACAATTTAATATTTGGTTTAGACATCAGTCGTAAAATAGTGGAAGCAAACTGAGCTAGAATATGTTTAAAAAAACAAATTTAGTAAAATTCTACTAAGATTCACCACCACTCACCTACTGTATCTACATTTTCTTCTCAGGGACACAATCTATTCAAAGGGGAAGAATTTTGCTAAAGAAGAATGACAAAACTTACTCTTGAGAACTAAGACAGGATAACTTTCATTTCCAAGCATCCTGATAGAGTTGACCAGGGTTCTGGGCTTACTAAGTCCTCAGGGGCAAAGTTCTCCATATTAAAGGGAGGCCAGGGGGAAAAGGATATCTGTAGACAGCATGCATACACCGGGGGCCTCCCTCAAGGCCCTCAGAAGTCATGGTTTGCAGCAATGTTTTTTTTTTTTTTTCCCTGATTTGGACCATGCAGAGAATTGAGGTCTTGATTCCTGGTCAGGAGTGCTCTTGGGCTGGTTGGTGTGAGGCTTTATGGGACAGTGAGTCAGTTGTTAAGCCTTGGACAGCTAAGGTAAACAAAAATGGAAGAAAAAAATGGTACATCGTAGTTTGAAAAGTTAAAAGTTCAGGAGAAGCATCTCCTCAGAGCAAAGCTCAGTGACTCCTGGTACAACACTCCTGCCCTGCCTGGAAGTTGATCTGCCCAAGATAATTGAAACAAAGCTTTTTCTTAAGACACAAGGGGAGTTGCAAGGACTCTTGTGGATGCAAATGCTATACTAAAGGCCCACTGTCTTTTTTATTGGAGTATAGTTGATTTACAAGTTATGTTAGTTTCAGGTGTCCAGCAAAGTGAATCAATTATGTATATATACATACATATATCTTCTCTATTTTAGATTCTTTTCTCATATAGCCATTACAGAGCATTGAGTAGAGTTTCCTGTGCTATACAGTAAGTCTTTATTAGTTACCTACTTTATATTTAGTAGTGTGTACATTTCAATCCCAATCTCTCAACTTACCACTCCCCTCCCTTAACCCTGGTAACCATCATTTTATTTTTTACATCTGTAACTTTATTTTTGTTTTGTAAATAAGTTCATGTGTACACTTTTTTTTTAGATTCCACATAAGATAGATATAATATTATATTCATACTAAGAGTCTATAGTGTGCAGAATTCACATATGCATGCTTTCTTCCACTCATTTCATAAGAAACTCTATGAACATGGACAGGATTTTTTATTTTTAGTTCATGTCTTTTATTAATCCACACACAGCTACTTGTCTTCTGATTTGCTGAAGCAACAAGTCAGACAACATTTGCCTTGATAATGGCTGTCAGAGTGGCAGTAAAACTCCTGCACTGTATTCTTCTGAAGGTCACTCCGAGGAGAAAGGACAGAGACTGCCGTTCTCACCCACCTAACAGTATTTCTGGACAGCCAGGCTCATCTTTCTGTGATGCTTATCTCCTTGGGAGGGGCTAAGACTTCTTCCTCTTCTAGGCACCTTAACACTAGCACTTCTTAGAAACTTATAACCCTACCCACAAGGGCTCAATACAAGAAGCAGACTGGATCCCTTTGAGTGTCCTGGTCAAAACATAAACATCTTCCCATTGCTTCCCAAGGAGATCAGTCTTTGCTTAGAAGGAGGAATTTTCTTCTGATACTAAATCTTTGCCTCTAACTTTTCTTTTTTTTTTTTTTCATGTTAAAGTAGTTTTAATTGTTGAAAATACCATTAATTGTTGAAAACACCATGAATAATGAAAGCCCAGTGGTGTACTTGTTAGGTTGCATGAACCATTTTCTATGTGATGTTATGGAATAACCTTAGATAATTTCTTGATTTGGTCATCACCATCTTTGTCATCATTATTTCCATCACTGCTGTCATTCAGTGGTCACATATGGTGCCAAGGACTGCACACATCAGTTGACACAAATCATCTCTCCTGCATTGCACACCTACATTCCAGCTTGCTTTTGGTAGGAATATTTGGAGAGGGAGACAGTTTGTATGTAATAACTGTCTTGTACAGCTTGGTAGCTTGTTTTCAGCCCCCGTCAATCTTGGCAACACTACAACCCACAACCCTTCAGGCTCTGAAGGGAAATATCCTTATCAGTCAGTTCAGTCGCTCAGTTGTGTTTGACTCTTTGTGACCCCATGGACTGTAGCACGCCAGGATTCCCTGCCCATCACCAATTCCCCAAGCTTGCTCAATCCCATGTTCATCAAGTCAGTGATGCCATCCAACCATCTCATCCTCTGTTGTCCCCTTCTCCTCCCACCTTCAATCTTTCCCAGCATCAGGGTCTTTTCCAGTGAGTCAGTTCTTTGCATCAGGTGGCCAAAGTATTGGAGTTTCAGCATCAGCATCAGTCCTTCCAATGAATATTCAGGGCTGATTTCCTTTAGAATTGACTGGTTTGATCTCCCTGCTATTATATCTCAGGTTCAACCTCAAGGGTGTTGGTGTTCTTGTAGACTTTAAATGAAAGTTGCGTCTTGGCAGTGGTTCCTCCCAAGTTGAGGGAAACGAAGAGATGGACTAGATCTGGGGACACAGCAGAGGGCAATGGGTGGGTTGCTGGCCAAAGAGCTGGACAGAAATTTTATATAAAAGTCTCCTAATAAATGATTAAACATGAACATACTGAAAGGACAGTAGCATTATCTCATTGTTCCTGGAACACTAATGAATGTAAATACTTTGGCACTAATTTGTATGCTGATGCGCACAGGGTTTAGGGTATGTCTCATTCTTTTAATTTTTCTCTCTTTCTGTGATTTACATTCTCCTCAGTGAACAGCCTTTCCATCCTCCTTGGCAGAATGTGCACACTCCATCCCACTGTGTGTCTGTTCTTTAAGAGCCTGAAACTTGTGACAAAATGCCCTGAATGCTGTACCCCAAAGAGCTCTCTTTTTAATTGAGTCTGAAATATAAATAATAAATATATCTTTAATTCTGGAAAAGGATGACAATAGGAGGGAATTAATGGTAGGAACAAATAACAAGAAATGGGATTTATTAGTGCTAGAGTTTAGAAATTGTCAAGCAGAACAGAGCTGCTAGATATTTATATAAAACCCCCTCTGCTGCTGGAGTTGTTGGTTGTTTTGGCTTTTGTCTTCAACTCGTAAGTCTGTCAAAAGAGAAGGATGTGAGAAGACATGAGGAATGCCTCTGAAAGTCACTGGGCTCAGCAACCCATCCTGGAAAGTGCAATTAGAACTGATGTTTGTTTATACATATATATGATGTATGTATATAATATGTCACTTTTCCAGGTTATCCTATCTATAGACCCTGGCAAATTTCTTTAAGTAAAAGCACACACACACTTGCAAACAAAAAACCTCAAACCTTTCTCTGTTTTTCAGATATTTTTAGGACCATTTCACTTGGAGAAACTATAAAGGTTAAGTGGGCACTACTCCCAAGTTATAGTCTTGGGAGGTTTTGAAATTAGCAGTAGTTTCACAGCGCACTGTCATTACCCTTTCAGGAGAGGGTTTGATAGCGTAGGACAACTGCCTTTGAACGTCAAAGGCCCAAAACTGGCATCAACTGCCTCGACATGACTGCATCCCCAAAGCTGCAAGGTCTGCAGCATGAGCAGATGACAGAATGGCTCCCTCTGCTTGAGAGAGCCTGGGGTCTCAGAAGGAACCAGCCCTCAAGTTCTCAACAGCTGGAAATGCACTCCGACTGCAAATTCAGAGAGGAAAATGAAATGAAAGTAGCACAATTACCAAAATGAACCAAGAAAGGGGAAAAAGTACTTTATATGCCTGTAATTTTCCTCCCAGAAAAGAATTAGAAATGTTCACGTCTGCTTTCTTTGATTGCATCAAATGTTATAGCCATTGATTTACAATCATAGTGATGTACTTGTGGGTGTCCTTCTACAAACTGGGGAACAGATATATGTCAAGGCCACTTCCGGAGGACTACTCCTTATGGCAAAACAGGAAGTATGCTTGATGACAAGAAAGGAAGCGCAGAAGCCCAATGTAGCCCATTCTTCAAACTGGGAAGAAATAGTAAAAGAGGAGGGAAACACAGATATTAACCAAGAAATGATAAGTAGAATGTGGAACATTTATCTGAAGTAATACTATAAAGTAATGAGAATGAAAGAGATATAACTATATTTATCAACATAGATCAGCCTCCAAAGGATCAAACGAAAGATGTCAAGCACAAGAGATGAGTCACAAGGATGACTCAGTTTACAGGAAGCGCACATACAAGCAGAATTAATTCTTAAAATGAAAATTCACCATTGGGGTTGCCTGAGGGGTGCGGACACATTTCCAGGAATCTGAAGTGGGCTTTCTTAAAGTGAGCAAGGTTGTTTCTTGGCCATGTGCCAGTATTGGTCACATGACTATTTGCATTTTATAAAAATTCATTAATATGTGTATTTCTGATTTATGAACCTGTGTTTATATATACACACAGCTTATATATACATAGCTTGGAATAAAAGCTATGACAAACCAAGACAGCATATTAGAAAGCAGAAACATTACTTTGCTAACAAAGGTCCATATAGTCAAAGCTATGGTTTTTCCATTAATTGTGTATGGATGTTAGTTTTCCAACAAACTGTGGAAAATTCTTAAAGAGATAGGAATACCAAAACATCTGGCCTGCCTCCTGAGAAATCTGCATGCAGGTCAAGGAGCAACAGTTAGAACGGCACATGAAACAATGGATTGGTTCCAAACTGGGAAAGGATATTGTCAAGGCTGTATATTGTCCCCCTGATTATATAATTCTATGCAGAGTACATCATGGAAAATGCCAGGCTGGATGAAGCACAAGCTAGAATCAAGATTGCCGGGAGAAATATCAATAACATAAGATATGCAGATAACATCACCCTTAGGCAGAAAGTGAAGACGAACTAAAGAGCCTCTTGATAAAAGTGAAAGAGGAGAGTAAAAAAGCTGGCTCAAAACTCAACACTGAAAAGCTAAGATCATGGGATCTGGTCCCCTCATTTTATGGCAAATAGGTGGAGAAACAATGGAAACAGTGACAGACTATTTTGGGGGGCTCCAAAATAACTGCAGATGGTGACTGCAGCCATGAAATTAAAAGACGCTTGCTTGTTGGAAGAAAAGCTATGACCAACCTAGATAGCATATTAAAAAACTGACAAAGGTCCATATAGTCAAAACTATGGTTTTTCCGTTAGTCATACATGGATGTGAGAGTTGGACCATAAAGAAAGTTGAGCACTGAAGAATTAATACTCTTGAACTGCGGTGTTGGAGAAGACTCTTGAGAGTCCCTTGGACTGCAAGGAGATCAAATTAGTCAATCCTAAAGGAAATCAGTCCTGAATATTCATTGGAAGGACTGATGCTGAAACTGAAGCTCCAATACTTTGGCCACCTGATGCGAAGAACTGATTCAACAGAAAAGACCCTGATGCTCGGAAAGACTGAAGGCAGGAGGAGAAGGGGATGACCGAGGCTGAGACGGTTGGATGGCATCACCGATGTGATGGACATGAGTTTGAGCAAGCTCTAGGAGTTGGTGATGGACAGAGAGGCCTGGCGTGCTGCAGTCCGTGGGTCGCAAACAGACATGACTGAGCATCTGAACTGAACTGTGCATTACATATATGTGTATACACAGTTATATATGTACACAGCATGCACGTGTATACACAGCAGATATACATAACTGTGTACACACACACATACTCACACACACATATATATATATATATATATACACGTACCCTAATGTGTGCGTAACACACCAATGAAATTTACAGTGGAAGATGTTTTCCTCTTCATGAAGGTTTTATTTTATTAGAATCGCAGTAAATTTCTTATTAGAAATGGGATTTACCCTATCACACACAAAAAGCATATGACCCACTTACATAAGCTTAAGCCAAATACATTGTACTTCCCAGAACACATGCTTTCAAAATTGATATTCAAATGGATTTCACAATATCTTAACTATCTAAATGTTTAAACAGATGATAGAATTCGAGTGTGAAACATTCAGCAAAAATTTAAAAGAAGTAAACATAGATAAATAGGACCCATCTCTGAGGAAAGATTAAGAGTGTGAAGATGAATAACTTCCCTGTGTATACTATATATTTTTTTTAATTGAAAGATTTTGTATAAACCCACTGACTCAACCCTGGCTGTTAATAATAAGCTTCTGCTTTTCTCAGTACAATATATGAATGATCATCACGTCATCAGGAAAGATGGTTCCTTTGAAACGAAGACAAAGGAAATGGAAATAAATGTTACGAGCAAAGATTAAGTGATTTGGGCTTTTTGAAAAATGGAAAAGTAAGTGAAAGATTTAATTCCATCTTCAACTTTAAATGGGTGATTACATGACCAACAAGTTGTCAACCTTCTTGTGTTTCCAAAGAAGTGGTGGGAGAATTTGTTTAATGTTGAAGCTTAAACCTGGCTGCAGTAGGAGGAATGGCCTCCTGTTTGGTAACTGTGAGAGAGAGAATCAGGCTTCCCAGGTGGTGCTAGAGGTAAAGAACCTGCCTGCCAATGCAGGAGACTCTTACAAGACACAGGTCTGATCTCCCCCTTTGGAGGAGAATACTCCCTCTGGTATTCTTGCCAGAAGAATCCCATGGGCAGAGGAGCCTGGCAGGCTGCAGTCTCTAGCGGCACACAGAGTCAGACATGACTAAAGTGACTTAGCACGCAGCACAAGACAGAGAAAGGATCATGTAAATAATTCCCAGGATTTCTGATTGGTCCAAGAGACTGGAAGCCCTACTCCATGATCAGCACCCTGCCCAGGTAGTCCACAGGCAAATTTGCACCAGAATATTTGTAAAATTTCAACTTTTGCATAAAACTCCATCAAAATTGTGTCGTATTATCTAATATGTTCATTTATTGTAACATATTTCAAGTAATTAGTTTGGTATCTTTCGTTTAGAAAACTTTGGAAAGCATAATAATTAAAGAAGATGTACCATTCTTATTTTACGATACTCAGACTCTAAGTTTGAGAAACACTGGCTTGAATAATTTTCATCTCCTAAAGGAAATATTTAGAAAAATAGCTTCTCATAAGGTACTGTTTTGCGAACAATCACAGCAATGTTGCTGGAATTTTTTATATGTCAATATGAAGAGCTTTATCTCATAAATATCTTTAAAAAGATGTGAAATTATACAAAATTTGGGGTACAGTGGCAATAAATATAAATTTCAGCTGACTCATACCTAGGTAGATTTTCCTGGCATGACTTCCCCAGCGTGAAATGCAAAGGGTACCTCGTCTGTTACCACTTGTCCACACGTTCTCAGAGGAACAGGAGCTCAGTCTGAGTCGCTTATTCAGTGAGTGCGAGTCAGTGGATTCATCCAACAGCTTTGTTTTTTTTTTTTTTTTCCTTACAACTACTGCCTTTTATTACAGGCTTGCTTGTTCTCAGTTTTCTGACTCTGGATTACATAACAGATAAATCCCTTTGGACATTTTCAAAAGTTAATGAACAATGTCACTTTCTGATAGCAAAACATCTCAGTTCAAGTAACATCAAGCCTCTATTTTATGACTACGCCTCTTTGCTCAGCTCAGATCACACTCAGCCTTGAAACCTGTGATTTGAAAGATAATACCATTTATTCTATTGATTCCTTCCCTGTGATGTAAAGTGATTATTACCTAGCTCACAAAAAACAGTTTGAGAACCATAAATTTGGAGGAAACTTTGTGTGTATTAACATTCATGCTTTTGGCAATGAGTTGTCAAAAGTAATCATTGACATACCTGGAAAAAAGCACACTAGAATAAGGGGTCAACTAGCAACTACACTTGCAAACTACCACACAGTTGACCTCATCTCACACGCTAGCAAAGTAATGCTCAAAATTCTCTAGGCCAGGGTTCAACAGCACGTAAACTGAGAACTTCCAGATGTTCAAGCTGGATTTAGAAAGTGCAGAGGAACCAGAGATCAAATCACCAATGTCCACTGGATCATCAAAAAAGCAAGAGAGTTCAAGAAAAACATCTATTTCTGCTTTATTGACTACACCAAAGCCTTTGAATGTGTGGATCACAAAAAAACTGTGGAAAATTCTTCAAGAAATGGGAATACCAGACCACCTGACCTGCCTCTTGAGAAATCTGTATGCAGGTCAGGAAGCAACAGATAGAACTGGATGTGGAAAAACAGACTGGTTCCAAATCAGGAGGAGAACATCAAGGCTGCCTATTGTCACCTTGCTTATTTAACTTATATGTAGAGCACATCATGTGAAATGCCAGGCTGGATGAAATACAAGCTGGAATCAAGATTGCCGGGAGAAATATCAATAACCTCAGATATGCAGATGACACCATCCTTATGGCAGAAAGTAAAAAACTGAAGAGCCTCTTGATGAAAGTGAAAGAAAAAGTGGAAAAATTGGCTTAAAACTCAACATTCAGAAAACGAAGATCATGGCATCTGGTCCCATCACTTCATGGGAAATAGATGGGGAAACAGTAGAAACAGTGTCAGACTTTATTTTGGGGGGCTCCAAAATTACTGCAGATGGTGACTGCAGCCATGAAATTAAAAGACACTTACTCTTTGGAAGGAAAGTTATGACCAACTTAGATAGCTTATTCAAAAGCAGAGACATTACTTTGCCAACAAAGGTCCATTTAGTCAAGGCTATGGTTTTTCCTGTGGTCATGTATGGATGTGAGAGGTGGACTGTGAAGAAAGCTGAGCGCCGAAGAATTGATGCTTTTGAACTGTGGTATTGGAGAAGACTCTTGAGAGTTCCTTGGACTGCAAGGAGATCCAACTGGTCCATTCTAAAGGAGATCAGTCCTGGGTGTTCTTTGGAAAGAATGATGCTAAAGCTGAAACTCCGGTACTTTGGCCACCTCATGAGAAGAGTTGACTCATTGGAAAAGACTCTGATGCTGGGAGGGATTAGGGGCAGAAGGAGAAGGGGACGACAGAGGATGAGATGCCTGGATGGCATCACCGACTCGATGGACATGACTTTGAGTGAACTCTGGGAGTTGGTGATGGACAGGGAGGCCTGGCATGCTGCAGTTCATGGGGTTGCAAAGAGTCTAACATGACTGAGCGACTGAACTGAACTGAACTGAACAAATCATTCAAACTCCAATTATCTTATATAAATAGATAAATACAAGTTTACTTTTCATAAGCTCCCCTTGAATTGCGGTTTGTCAATCATCTGTTGTGAATCATATTTAAATATAAAATGGACTTGCCTTTCAATTCCAAAGGGTTGAAAATAGCGCAGAGAATTTTTTGGAGTCTGAAAGATGAAACTAGGTTCCCACCCACTCTATGTGTGACAGGCTGCAAGTAATCCGTTGCTTATATTCTTAATCCTCTCACCTTTAAGGAAAATAATACAAAGACCATCTTATGGGAGAATGGCACTGAAACATGCATACTATCATGTAAGAAACAAATCGCCAGTCTATGTTCGATACAGGATACAGGATGCTTGGGGCTGGTGCATGGTGATGATCCAGAGAGATGATATGGGGTGGGAGGTGGGAGGGGGGTTCAGGATTGGGAACTCATGTACACCCGTGGCGGATTCATGTCAATGTATGGCAAAACCAATACAGTATTGTAAAGTAAAATAAAGTAAAAATAAAAAGTAAAAAAAAAAAGAAACAATGTTAATAGGAACTGTAAATTATCCCATCAGTGACTCACATAACATAGGAACATAACAAATGATTTCTATGTTTTTTATTATTACCATTATTTTTATTTGCATTTCTTCAAAAGGTAGTCCAAAATACGATCTTCTTAAATGTTTGCATTGCATTGATGTTAGCAGTTGGAGGACATATTTTATCTCCTTTAGATCAGGTAGGGTTATTTCTTGTTCATTAATGTTACAAATAATTATTAAGTAATTTATTTTGTCTGACATTCTAGCAAGAAATAGAATTTACTTGGGTTTTTGTTGATAATATTTTTACACTCTCAATATTAACAATAAAGCCTTTTATCTTAAATGTGTAGATCAAAGACATTTTTCAGAAAACCAGAGTTACATCCCTCAATTTGAAACAGAAGCATGGAAACCTCAGAAAGATTAGCTGAAAACTAATTAGAATCAGGCATCTTAAATGTAACAGAAAATAAAATATTTCTTGGTAGAAATCCATAAAGATTCATCATAAGGATATAAATGAAGAAATGTTGAATAATTTAATTGCACTGAAGCAAATAGATAAATAAAACATGGATCCTGCTATGTGTCAAGAACTGCATAAACACCAGTTTTCATATTTGTATAATAGACTGCCTGAGCTTTTGAGCATAGGAGATGTGTATTTTTCAAGCTTTGAGCAATAGAGTTTTAGTTTGAGTTTGTTTCTTAAGACATTACTCAACATTCTATCTCACTAGCAACTTTGTGTTAAGTTCCTGTAAGATGGATTTTTTTTTTTTCCCCCTTTGGATACTAACCTGCGTAGTTTCATCAGCTACCTATAGCCTTTGGGACCAACCCACCATCCAATAGAAAGTTCATGATCCAAAATCTTAAATTATCATTTTGATTATTAGAAAAAAAGGTAGCAAGTTTTGATAGAGTTACAAACTAATTTCACAACAAACATTTGAGCATCTTCTGTTTGCTGGAGCTTGTGCTAATGTATCACATTTCATTTTCATTATATATATACTTTTTCATAATTTACTTAAGCCATTTCCAAACTTGTTCATATGTTACTGTGAAGAAAGATACTGGTTCTCATTTACTTTAGTGTAGCTTATCTGACACTTTGTGATTTCAGTTATTTATATATGAATATCCATTGTACTTTTCCCATTAAATCTCAGTGTACCAGTAACAATAAAGTGGTCTTGGAAAACAATTTTTGATAACTTAATTTCACAATAAGAAGGCTTTGAAGAATGAAGGAGACATATAGCTCTTTTACAGTATTGATTATGGGTGCATTGCATTGCCCAGGCAGTTATCCTCTACATTTATTGAGATTCTTTCTGACACAGTTTGAGGTGTAGGACTGCCTCCTTGGGGAAGAATATATATAAGAAAATTTCAAGGATAGAGTAGAAATTCAAAGAGCCATTTTCACATATATGCATGTCTCTTTGAAAAAAAAATAATTCCACAGAACTATTTTAAGATTAAACTGAAGGAAAGCACTTAGAATAATATTGCAGCCATTATAAATGGCATTGTAACCTGCATTTTCAAAGGCAGGCATTTCTTCTTAGAGCAGGAATCTTTTTAAAGGGGTCAAATCAGAACCACAATTTGCCATGGTCCTGCCATTACTAGTTCCATGGCAACCTCAGAGAAACCCTGCTATCCCCGGGAAAAGGGGAAAGCTTTTATAAAGTAGAAATAGTCAGTTCCTTTTAGTGAATGACTTTCCATTCGGTTGGCTTTTTTTTTTTTAGCTGCTGTTGGGTTTTTGTTGTTTGTATTACCTGTTTGCT
Source organism: Ovis canadensis (assembly GCF_042477335.2). Taxonomy (NCBI): domain Eukaryota; kingdom Metazoa; phylum Chordata; class Mammalia; order Artiodactyla; family Bovidae; genus Ovis; species Ovis canadensis. The sequence goes on from NC_091248.1 coordinate 21,231,460, forward strand.
ATAAATTTTCTCTAAACAAATTATAAGGCCAGGAATAAAACCTTAGAGGAAATCTAAAGGCTATGGAAGTTCATTTTTATTTACAAATGCATAGCTCTAGCTTGAAATTAAGACATGATGTTATATTAAAATTAATTTTTAAATTAACAATTAATTTTGGAAATCACACAGAAAACTTAGCTCTGTTATTACAAATTTGAAACACTCTGTTCCCTACATAATTGAGTGAGTGAAGTTGCTCAGTCGTGTCCAGCTCTTTGTGGTCCCATGGACTGGATTGTAGCCTTCTAGGCAGGAAGGCAGGCAAGTGTTCCTGCCAGGCAAGAACACTGGAGTGGGGTGCCATTTCCTTCTCCAGGGGATTGTCCTGACCCAGGGATCGAACCCGGGTCTCCTGCACTATGGACAGACTTTTCACTGTCTGAGCCTTTTCCAATAAAATTATTGCTTTTCTTACTGTGACTTTTGACTCTTTCAGTTCCTTAGCTGTGTAAATATTGCATTATGAATTATTGTACAGCTTTGCATGAGTATGTGAAAACCTCAGGATATCACTCCCTCAATCTTTAAGCCTGCTTTTTTGTAAAACTGGGTACTATATGGTTTAAATGGAATGGCAAGTATGCCACTCACCACGCAGTAGGTTTTCTATACATGTGGAGTCATGTCTCTGATTATAGAAAGCATGTAGCACAGAAAAAAGCATTTTATACTGATAACAGGGAAAATGTTTCTGAGTAATCTACCAGAAAGTAATCTTATAGAAAATGGTGTTTTCCCCCCTTTTTAAGGAAAGACATGAATCTATAATCTGTTTCAAAATAAATTAACATCTATCTAAAATGAATGATTGATATTTTAGTTTAACATTGTTTTTACTTTGAATTTATTTGCAAATTAATTTCTGTGTAAACATATGCAGTCCTTATTTGTGATGCTTATCCCACGTGTGTGTGTGTGTGTGTGTGTGTGTGTGTGTGTGTGTTATGAGGGGAAAATGTTTTTTGAGGAATAAATGGGAGAGAGTGAGGGTGGTAAATTTCTTTGGATATCATTGTAATTTTCCAATATTTGGCATATTGAAATAGCACATACCAGTCTAATACCGTAGTTTTTTAAAAAAATGGTATGAGTTGTTACCAAGGGTGAGAGGCAAGGGGACAATATACGTGTTTGAGATGAAGGGATGTGAACTACTATGCATAAAATAAATGAGGACAAAGATATATTGTTCAGCAAGGTAAATACAACCATTGTTGTATAATAACTTTAAATGGAATATAATCTATAAAAATCTTGAATCACTAGATTATATACCTGAAACTAATATAGTAAATAAACTATCAGTTCAGTCACTCAGTCGTGTCCAACTCTTTGTGACCCCATGGACAGCAGCACGCCAGGCTTCCCTGTCCATCACCAACTCCAGGAGCCTACTCAAACTCATGTCCATCGAGTCAGTGATGCCATTCAACCATCCTCATCCTCTGCGGTCACCTTCTCCTCCTGCCTTCAATCTTTCCCAGCATCAGGGTCTTTTCCAAATGAGTCAATTCTTCTCATCAGGTGGTCAAAGTTTTGAAGTTTCAGCTTCATCGTTAGTCCTTTCAATGAATATTCAGGACTGATTGCCTTTAGGATGGACTAGTTGGATCTCCTTGCAGTCCAAGGGACTCTCAAGAGTCTTCTCCAACACCACAGTTCAAAAGCAACAATTCTTCAGCACTCAGCTTTCTTTATATTGCAACTCTCACACCCATGCGTGACTACTAAAAAGCCATAGATTTGACTAGATAGACCTTTCTTGGTAAAGTAATGTTTCTGCGTCTTAATATGCTGTCTAGGTTGGTCATAGCTTTTCTTCCAAGGAGCAAGTGTTTTGTTTTGTTTGTTTTTTTTTTAATATAAGAAGAAGCAGTATGTACACATATTATAAAAAAAAAAAAATCCCAAACGTATGACAGACACTAAGAAACAGATATTGGATCTAAGGAAAAATTCCACAAGACAGAGACTCTATCACAGACATTCTTCCAGTCTCAAAAGAGAAGTGGTAGAAATGTTTACAGAAACAGAATAGCCTAAGAAAACCACACACTTGTTCAGAAACTTAGAAGGTCCAGTTCAGAGAGTTGATGACTTGGTTCTCTGCAGTGTGGCTGCTGCTAAGTTGCTTTGGTCGTCTCCGACTCTGTGCGACCCCATAGACGGCAGCCCACCAGGCTCCCACATCCCTGGGATTCTCCAGGCAAGAATCCTGGAGTGGGGTGCCATTGCCTGCTCCGCTACAGTATGGAGACTACATAAACACAAGTCATGAAGAAGAGGAAACTTCAAGATGAAAGTCATGCAGTTAAACATGAAAACTTCTACCAGAAACAGCAACTCAACCAGTTAGTTATAGCAGAATCAAGTTACCTATTGAATTTTACTTTTATTAAGAGCAAAAGAAATTATCAAAATTAAAAATTTCTCCTTTAGTGTTTATTTTACAGTGAAGTAAATTATAATACTCAATATGATGTCCAAAAAAACTGAATCATGGCTTTGTCCCAAATACTGAAGCATTTCTGAGTCTCTATCAAGACTCTTTCACTTACTGCCAACATAAAATTGGGGTCACTGTGAATCTTACTGAGTCTTGCTCTTTTGATCTTGATGTGAAACTAAAAACCAATTAAAATCTTGGGATTGGCAATACTTTCTTTGGACATGAAATGCACTAACTCTAAAGAAAAAGTGATAAATCAAATTTTATTCAAATTAAATCATCTAGAACACACCATTAAAAAAACAAAAAGTCCATGGGTTTATTTCTAGGCTGGCTTTCTATACTATTCCATTGATCTATATTTTTTATTTTTGTGCCAATATCATACTGTCTTGATGACTGTACCCTGGTAGTATAGTCTAAAACCAGGGAGCCAGATTCCTCCAGCTGCATTTTTCTTTAAGATCACTTTAATTGTTTAAGATCTTTTATGTTTCCATACAAATTTAAACAATTTTTGTTCTAGTTCTGTGAAAAATGTCATTGGTAATTTGATAGAAACATTGAAACTGTAGATTGTTTGGAGTAATATAGTCTTTTTTGCAATACTGATTCTTCTAATCCAAGAACATGGTATACCTTTCTATTTGTTTATGTCACCTTTGATTTTTTTTTTAATCTGACGAAAGACTTACATCCATAATATATAAACTTACAATGAGATAGCAAGAAGACAAATAATCCAGTTAGAAAAGATGGGCAAAAAATTTGCAGACACCATCAGAAAAGGTGATATAAAAATGGCCAATAAGCATATGTAAAAATGCTCAATGAGATGATTGGATGGCTTTACTGACTCAATGGACATGAGTTTGAGCAAGCTCCAGGAGTTGGTGATGGACAAGGAAGCCTGGCATGCTGCAGTCCATGGGTTGCAAGGAGTCAGACATCACTGAGCAATTGATCAGAACTGATCATTGACCATGAGATTGAATTAAACCATATGACCTATGATTGCATACATTGGAAGAATTAAAACTGAAAAGAGAGTAGCTTAGAGATGGATGAACTTGCATGATTCTCACCTTTCCTTTCAAAAATTCCTTTACTCCCTGCTCATATCTGAGCTGGCTTCTCCCAAGGGATATTTGCACACAATCCTTGTTTCTGCTCAATTTCTTGGGTAATCCAGCTAATATAGGAGAAGTCATAACTCAGACTAACAGGAAGGGATTTTAGAGCTGAATTAAACCCTGTCTGATAGAAGGCCGGAGCCCTTACCAGGTAATAACCTGAGTACATAGTGGTTCCATAATTATTCAAGTTTTAATCTATGAGTAATTGTAATGTGGTACGGATACAAGCAGATGGTAAGAAGTTGAGAAATTCATGGCTACATCATTTTTTTTTTTTTTTGGTTAGGGTGTGATGATAAACTAAGAACTGTGAAATATAATAGAAGTTTTGATAGTGCTGTATTTTTAGACACCAAGAATGATAGGCTCAGATCAAGTAATTGACAAGCTAATCAATCTAATCAATATTTTAAGCTAATCAATCTAATCAATGTTCTAAGCTCTGAAAGGCATAAAGGGGCACGTTCCTTGTAGCTTTTCTGAACTCAGACTAAACATTTGGATGTTGCAGGACTGCATGAAGCAAGTGGTTTTCCATACTGAAGTCAGTGCTGTGATTAGAAATGAGCAAGGCTCTAAGTTTTGGGATGCAGATATTACGGTGAAGGGCCATGAAAATCCGGAACTCTCAAATGGGAAGGACCTCTCTGGCCACCCTTCTGGCCCGTTACTCCTCTTCAGAGGATCACAGCCCCCCTTATACAGAAAGTAACCTCACCTGCTGAAGGCACTGGTTCTCTACCTGCCTCTCATGGGCCACTGCCACACCGCAATTCAGCAGAACCTAAATGTAAATGTTTCTCCACACAGCCTATATGGGTAAAGAATTGCAGGAGTTGGTTAATATGTGCTAGCAGGAAACAAAGAATTACATGAGAAAGTATTTCTGGAGCAAGAGGGTTGTCAAATATGAGGTTCCATGGGGAAAAAAAAAAAATTGACCTGGGATGATTCATACCATCTGTGGAACTTGATGTTTTGACAAAAATACTTAAAGCTGATTCTAATAATTTTATGGGGACACTGGCTTAGGGCCTGGACACGAAAGTGGACTCTTATGAATGAACTTCCCTAAGAAATGGCAACCCACTCCAGTGTTCTTGCCTGGAGAATCCCAGGGATGACAGAGCCTGGTGGGCTGCCATCTATGGGATCGCACAGGGTCAGACACGACTGAAGCGACTTAGCAGCAGCAACACAGTACTGAAAAGGAATAAAGAGGTCCAAGTTGGTAAGTGCGTTAGATTTGGACACTTTTGTAGGTATTACCTAAAACCTGTTTCCTCTGTGAGATTGCAGAGGCATTAACAAATCAAAATATTCATGGGTTCAAGCTAGAGGGCAGCTGACTGGGGTCTTGCTCAATTTATATAATCATTTAAGAGATGGCAGTCAGAAAGACCTTCGCTGCCACAATAAAAGCATTCAGTCCCTCATGCAAATTCCAGACATAATTTAGATTGCAACATTGATGGAAAATGAAATTCATTGATTAAGGGGGAGCTCAGATCTTCTTTAGTAAGAGTTCAGCAACACCACCACAAAATTATGCAGTAATTATTCCTTTAGCCTTTCTCCAAAGAGACTTATGGCTATTTGTCAACTGTGTATTGGGTTCACAGACACACTCCTGAACTTTCAGATTGTTTATTATGAGCTTGAAGCTAAAATTTATATCAAATGTTTGAAACCCTGGATTGATCCTCTGGCTAGACTGAGAGCTAAGAAGCCAGTTGACAAATTACTTTTTAGCTTGAATGTGTCCCATAATGTGCAATAGATAGGATCATCTACTCTGTGGCCATCTCTCTAGTTCATAGGTGTATGACTGAGATAGATGTCCTTAGCAACAGAGAATAGTTATGTTGGTTCATGGTCTGGAGCATGCATAGTGGGGCTTTCCTTATGGTTCAGTGGTAAAGAATATGCCTTCCAGTGTAGGAGATGAGGGTTTGATCTCTGGGTCGGGAAGATCTCCTGGAGAAGGAAATGGCAAGCCACTCCAGTATTCTTGCCTGGAAAATTCCATGGACAGAGGAGCCTGGCTGGCTATAGTCCATGGGGGTCCCACTGCACACAGGAAGAGCAAATCTTTGCCCATTGAGATAGTGACTCAGAGGCATTACTGCCTATTGGAGGGATTGTGGAAATTGTACCTCCTGGGAAATTTTTAAAGATGGTTGGTGTCTTAGTTTCAGCTGCTCAAACACAATATCATACACCAGGTGGTTTAAAGAATATTTACTTCGTACAGTTCTGCAGTCTGGGAAGTTCAAGGTCAAGGCACCAGGAGATTCAGTGCTGAATGAGGGCCCCCTTCCTGCCCTGCCAACAGCAGCAAGTCTTACAGCTTCACATGGCATCGTGACTCTTCCGTTTCTTGCTACAAGCACACTCATTCCATTCATGAGGGCTCCACTCGCACGACCTCATTTATTCTTTTATTTTCTAATTTTTTGGTCACACCTGATAGGGAAATTAAATAGTCTTGTTTAGACTTTGGAGACAAAGCAGAGCAGGTCTCTGACCTTGCTTCTGACCTGCCTGGACGCTGCCCTGACTGTGAGTGTCCTGACTGCCTGCTGAGAGTGAAAGCCTTGCAGCACTGAAGACAAAATAAGGAAGGAATCAGGAGATTGCTGAGCCCTGGGAGGGAGTTTGGCCAACCGAGTACCAGAGTTAACAACATTCCCAGTTTTATAAGACAAAACACACAGCATTAACATGAAACGAGAGCTGCAATTTGCTCACAGATTGATGATGATATCAGTTTGCTTCCTGGGGTTGTAAAGTGGAACCGCAATTTTTGAAGTCTCACCCACAGAGAGGATGTGCTGCTGGGACCTTTTCCCAGCTGGGAATCCAGACGTGCTGTGACACAGGACTCACCACTGCCAATTGAGTCTGGATGTTGGTCAAAACCCAGTTTGGTGATGTATCCTCCGCTGTTTCTATTTTTCTTTTCTTTCAATGTTAACACATTGAAAGTAAGCTAGATAATTCTCTGATAAATATTTATATTATTTGTATAGAATGAGTGGCTTACTTTGTTAACAAATCCTTTGAACCTGAGACAAAGTGAAAACTTTCTGCAAAACAATGCCACAAAACATGTGGAAACTTAGTTCCTTGACCAGAGATAGAATCTGTGCCCCCTGCAGTGGAAGACATATACATATAACATTTGCTATATGTACATTTTCTTTTTTTAATGTAAATTTATTTATTTTAATTGAAGGTTAATTACTTTACAATATTGTATTGGTTTTGCCATACATCAACATGAATCCGCCACAGGTATACATTTTCAATTTGTACAAACATAGCAAGCATGTTAGAGAAGAATGTATCATCTTTTCACAATCTTGATGTGCAGAACTTTTTATTGTTCAATGAATGTGTGTGTTCATTAGGCGCTCAGTTATGTCTGACTCTTCTGGGACCCCATGAGCTGTAGCCTGCTGTACCCTCCTCATGGAATTCTGCAGGAAAGAATATGCGTAGCCATTCCCTTCTCCAGGGGATCTTCCCCACTGAGGGATCTTGAATGGATCTCTTGAATTGCAGGTAGATTCTTTACCATCTGAACCACTAAGGAACCTCTGTTCAATGAATATTTGTTAATTGTTTTTTCAAATTTTGTCTTAGACACTTTTTTATGTTTGACCTAGCAGTAATTGAGAGTATTTCAAAATCTCCCAGATGATGTTGAATTGCCCATAGTTCTATTAAATTTACTTTGTTTATTTTAGGGTCACTCTAAAGATATAAACAACACACTCATTATGGTGAATTGAAACCTATATAATATGTAAGCAATCTGTCTTACATTATGTCATAAAATCCACTTGATCTCCTTCCTGCCTTCAGCTGCTATTTTCCTGGAAAATTTTGTTATACCTGTACTTTCAGCATTTCTATGTCCAATGTGTTATTCTTCTAGGAAAAGCATGCTATATTTATTTTCAGTCTGACAAGCTGTATTCTTGAACTGTCAAATTTTGTTTATTTGAATTTATGGTAAAGTTTGTTATCTCTGGAATTTTATCATCATACATTTGTTCTTTGCATTTACTTCTCTTTTATTATGCTCTTGTTCTTTCTCCTATGATTTTAGAGAACAGCTATTGAAATACAACAAATACACAGATAAAGGCACTATCTGAAATGTGCAGCCTAATGAATTACTACCCAGTTGAAGAACAAGAATTATGTCAGTCTGGTGAAGCCTCTGCATATTGTATCCCAACTCTACACTGTGTATACTTTGCAAAGATTTTTGTTGGTCAATATATCCTGATGTTCACCAACCATAGGTAAAATTTTTCTTTGTTTAAAATTATATAAAAATAATATATGCAAGTTCTTCTTTTGTACCTGGTTTTAACTCAACATTATGTTTGAGTATGTGTCCTTTCTGGTACATGTAGGCATGATTCATTCACTTTCACTTTTTAATACATTATAATTTATATATACATTCTACTGCTGATGCACATGTACTGTTATCAGTTCTGGCCTCTTATGAACAATACAGTTACAGACATTGCTGTACATGTTTTGGGTTTTACCAGTTTACACTCTCATATATCTTTGCTGAATCATCTTGCCAAACACTTTCAGGCAGGAGGGTAAAATAATCCTTTTTACATCTTATTTGGAAATGTGAGGTCTCTTGAGTCAAGTATGATTCCAGCAGCCTTTAGCTTAGGGCTATTTTTCACCCATCACTAAGTCAACATCCTTCCTTATACCTTGCCCAATGTTCCCTTAATTGGTCCCTTGGATTGCAAGGAGACCAAACCAGTCAATCCTAAAGGATATCAACCCTGAATAGTCATTGGAAGGACTGATGCTGAAGCTGAAGCTCCAATACTTTGGCCACCAGATGTGAAGAGCTGACTCACTGGAAAAGACCCTGATGCTGGGAACGATTGAAGGCAAAAGAAGAAGGGGGTGACAGAGGATGATGAGATGGCTGGATGGCATCACCGACTCAATAGGCATGAATTTGAACAAACTCTGGAAGTTAGTGAAGGATAGGGGGGCCTGGCATGCTGCAGTCCACAGGGTTGCAAAGAGTCAGAAACAATAAATGAACAACAACAACATCCAAGTTGGTTGGAAAGTGAACCAAACCATCTCTGGTCCTGTGTAAGCTTAGGACTATTTTCTTCAACCCTATAATGTGTGTTGTTGTTGTTTTTTTTCTTCTCCTGGTATCAGTTTTCTCCCATGCAAGTGCTGAATTATGAAACGGAATCTAGAAGATCTCAAGCACAAAAATCCATAATGTTTGATTTTCCATTATATTTTTAAACAGCTGTTGGTCATAAATATATTGCATTTAGAACCAAAAGTCTTGCTGATATCTTTGATTTGATTGCATAGATTGTCTACAGAATAATTTGAATTTTCTTTTAAAATTTTCCATAAAAAATGATGAAACACTGGTTTATTTCATGTTTAAACAGTTTTTTAAAAAATATTTCTAATAAACATGCTAAGATTTCCAGAATATTATTGACTATTGCAAATAAAAAGATTTATTAAAGACTACAATTCCATTCATCATTTCTTACTGAACTTTGTGTTTACTATAGATTATTCTGTACTGAATCCTTTTCAGGGTAAATGCATTTTTCTATCCCCAGTTTGCTATCAAATATCTTTCATTTGAATAGTTATTGAAAAAATTTAATGCCTGTATCATGGTAAATTGTATTCTATAAAACCTTAAATTATTTTTTGGGATCTGTCCTTACTCTATCCTTGCTTGTCTTATTTTTTTTTTTAAATAAACAGTCCCTTTGAAATTTTTTTATATATTGAATATTCTACTCACTTAAACTCTTAAATCTGAGAGTAATCTTTCATTATTTTTGTAAAATTCCCAGAAATTTTTATTGAATTCTATTTTTACACAATTAACTTTTTAATCTACAATAATTTAATCACATATATTTCAGATATTCTCACTGTATCTTTTATATCTTAGATTTTTTACATACATATATTTAATAGAAAAAGGAGTACGTCAAGGCTGTATACTGTCACCCTGCTTATTTAACTTATATGCAGAGTACATCATGAGAAACGCTGTGCTGGAAGAAGCACAAGCTGGAATCAAGATTGCCAGGAGAAATATCAATCACCTCAGATATGCAGATGACATCACCCTGAGGGCAGAAAGTGAAGAGGAACTAAAAAGCCTCTTGATGAAAGTGAAAGAGGAGAGTGCAAAGGTTGGCTTAAAGCTCAACATTCAGAAAACGCATCTGGTCCCATCACTTCATGGGAAATAGGTGGGGAAACAGTGGAAACAGTGTCAGACTTTATATATTGGGGCTTCAAAATCACTGCAGATGGTGACTGCACCATGAAATTAAAAGACGCTTACTCCTTGCAAGGAAAGTTATGATCAACCTAGATACCATACTCAAAAGCAGAGACATTACTTTGCCAACAAAGGTCCGTCTAGTCAAGGCTATGGTTTTTCCTGTGGTCATGTATGGATGTGAGAGTTGGACTGTGAAGAAAGCTGAGCACCAAAGAATTGATGCTTTTGAACTGTGGTGTTGGAGAAGACTCTTGAGAGTCCCTTGGACTGCAAGGAGATCCAACTGGTCCATTCTAAAGGAGATCAGTCCTGGGTGTTCTTTGGAAGGAATGATGCTAAAGCTGAAACTCCAGGACTTTGGCCACCTCACGCAAAGAGTTGACTCATTGGAAAAGGCTCTGATGCTGGGAGGGATTGGGGCAGGAGGAAAAGGGGATGACAGAGGATGAGATGACTGGATGGCATCACCGACTCGATGGACGTGAGTCTGAGTGAACTCTGGGAGTTGGTGATGGACAGGGAGGCCTGGTGTGCTGCGATTCATGGGATCGCAAAGAGTCGGACACGACTGAGCGACTAAACGGAACTGAACTGATGATATTTATATATGCATATTATCCTCATAGCTGTCAGTTCATAAATTCTTTCTGTAAAAAATTTAATCTGTTGCTTGATCCAGTTATTAAATGCTTAATTCCAGCTATTGTACTTCATTTCTGGTAGTTTTTTCTTGTTCTATTTTGCGTTCTCATGTGTTTCATCATAGAATATGCTTTTCCACTTGATTCTCAGTCCTTCTTATATTTCTTCAATTGTATAAAGCAGTTTTATTTTATGGTACCTTTTATGTTATGGCCTTTTTATAGATTGTCCTATATCCTGATATTCTTGAAATGAACATATTCCTGTTATTTTGTCTCTGATGAGTTTTGTTCCTGATGAATCTTTACTTTCGCATTTTCCTCTTTTCTTTTACCGTTGTTGCTTGTTAACTCATTTTCAGTGGAGGATTTTTTGGTTGATTTGTTTGTTTATGTCATGCAAGACCTTTTGGCACCCCTGTACATGTTTCTTCTCAGAGAAGTGTTGTTTCTGTCTCTCCTCATTACTGACATATAGTACCAAATACATTCACTCTTTCCAGGTCATCTGGTATCAACTGAGTAGAGCAAACTTAGACAATGACCATGAATACTGTATAATGCAGTGATTTTAATTTCCTATGTGATTTATTTTTATTTTTTTGAATTTCTTTTCATAATCTTGGGCAGAAACATTGTGTATAGCCATGTATCTAGACTAGTAGAAATGGTTTGTTAGTTCCCCCTACACTGATGGAACAGCCCTGCTAGGTCCCAACTCGATTCTCAAGCTTTGTGCTTTCTTTGTTCCAGAGGTGTCCTGCTTCACATGCTTAGCGAGGTAGCTTTCAATTTCCACTCACTTAATATGGCCTTGGGAATATCGTAGTCTATGTCTAATTTTTCTTTATCCACAGTTACTCATGCTTTATCTGAAGGTTAAAAAAAATATGACAAAATGTTAGATTTATCATTCTGTGTTTATGTCTAAATTCAAACATGGGAAAATTTTTCTACAATAGCACATTTAGGAAGCAAAGAAATGATTGAAAATCACTGCTTCAGCCATTCCCATTAAAATATATGATCAGAATTCACCACTGTATGGAGAGTGAATAGACAGATGTTCTGTAGCTAAGTTGTGTCTGATGCTATGACCCCATGGACTGCAGCATGCAGGCTCCTTTATCCTCCACTATCTTTATTTGTATGGTAGGAGGACACAAACTTTTATGAAGCAATCAAATGCCAGGCATTATTGGTTGTATATTACTTGCTTTAATTAGGAATGGCTCCGTTAATCCATATCCCCCTGTGAATAATGACCCTGAAGCACAGAGAACAGCAACTTCAAAATAAGCTGTACTAGATAACTCACGTTATTTATTTCAAACTTATTTTAAGTTTGTTCTAAGAAAATGAAAAAACTCTGACAGAAGAAATAGTGAGTGGTTTGCACTTGAGTTTCCCCAACACCATCATTACACATTTGAGGACTCTGTATTCCATCATTTTAAGTTATGGAATGGCACACCTGATACACCCGCAGTAACTCATGACTCCACTCGTCATCAAAAATAAGCTGTTATGGAAAGTTCCATAAATTCAGCCTGTAGAATGTAGAAGGTTTCATTAAGTAAGATTTGGTGTGGGAATAACAGAGCTTTACTCATAAATACAATATGGATAAAATGAACTCTCCCAAGAAAGAAATAAATCAACTCTTAATTACATTGATGCAGTGGATGATACCATCTCATTATTAAAGAAGAAAATCAGTGTATACAAAAAATGTATTTTCATAATTTATAAGTACATATGCTGCTGAATTTTTAAAAATTTGTCCTGTTTAAAACCATAAAACAAATCTTTTATTCCTCAGTCTTTTGCCACAGAAGCAAACATCTCATTGAGTCCTTTTTATATGTGGAGACTAGAGGGATCTGGAACCATGTGTCAGAAATACTTTCCCTCATTTTAAATATATTGATCCTGTTACTCTGGTGACACTGATTCCATGAAGGGGTTGTTTAAATGCAGATAATTAGTTGTTGAGCCATACAAGCAAACCTCAGACTTTTAAAATGATACAGAAACTTAAATTATATTTTCTCAATAGAAATGATAGCTCACCCAGCCCTCTATGTCCAAAGGTTGGTTTAGAATTGGTGCTATAAGGGAGGCATTTCTTCTTTTGTTTTGACCCTTCTAAAATTTGTTTCAAAAATGTCTTCCTGACTTTGATTTTCAGTTAAATTTCAATGAGAATCCATGCTGGTCAATAGTCCTCCTTGCCTGCCTATAGGAAGCAATAATATGCCCAAGAGTATAAACAAACCAAGGAAGAGTGTGGTAAACCTTCTTTTATTCTCTTTAGAAGGAAGCAGAGGAAGCTCATTAATAAATAAATGATGCCACAATGGTTCTTATTCATCTTCTGTCATGTAATCCTACAAATTTGAAACATGTTTTATTTGGTCTTTGTTTTATTTAATGAAAAAGAAACCAGACCCAGAGACATTAGATAATTAGTTCAAGTTTAAACAGACATAGCTGGGACTTAAGTTCACTTTTGATTATAAAACCAATTATCTTCTCCTTCTAATATTATTGCCTTGTATGTGTGTGATTTTCTTAATAAAAAAATAAATAGAAAGAGTGCAAATTTCTCTATGGTAAAAACATGCTTCTACCTGGCAAAATAAAATGTATGATGCATGTGTGTGTGTTAGCCACTCAGTCATGTCCAACTCTTGTGACCCCACAGACTGTGGCCCACCAGGCTTCCCTGTCCATGAGATTCTCCAGGCAAGAATGCTGGAGTCGGTTGCCATTCCCTTCTCCAGAGGAACTTTCCAACCCAGGGATCGAATCCTGGTCTCCTGTATCACAGGCAGGTTCTTTACTGTGTGAGCCACAGGGAAGTCCTATATGATGCATAAGTTACTCAGTAATTTCCCATTCAAAAATAATCAAAGTACAGCAACAGAGACAACATGTTTTTGTCATTTGCTTTTTGGGTGGGATTTTAGTGGTCACTATGTACCATCCGTTCTTCAAATCGTTTTTACCTGTTAATTCATATACTCTCCACTACACTCCTATGGGCTAGACACTATTTAAAATCTTCGAAAATATTAGAACTTTTAAAAAGATTTTAAAATAAATGTTTAAACTATATACTTTCATGATATTCCAAATACATTTGAAATATTATAACTTTTCAAAATATTTTAAATAGGAAACATAAATTTAAAATGTATAGCCTTTTTAAAATGGAGAACTTGAGGCAGCATTGAGGGTGGGATTGAGCCCAGAGCTTGTGACTTCCATCTGGAGTCAGGGATCTTACACAGAACATTATCAGTTTCTCGCATTTATGGTTCACTGACTTCATATTTCAGTTCAGTTCAGTCACTCAGTGCTGTCCAACTCTTTGCGACCCCATGGACTGCAGCACGTCACACTTCCCTGCCCATCACCAACTTCCAGAGCTTGCTTAAACTCATGTCCATCGATTGGTGATGCCATCCAACCATCTCATCTTCTGTCATCCCCTTCTCTGCCTGCCTTCAATCTCTCCAAGCATCAGGGTCTTTTTCAATGAGCCAGTTCTTCACATCAGAGGGCCAAAGAATTGGAGTTTCAGCTTAAACATCAGTCCTTCCAAAGAACACCCAGGACTGATCTCCTTTAGGATGGACTGGTTGGATCTCCTTGCAGTCCAAGGGACTCTCAAGAGTCTTCTCTAACACCACAGTTCAAACGCATCAATTCATCAGCACTCAGCTTTCTTTATAGTCCACTTCTCAATCCATACACGACTACTGGAAAAACCATAGCTTTGACTAGACTGACCTTGGTTGGCAAAGTCATATCTCTGCTTTTTAACATGGTATCTAGGTTGATCATAGCTTTTCTTCCAAGGAGCAGGCATCTTTTAATTTTATGGCTGCACTGACCATCTGCAGTGATTTTGGGACCGCAAAATATAAAGTCTCTCACTGTTTCCGTTGTTTCCCTATTTGCCATGAAGTGGTTGGACCAGATGCCATGATATTAGTTTTCTGAATGTTGAGTTTTTAGCCAACTTTTTCACTCTCCTCTTTCACTTTCATCAAGAGGCTTTTTAGTTCTTCTTCACTTTCTGCCACAAGGGTGGTATCATCTGCATATCTGAGGTTATTGATATTTCTCCCAGCAATCCTGATTCCACCTTGTGCTTCCTCCTGCCTGGCATTTTGCATGATGTATTCTGCATATAAATTAAATAGAGAGAGACAATATACAGCCTTGACGTGCTCCTTTCCGGATTTGGAACCAGTCTGTTGTTCCATGTCCAGTTCTAATTGTTGCTTCTTGACCTGTATATACATTTCTCATGAGGCAGGTCAGGCGGTCTGGTATTCCCATCTCATTCAGAATTTTCCACAGTTTGTTTTGATCCACACAGTCAAAGGCTTTGGTGTAGTCAATAAAGTGAAAGTAGATGGTTTTTTTTTTTTTTGGAACTCTCTTGCTTTTTTGATGTTCCAACAGATGTTGGCAATTTGATCTCTGGTTCCTCTGCCTTTTCTAAAACCAGCTTGAACATCTGGAATTTCACAATTCATGTACTATTGGAGCCTAACTTAGAAAATTTTGAACATTACTTTGCTAGCGTGTGAGAGGAGTGCAATTGCGCCATAGTTTGAACATTCTTTGGCATCGACTGACTTTATATTTACTTATGAAATATTTTGTAAACAGGTTTTACAATTAGTTGTAGAGTAATCTGTTGAGACATTAACTGAATGCTTGTCTGCAGTAGAGCTAAGTGTATAGAGTTGCATACCTTCCTTTTCAGCAAATGTGATTCTCTTTGTATTTATCCTATTTGGGATTTATTGAGTTCCTTGGGTCTGTAACTTAATATATGCCATCAAATTTCAGACATTTTCAGTGTTTATGTTTTCCATTACTTTTTCCTGTCAATATTTCCTCCTGCTCTATTTCCCATTATTCACAAGTTGGAACAAGTCTCTCAAGTTCTGTTCATTTTTCTTCAAAGTTTTTCTCTCTTGATTCAGATTAGATAATTTCTATCAGTATTTATTTAACTTTACTGATTCTTCCCCCTGATATCCCAATTTATTGCTGCAGCTATATAGTAATACCTTCATCTCAGATTTTATATATTTCAATTTTGGAATTCCCACTTTTTATACTCTCCATCCCTACTTGCTGACTCATTGTAAACAAATGTTTAATTATTTATGTAAATGTACTTGTATTTCTTTATTGAAACAGATTTATAGTAGCTGCCTTGAAGTCTTTTTTTTTAATATAACATAGGCACAACTCAAATATTATCTTTATTAAAAATTTTCCCCCATGAGTATGGGATACAGTTTCCCGTTCCATCACAGTTCTTGCATTTTGGGTGAAAACTGGACTCTGATAACATATTATAGCAATTTGGCTTCCCAGATGGCTCAGTGGTAAAGAATCTGCCTTCAGTGCAGGAGACCCAAGTTCAGTCCCTGGGTTGGGAAGATCCCCTGGAGAAAGGAATGGCTATTCACTCCACTATTCTTGCCTGGCGAATTCCATGGATAGAGGAACCTCGTGGGTTACTGTCCAAAGAGTTGCAGAGAGTCAGTCATGAGTGGGTGACTAACACTTAACAGTAACCATCATCTCTGATCTGTTTTCCTGATAGATCTTGATTATCAAGATCTATGCATGGCTTACAAAGCCATGCGCAGGTGCCAATGTTTTTGTTAAATTTCCTTTAGTTTCATTTGTTTGTTTTAAAAATTTTAGCACATCCTTCTCGGAGGGCTGTTTATGGATCTGCATAGTCCAATGATCAGCCATATTTCAGTATAGATTATACTACAGTACTGGATCAAGTGACCTTGCTGCTACTACTGCTAAGTCGCTTCAGTCATGTCCAACTCTTGGCGACCCCATAGATGGCAGCCCACCAGGCTCCCCTGTCCTTGGGATTCTCCAGGCAAGAACACTTGAGTGGGTTGCCATTTCCTTCTCCAATGCATGAAAGTGAAGTCACTCAGTCGTGTCCGACTCTTAGAGACCCCATGGACTGCAGCCCACCATGCTCCTCTGTCCATGGAATTTTCCAGGCAAGAGTACTGGAGTGGAGTGCCATTGCCTTCTCCATCAAGTGACCTTAGGGAACAGGAAAAATAGTTCACAGTTATCCAGCTAAATGTCTACTTCTAAAAATTTACATGCTAATTGTTGTGCTTTGTTTTCACTATCTAAAATGGGTAACATCAAAAATTATGCTCAAGAAGTTAGCCAAGTTGTTTGGAGGACTTGTGGTTGGTTACAAGACTACTGACAGAGCAAATGTTATGCAGTACTGCTCAAAATTAAATCTTTTAAAGGAAAAAAGTTGCATATTTTTGTAGGTCTGAAGATTTGGTATCACCTGCTCTCAGCACTGTGAAGGCAGAGGTCACTAATGGCCCGATCTCAGTGCTGGGCTGCAAGACTTCAGGTAGGAAGGACAATGAGGTGTTTTGACTCCATCATTTCCTTTCCTCCTGCTTCTCACTGTTTTCTAAATCCACCACTTCTTTAAAAAGGACTGAGATTCTATTATCACATATTTATCTCCCCAATTTGCTCTCTAAAGCTACAACTTTTCTTCTGTCATCTGCTTTCTTTCTTTTCTCTTCTTGATCCTTAGCAGTCTCTTCGGACTTTCTAGTAGATGTAGAGCTCAGTTTTGAGAGACTTATTTGCCTTTTCATCCCACACTGAAGGTCAGGAAGGGCAGCGGTGAGGAGATACCCCTCATCCAAGGTAAGGAGCAGCAGCTGCGCTTTGCTGGAGTAGCTGTGAAGAGATACCCCATGCCAAAGGTAAGAAAAACCCAAGTAAGATGGTAGGTGTTGCAAGAGGGCATCAGAGGGCAGACACACTGAAACCATAATCACAGAAAACTAGTCAATCTAATCACACTAGGACCACAGCCTTGTCTAACTCAATGAAACCAAGCCATGCCTGCAAGGGCAACCCAAGATGGGCGGGTCATGGTGGAGAAGTCTGACAGAATGTGGTCCACTGGAGAAGGGAATGGCAAACCACTTCAGTATTCTTGCCTTGAGAACCCCATGAACAGTATGAAAAAACAAAATGATAGGATACTGAAAGAGGAATTCCCCAGGTCAGTGAAAGTGAAAGTGAAGTCGCTCAGTTGTGTCTGACTCTTTGCGACCCCATGGACTGTAGCCTACAAGGCTCCTCTCTCCATGGGATTCTCTAGGCAAGAATACTGGAGTGGGTTGCCATTTCCTTCTCCAGGGGAATCTTCAGAACACAGGGATCAAACTCAGGTCTCCCGCATTGCAGGCAGGCACTCTAACCTCTAGGTGCCCAATATTCTACTGGAGATCAGTGGAGAAATAACTCTAAAAAGAATGAAGGGATGGACCCAAAGCAAAAACAATACCCAGCTGTGAATGTGACTGGTGATAGAAGCAAGGTCTGATGCTGTAAAGAGCAATATTGCATAGGAACCTGGAATGTCAGGTCCATGAATCAAGGCAAATTTGAAGTGGTCAAACAGGAGATGGCAAGAGTGAATGTTGACATTCTGGGAGTCAGTGAACTAAAATGGACTGGAATGGGTGAATTTAACTCAGATGAGTATTATATCTACTACTGCGGGTAGGAATCCCTCAGAAGAAATGGAGTAGCCATCATGGTCAACAAAAGGGTCCGAAGTGCAGTACTTGGATGCAATGTCAAAAATGACAGAATGATCTCTGTTCATCTCCAAGGCAAACCGTTCAACATCATGGTAATCCAAGTCTATGCCCCAAACAGTAATGCTGAAGACGCTGAAGTGAACGGTTCTATGAAGACCTGCAAGACCTTTTAGAACTAACACCCAAAAAAGACGTCCTTTTCATTATAGGGGACTGGAATGCAAAAGTAGGAACTCAAGAAACACCTGGAGTAACAGGCAAATTTGGCCTTGGAATGCGGAATGAAGCAGGGCAAAGACTATTAGAGTTTTGCCAAAAAAATTCACTGGTCATAGCAAACACCCTCTTCCAACAACACAAGAGAAGACTCTACACATGGACATCACCAGATGGTCAACACCAAAATCAGATTGATTATATTCTTTGCAGCCAAAGGTGGAGAAGCTCTATACAGTCAACAAAAACAAGACCAGGAGCTGACTGTGGCTCAGATCATGAACTCCTTATTACCAAATTCAGACTTACATTGAAGAAAGTAGGGAAAACCACTAGACCATTCAGGTATGACCTAAATCAAATCCCTTATGACTATACAGTGGAAGTGAGAAATAGATTTAAGGGCCTAGATCTGATAGATAAAGTGCCTGATGAACTATGGAATGAGGTTCGTGACATTGTACAGGAGACAGGGATCAAGACCATCCCCATGGAAAAGAAATGCAAAAAAGCAAGATGGCTGTCTGGGGAGGGCTTACAAATAGCTGTGAAAAGAAGAGAAGTGAAAAGCCAAGGAGAAAAGGAAAGATATAAGCATCTGAATTCAGGGTTCCAAAGAATAGAAAGAAGAGATAAGAAAGCCTTCTTCAGTGATCAATGCAAAGAAATAGAGGAAAAGAACACAATGGGAAACACTAGAGATCTCTTCAAGAAAATTAGAGATACCAAGGGAACATTTCATGCAAAGATGGGCTCGATAACGGACAGAAATGGTATGGACCTAACAGAAGCAGAAGATATTAAGAAGAGGTGGCAAGAATACACAGAAGAACTCTACAAAAAAGATATACATGACCCAGATAATCACGATGGTGTGATCACTCATCTAGAGCCAGACATCCTGGAATGTGAAGTCAAGAGGGCCTTAGGAAGCATCACTACGAACAAAGCTAGTGGAGGTGATGGAATTCCAGTTGAGCTATTTCAAATCCTGAAAGAGATGCTGTGAAAGTGCTGCACTCAATATGCCAACAAATTTGGAAAACTCAGCAGTGGCCACAGGACTGGAAAAGGTCAATTTCATTCCAATCCAAAAGAAAGGCAATGCCAAAGAATGCTCAAACTACCGCACAATTGCACTCATCTCACATGCTAGTAAAGTAATGCTCAAAATTCTCCAAGCCAGGTTTCAGCAATACATTAACCGTGAAATTCCTGATGTTCAAGTTGGTTTTAGAAAAGCCAAAGAAACAAGAGATCAAATTTCCAACATGTGCTGGATCATCAAAAAAGCAAGAGAATTCCAGAAAAACATCTATTTCTGCTTTATTGACTATGCCAAAGCCTTTGACTGTGTGGATCACAATAAACTGTGAAAAATTCTGAAAGAGATGGGAATACCAGACCACCTGACCTGCCTCTTGAAAAAGCTATATGCAGGTCAGGAAGCAACAGTTAGAACAGGACATGGAAGATAGACTGGTTCCAAATAGGAAAAGGAGTACATCAAGGCTGTATACTGTCACCCTGCTTATTTGACTTATATGCAGAGTACATCATAAGAAACACTGGGCTGGAAGAAACACAAGCTGGAATCAAGATTGCTGGAAGAAATATCAGTCACCTCAAATATGCAGATGACAGCACCCTTATGGCAGAAAGTGAAGAGGAATTAAAAAGCCTCTAGATGAAAATAAAAGAGGAGAGCGAAAAAGTTGGCATAAAGCTCAACATTCAGAAAATGAAGATCATGGCATCCGGTCCCATCACTTCATGGGAAATAGATGGGGAAACAGTGGAAACAGTGTCAGACTCTATTTTGGGGGGCTCCAAAATCACTGTAGATGGTGATTGCAGCCATGAGATTTAAAGACACTTACTCCTTGGAAGAAAAGTTATGATCAGCCTAGATAGCATATTGAAAAGCAGAGACATTACTTTGCCAACCAAGGTCTGTCTAGTCAAGGCTATGATTTTTCCTGTGGTCATGTATGAATGTAAGAGTTGGACTGTGAAGAAAGCTGAGTGCCGAAGAATTGATGCTTTTGAACTGTGGTGTTGGAGAAGACTCTTGAGAGTCCCTTGGACTGCAAGGAAATCCAACCAGTCCATTCTGAAGGAGATCAGCCCTGGGACTTCTTTGGAAGGAATGATGCTAAAGCTGAAACTCCAGTAGTTTGGGCACCTCATGCGAAGAGCTGACTCATTGGAAAAGGCTCTGATGCTGGGAGGGATTGGGGGCAGGAGGAGAAAGGGATGACAGAGGATGAGATAGCTCAATGGCATCACTGACTTGGGACATGAGTCTGAGTGAACTCCGGGACATGGTGATGAACAGGGAGGCCTGGTGTGCGGCGATTCATGGGGTCGCAAAGAGTCGGACATGACTGAGCAACTGAACTGAAGTTTTCCAATACTAAGCAGATATTAATATAACTTATAAAACAAGTCACTTGACTTTCATTGAAAAATGACCTATTGCCATGTTATATATCTCTTTTAAAACTGTAACATGGAACCCACAGTTTGGGTACTCATCAATTGTTTAAAATTTGAGCTATCTTCTATAAAGTACCGGTAAAATGTCAAAATAAGAATGTTACTCCTTTTTTTAGAATGCTACTCTTAAAAATAGTCAAAAGTTGCATATTCTAGCAACTTATTTTTTTATGATTTTTCAAGCTTTTTTGCTACATATTGTTGGATTAATAGAAAGCCACAAATCTGCTCTGAGATTTTTGCATAGTACCAAAAATTGTTTTTAGAATTCAGAATTAAAAAATTGTTACTTTGCTTTGGAAAAATATGTTCCAAGTTTTTGAAGGAAACACTAGAAGCTTTTTAAAGTTTTCCTGGAAATTGTGCTCTGTTATACTATTTCTTGGCACAGTATTACTGTATGAAATTTTATGTTCCTTTGCTACTTATCCAATGGACCTATTATTTTGATTCTTACTTGTCTCAAGCTGCTTTGTAAGAAAATAATATGATCAACTACTCAGATACATACTTTAAAATGTATTTTCAATACCCATTTAGAGAATTAGAGAGATTTATCATCATCGTTGATAACATCATCATTATAACTGCTTTCAGTTCAGTGCAGTTCCGTCTCTCCTCGTGTCCAACTCTTTGCGACCCCATGAATAGCAGCATGCCAGGCCTCCCTGTCCATCACCAACTCCCGGATTTCACTCACACTCCCATCCATCGAGTCAGTGATGCCATCCAGCCATCTCATCCTCTGTTGTCCCTTTCTCCTCCTACCTCCAATCCCTCCCAGCATCAAAGTCTTTTCCAATGAGTCAGCTCTCCACATGAGGTGGCCAAAGTACTGGAGCTTCAGCTTTAGCTTCATTCCTTCCAAGGAAATCCCAGGGCTGATCTCCTTCAAAATGGACTGGTTGGATCTGCTCGTAGTCCAAGGGACTCTCAAGAGTCTTCTCCAACACCGCAGTTCAAAAACATCGATTCTTTGGTTCTCAGCCTTCTTCACAGTCCAACTCTCACATCCATACATGACCACTGGAAAAACCATAGCCTCACCTAGATGGACCTTAGTCGGCAAAGTAATGTCTCTGCTTTTCAATATGCTATCTAGGTTGCTTATAACTTTTCTTCCAAGGAGTAAGCATCTTTTAATTTCATGGCTGCAGTCACCATCTGCAGTGATTTTGGAGCCCCATTATATAAAGTCTGACACTGTTTGCACTGTTTCCCCACCTATTTCCCATGAAGTGATAGGACTGGATGCCATGATCTTTGTTTTCTGAATGTTGAGTTTTAAGCCAACTTTTTCACTCTCCTCTTTCACTTTCATCAAGAGGCTTTTTAGTTCCTCTTCACTTTCTGCCATAAGGGTGGTGCCATCTGCATATCTGAGGTTATTGAAATTTCTCCTGGCAATCTTGATTCCAGCTTGTGTTTCTTCCAGTCCAGCGTTTCTCATGATGTACTCTGCATATAAGTTAAATAAGCAGGGTGACAGTATACAGCCTTGATGTACTCCTAGCCCAACACAACTCCTATTTCTTTGTTTTTACTGAAGTTTTCTTATATCCATGCCTACTTTGTCTATATTTCGGTTCTGTATCAACGCTCCCCCAGCCCAAACCATTGTTATATCCTGAATATCACTTTCTTATCCTAGTAGTCCTTCTCTGTGATCCAACACAGAACCTGGAATATTTATTTTAATAATAACACCAGGAAGTGTTTGCATAGCTATTTTTGTAAGTGTTTGGGGGAGTATTTCAAGCACTCGGGTGGATCACAAAATTACACTGTGTGTAGTGGCTTTATTTAAACACTGACATTCCTTGATCTTTGATACATTTTTCATGTTCAAATGAAATCTGACACAAAGATTTTGTAGCGCAAAGGAGCCCACCAACAAGACAAAACAAAAACTCTCTGAGCAGGAGATATTTGCAAATAAAACAACTGACAAAGGATTAATCTCCAAAATAACCAAGCAGCTCAGTAGCAAAGAACAAAACCAAAATAACCAATCAAAGTCCAGGTTTGATGCATGATACTGGAATATTGGGGCTGGTGCACTGAGCTGACCCAGAGTGATGGTACGGGGAGGGAGGAAGGAGGGGGGTTCAGGATGGGGAACACGTGTACACCTGTGGCAGATTCATGTTGATGTATGGCAAAACCAATATAATATTGTAAAGTAATTAACCTCCAATTAAAATAAATAAATTTATATTTTAAAAAAGATATGAATAGACATGTCTCCAAAGAAGACATATGATAGTCAAAAAGTACATGAAAAGATGCTCAAAATCATGATTATCAGAGAAATGCATATCAAAACTACAATGAAGTAATACTTTACAGAGATCAGAATGGCCACCATCCAAAAATCTACACACAATACATGCTAGAGAGTGTGTGGAAAAAAAGGAACACTTCTACACTGTTGGTGGAAATGTAACTTGGTACAGACACTGTGGGGAATGGTATGGAAGTTCCTTAAAAAACTAAAAGTAGAATTAACATAAGTTTTAGTTGCTCAATCATGTCTGACTTTTTGCAACCCCATGGACTGTAGGAGCCACTAGGTTCCTCTCCGTGGAATTCTCCATGAAAAAATACTGGAGTGAGAAACCATTTCCTTCTCCAGGGGATGTTCCTGACCCAGGATTGAACCTAGCTTTCCTGCATTACAAGCAGATTCTTTACTGTCTGAGCCACCAGATACAATAATCCCATTCCTTGGCACATACCTGGATAAAATAATAATTTGAAAGCACACACACACACCCAATATTCATTGCAGCACTGTTTACAATAGCCAAGACATGGAAGCAACATAAATGTCCATGAACAGATAAATGGATAAAGAAGATGCCATACATATATAAATGGAGTATTACTCAGTCATAAAATGAATGAAATAATGCAGTTTGTAGCAGCAGGGATGGACCTAGAGATCGTCATGCTCAGTGAAGTCAAACAGAGAAAGATAAATTTGTATGATATGAGGAATCTAAAAAACTGGTGCAAATGAACTTATTTACAAAACAGATACAGAGTCACAGATGTAGAAAAAATATTATCGTTGCCAAAGGAGAAGAGGTGGGGCGGGGATAAACTGGGAGATTGGAATTTACATGTACACACTATTGTACATAAAATAAATAGAAAATAAGGACCTGCTGTATAGCACAGGAACTTTACTCAATACTTGTGATGACCTATTTGGGGAAAAAATTCTAAAAAAGATTGGATATGTGTATATGAATAACTGATTTACTTTGCTGTACAGCAGAAACTAACACAGCATTTTAAATAATCTATACTCCAATAAAAATTAATTTTAAAAAATAAAATAATAAAATTTAAGTGTACTAGCCCAAATTTATTTTATGATAAGTTGTAAAGTTGTAATCAATTAGATGACCTTATGATTTTGAATGAGCTTCATGTCATTTATCCCTTTACTTTTATGTACTTTTTAAGGTCTCTTCAATGTATTTTATTTATATGAGTTTAAAGTCTCTTTCTCTTTCCTTATCTATGAATTGTTTATGGTAACTTCAAACCCTCAGAGTTTATGGTTCTAAAATGGACTTACCCAGCAATCCCACTGCTGGGCATACACACAGAGGAAACCAGAATTGAAAGAGACAACTGTACCCCAATGTTCATTGCAGCACTGTTTATAATAGCCAGGACATGGAAACAACCTAGATGTCCATCAGCAGATGAATGGATAAGAAAGCTGTGGTACATATACACAATAGAGTATTACTCAGCCGTTAAAAAGAATTCATTTGAATCAGTTCTGATGAGATGGATGAAACTGGAGCCGATTATACAGAGTGAAGTAAGCCAGAAAGAAAAACACCAATACAGTATACTAACACATATATATGGAATTTAGAAAGATGGCAATGACGACCCTGTATGCAAGACAGGAAAAAAGACACAGATGTGTATAACGGACTTTTGGACTCAGAGGGAGAGGGAGAGGGTGGGATGATTTGGGAGAATGGCATTCTAACATGTATACTATCATGTAAGAATTGAATCGCCAGTCTGTGTCTGACGCAGGATACAGCATGCTTGGGGCTGGTGCATGGGGAGGACCCACAGAGATGTTATGGGGAGGGCAGCGGGAGGGGGGTTCATGTTTGGGAACGCATGTAAGAATTAAAGATTTTAAAATTAAAAAATAAAAAACTTAAAAAAAAGAAATTAAAAAAAAGAATTAAAGATTTTAAAATTAAAAAAAATGGACTCTAAAGTGATGAACTGAAGAAATACAAAATTAATTGCTTTAATTAGTAACCATTCAAAGGGAATACAATCAACTAGGGAATCTACCAACTTGTAACTTAGTTGAGGGCTTTGCCTTGGCCTTGTGTGTTCTTTTAAGCATGTTAAAACACACACCATTTATCCCACATAAATCATCTCAGTGACAGCTGTTTACTAAATGTTTGTTGAAGAAAGCTTATTTTCTTTTAATTTCCAATAATTTTCTCTTAACATGAAATTTATTTTCATAAAATAAAATCATTTCCTTTATGACCTTATTTACTACTAATAACTGTAGGACCTAATTTTTAAATTACATTAAAAAGGAGCTTAAAAGCATCTGAAATCAATTAGATGAGTCTTACAGTTTCTGCTTAGTTATTCTAAACCAAACTGAGCAGATATGACCTAAATCCCAATGAGCAAAGGGATTTTTTTTTTTTTTTGTCTTCAGACCCAGTCATGGACTTCCATACTAACTAATGCTTTTTAATACAGTATTGCTATTATAAATGAAGCAAGGAAGTCATTACTTTTCTGTAACAATTTGTATGGATTTATTACTTAATTAGTTTCTTACCTTTATCTGACAAGGGTTATTGAGTACAGCTTATACTTCTATAAAGCCAGAACAAAATCTAAGTAATCTTTTATAGAGTCCCACATTAAAATACAATATAACCAGACAGTAAAATGTATTAACACACCTCAGAGAGTTTTCAATTTGTCATATCTTTCAAGCAGTTGGAAAGATATGTATTCAAGAAGTGATTTATTTCCTGTGAGGGAGCAAAACCACTCAACAAAAAATAAAATTAGTTATTTCTACTCAATTGAAAATGGTCAACACCTACACAGCACCATGTTAAGCTGCTGTGAAATGAGGCACTTTATGGGTAAGCAGAAATGGAGACCAGATAGTTATTAGAGGAAATAATACTAACCATAACACAGTGAGCATTGAAAATAACTTACAGAGAAGACTAGCTCCAAATCTGATATGTGTTAGAATTCAATAATATAATTGGTACTGTTGTGATTGCTATTATTTTCATATTTATCTATATTGTCTTATAATCACTAGAAGAACAAAGATATGTGTGGTAGTCAACATAGTCAAGGTAGACAGAGAAACAGTCATATCCCAGGAAAATCTAGAACTCTTTAGGCAGATAGGAGCATAAATTTGAATACAAATATTTACTTACCAAAAATGAATATTATAGATTTTACCAACTGTCAAAAATTTCTCAGGTCCCTGGAAACTCGCTTACAAAATAGAGATTGTAAACTGTCTGACAGTCTTGTTAGAATGATCCATTAATCTTTCCAAGAGTCTCTGTTGGTAATCTTGGAGTTCTTTACCTTTGGGAAAATAGCAATAAATGAAATAGAGAGAGAAAAAAAAAGTAAAATCAGCACAAGCAAATTTAATTCTTTGAAATGAAAAAATCTTTAGCTTGCTTCTTGTCAGGGAGTTGGGGGGACTCAAATTGTGGAAAACAATAATGATAGATGGACCATCACAATTAGCCTTAGAGAAATAATATGAATTATAGGGTAATACTATCAGCAGTTGTATACCAACAAACCTTATAACTGCTATATTTGTGTCTCTCCAAATTTCACACATTGAAACCTAATGCTCACTGAATTACTATTGGATGTGAAGCTTTTCAGGGGTGATGAGGCCATGAAGGCAGAGCCCCCATGAATGAGATTGGTGACCTTATAAAAGAGAACCCAGAGAGATCCCCCGCCTCCTTCCATCATGTGAGGACAAGGAAGGAAAACAGTCATTTATGAATAAAAATATACTCTGCCAGGACCATACTATTGGACCTTGTAGTTCCTGAATTGTAAGAAATAAATTTCTGTTGTTTACAAGCTCCCTGGTTTATGGCATTCTATTATAATAGACCTGGTCTAAGGAGATAACCTGGACGAAATTAACCAATCCCTAGAAAGACACAAAATTCTGAAACTGAATCCAGAGCAAACAGAAACTTTGAATAGGTTTAAGAGATTGACTCAATGGACACGAGTTTGAGCAAACTCTGGGAGACAGTGAAGGACAGGGACACCTGGCACGCTGCAGTTCATGGAGTCACAGAGAGTCAGACATGACTTAGTGACTAAACAAGAAGAGACTGAGCACATTTCCCCCAGAGAAAAGCCCAAGTCCAGACAGTTTCATTAGCAAAGTTTGCAAGCTTTTTAAGGAAGAATTATCCGTATTTTACAAATTCTTCCAAAAATAGAAAAGAAATAACTATAGCCTAATTCATTCTAAGAAGTCAGCATTACCTTGATACCAAACCTAAGGAAAAAAAAAATCGCAACATAGCACCAATATCTGTTATGAACAGACAAAAAAAATCCACAATAACATGCTAGCAAACTGCATTCCACAGCATAAAA
Source organism: Ovis canadensis (assembly GCF_042477335.2). NCBI lineage: Eukaryota > Metazoa > Chordata > Mammalia > Artiodactyla > Bovidae > Ovis > Ovis canadensis. The sequence goes on from NC_091248.1 coordinate 21,259,143, forward strand.
AGAAATGTATTCCTGGCAAGTATCATTGATACCAGGAATGCAAGGTTTGCATAATATACAAATATCAATAAATATATAATAGACAAAGTTAATATTATTAAGAGCAAAAGTGTATGATCTCTTCTATGGTCTTATAGAAAGTTCTGCCCTGGGGGATATGGGGCATTCTAGTTCTGGGGTCCAGCACAAGGAAGATGAGCTCCAATGGGAATGAGCAGGAGGGCTGCAGGAAGCCTGGACTCCACTCATATGACCCCCCGATTACTGATTTGTTCTGAAGGCAAGGTGGAGGGAATGGATGAGCATCACATCAGTGGCTGCCTGGTTACCCACAACCGCCCTAGCCTGTGCTCCAGCCTGAGCCATGCACGTGTTCAAGTCCTGCTCACTTCACCTTGCTCTTCTGCACGGGAGTGAGGGATGCCATGAATGGGAAGAGAGGCTGGCCATGGGATGCTGGCTCTTACATGGTGGGCACATTGGGCTGGTCCAAATCTCCAACACCAGCCCAACCACCAGCCCATAACCTCATTACACACTGACGGCCTACATGGGCCCACCTGCCTTACTGTAATCACAGCTTCCCAACAGGGTCAGGTGGTGAAGGTTGGAGTGAATGGTCCAGATGAGAGGGAAAAAGGAGTTGGAAGTGCAGCTGGTGCTGTTATTGATGATGCTTGCAGAGACGGTGCATTGGAGGCAGCTCACCATCTTTGTCTACGTGCAGCCCATGGAGCCCATGCCCATCAAGAGCCCGAATGGGCCCCTTTTGCCCAGCACTGAGGCAAGGGGCCAGTGTGGAGAGATGGGAACATACACACTTAAGGAAAAGAGTCCACTCAGACCAGACTCTCAGGGCTTCTGCTCCAGCAACTTGAGATCTTACCCCTTTCGGGACAGATGGTGACAGCTGCTAAGCAGAGAGGAAACCCCAGCTCATAGCTACAGTCCTAAGCTTCCATATCCAGCTACACCTCCTACCAAGGTGTTAGCTGCCAGCACATCATGAGGAAGGACATAACTTGTACTCATATCAAATCCAGCTCTCCCACCAAAGGCATGGGCCACAGCTGGACTGTACAGTGACGCTCCCACATAAGGACACCCCTCTAAGACCACGATAAGTAACTGTTCCACCTAAACCCACAGTCAAGCAAAATCAAAGAGAGGAACTGAACTTAATGGAAAGAACAAGAGAAAAAGAACAATACAAATAATGAAACAGAAATAAACAATTTACTCAACTAAAAACTCAAAGCATTAGTGAGTACCAGTGGGGATGGGAAAGGAGGAGGGGAAGGTAGGCGTGAAGGGTTACAAACGCCAGGTACAAACTACAAGGCATAAAGTAGAGAATCAACAGGAACAGGTACAGCACAGGAAAATAAGACATATAGCCATTATTTTATAGTGACTCTAAATGAAACACAATCTATATAAATATTCAATCACTGTGAATGTCAATTCTACACATGAAACAAATATAAAATTGCAAATACCCAAACTCCAATAAAAAACATTGCTGATATAAAATTTTTACAGTGCTTACTGTTTAATTTCTTATTCTACAAATAGTGCATTATTATTATAGAATATTAGAAAATGAGGTGTTATGAAGAAAATTAATATGAAATTAATACTGTAATATGTTTGTGCATTTCTGTCCTGCATTTTTGTTATGTGAAAATATGCATAACATAGAATGCACCATCTTGACCATTTTTAAGTTAATTGCAATCACATTGCTGGATATAAGCATCTTTTAAAGTGAAAAAAAAAAAAACTATGTATTTGAATCCTGAGTGATAAACCCTAGAAAAATATGTACACAACTTGGGAAGAAAAGCAAGAAAAGAGAGTGAAGTCAGAAGAGGTTTATTTATATACATTTATTGTGTGATATCTGTTTGTGTTTTTTTTAAAGAGTTTTTCTAGAGTCCTACTGCTTTAAAGAAGTTCAGGCGTAACAATAGCTAAGAAATAGAACACTCAACCTCAGACTTCTGGTGATTGGAGGTAAAATGAGGCACAACAGCAAAGGCAGGTCTGCTCCCCAGGTAAGATCTTTGTGGAGTCCCTGGTCTTGTTCAGCACATCTTGGATTCAGAGCCAAGTGCTCACAGAAGTAACTGGGTGTGCACATCATATCCTGGGGAATAATGAACTGGTTGTCCAAAATAAATCCTCCCCTTTCTGATGTGTTAACATTCTGGCACCATGAAGAAAATCCCTTTAGAAAATTCGCATGAGATCAGAAATTTTCTATTTTATACAAGTGAAAGAGAAGGGTGAAAGTGCTAGTCACTCATTCATGTCCAACTCTTTGGGACCCAATGGACTGTAATTTGTCAGTCTCCTCTGTCCGTGGGGTTCTCCAGGCAAGAATACTGCAGTGGGTAGCCGCTCCCTCCTTCAGAGGGTCTTCCTGACCCAGGGATTGAACTTGAATCTCCTGCATTGCAGGCAGATTCTTTACCACCTGAGCCACCAGGGAAGCCCATTTCATACAAGGTAAATAAAAGAGGGAGGGCTGAATTAACTTTTCAAAGCTAATAGATTCCTGACTCCAATACCAAAAAGAAGAGTATAAAAAAGTAAGGCCAGTATCAATCTCCTTGATTAATTTAAGTGTAAAAATTATTAATAAAATAATTTTAAAATTCTAATCCGCAATATATACAAATAAACATTTGTGCATATTTATTCTCAGTATCAGAAATATAAATGAATGTAAATTTTTATTAACAGATTAATGCATACAAAGCATGTGGTCAACCATGTAGATGCAGAAATCTAATACAAAAAAGCTAAAATATATTCATCATAAAAGTTATCGTTAACTTAGGAATCGGAAAGAATTCCTTCTGGTTGACAAAGATAACTGCCTGAACAATGTGGCAGGTGTGTAAAAAAGTCTCTGAAAGATGCCTTTTGAGAAGGAGATCAGTCTTGGAAAGGAGCTTTTCCTATGAAGTGACCTAATACCCCACCAAATCTACTGGCAATTAGAGTATCCAGCAGTGTCTTCTTCATATCTGATAAACTTTTTCCGTTCTGAAGAATTCTCTCTCTTTAACTCAGGATAATGTCTTCCAGCTTCTGTTACTCTGATAAGCCTGATAAGCTCAGATGGTGAAATATGCCTGGGACCCAGTTTACCATGTGTTTTGAATGTGGCTCTCTTTTTAGAAAGACTCTGAATTTCCAGGATTTTAGATCAGTTATTTTTAATTTTCTATTAACGGAGACAGTAGCATGGTGTCAAGAAAAGGAAAGTAAGTAAAGGATAACTGTTTCTCCACTCACAACACTTCTCGTGTCAAGTGTTGAGGGTATGCCCACACCAACCAGTTTTCCAATTCTGGACACCCACTGGGTGCTACGTTCCACACCAGCTGTTATCATCGGACTCTGCTGCTTAAGGGCTCAGCTCTAAAAACTTCTCCCACTTCAGATAACAATCACCGACAATGGTCCTCAGAGCACTCACACTTCTATCCGACTTGGCAACAAACTCCCCTGCCTCAGGACTGCTAATTTTCTAGAACTGCTCAGACAAACACTTTACATTTGCTCACTGGTTTCTTACAAAAAAATATCATAAAGGATACGGATGAAGAGTCAGACGAAGAGGGCCATAGAGCAAAAGGCCTGGAAAGGTCCAGGAATCAGGAGTTTCTGACCCTGGGTGAAGAAGTCCCTGTGTTCTGACAGAGAGATTACCTCCAACAGACACTGAGGTGTCAGGTGGAACCCAAGAAAGGACTGGGACATATTTTGATGTGAATTAAATATCCACTTAAAACTGATCATGCCATTGAGTTATTTAAGCAGCCATAGATTTGGATCACATGCTTGGCTTAGGTTAGCCCACAGGACAGTCAGCTCCAGTTCTTTTCCATTCTCTCACATCAAATCTCTGCTGTGATGTGCTCAGTCATGTCCAACTCTCTGCAACCCCATGGACTGTATCTCACTAGGCTCCTCTGTCCATGGAATTCTCCATGCACGGCTACTGGAATGGGTTGCCATTCCCTTCTCCAGGGGATCTTTCTGACCCAGGGATCAAACCCACATCTCACGTGTCTTGTGCATTACAGGTGAATTCTATACCACTCTGCCACCTGGGAAGCCTCAGATCTCTGGGATCTATTCAAGTCACACATGATGGCAAGCACATCTTTCCTTCTGGAACTTAACAAAGAAATTGCACAGGAATGGACTATGTGTTGCAGGAAGGAATTATTTACATAATTCTGAATAATTTTCCCCAGGAGAGAAGACAAGTAAAGCTGTGCATTTGTCCTCATTTGGACACTTTGCGCATACTCTTCTCCACTGAGAAAACAGAGGTCCACACACCTAGGAATTCTTTCTCTTCAGGGAGGGTCCTTGCTCATGTTGTTAGATATCTGGATCACAGAGCTTTACTTTTATAATGGTTCTAGAGCAGATGTCTTCTCAAATAGTTAAAAGATTTTTGGTATTTTGGGGACCCATTAACTGTGATTGTGTGGTCCAAATAGAAAATCCAATTACTCATCTTATCCTGTGCTCTGGGCACGCTCTTCTTATTTCACGTGTCACTGTTAGAACAACCAGATAGCATAACTGTCCTTTGCATGTTTTTAAAGTATTTTTTAATGCGGATCACTTTTAAAATTTGAGTTTGTTACAATATCCCTTCTGTTTTAGGTTTTGGGTTTTTGGGCTCAAAGCTGTGGGCTCTTAGTTCCACAACCAGGGATCAAACTCACTTCCCTTGCGTCAGAAAATGAAGTTCTAACGCTTGGATGGCCAGAGAAGTCCTGATGTTTGCACGTTTTTTTCTAAAAGAACATTGCAGTCACATGGCTCCATAATCTCGGCTCAAATAAGACCGCATCATCTCTCTAAAGAAGGCTTCTTCTACACTCACCTTTCACCTGGCCTATTCCTGTGCGTGACTTATTTTGTAGTGGCCTTGGCATCATCATAGATGCCGTACGCACTTTCTGAGTTTCCTTCAGGGTAGCTGATGTGACTATTTGATGCATGTCAGCCTCCTCTAACAGACTATGAAAGCTCTGACCCAAGAATCCTTGTTCGCTTGCTCATTCTTCTACGCTCAGACCTCAAAACCAAAACTGACACCTGGTTCACAGTAAATGCTGTATGAAAACTTAACGAACAGATGAAGGTTTAAGCCTGCCTATGTCCATCCTAGAACTTTATATCTGAAAGAGGATTTAGTGGTTATGTAAAGATATCGCCTCATTTCACTGAGAGAAAAATGCTTGAAGAGTATATAGCTGACTTACAAAACTCTCTTACATATAGTGCTCAGTTCCTGAAATTTAAGTCTACAAAATAAGAATTTAGCATTTTCAGTGTTTATTTTTAACTTGTTTTATTGAAGGATAGTTGATTTACAATGTTGTGTTAATGTCTACTGTACAAGAAACTCGCTCATTTATGCATATATATTCTTTTTTAATTAATTTTATTGCAATATAGTTGCTTTACAATGTTGTGCTAGTTTCTCCTGTATCGCAACGTAAGTCAACTATACAAACACACACACGTGTGCACACACACACGCACATATATAAAATCTCCCCTCATTTTTTTATTTCCTTCCTATTTAGATCACCACAGAGTACTGAGTTCCCTGTGTTGTACAATGTGTTCTTATTAGTTGTCTATTTTATACAGAGTATCAATAGTGTATATATGTCAATTCCAATCTCCCAATTCAACCAACTTGATCCTCTCCCCATTGGTATCCATAGGTTTGTTCTCTATATTTCTTTATTTCTGTTTTGCAAGAAAGAGCATCTATACCAGTTTTTCTAGATTCCACATATATGCATTAATATACAGTATTTGTTTTCCTCTGTCTGACTCACTTCACTCTGTAAGACAGTCTCTAGGTATACCCGCATTTCTACAAACGATTCCATTGCATTCATTTTTATGGTTGAATAATATTCCATTGTATATATGTACCACACCTTCTTTATTCATGCCTCTGTTGATGAATATTAGGTTGCTTCCAATGTGTATTCCTTTCCATAGCTTTGCCCATTAGAGTTTATTATAGGATATTGAAAATATTAATAGTTTCCTGTGCTATACAATAGAACCTTGTTTATCTATCCTACGTGTAGTATTTTTCATCTGCCGATCTCAGACTCCCAATCCTTCCCTGTACCAACTCTTTCATAGATAAATTAATTTGTGTAATATTTTAGATTCCACAAATAAATGATATCACATGGTATTTGTCTTTTTCTGACTTACTTCATTTAATGTGATAATCTCTAGGTACAGCCATATTTCTACAAGCTATTTCTTTTTTATGGCTGAGTAGTATTCCTTTGTACACATGTACCACACCTCCATCCACTCATCTATCCATGGTCATTTAGATTGCTTCCATGACTTGGCTATTATAAATAAGTGCTTTTAATGCTTCAACATATTTTTAAAATTTCTAGCCTCACACTAAATATCCTGTGCATATTGACAATGTCATTGAACTTTGAAATACTACAGGCAAATTCACTAGCTTGCATCTCTTTTGTCTTCTGTAGCTTATCCTGAGGTGAATCTACATGTCCTTATTATCAAGGAAAAGGACTTGAGTGCTAACTGTGAAATAAAGAAACCCTCTGGCTCCAAAGTCATACAACTGCAACAGAATTCAGTGTAATTCAGTGCTAACCTTGCCTCTTTGACACTGGGTTTTCATTAGGTAGGTGACTTCGGCCAGAGCCTGAGAGCTCAGGAAATTTTCCAAGTTAGTTTGTGCCACTGCATATCTGTAATGTCATAAAAGATCTTCAAATACATAGAACAAAGTGATGGGTATTGAGAATAATAACAAAGGGGTAACAGCTATTATTTATTAATCAGTTCCTTGATGTCAGGCACCATCTTAGTACTCTACCCACAACTCAAGATGAGTTTAACCTTGATTATCCACATTATCCAGATGAATGTGAAAGTGTTAGTTGCTCAGTCTGATTCTTTGTGACCCCATGGACCACATAGCCCACCAGTCTCCTCTGTTCATTGGATTCTCCAGGCAAGAATACTGGAGTGGGTAAGCCTTCCCTTCTCCAGGGAATCTTCCCAACTCAGAGATCAAACCCAGGTTTCCTGCATTGCAGGCAGATTCTTTACTATCTGAGCCACCCGTGGGGCCTACAGACTGTAGCCTGCCAGCCTCGTCTGTCCATGGGATTTCTCAGGCAAGAATACTGGAGTGGGTTGCCATTCCCTTCCCCAGGGGATCTTCCTAACTCAGGGATTGAAACTGTGTCTCCTGATTACAGGCAGATTATTTACCACTGAGCCCATGCCTCAAATCTTGACGACTTGATTGTGGTTACTCAGTGAATTCAGAAGCAAGGGTATTAACCAAGATCTTTGGTTACAGCAAATCTGAGCATGCAGCACACTGGGAAGGAAAGCATGAACTGTGGTTGGTGAGATGATTATAATGATGGGAGTGTAAAAACTGGCCATAGTGCCTCTAGATAGGTAAATAGTGTGGGGATCATGACCTGTTTCCCTGGCCATTACAGATCTTTTAAAAGATGTTCTTAAACGTGTAAATGCTCCACATTCTACCTTATACAACACTTCCACTAGATTTCTGAGAATTTTCCAGAGATAGTTTTCAGAGGAGGACATATATGTCTTTTCAGACTGATGAAAAGAAGGTAGGAACAAAGCAGGAAATTCTAGCAATGCCCAAGACAGGAGTTAATTATAAGACCAAGGAATAAATTACAGGGACAAGGAGTCAGAGGCAACCCTGAGCTGAAGACTGGAGTAGAGGATTCTCTTGTCAGAGCAGAACAGGCTTGATGAAAATGTTGATGATAGCAGAGAAGATAGCTGAACTCAAACATGGAAGGCAGTGGAACCCATGGGTTAAGAACTATGGGCTTGGAAGTGGTCTCTTTCACGTAGGCTCTGGAACTTTCTACCTGTGGGAACTTAAGACAAGTATTTAACTTATCCATACATCAGTCTCCTTGTGTAGAAAAAAGTGGATTTTCAGAGGGAATGCTTTGATTGCCCAAATTGGCTTGAAAAGTGAAAGTGTTAGTCACTCAGTTGTGTCTGACTCCTTGCGAACCCATGGACTGTAGCCTACCAGGATCCTGTGTGCATGGAATTCTCCAGGCAAGAATAGTGGAGTGGGTTGCCATGCCCTTCCTGACTCAGGGATGGAACTCAGGTCTCCTGCATTGCAGGTGGATACTTTACCATCTGAGCCACCTGGGATGTCCCAGATTGGCTTCAGTTCAATTCAGTTCAGTCGCTCAGTTGTGTCCGACTCTATGTGACCCCATGAATCACAGC